>NW_023416289.1:45861536-46461536 GCF_014176215.1 Rousettus aegyptiacus | reverse complement strand
AGTCACTCCTCAGGCCATTCCTCTGCCTGGACACGCCTCACCCCACTCCCAGGCCAGCCTTTCCTCTCCGCCTTCCTCTCTGGGCCCACAGCCCACCCCAGACACTCCAGCCCTCACCCCGAACGCTTCTGTTTGTCAAATGTCTCTGGTTTTCTTCTGTGTAGGAGGCAGTGGCCTGGGCACTCAAAACACACAGTAGCCAAAACCAGTGCCAGCCCGGCCCCACGGAGCCCCCCGCCCGCTAGACGCTAGGCCTAGTTAAATGGGGAGGGGAACGGAAATATAGGGGGAGGGGTTCCCGGCTGCAGCTTTAAAGATACAGGGAGGGCAGGGTGTCCTCTAGGAGAAGGCAAGGGTGGGGAGCCTGTGGACACCTGGGGAAGGGGACAGTAAGGCCTCGGGCTGGAGCACGGTGAGCCAGGTGAACGGGCAGGAGGGGAGGGCTGAGAGGGGACACTGGGGGCAGATCCTGCTGGGCCTTGTGGTCACACTGAGGACTTGGCCTCCTCTCTGAGTGAGACAGGAGCCAGGGGCGGCTCTGGGCAGAGGCCAGGGGAACTCTGACTTGGGTCTCTGTCCGAGGTGCTGGGCACAGACTGCAGGGACAAGGGTTCAGGACAGTGATGCCGGCGGCTCGGCTCTAACAGGCTGGTTTTGGGAGGTGGTGAGAAGTGCGCAGATTCTGAGTCTGTTTGGAAGGTGGAGAGGACAGGATTTTCCTGCAGAGTGGATGTGGGAAGAGGAGAAGAGAGGATGACTCCGAGGTCAGGTCTGAGCTGGCTCCTGTGCTTGGACCCGTTTGCTCATGTGTCTGCCACCTCGTCTCCAGGCCACTCCCCTCCAAACCCACATCGCTGTCAGACTTTACGCGTGAGCCCCATGGTACACATGGAGCTCGTTGTAAGTCACGCACAGTCTGCTGCGTCCATGCGCATGTGCATTACAAAGCACGCGGGAAAACCAACAGTCCCAGGGTGGAGAATAGGACGCCTTTCTCATCCTGGGGATTCTGGCACCCCGCTCTGGAGACTGCTGACCCCCTACGAGCACATTCCCCAAGGGCAGAGTGGGTACTTGCAAATGCCCAGTCAAACTAGCCCCCTTAGCAGACGGACGCCTTGCAGGTGGGACCCCCTCAGGAGCAATTAGAGGTGCTTTAAAAATAATAACTTTTAATTATCGAAATTAAAAAAATGAACAAAAAAATCACCCTTAGTCCCACTGCTAGATGTAAAAAACTCCTGCTTACATTTTGTTTTAAAGCATTCCTGGCTCTTTTCTGTGCGTTTGTAAATGTGTTTCTAAATTATTGATTACAGAGTGAATACAAATTAATTTAGAAACACTAGAAAACATACCCAAGTAAAAACACAGGGACAAAAGCCAACTGTGATTTGACAGCCACAGGTGACGCCCGTGAACCCGGGCGTCTTCAAGTCAGATACTCTTCACGGGCATTCTCAGCGTGTGTACAATAGGCTAGGGGGAGTAAACTGATTTCTTGTTTTTCTTTCTATTTTGTTTTTTTTCAAAGAAACAAGAAATCACACCATTTCATACCGTCGTGTGTATGTTGCAGCTAGTTTTTGGCAGCTAGGAGCTTAACCACGAAGGTCTTTGTCCCTGTCACTAATCCTCGCCTTCGATGTCGGTTTTCACGATGGCACAGGACACTGTTATTTAACCAGTCGCTTCTGGTTTCCAGCGTTTTCACTGATGTAAATGGCAGTGCAGTGAACATCCTCAGTGCTGGTTCCTCCTGACGCTCCAGATTCGGCCCTTGGCATAAATCCCTGCAGCAGGATCGCAGGGTCGGAGGGCAGATCGGAGAAGCGCTGCCCCATGCGTCTGTGTGTTGTGTTTGTTTGCTTGTTTGAGTGTTGTCCTCCCCTCCTCCCCCCCACGGAGACCGTGAGCTCCGCAAACATGCGTGCACACGCACACGCATACACACGCGCGTGAGGCTCGGCTCCTGCGCGGGCGGCCACCTCCGCGGTAAGGGCAAGGACTTTGCCCGCACCCTGCTGTCTCCCCAGCACCTGGCGGCTCTGTCACCTGTTCCCCCTCCGTGGCCTGCAGGGCGGCAAGGACTGTGGACCATGCGGAGAGTCAGGGCAGCGAGTGGCCGCACTGGTCTCTCTCTGGGGCAATGGCGCTGACTTTGGGGGAGGATCAAAAAGCCGTCTGTGACATGACGGGACAGCAGGTGGTGGATGTGGTTGTTTTAATGCTCCTCACGGGCAAAATATATTTTTTTAAATCATCAGTCTTCTGTGGGCCCCTAGTTGTGTTTGAGATTGCATGGACGTGATGCTTTCCCTCTGCCTTGTCGTGCCGATGCCACTCATGTGCCACTGTCTTCACGGCCCCCCAGAGAACCAGGGGTGCAGCTGGGGAAGCATCTCGGCTGAGCAGGCCCGGTGCCGCCCCTGCTCCTCAGTGTCGTGGTGAATCCAGGTGGAAGCCGCACCTGCCACCACCCGCCCGCGCGTCCCCTCTTCATGAGGCCTCCAGCCCGTCTGCCTCCGCCAGCACCGCCTGTGTCCTGGTCCCTCTCCGGTCCCCGCCCGCCTCCAGCCAGCTACCCTCATGTGTTTACTGTGGATCTTTCTGCTTGCGCGCGTTCTGGAGAATGCTTATTGTTGCTTTGTGTGCGAGTGTTTTTAACTTATGTAAATGAAGCCGGGTTATAGATGGCTTTGTCTCCTTATTTTCACTCGGCCCGGGTTGTTAGCCATCAGCACGGCCGTGGTTGCGATGTGTGTGTCCGTGTGTGTGTGTGAGCTCTGTTGCTTTGGCTGCTGCAGAATTCCCCTTGATGGGCATCTCCCCACCCCATGTCAGGACGGACACCCGGAGGCTTCGCGCTGCCCTCACCACAAATCCTCCCTTGAGACCCTTTTGGGACGTGCGTGATAATGTCTTGAAATGTAAACCAGTGGGGTTAGTGGCTCAGAGGACATGCACTTAACCCAACAAAGTACTGATCCCTGAGGCTCGTGGCGAGTATCCCTAGGTCCCTCGGGGTCACCCGTGAAGTCATGTGGCCAATGCACGTGAAGGCGCTTGACAAGGCGTGAGCGTCCGTCCTAGGCAGCCAACCGGCCCGTCCGAGGGAAGTGCTTGGAGGAGCATAGAGCTAGGTGGCCGCACAGCCAGCAGCCCTGCAGCCCTAGAGGCCACCCTATGTCCTGATACCCTGGTATCCGTCAAGCAAGTCAGTGCGCATGGTCACCGCGGAGGGTCGCGCCACTGCGCACAATGGAGCTGCGGAGAATAGCGAATGACATGGGAAAATGCTTAGAGCATGGTATTGAGCTTCCAAAGGATGCAAGTAGGATGTCCAACTGGTTTTTTTAAACTTAATTTAAAAAACAACAAGAATCAAAACAGACCCCCTCAACCCCGGAAATGTCGGCAGCGCGTAGCGGGACAGTCGAGGCTTGACCCACTTTCCTCGCACGTTATCAAGCCCGTGGGGGCCTCAGCTCCAGCGCCGCTGTTATGGGGATGGAAACGGCCTTCGTTCATGGTTCCATAGCATAGTGTTTTGCACGTCTGCTTTACACGCAGAAGGTCCCCAGTTCGCGCCCTAGTGGAACCACAGACTATGGTCTGTGGCCATGCCGCCTTGAGCAAGCTCCATGTCTGATCTTGGAAGCTATGCAGAGGCAGACCTGGTTAGTGCTTAGATGGGAGACCACTAGGAAGACCAGGTGCTGTAGGCGTAAAAAATAATAATTAAAAAAAAAAAAAAGACAGAAAGAAACAGCCTCCGTCTGGCCCAGAGCTGCTGAGAAAGTCCATCCTTTGAACGAGTATGTAATAACTGCCACCACATGCCAGGCGCTCTCTATGGACCTGGGGATGCAGCGATCGTCATTAGGTCAGACGAGGTGGCATAAGGTGGGATGACTTAACCTGGGGAGCGGTCAGCTGCTGAGGACTCCAGAGCCTCGGCAGTGAGGCGTGGTCAGCTGGCCGCTCTCATCTCTGTTGCCTCAGGGAACCGTCAATCTCGGAGGCGCCCTCCCTGAAACCCCAGAATCCCCATTCTGGTCAAGCCCCACGGGTCGGTGGACATCAGCCTTGGTCACTGCTGGCGCCAGCGCTCAGCACAGGGCCCACCCAATTGTTCTCGAGGCTTCTGAGCCTCATGACAGCCCTGAGCAGGAGGACGGTGAGGGTCTAATCCCCACTCTTCCTCTGAGCAGACTGAGGCCCGAGGCGCAGGAGACCCCAGGACCCCTCTGTGGATCACATCTGCTCTCTGAGTGCCCCCCTGGGAGGGGGCGTGCGCCCCCAGCGCATCTCTCCAAGTCCTGGTGGGGGTGGCCACGGTCAGGGAGCGAGACTGGGACTTGGGCATCAGGTGGGCTGCAGAGCGGACTCCTGAGTGTTCCCCGGCTGCTCCCTCTTGTGTAGCCCTCTGGGCCCCGCGCCCTGGTGGCTTGGTTATACTCTCGGCCCTGGGCGCCCTAGCTTCCTCCCGGGCCCCAGGCCTCCACTGCCCCTCACCCCCAGCCAGAGTCACGGCACTATCCCTGGACTTTAATCCTCACGGCCACCCCTATAGCCTCCTGCCTTGTCCCAGCCACCCCACGCTCAGGGGCGCCCTCTGCTGGGCCAGATGCAGCCCCAGGCCCGGGCTTCCAGCCCTTGGGAAAACAGGCCTGACCCTGGAATGACCACCCTCACTTGCCCACTGCGGCCACACCTCCTCTCGAGTTACAGATACGGAGGGTTTAATCCTCCTGCCACCCCGAGTGGGTCCTTTCTCCACCTAGAAACAGGCTCTGAGGAGGTGTCTGGCCGAGACCATGAGTCCCTCTTCCTCCCGGGTCTGACCAGCCTGCTAGTGGGTCTGCAGCACCTAGTTCGGGTCCCTGATTGGTGGAACGAGCACCTACTGTGCGCCAGGCATGTCTCTCAGCACAGTGAGCAGGACAGGTGCATGTCCCTAACCCACGAAGCTGGACAGACAGGGCAGAGGGCACATGGGGGCAGCTGACCCTTGGACAATGCGGGGGTTAAGGGCATTGACCGCTGCACAGTCGAAAATCCACAGATAACTTCCAACTGCCCCCAAACTCAGTCATCCCTCGGCATCTGCGGGAGGTTGGTTCCAGGACCCCTTGCAGAGACCAGCCTGTGCGGGCGCCCGAGGCCCCTGTATAAAAACACAATGGCAGAGAACAGGGTCCACAGTTGGCCTCTGCATACACAGACCCCCAACCACAGGGCGAAGACCACAGGTATTTATTGAAGGAAAAAACCCGCCCCTAAGGGGACCAGGCAGCTCAAACCCATGCTGTCAAGGACCAGCTGAGATGATGATGACATGCCAGGCAGACATGAGAGGGGAGGACTGAGCAGGACGGGCCGGAGAGCGGCTGGGGACCAGGGCACCTTCCTGGGAAAGATAGTTGGCCCAGCCCCCACCTGACCTCGCTTTGACACTCCTCCCAGCTGCGGGCCTTGGCTAAGTCACGGCACGCTTAGCCGCTGGAGGGCTCCTGGGACGTGAGATTACCCCTGCATTATGTGCACCCAGGTCCAGACGCCTGTCTGGGCTCCTGAGGGTGGGGGCAGGGCGGGCATCAGGCCTGACTCAGTGCCCAGGACAGGGCCTGGCCCTGGAGCCTCAGGGGACGACCTCTCAGTGGATGAGTGGAAGGAGGTGCGTGGGGGGTGGCGGGAGGGAGGGAGACAGACAGGTATGTGGATGGATATCACATAATCTAATGGATGGGGCAGGCATCCAGGAGGAAGAGGACAGTCAGGAGGGCTTATCAAGGAGAAAGGCTTTTTTAGGAAATCCGAAAATCTGAAGTGACAGAGGCCGGGATGGCATTCTTGGCGGGGACAGCATGAGCCCAGGTGTGGAGGAGGGGAAGGTGGAGGCAGGCCTGGGCATAGAGGTACACCTAACAGGTGCCAGGCCCCGCACTAAGCCCCCGACGTGTGAAGAGGCATTGCATCCTCTCAGCAGCCCCAGGGGAGAGGTCTTACAACCCACCCCCCGCGGGCCCTAGGAGGTCTAAAGTTCACCCCTTGTCACCATCACCGCTGGGCGTCACCGCTGGGCTTCACAGCCTGGCCTAGCATACAGGGACAGTAGAGCATGGACAAGGCAGGTGTGGGTAAGCACAGGGGTCGTCATTGGGGGCACCGAGGGCCAGTGGGGTTCCTATCGGGTACATGAATGGTGGGTCCACTGGCCTCTGCTCAGGGTCCTGCCCACCTCCCATAGCAGTGGACAGCCTGCCAGTGGTGGTGGGCACCCGGGGAGACAGCGGTTGGCTCCAGCCACTCTCACCAGGTTTGGCTCCTTCTAGGGGGCACAGAGCCCAGACACCCCACCCCGCTGTGTAGAGGGACAGGTTTAAGATTTGTTTGTTGATCGAGGAGGGGAGGGGTGATAAAGGCCTTCACAGAAGGAGGAGGCTGCATTCTGAGTGGCCCCTGCCGCTGGTCTGGGCTCCTTCTCACTTAGTCCTCAGGGCGCCAGACCCCACGCCACAGAGAAGGGGACCAAGGCCTCAGGAGGCTGAGTCGAGGCCCGAGTGGCTGGTGAGCGGGGCGGGGACCCGCACTGGCCCCCAAGCCTGCTTGGCTCCGGCCACTTCCTGGTGGTCAGGGAAGTCCCCACCAAAAAGAGAGACACAAGTCCCCTGTCAGGGAAGACG
Source organism: Rousettus aegyptiacus (assembly GCF_014176215.1). Lineage (NCBI taxonomy): Eukaryota > Metazoa > Chordata > Mammalia > Chiroptera > Pteropodidae > Rousettus > Rousettus aegyptiacus. The sequence continues at coordinate 46,454,847 of NW_023416289.1, read as the reverse complement.
AAAAATGTGAGAAGTCATCATAAAAGCATTTGGTACAGAAAAATAACAGTGTTTTTTAAAAATTGTGAATGTAAAAAAAATAACGCAAAGAAAAAGTAAGCTTGCTAATTTTTCATTTCGGTTCATTACATCCGATATATATAAAAACCATTTATCTTAATAGTCTTATGATGAACAATTCACTTACTCATTTTCCCACCACAGTTAAATTTTTAATAAAGGATTTTTTGACAGTTTATTTTCTTAAAAACCCCAACAGAACACAGTGGGGGTTTTTTGTTTGTTTTTTGGGTTTTTTTTTTTCCAGCATTAGTAGAAGGAAGAAAACCCCATTGGGAGTTGGGAGGCTGTCACTGATGAGGCCACAGTCCCTTGACTGACTGGCGTGTGTATCCTTGACAGTCGGCACAGAGCCCAGTGTGGGTGACATGGGGCTCAGCAAACGTGAGCTCAGGAGTGAGAGGACTGGGGGACTTGGGCAGTTAGGTGGCCATCAGAGGCAAGACCCCAGGCCTCACTCCTCTGCCACGTTGAGAAATGGGAGTGTCCGGTCGGGCCAAAGACGCCAGACCCAGAGGTTGGGAGAATTTGTCTGCTCCAAGAACCAGTCCTGACCTCATCCTTCCCGAGTTGTGTTGTGTCAGTGGTCACAAGGGTGGCCTGCACCCCCCTCTTCCAGCATCAGAGAAGGTTTGAGAGCACCTTCTCTGCGGGGAGTCAAACTGCTTTGGAGAACCACAGATCCCTGGTCTGTTACAGGATTGCCTCTTAAGTAGCCATTTGTGTAATGATTATGTCTAGTGTCCCTCTCCCGTCTCGAGGTCAGGCTCTGGGAAGACCGCTGTGGCTATCTTGTCCACGGCCAGCCCCCCCAGAGCCCAGCATGGTGCTTGACACATAGCAGACACCTAAAGGCTGTCTGTCAGACAAGCTGACAGACATATGGGTAATGTGTGAGTAACACTCAGCCTGTGCCACCCAAAAAACTACACGGAAGCCTGTAGAGAGTCCCCTTAGTTTGAGGTGGGGACCTCAGATTTAGATCCAGACAAGTACCTCTGAGTCCTGGTTCTGCCACAAAGGTGCAGGATCTGGGAGGTGGATTCCAGGAGTTGATGTCTGGCTGAGAGGTAGGAGGATGGCTGCAAGGGAGGGGACCACGTGGAGGGGACACAGAGGCAGGTGGACGCCAGGCCGGGCAGGGCTCCAGACTCAGACTGGAAGGCTCTAGAGGAGGATGAGACGGTGTCACCTCCAGGTGTGGCAGGACCCTGGAGAGGCCTGGAGGGGAGAGGCTGGAGACCCGGCAGCCGTGAGACATTCAGAAGGGTAGAACCTCAGAGCTGCAGCTGACCCCACGGGCGGGGGAGGTGGCGTCTGGTTCCGGGTCCCACACTGCTGCAGCCGGCCTCTGCGAGGGGCTGCGCCAAGAGCCGGAAGGCAGGGGGCCGGCGGAGCGGGCTGCACACTCCTGCTCCACCTGCAGAGGGGGGCCCGGGGACCAAGTGTGACTCAGACGGAAAGAGGAGCACTTCCTGGTGATTGGGCACCGAGCCTTCCATGCTCAGCTTCTTGGTCCCATCTCTGCTCTCAGAGTCCGCCTCGGCCTGTCTCCCTGGCAACCGGCAATGATGGGAACCTCCCTCTCCTATCGTGATGGTCAGAATGGTCACTAGGAGCAGTAGCGCGGGTGTGCTTCACCAGCAGTCCCCAGGCCAATGGCAAAGCCGCCCGGAGAAGGCTGCCGTAGTCGCGACGTCTGGGACCAGAGGGGGACCGAGCGAAACCACCAGGGACCGTCAGCACGACGCGCATGGCCCCCTCAGAGGGACGCGGGCTCCAGACCTGTGTGAGCCGGAGGGCTTTCGTTGCATTGCTGGGTCTTTGAGGGGACACAACGGGATAGGCGGGTGGAGACCTGCAGGCTGGGCTGCTCCCCACGTTCCCTCCAAGGGGGAAACTGAGGCCGCAGGGGCCCGCGTGAGGGAGCCGGGGCTCCAGAGCTCGAGGACAGCAAGGTACTCGGGCCCCCTGTCCTGCCCCCAGCCTACTGTGCAGGCACAGACAGCCTCATGGCCGGTGGCCTCAGAGACCCCGGGACAGTTAGGAGCCTCCGCGAATCCTCCCTCTTCTGAGGCCATCCAGCCCTCATCTCTTCCCATCCACGCCCAGGAAGCGGGGTCCTGCGGGGCCCCCTCCCCCAGGCAGACCACCCGCAGCCGGCCTGGACCCCACTCCCGCTCCGGCGGGTGAAACAGCACCTACTGAGGTTCGCCCAGCTCTGAGCGTCAGCCGCGGCCGCCCTCACCGTCTCAGTCCGCGAAGTGGGGTACAACCTGGTAAAGAGTCCCAGAGCACGGGGACATCGTTTCCAAGGCCTATGTCAAGAAGCGGGAAAATGCTCACAATAGACGACGACTCTACAGGGAAATGCAGTGCCCGGGAGAGGATATTATGTCACCAACACATCGTAAAACAAAAATGAGAAAAGACGCTGGGAAACGCCCGCACCATAGACAGGAGACCGAAGGGTCAGCCCTGGGCCACCCGCTGAGTGAACTCTGGGTGGAGGCCGGTGGCGGACAGTTCTTTTCTTCTTACACTTTTCCCTAAAATGAGTGTACGTTGCTTTTATCAGCAGAAAGAGTCGCCTTGTTGTTCTAACGGGGACCCATGGTGGGACTCAGGTTAGAGTTTATTGGAGGAGGAGGGAAGCGGGTTGGGGGCGGGGACGTCCCCTCCTGGACCCGGACTCCACGATGTGCGTTTCCTCTGCCACCCCAATTCCACCCTGGTGTCCCTGTGCGCTGCTTCTGGTGACCTGAGGATTCCAGAATCGGAAGAGCCTGACCTGGCCTCGAGGCCCCGCCTCTCCCCAGAATGGGTCCCCGCGCCCCCGCGCACAGGCTGCTGGGAGGGCAGAATGCGATGGCGGGATTCGGGAGGCCAGGTGTGCAGTGTCAAACCCCTGGTTTTTCACTTTCCATCCTGATGACATATCGAAGTCATAACATGGGGGCTCTGCTGGGCTAAACAAGTAGACGATTAAAATCGGTTTCACCTGTTCTGGGTTTCCTTTGAATGTGGCTTTTAGGAAACTTAAAATGTACAATTCTCGTCACACTGCTGTTGGCTCGCGCCTGTGTGGAGTGGCTGTTAAACGCGTCACGCGTGTGACTGTGACGGGAACACCATCGCTTCTTATGCTGGGTGCCTCTCGGGGACAGTGTGGTGTTTTAAGCCTTTTAGAAAGAGTTTCTCTACTTATTGTAAAAGTAATTTTTGTCCACTGAAGGAAAAGCTAAAGGTCACCCATAAAAGTCAGCCATAACCCCCAACAGCTGGAGTTCACGCTCAGAAGAACTCTTTATTTCCCGTGGTCTTCTACTGGCCGCTGTGTGTGGATACCCAATGCTTCAGCCTCTTTTAAGTTTTACGAAGCATCGACCACACAGTGTGCTGTTGGGGGCTCGCCATTTCCCCCTCAGCCTTATAAGGCTAGAATCCCCCGTGGCATTGACTAGGCTTCAGAAACGCGTCTAACGGCATCTGTGCCCAGCACGATGATCGGCGAGGACAGTCTGGCGAGACTTGCACAGCCTCTTCTCTGGCCTCTCAGCCTCAGCCCCGAGACGAAGCAGCCACGGTCAGGGGCAAAGAAACAGGACTCTTAGTCTTCAGCCATGCCACCCTGAACACACCCGATCCCGTCTGCTCTCAGAAGCTAAGCAGGGTCAGGCCTGGTGAGTACTTGTATGGAAGACCACCTAGGAAGACCGGGTGCTGTAGTTGTAAAAAATAAAAAATAAGGGATGGTTGACAAGGTCCTTGCAATCTGTGAAGTCAACTGAGGGTTGCCTCACCTGAAAAGAAAAGAAAAAAAGAAAAGAAAAGAAAAGAGAAAAGAAAAGAAAAGAAAAGAAAAGAAACGAAACGAAACGAAACGAAACAGGATTGTGGAACCACACAGCCTCAGCCGGGTCCCTGGTCTGCCATCCCCTCCCGTTTGACCTTGGGCAAGTCCCTGCCCGTCTCTGCACCCCTCTTTCTCTCCGACTTCAATCGGGATAGTTCATCATCGCTTGAGTGAAACCCTCAAGGCCAGACGTGTTAGCATTTTCACATGAGGAACGTGGCATGGGTGGCGCCTACTTTCACAGCACCCCAGTGGGTCTCGTGTCCCTCCTCAAAGGCGAGAATGCTTCTACAGTGAAAGGTTTGAACAGTCACGTCGGTGGGATCGATAAAATGCTTAAACGGCTTACATGAGTTCTGATTGCGTTTTGCCACCAGGTGGGATGTGGTGCCAAAGGTATGAAAAGTCTCCATTTTCTGAGCCGACGGGTTTGAGAGTGGCAGGTGTCGGGAAGGGCGGTCTGGCAGGTTAGGTCAATTGCCCATAGGGCGTTTAGAACAGGGCCTGGCCCTAACGTTGTGCTCCACGCTAGCTGCCGTGTAGTCCTTTTTATTGAGGTGTAAGATATACATAATAAAATGTCCCCATTTCACGTGTACGGTTTTGACAGCTGCATTCACCCACGGAGCCACCACCCCAATCTGGAACATTCCTATCGCCCCCAGGCAGTTCCCTTGTGCCCCTTCCCGCCTGTCCCCGCCACCAACCCAGGCCAAGAGACACCTCTTGGCACATCCAGAGCGAGGGACGTTCGGGGTCCGTCTGCACGCACCTGGGCGTGTGGCCCCTCGTGCTCAACGAGACGGCCATGAGACCCGTGCAAGGCGTCGTGTGTGTGTGTCAACAGCTCGTCCCTCTTCGTGACTGAGCCGATGTGTCCCTCACGGGTTACGGATGTTTGGGCGGCTTCTGATTCAGGACATAGCGAACACAGGGGCGTGAGCACCCATCGTGAGCAGCCGGAGGGCCCGTGCTTGCGTCTGCCCAGAGGAAAGCCTGAGTGGGAGGGAAGCGGGGCACATCCGGGTCACAGGGCTGGGGGGCGTGGTTCTGTGTTCCTAGGAAACAATCCACCCGTTTTCGGTCTCACTCCCCCGCCCCGGGTCCCGCCCGCCCGCACGTGGTGGCTTGGCGCTTACTCTCGTGGGCGCGCTCACGGGTCCCTGACTGGTGTCTCCCCTCCCCCGCCCCAGGTGATCCGGACGGACACGTTCAAGCACCTGCGGCACCTGGAGATCCTGCAGCTGAGCAAGAACCTGCTGCGCAAGATCGAGGTGGGAGCCTTCAACGGACTGCCCAGCCTGAACACGCTGGAGCTGTTCGACAACCGGCTGACCACGGTGCCCACGCAGGCCTTCGAGTACCTGTCCAAGCTGCGCGAGCTCTGGCTGCGCAACAACCCCATTGAGAGCATCCCCTCATACGCCTTCAACCGCGTGCCCTCACTGCGGCGCCTCGACCTGGGTGAGCTCAAGCGGCTGGAGTACATCTCGGAGGCGGCCTTCGAGGGCCTGGTCAACCTGCGCTACCTCAACCTGGGCATGTGCAACCTCAAGGACATCCCCAACCTGACGGCCCTGGTGCGCCTGGAGGAGCTGGAGCTGTCGGGCAACCGGCTGGACCTGATCCGCCCAGGCTCCTTCCAGGGCCTCACCAGCCTGCGCAAGCTGTGGCTGATGCACGCCCAGGTGGCCACCATTGAGCGCAACGCCTTCGACGACCTCAAGTCTCTGGAGGAGCTCAACCTGTCCCACAACAACCTGATGTCGCTGCCCCACGACCTCTTCACGCCCCTGCACCGCCTGGAGCGCGTCCACCTCAACCACAACCCCTGGCACTGCAACTGCGACGTGCTCTGGCTGAGCTGGTGGCTCAAGGAGACGGTGCCCAGCAACACGACCTGCTGCGCCCGCTGCCACGCGCCCGCTGGCCTCAAGGGGCGCTACATCGGCGAGCTGGACCAGTCGCACTTCACCTGCTACGCGCCGGTCATCGTGGAGCCGCCCACGGACCTCAACGTCACCGAGGGCATGGCCGCCGAGCTCAAGTGCCGCACAGGCACCTCCATGACCTCGGTCAACTGGCTGACGCCCAACGGCACCCTCATGACCCACGGCTCGTACCGCGTGCGCATCTCCGTCCTGCACGACGGCACGCTCAACTTCACCAACGTCACCGTGCAGGACACGGGCCAGTACACGTGCATGGTGACGAACTCGGCCGGCAACACCACTGCCTCGGCCACGCTCAACGTCTCGGCCGTGGACCCCGTGGCGGCCGGCGGCGCTGGCGGTGGCGGAGGTGGCCCGGGGGGCGGTGGCGCTGGCGGCGGCGGGGCGGGCAGTGGCGGCTACACTTACTTCACCACGGTGACCGTGGAGACCCTGGAGACGCAGCCCGGAGAGGAGGTGTTGCAGGCGCGGGGGACCGAGAAGGAGCCGCCGGGGCCCACGACCGACGGCGTCTGGGGCGGCGGCCGGGCTGGGGACGGGGCGGGCGCGGCCTCGTCGTCCACCACGGCGCCTGCCCCACGCTCCTCCAGGCCCACGGAGAAGGCGTTCACGGTGCCCATCACGGACGTGACGGAGAACGCCCTCAAGGACCTGGACGACGTCATGAAGACCACCAAGATCATCATCGGCTGCTTCGTGGCCATCACATTCATGGCCGCCGTGATGCTCGTGGCCTTCTACAAGCTGCGCAAGCAGCACCAGCTCCACAAGCACCACGGGCCCACGCGCACCGTGGAGATCATCAACGTGGAAGACGAGCTGCCTGCCGCCTCCGCCGTGTCCGTGGCCGCCGCCGCCGCCGTGGCCAGCGGAGGCGGCGTGGGCGGGGACAGCCACCTGGCCCTGCCGGCTCTGGAGCGCGACCACCTCAACCACCACCACTACGTGGCGGCCGCCTTCAAGGCGCACTACAGCAGCGCCCCGAGCGGCGGGGGCTGCGGGGGCAAGGGCCCGCCCGGCCTCAACTCCATCCACGAACCTCTGCTCTTCAAGAGCGGCTCCAAGGAGAACGTGCAAGAGACGCAGATCTGACGCTGTTGCCGCCGCCGCCGCTGGGCGGGGCCGCGGGCTCAGGACAAACAGGGGCCCCCCTACAGCCCCAGCCCCTCAGACCGTGGAGAAGGTGGGCTCCGCGCTCAGCTGGACCCCGGGGCGGCTGGCCCAGCGAGGACAGGGCGGGGGCCCCAGGCACCGAGTCCCCTGGCTCTCCTGCCCCATCTCCCAGGGTGACCGCAGGGGATGCCGGATTCAGGAGAAGTGGCCGGAACCCTCTGCTTTTCCTCCTTGCTCTCCTGACCAACCGTCCAGCCCTCCACCTTCCAGGGGAGAAAGGAGTTTTTTTGAGGGGTGTCCTTTCTCCTTGCCCCCCAACAGTCCTCCTTTTATGGTTCATTTTTTTGCAGTTTGACGCCTGTCCCCTTCTCCCACCTGCCCCCCCTCACCCCGAAACGGAAGACAGACACGCGGTCGTCAGCACCTCTGGACGCCCGGCCCCGCCCCCTCCCACCGAGCCCACTCCTGTCCCTGGGCCCCTTAGCTGCGGGTGGGGCAGCCTCAGCCCACCCTCCACCGCCACCCCAGCCCCTGCCCGCCCCACAGACTCTTTTGATACCGAAGGGAGGTTTGCGTCAACGACTACCTGCTCTGTAATTACTTTAAAAAAAAAACACGGAAAAAGTAAAAAAATATTTTTTTTGGTCATGACAGCATGGAGGAGAGAAAAAACAAAGTGAATGTGGGTGGGGAGCAGAACGAGAAGATGTTGAGCACCCCCCCCCCCTGCGCAAGGTGGGGAGCTGGCCTCTCCAGGTGTTGAGGCCCCTCCCCTCGACCTTGGAGGCCCCAGGAGGGGCTGGGTTGCCCAACACCAGGATTTAGTCTCCCCACAGCGCTTTTGAGGCAGGGACCGGGGTCCTCTTCCCACTCCGACTGCTCAGCAGAAATCAAGGGGCCCATATTAGCTTCCCGGGGCTGCTGCAGCGAAGGAGTAAAACCTGCGTAGGCCAGGACGGTGGGAATGCATGTCACAGGGGAGGCTCCAGGGGTCCCAGGTCAGGTGTGGACCCCGTGGGGCAGGATCCTTCCCCACCTCCTCCAGCTTCCGGTCAGCGCTGCGCTGACCTCCACGCGGCATTCTCCCCACCTCCCACATCGTTTGAGGGTATCTGTCCCTATCCTAGGCCCTCCCTTATCAGGGACGAGGGCCCTTCCTACTCTGGCATCACCTCATCTTAACTGGACCTTCTGCAAAGACTGTTTCCAAATTAGGTCACTCAGGCCCTGGAGGTCAGGACTCCCAGCATGTCTTATCAGGGGACACAAGGCAACCTGTGACAGAGCCAAACCAGTGTCTGTCTCTGCTGCAGACCCACTCCAGACACTGCCACAGAGAAAGCGGGCCACACGGTCCCCGTGCAGGGGCGGGAAGGGGGGACTGGGGTGCAGGGGTACTCCAGCTGCAGGAGGGCCGCCTTGTTAAAGCAGAGGCAGGAGGGATGGGATCTAGGCCTGAGGACCGAGAGGGAGCATTGCTGTCACCAAGGAGGGCAGGGACAGCATGGAGTCCCCGGGAGGACAGCAGCCAGTGAGTGGGAGCAAACCCAGGGGCCAGCCAGGCAGTGGGCAGCTGCTGGTGGGGCCACGGGAGGCCAAGATGCGGGCATTTCAGCCTCTAGAGGGCCGGGCCCATCAGGGCTGCCATCCAGCGCTGTCTGGACCCACTGAGGCAGCTCAGCTGTCTGGACTGGGGGCTGCTCTGGGCAGACATGGCTGTGGACATATAGGGCTGGGCCGGGGGGCAGGCCCGGTCTCCGCTGCCTTTCTTCTCTACCTCAGCCTAGCCTGGCCGCACATACAGCAGGCCTGCTTGCTATGTGGGACCTGGTGTCCTGGAGTTCAGGACAGACGTGGGGCAGTTGGGAAGGCCCCATGTCCCCAGCCAGGCCCTGTGAGCTCTGCAAGGCCCTGCCCCTCTTCCATGGCCATTTCCACCCCACGGCAACTCCCCCTCCCCGACCTGGGTGCCCTCAAAGCAAAATCCCTTCTGGGCCATGGCAGCCGCGGCCCTGTACGTCCTCTCTGCCACCCCCTCCCGACGTGGCTGGCGTCCTGGGCCCTATCCGTCTGCACATCTATATGCTCTGCCGCCTGTCAACTCAGGACCCTCCCCCTCGCTCCCTCTTTCATGCTCCCTTTCTCCCTGGTCCTCTTTCAGAGCTGATCCTGGTTGCCATGGAGACACTGCAGCGGGTACCAGGTGGCAGTTGGGGGCAGGGAGCGGCGCTGCCGCAGCCTCCACCGCTTCCAATGCCAGGCACTGGCTGGGGCTCATTTCGGGGGGCACTCGGGGCTTTCTAGGCCCCCTGCAGGCTTCTCCTTGACTGATGGGAGCGGGGACAGGGGAAGAGAGGGCGTGGGAGTGAGAATACGGCATGGGGGAGGGGGACTGGTGGCATCACAGCTAGGGAAGGGGAGGATGAAAGGTGAGAAAGTCAAGGTGAACTGCGGATGTTCTGGAGAGGGGCTGGGGTGAGCCGAACTCCAGCTCCCACTGCCTTGTGGAGACACAGGGTATGACCAGGCCAAGCCTTCCTTGGCCCTTTCGGTGGGAAGGACATGAGGGCCTGGCCTGGCCGGGGACAGAATGGCAGCCAGCCCAGAGGAGATGGAGGCGGGGGCTGGGAGGATGGAAATCCAGGGAGGCAGATACAGAGATGGAGAGGAAGAAAGATCAGAGACAGAAACAGACCCAGATGGAGGAAAACACTGAGGAACGTTGACAAGAGTTTACACGGTGCCAAGGTGCGGGGGAGTAGCCCTGAGGGTGGGGATTTGGGCCGTAGGAGCAAGGGGACAGAGAGCCCAAAGTCCCCATTACCATCTCTCCCTGCTCCCAACCCTCTCAACCCCCACCCCAAGCAGGATGCTGTTTCCATGGCAACCTGGCCAACCAAAAAGGGAGGGCTGGGGACTGCAGAGGAAATTTTCCACATCAGCAGCAAGGGAGGAGGATGTGATTCAGAAAAGGAACTGGCCCATACAGTGGGGGCCACTAGGGCCCCTGACATCCCAGGTCATTGTGCCCACTGCCTCCGGGATTCTCACCCCACTCCCACCCAGCAAACCTGCACCCTCCCCTCTGGGCCACTGTGGGGAAGGTTAGGAGAAGCTCAAGGGTCAAATGTCCAAAGATCAGTGGCTGCCCAGGCCTCCGGTGGAGGGGACCAGCCAGCCGCCAATGGAGCTCAGACCACAGGCCACCAGATTCAAGGCCATGGCCCTCGACAGGGCCCTCTGGAGGGTTGGGGTGGTGGGCTACGGTCGTCTGGGTGAGTTCCGGGCCGTCTGGGGTCTCTTCCCCAGGCCCGTTCTCGAAGCCTCCAAAGCCTCTGTGTCCTCCACAAACACACCTTTCGTGGATGTCTCTATCTGCACTCTGGCCGTCTGCATGTCTGCCTGAGCATCTTCCTTCCATTCCTGACTTCAGGGCCCCACCTCGCTCTGTGTACCCATTCCCTTCCCTCTGAGACTTTCCCTTTCCCCAGGACAGTCCTTGGTCTCCCATCTGCTGACTTGGGGACTGAAACTTGGCCTAGAACTTGTTTTCGTCCGGAATCGTGACCCAGGACAAACGGCGGGGAGCGTGCCCCCCTACCCACAGCTCCAGAACCTCACTGACCTTGGGGAGAAGTCAGTGACCTCTTCGTGAGAGGCTGGGGCTCCCTGAAGCTACTGCCATGGCCTCCCTGAGCTACTGTGTGATCTCAGAGGAGTCTCTTACCCTCTCTGAGCCTTGGTTCACCCAAATGAAAAATGGGACAAGCCCACACACCCTGTTTCCCCGTCCCAGGCCAGGGTAAAGAATGACAGGCTTCTACAGACCGTGGAAATCTGGGGAAGGGAAGCCTAATACCTCTCCAAGGCCCTCCCCCACTTCTCCCCTTTCCCAGGCACCCTGACCTTGTGGTGGAAGTGGCCCATCCCAAAATAATCTGTGAAACTGGGGCACACAGATCCTGCGCCATGCCGATCTCCTGGTGAGCCCCGCCCCTTCTGCCTCAGCTCTACCCGCCCCAAAGGAGGATCCACTCATCCCCTGACCTCAGCACCCTCACCTTCACCCTCCGCAGGTGGGATCCCCCTCAGCCCTGGCTGACCAGGCCACAGAGCAGCAGCTCCTGGAAGCCTCACGCCGCTGGAACCATGCAGTGTTCATGGCCCCGGGGGACCCTCTGGGGCAGTGAGGACATCACCAAATTGGATGCAGCGGGGGGCCTGCAGGTGAGGGTCTGTTGGGCTCCCCAGGAACCGGAGAAGGCCTGCAGAGACTCCTGGGGTCCCTAACCCTGGGTCCCACTTCCAGAGTCTCCGTGTCACTATAGCTACACATCCCGATGGCTTCCGGCTCGAAGGACCCCTGGCTGCAGTGCAGGGCAGCGTGCCCCGCACTGTGCTCTATGAAGGCACTGTCCGTGGGCTCTGCCCCTTAACCCCTCGCAACTCCAACACCATGGCAGCCGCTGCCCTAGCTGCCCCCAGTCTGGGATTTGACCGCGTGATTGGAGTGCTTGTGGCTGATCTCAGGTGAGCTAAGCTGAGTGGGGACTGAAGCTGGGGCCAGGGCAGCCGAACTGACCACTCTGTTTGCCCCAGCCTCACGGACATGCACGTGGTGGATGTGGAACTGAGTGGACCGCTGGGCCCCACAGGACGAAGCTTCACTGTGCACACCCACCGAGGGAACCCCGCCGAGCCAGGTGCTGTCACCGGCTCAGCCACTGTCACTGCATTCCGGCGCAGCCTCCTGGGTACGGGCAGGCCCTTCCCCGGTGCTGGTGGCCCCGGTCCCTGAGCCATGGGCTCTGGTTCTGCAGTTCCCAGTCTATCTCTGTTTGATCTCTGCGTCTCGACCTTCCACGCCATGCCTTTGCATCTCTCTCTCTGTCTCTGTCCATTCCCCGGGTCTCTCTCTGTCCTTCTCTCTAGGTTGCTGTCCTACTCTGGGTCCCAGTCCCTCCCTCCAGGTGTGTGTCCCTCATCTCTCCGTCGCCGCCTTTCATTCCCCGTGTCCCCCTCGCAGGCTGCTGCCAGCTCCCCCCCAGGCCGGGGATCCATCTCTGCTGAGAAGCCTTCACTAGAGCACACCCTCGGCTCATCCGCCGCCCCCGCAATTGCCACCGTCCCGCTGCTGCCCGGACCTCTGTCCTGTCTCAGTAAAGACTGGGACTTCTTCTCCCTGCACAGCTTGGTGTCGCTACCCACTTGTCACCCTTCTATGACGTCACGCCGCGTCCTCACGCGTGACGCACACTTCCCACCATATCGGGGGCAGGCGCACCCGGGAGCTAAACGTCCGGACGCTCTCGCGAGAGCGCACCCGCCTCATTTCCCAGAATGCTCTGAGCACCAGGGGGCGTAAGGCGCACGAAGGGCGGGGCCTCTGTATGGAACACTTCCGGGGTTCTCGGCCAGGGACGATCGAGGCTGCGTTCCCGCGTTCTCGCGGCACCAGCGGACTTCCCAATAACGTTGCCCAAACACTCTGTGCGAAGCAACAGCTCTCGCGGGGGCCGCCGGGAGTCGTAGTCCGGCACGAGGCGGCCGCCGGGAGCTGTAGTCCGTCCCGCCTGCCCAGTCAGCGCCGTGCCCCACACTCAGAGCCCGGAGCCGCCGCCCAAGGGGATGCGGGAGGCCCTGGTTCCGGCGAGCAGAGAGTCAGGAGGGGTGAGGGGCGTTCCTTGGTGACGGGCAAGCGCTGCGGTTGGGGTACCGGTTGGGGAAAGGGCTTGTTTTCCATCGTGTGCGGGGAGGGTGCCCTGCTGCCAGGCGAGAGGAAGAAAAATCCCTGTTTCATGACAAGGGAGGGGAGTCGTCTGTTGCTAGGCGACCAGAAGAGACCCTGTGTCTAGAGACTGGGGAGGAGAATTCCTCTGTTGCTAAGTAACCGGAGGAGAGACTTGTTACCTAGTGGGGTGGAGGGTTCGCTGTCGCTAGGTAACTAGAGAGGGATCCTGTTACCTGAGGGGGGTGTTTCTGTTGCTAGGTGACCGCCATAGGACCTTTTCACTTAGCGATGTGGTGAGGGTGGTCCTCTGTTGCTAGGTGAGCAGGAAAAGGAGCCTTTTCCTTAGGAATGGGGGATGGAGGTCCCCAGTTGTCAGAAGAGCCTCCCAGAGGAAGGTCAGGGCCACCCCAAGCCCCCACCCCAGTGGCGGTGCCCCCAGGGTCTGCCGACAGGGTGGACCACCAGATCCTGGTCCCCTGAGCCCCTTCTCCGTCTCCCAAGCAGGAGCCAAGGGCGGCATGTCCCAGGGCCCGCCCTCTGTGTACCACGAGCAGCAGCGCCTGGAGCTGTGTGCAGTCCACGCCCTCAACAACGTCCTCCAGCAGCGGCTCTTTAGCCAAGAGGCTGCAGATGAGATCTGCAAGAGGTGACCGTCTCCCACCCGCACCCCTAGAGAAGCAGGGCTCAAAGAGGCGGGCTGCCCACCTGGGTCGCAGAGAGGCAAGGGCGGAGCCCGGAGGCTGTCTGCTACCCTTCACTCGCCTGGGCTGGACCCTGGGTCTCAGAGATGGACATATTGCCTCCTACATCTGTCCATCCCCAGGGCCTCCAACTCACGCCTCAGCCTCTCTTATCCGGACCCTGGCCTCCACTTCCCCTCTGGCCTCCCAGCTCTTGGTTTTTCCCCTCCAGTCCACCCTGCATACACCCCAGGGCTACCGCTGCAGCTCCCCAGCACCCCTGGGAGAAGTCCCAAAGCTCACAGCCCGATAGCCAAGGCTCCATGTCCTCTTCTCCCCACCGACTTCAACTTCACATCTCACCGCTCCCTGAGAACCACATTGCCCCGCTGAGGTGGCGCTGGGCAGACCATCCTCTGTCAGGCACAGCTTCTCCCTTTGGAAGCCTGGAATGTTCCCCCTCACTGGTCAAGGGGGAACATCGCTTCTTTATGATCTCTCTGTCATATTCCCCACCCTCCCCACAGCCCGGGCCCTGGCTCAGGCCCCATCATCCCCTGGACCCTCAGCCTCCAGGCTCCAGTCCAGTCAAGCCTTATGTGTTCCTACACCCGGAGGTGATCTGTGTCCCCCTCTCTTGGCCAAAGCCCTCCTGTGGCTCCCCAGCGTCCTCAGGCTGAGTCGCAGTCCCTCAGACTGATTGTTGGCAAATTGACTCATCTTTGTCATTCAACAGAGAGGGCAGTCGACTCATGTCAGCCACGCTGGAGAACCAGAGACGTGTCCAATATGACCCCTGCCCTGAGGAGGCCAAGGAAACGTGCACGGGAAAATAATACAAATCTCCCCTGCTCTGGCCTCTCCCTCTGTCTTGCCCACCAAGGGCCCAGATGGAGAACAGACGTGTGGCTGTTCTGAGAGGCAAAGCCAGAGAGACGAGTGATGGCCGTGGCCCTCCTGGGCTGGGGGACAGCTGGAGGAAAGGCTGGGGCCGGGGCACAAGAGAGGTGGTTGGGGACAGGTGGCTGGGAAGAAGGAGGAGCTGAGGCTAGGAGGCCAGCAGGGACTGGGCCATGCGGGGCCTCAAAGGCCAGGCCGAGGGGCTGGGACTCTGTCTTGGGGTGACAGGGAGGGCTAGGAGCAGGAGAGGGACAGTCTCAGCACTGGGTGCAGAAAGGGTCCCCTGGATCCTGTGGGAGATGGACTGGCAGTGGGGACAGGACAGAAGGAGGAGGGCCAGGGGCAGCTGGTTGCAGGAGTTAAAGAGAAGGAAGGGTTCAAAAGGTGGGTGACACCCTGGGACTCTCCTGCTTCGTGGGGAGGCTGAGGCCCTCCCATGGGCCCTAACTCAGGCTTTGCCCTCCCCCCAACCAGGCTGGCCCCAGACTCCCGGCTGAACCCCCATCGCAGCCTCCTGGGCACCGGCAACTATGACGTCAACGTGATTATGGCTGCCCTGCAGGGGCTGGGCCTGGCCGCCGTGTGGTGGGACAGGAGGAGGTGCGACCCAGGGCACTGTATCACGTGCGCGGGGCTGGGCACCGCGGGCGCGGTGTAATGGCCATCAGCGTGAGACAAAGCAGGAGGAGGGGAACGGGCAGATCGGAAGGACAGAAAGGGAAATGGGCAGCAGGCGGGTGGGCGCTGGGAGGTGGGGTGAGAGGCCCAGACGATCAGTGGAGGAGCCGACAGGTGGATGATGGGTAAATTACTGATAACTGAGTGACCGACGGGATGGCGAATGGGAGGCTGGAATTGTTGAGAAGGCGGCGACCGGGTGACCGGGTGATAGGGCTGCACGAACGGACGGTTGGGTACGCAGCTGAGTGAAGCGTGGATGGATAGCGTCCAACCGCGTCAGCGGGCCGATGATGTTTCAGGTGAACAGTGGTCGGTGGCTGGTGGGAGGAGCGTGTGAGGATGATGCGCAGATCAGCGGCCGATGCGTGACGCGTGGGTGGGAGCCGGGGAGGCGGTGGTAGGAGGCCTGGGTGGGTGGATGGCGGTTGCTGTTGGTTGACTGAGGGCCTTTGATGGCTGAGTGGTGGATGACGGGCAGGTGGAGAGTGAGTCCGCGTGGGGTGGGCTGACCTGGGAGGGCCACACGCGATTAGCATGTCGAGCCCTGACCGTGGGACCCCCACGCCGACCCCACAGGCCCCTGTCGCAGCTGGCCCTGCCGCAGGTGCTGGGGCTGATCCTGAACCTGCCCTCGCCCGTGTCGCTGGGGCTGCTGTCGCTGCCACTGCGCCGGCGGCACTGGGTGGCCCTGCGTCAGGTGGATGGCATCTACTACAACCTGGACTCCAAGCTGCGGGCACCTGAGGCCCTGGGCGACGAGGACGGCGTCAGGTGAGGGCAGGCAACTGGGCCCCTCCCCTCAAGCGGCAGGGCCCCAGGCCTCAGCGTCCCTGTTCCCCCGCCTAGGGCCTTCCTGGCAGCCGCGCTGGCGCAGGGCCTGTGCGAGGTGCTGCTCGTGGTGACCAAGGAGGTGGAGGAGAAGGGTGCCTGGCTTCAGACGGACTGACCCGGGAGCGCGGGAGTCCCCCCTGCCCACCCGCGTGGCCCTGCGCTCTGCCTCTGTCTCCCACAGCAGGAAGGACCAGACCTGCACCCCATGGCGCCTGCCTTGGCACCAGCCCCGCCTCACCCCCTGCTCCCCAGCGCCACTGCTGCCTCAATAAATGCGAAGACGCCCTCTCGGCCTCTTCCTCAGTCTGACTAGGCCTGTCCAGTCGCTGCTGGGTCCCAGGGTGGCCCGGGTGGGCCCCGACACCTGCTCCTTGCTGCTTTGTAACCATCTGTGAGTCACAGCCCCTGAGCCTCAGCATCCTTCCTGCCCTCGTGAAGCCTGCATCCCGGTGACAGGGAGAGGCCAGCAGGGGGCCAATAGGTGCCACCAAGAGTGCTCAGTGGGATGAGTGCCATGGAGAAAGCAAGGCTTTCTCTCGTGATGGTCAGTTCTCGTCCATCAATTGCAGTGATGGCCCCCCAAAAATCCCCGTCCTAAACCCCAGAACCTGAGGATAGGCCAAGGGGAATGAAGGCCGTGGAGGGAATCGGGGCCACTGGGCAACTGACCTTGAGATAGGGAGAGGAGCCTAGAAAGGCGCTAAGGACCAGGGGCTTGAGAGCTGTGACACAGTGGCCTCAAGACAGAACAGCCCTCGACCCAGGAAGCGAGAGCTGCCTCTAGGTACAGACTGTCCCCCTGGGCCCTGCCCGCGCCTGGACTCTAGCCCAGTGACTCATTCTGGACTTCTGGGTGCTGCAGGTGTTTAAATAGTCAGTGTGTGTTTTAAGCCATGGACGTCCCTAGAGCAGCCAGTCATTAGGATGCACTTAGGGCAGTGGCCTCGCCTCCCGGAGGGAGGGGTCCAGGGGCAAGTCTACAGGAGAGGCAGGCCAGGCAGAGCAGCCAGAGCAGAGGCCCTGGGGCCTGCATGGGCCCCAAGTGGAGGGAGCCAGGGCAGGAGGGAAGGTGAAGAGGTGACCAAGGGTAGAGGGGGTGCCCAGGGCCCCCATCCGGTGTCTGTCCTTCCCCTCAGCCCGCGGGCCCTT
The DNA here is from genome assembly GCF_014176215.1 of Rousettus aegyptiacus. NCBI lineage: Eukaryota > Metazoa > Chordata > Mammalia > Chiroptera > Pteropodidae > Rousettus > Rousettus aegyptiacus. The sequence goes on along the minus strand of NW_023416289.1, from coordinate 46,437,894 downwards.
CCTGCACTTCCTGTTCCACCAACCTTTCACAGGCCTCCTGAGCCCCAGCTCGGGGTCTGGCCTGTGTGGCCCTGATCCCATCCCCCCTACCCCTAGCTCTCAGGTGGGGAGGAAAACAAAGGAACAGAAGACCCCCTTGGGGGGACCTTGACAGTTCCTGGGGGCCACAGGAAGGTGAGGGGACCTAGGGACTGGCTCCAGAAGGCTGAAGGAGGCTCTCCAGAGAGCCAGTGGGAGGGGAGGGGAGGGTGTGTGGGGAGGGGGGCCTTTCCAGAACAGAGAACAACTCCAGATGAGACCTGGAATGCGAGGAGCATGATTAGGCCTGCACTTATCTGAGGTGATGAGCCAGGCCCAGGGGCCACCAAGGGCCTGCTGAGGGGTGGGCCGTGGGGGCGCTGTGAACAGCTCAGTCCTGGGTGCGGAAGGCCCCTCAGGGGCTGTGTGGGGAAGACTGGAGGCCACAAGGCCCAGGAGGAGGCTGGGTGACCCAATGGGAGAGAGCGAGGCCTGAGCCAGGACCCTGGGAACAGAGAGGAAGTGACAGAGAGGAGAGGTGTGGGCCTGGCAGGCTCAGGGTGAGGAAGAGAGGGGGAGTGAAGAAGGCACCAGGGGTCTGGCCCTGAGGCTTGGGGTCAGTGGGGCCACCCCCAACAGATGGGCCCCTGGGAAGAAGGGTGGGTTTGGGGGACATGCTGCACTCGCTGGGGTGTAAGGGGCATGACAGGCTGGGTGACTGGGGAGGAGAACCCAGGTCAGGCACTAGGGAGACGGCTTCAGAGTTCCTAGTCCTGTCCTAGGTGGCTGGAGTGCATGTGAGTCCAGGGAGGGAAGCAGGTAGGGAGACCTGGGCAGAAGTGGGGTCCCCTACTAGGTGCCAGGCAGAAATGGGACAAGAGGCACAGGGAGGCCACAGGTGGGAGAGGCAGCAGCCTGGGGCGTGTCTCCCCCACTCAGCCTCAGGCCTGGCTCCACCCGAACACAAAATTCATCCAAGGATGACATGTGCTAAACTCTGACGCCCCAAAGAAGGCGGGGAACAGACGCTGGCAGACGCACTCGTGAAAGCCAGGTGATGTGGGGACCTGGGCTCAGCAGAATGCAGTCCCCGAGGCTTCCGGAGGTCGAAGGGCAACTTGTAAGGTGAAAAGTCAAAGGGCACATGAGGGGAAACCAACTGGCTGGAGTCCCCGGACACCCCAACTGTGGGGGCGGTCCACATAGCCCCCCCTGCAGGACCCAGCTGCCTCCTCGTGTCCTCCTCCCTCTGCCTGTCCAGCGGGTTCCACCCGGCTGGGACTCTGATGTCCCCATCTCCCCATTGTGTCCCTCTCTGGATGTTTCTGCCTCTCTGTGTCGTCTCCCTTGGCCCCCCGGTGCCCCCTCCTCCCAACGTTCCTGTCGCCGGTCCCACCCTGTCCCAGACAGCCTGGCGGGCTCCTAAGTGTTTCTATTCTGGGGCCTGAGTGACCTCCCCAGGTGCCTCCACAGCTGTGGCCTAATATGGTCCGAGTGAGGAGGTGGGGGGAGGGGGGAGGACCCGGTGGGTCCCAGCCCCCCAAGCTATCCCCAGGGCGGGGAGCCTGGGCACCCTCTGGGTGCTCACTGCTTGCCTCCTGGTGACCATGCACCACCTGCCAGGGCAGGGGCCACACTCCAGGCTGGTCCCAGAACCTGGGCAGTGGGGGCTCTGGGGGTTCTGCCCAGTGGGGGCGCCCCATGCAGCCCCCAGTCTTCACTGCCCTGCCCTGGTTGCAAGGGCGGAGGGGAGGGGGGCCATGGTCATTTGACAGGTGCAGGGGGAGTGACAGCTGTTCTGTGCCCCATGGTGCTGACAGCTGAGGCCCGATTTAGCTCTCAGGAGCCAAGGGCTGGCCTGATAAGGGCTGGGGGGAGCAGTCCCGCCCCCCGGGGATGCCCCTTAAATCACCCGGCCGGGCAGAGAGGCTTGCGGACGCCCACGCCAGGTGAGAGAGTCCATCCTTCCTCTGCCGCCCCGCATCCCCCGCGGAGGGCCAGCTGTCTCAGCTCTGTCTCCTTCTCTCTCCACTGCTCTCCCTCGACTCCCCATCTTCTCTCTCTCTGTCTCTTTCCATCTCTGTCCCCCCTGCTCTCCCTTTCTCACCCCTCCATTTCTAAATCTGTCTGCCTTTTTCCTCCGTCTCTCTGACCTGTCTCTCTACCTCTCTCATCTTTCTTCTCTGTGGCTCTCCCTGTCTTTCCATTTCTTTCTCTCCCTTTCTCTCCATCTCTCTTTGTCCCGCCCGCCTCTCTCCCTTCTCCCTTCTGTGTGTCTCTCCGCCCACTTCTTTGGTCTCTCAGTCTCTCCCTGTCTCTCTCTGTCTCTCTGTCTCTGTCTCTGCCTCTGTCTCTCTGTCTCTGTCTCTGTCTCTCTCTCTCTCCATCTCTGCCTCTCCCCCTTTCTCTGTCCCTCTCTCTGTCTCTGCCTTTCCCCCGACCCCACCTCGCTCTCCAGCTCTCACATGGAGGCCTCGCCCCATTCTCCACTGCTGTTTCTGCTGAATAAAGCTGTTTCTTTCCTCACTTCCCTCACTCCTGTCTCTGAGCTCAGTGTCCCTGCCCTGATGCCAGGTGGGCAGGCGGGGGATGGGAACCAGGCAGGGGCTGGAGTTGTGGGGAGGGGTCCTCCCTCCCAGAGACAGCAAGAAACAGGCCGAAAGACTGACGAAGAGATGGGGGAGAGACCCAGAGACTCAGAGGCATAGACCGAGAGGGTCCACAGACTCCAAGATGGGAGAGACAGTAGGACGGCAGGACAAGAGACGCAGAGACACAGCGAGTGAGATGGGGAGACAAACTCAGCTGGAGAGACGGAGACAGAGAGCGGGTGGGCCCGGACTGCCCCCCCACACCCCCGCCCCGGCCCTGACACAGCAGACAAGGGCCGGGCAGCCCCCCCTTCCTCCCGCCAGGCTGTGCCAGGCCCGGGACAGTGCGCCCTTGTCCTGGTTCCGGTCGGGGCAGCTGGGGGGTGGACTGGGCCCAGGGGGAGGGGCCTCCACCCTCAGACAACCCCCCCTTCTGGCCTCCCTTCTGGGTCCTCCACCTCCTCCGTGTACCTGAAATGCCCCCTCGGCTCTCCTGGCACTCTCTTCTCTCCCAGTCCCTTCCTACTCCCTCTCCTTGTTCTTCCTCTGCTTCTGGCTCCCTTCCTTGGAGGAAACGGGCATTTATTAAGCTCCTGGTGTTTGCCAAGCAATCTCCACATACTGCCTCCGGACCTCATACTCTTTCGCTCTCCTGACCCTTGCACCCCGATTCCTTTCACTTCTTCTTGATCTGCTGGTCTCTCCTGAGAAGGAAAATGGCATTTACTGAGCACCTACTGTGCGCCAGGAAGTGTACACCCCCTGTCATGACATGCTTTTCTTCCCCAAGTCCTTCCTTCCCTCTCTATTTGTTTCTTCTCCTTTCTGCCCTTCAGCTTCCTCCCAGGGGAGGGAATGGACACACACTGAGTGCTTACTGTGTGCCCAGCGCTTTGCACACCTCTCCCTCCACTCCCCGCAGCCCCCTCCCTGTCTCCCTGGCCTCCCTGCTCTCTTCCAAGGCAGGGGACACGCCTCTGCTGAGTGCCTGTGGCATGCCAGGCGGCCACCTTCGCCTTCTCCATCTCCACTGGCCTGTGCTCTCTGTTGTCCTTTGTTCCTTTCCACTCTCTGCCAAGGATTGAAATAGGCAATTATTGATCACCTACTATGTGCAGACCGTTTTCTCATACCCCCTCTGCCCCTCGGTTCTCCCTGTGCTTTCATCTCTGACTTCTCCTTCCTGCTGCTCATTCCGCTCTTTCTTGGGGAAAAAAAGCAAGTAATTCCGGAGTGCCTACTGTGTGCCAGGCAGTCAACACCCCCCTTGTGTCCTCTCGCCGCCTCCTCCTCCCCGCCCCCCGGTCCTGTCTCCTGTCGCTCTGCGGGCTTCTCCCTCCGTGTTGTTGCCTGGGTGCTCTCCTGGGCAAGCGCACAGCACTTGCTGAGCGCCTCCCGCATGCCCCGCGATTCGCCCGCGCGGCCCGCTCCCTGTGCACCCCACCCCGCCCAGCTGTTGCGTGGGGACCCCAGCCCTCTGCGCACCCGTGTCACCTGCTCTGCACGCGGCTGCCTCAGCCAGCCTCCCCTCCCCCTCGCCGCGTCGCACCTTCCTTTCCCGCCTGCTCTCTCGCCTCCGAGGTGCACTTACTGAGCGCCTCCTGTATACCCGCCCTCCTCCACTCCCCCCTCTTCCTCGGTTCCTCTCTTCTCCCAGCTTCTTCTCAGCTGCAGCTTCTCCCCATCTCCTCTGCCTTGCCAGCTCTTCCGGGTGGAAGAGACAGGCACGTATTGAGCACCAGCTGTGTGCTGCCCCTTCGCACACGCTGTGTCTGTCGGCGCTGCCGGGGCGGGGAGTGGCATTCAGTCCCTACTGTGCGCCCTCGCCTCGGATCTACCCTCCCTTCACAGCTTCTCCTCATTCTCCCCGCTGGACTGTCCCCCTCCTGCCCTTCGGTCTCCTTTCTCCCGGGAAAAGAACTAACACTTAACTAGCACCTACTGTGTGCCCGGCAATGTCCGCCCACGGCCCTCTCGCCTTGGGCGGGCTTCGTTCCCGTGTTTCCTCCGTGGCGGTCTCTCCCCCTCCCCTCCTTGCTCACTTATCTCCCCTCTCCTGAAGGAGGGCATGGGCATTCATTGAGCACCTACGGTGTGCCAGGCTCTTCGCAAGCACGGCGTCCCCTCCTCGCACTCTCCCTCCCCGCCTGCTCTCCGGCTCTGCGCCAGAAATGAGGGCGGGGCACTAATTGAGCACCGACTGTGTGCCGGGTAATCTCTGCGCACTGATGCTGCTCCCTCGACCCTGTCGGCCCCCCGCCCCTCCACTCTCCCGGCTGCTTCTCTCTTTCCTTCCCAGCGGGGTGGGGGGGGGCTGACTGTTCGGGAAGGGAGGGTTCAGGCGACCTCCAGGACCCAGGCCTCTCCGTCACATGATGAGGACACAACGGACTGGGCTCCAAGTTTATTTCTTCATCAGGAAAATAGCAGGGATAATAAGGGGATAACAATCCCAGCGTGTGGGGGAGGAGGCGGACCGAACGAGACCCAGAGAGAAAGCAACAAAGAAAGCGCCGCGGTGGGACCTGGGGGCGCGTGTGCCCGCAGGGGTGGGGGGCACTGACTCCTCGCCCGCCACTGAGTCTCGGGCTGGCCCCGCCCCCACCACCTGGCAAAGCGGGCAGGACCCTGAGGCTCAGGGCGGAGAACCTGCCTGTCACTCATCTCCCCCCTTCCACCTGCCCCTCCCCCACAAGCGTCTGCTCCCTCTCCCCACATTTACTTGTTTCTCTTTCTTGCTCTCTCTCCCTCTCTGTTTCTTTCCACCTTGTCTCTCTCTCCCTCTCTCTCCCTATCTCCCCCCCCCGTCTCTCTCTCCGTCTCTCCCTCTCTGTTCATCTCTCTGTCTCTCTCTCCCCCTCGTCTCTCTCTTCCTCTCTGTCTCTCTCTCTTCCTCTCTCTTTCTCTCCCTGCCTCTCTCTCCGTCTCTCCCTCTCTGTCTCTCTCTCTCCCCATCTCTCTGTCCCTCGATCTGTCTCCGCTCTGTCTCTGTCTCTCTGACATACACCGGTGTTTCTCACTCTTCCTTCCACTGCCCCCTGCTCACGACTTTGTGACCACATCTGTCTTTTCCTTTCTTCACGCCGTTGCGCCCCCTCGTCCCTCCTCTGTTCGTCCGTCTGTCCGCACCTCGCGCACACGTTTCCTTCATTGCTCTCACTTTCACGCTGACCTCATTTATTCCTCTTTATCTCACACAGACTTCTCCCCATTTCTAGTCCTCCCTTCTTCCACCAACCCCCCACTCCCTGGAAGCCCCTCCCCTCCTCCCAAGTCCCCGCCCCCCTCCCTGTGACCCTAGGGGGCCTCCAGGAGACCAAGATGCCAGCGTCCCTGGCTCCACAGAGGATGAGGGCTGGGGGTGCCCTGGGGCAGGCGGCCGGCCCTCTGCGCCCCCCTCCCTCCACCTGCCTGCCCCTCCTCCTGTCCCTCACCTTGCGCCCTCTCCTGTCTGCTGCTCACGGCAGCCTCCTGGCTTCTGGTTGTGCTCGGAGCACGGCTCTGCCTGCTGATCTTCATTCCCCTGTCCCTGTCTGTGTCGCCCCCCCATTTCTGTCTCTCCCCTATGCCCCCTGTGGGGGTCTCCTATCTCCTGCCCTGCCTTCCTCTTTTTCCTGTACCTTCTTTTCATTGATGATTTCCACTCCTCACTCCTTCCTCCCCATTGTGCTGCCGGCATCGCCCTCCCCGCCATCCGTCCGGTCTCCTCTCCAGGGGCCCCTTCTCCTGCACAGCTATAGCCCCCCACCCCAGGGCCCCCACCGTTCCTCTGCCTTCCAGCTTCCTGGGCTGCTCCCTCAGTCTCTGTCACACAGTCCCTTTCCCTCCCAGCCCGTGTCTACGGCCCCTCCCCCACAGGCCTCCCCCTTGCATCTTGCCCCGCTCTCTGTCCACCCCCGGCCCAGCCCCACCCCTGTCCCCCAGCTTGCTACTCCAACCGCCGGGAGGCCCCATGGGACAGTGAGAGAACCTACGGGGCACGCGGGTGTGTCTGCGTGCTGGCGACATTCTTATCCAGCCTCAGAACTAAGGGCCCTGCGGTTTACGCTGCAGTTTACGGAAATCATTTCACGTGCTCCTGTCCCCAGGACCATGTGATTCCCGGGCCGGTCGGCTGCACATCTTCATCCATCTGCAGCTCGTGGTTAACTGGGACCACCCGGGGAGGGGGGGGTGCCCAGACCTGGAGGGGCATTCACCCCCACTCCCCGCTTGGCTCGGCTTACTCCCTCGCGCCCTCTGCCCATCTGCCCCTGGCTCTCTCCACCTCTCCCCCCACCTTTTTCTCCCTCTTTCTCTCTTGCTCCCACTTTCCCAGCCTGGCTCCCCTTTTCCATCATGCCTTTGGCTTTACAGTGTCCTTGCTCCCATCCCATCCCCACCGGCCCTGGCCTCAGGCTGCTCCCTGGTCCAGCCTTGCTGTCCAGGTTCTCACGGCCTCGCTGACCCTGACGTGGCCCGCCCCCTTCCTTCCATCCCATCCTCCACTACCCCCCACAGCCCTCCGCCTCCAGGGCTGCCTGCACCCCATTTCCATGCCGCCCTCGGCCAGGACCCTGCCCCCTGCCTTGTCCTCCACACTGTCCTCACTACTCACTCCTCTCCATCCCTCTCCTTTTGTTCTCTCTTCCTCCTGCTTCTTTACCTCCTCGCTCACCTCCCCCCTCCCTCTTCTGCCCTCAGCCTGACTTCCCCTCCCCACCCCATTCCGGCTTTCTCCCCTCTTCCCCACACTGCCCTCGCCCTCTGCAAACTTTTTCTTCCTACCTTGCCTTCTGACCCCCGCTGTCACCCCCCTTCTCTCCGCTCTCTTCTCTCTCCCCCTCCCCTCCCGAGTCTCCCTCTCCTCTCTCCTTCCTCCTTTGACCCCTCTGGACCCTTTCCCTCTCCCCTCTCCTCTCCCACTCTCTGACTTCTCTCTCCGGTTTCTCTGCTCTACCTCCCCCCCAGCCTTTCTCCTCTGTGAACCTGTCACCCCTTTCCTCCCTCCACACCCGCCAGGGTTCCCCCCTGGCTGGCCTCCCTCCCGTCCTCGGCCGGGGTGGTCTGAGTTTCCAGGTCCCAGCAGGAGGCGGGAGCCCACCCAGGGGTCTTCATGGGCTCTAGGCGGGAGGCGGGACGGCCCCAGGGCTGCCAAGCCACGGGCCGGGGAGGAAGGGCCTCTGTGACACCGTCCTCTCTCTCTGGTCGGTCTGTCGGGGACTTCGGACTCTGCCTGGAGGAGTCAGGCCGGCCCCAGGCCCCAGGAGGAGGAAGCGAGGACCAGGCTGAGACGGGAGCGAGCAGCTCAGGGACAGGGCACGTAAGTGGCAGCCAGGACTGGGCCGGACTGCCTGGGACTCCTTGATTCCGCGGACCCCTGGACCCGCCTGAGCTTGGAGGGAGGGGGCTGCCGCCTGTCCGCCCCGCCCCTCCAGCCATCCACCATCTCCTCCCCCAGGCAGAGCGAGCGCATCTGCTCCAGGAACACCTCGCCGACTCCCGCTTCGCAGAGGACACTGGCGCCCAGCCCTCCCCGAGGCCCAGCAAGAGACAGGACATAGGCTTCTGGGACCCCGACCTTCCGGCAAGGCCACCTCTCTCCAGAGAGGGGGCTGCATGGGTCGCAGGCAGCCTGAGTCCTGGACTGCGTGGACACCTGATGAGGGGTGGAGCTGCACCCCAGCTACCCTAGACCCTGGGAATGGTCCTCGCAAAGGACCGTGACCAGAACGTGGGATGCGGCGGGGGTGGGGGCTGGGGAAAGGAGGGGAGCTTTTGGGAAACTCTGTGACAATAAAATTTGCTCCTCGTGAGTTTGTGCACGTCACACTCGGCGAGTATGTGCGCCGGCGTGAACCCGGGGCTCCGGTCTCGTCCGTCTGTGGGGAGTTTGGCGCCTGTGTCGCCGCGGCAGTGCACACGAGGCTGTCACGGCGACACAGGCAACTGGGGGGGCTGGTCTGCAGTCTGCTGGGCAGCCCGCTCTAGGAAAAGGGCCAGACCGAGTCTCCCTTGTAATGAGACCGTTACGCCCTACCGAACAGAAGGGGGCGCCGGGGGCGTGGCCGACGGAAGGGGCGCGGGGGTGGGCGGGGCTGACAAGGGGGTGCGCGGGGGAGTGTCTGAGGGCCGTAGAGGCCCCAGTTAACCGGTGCCCGGTCCTCGACGGGTGAAATGGAGGAGCCTGCACGACCATTTCCAGAAGCCACATGCTACAGTACACGATTTGGGGTACTGAGGGGCGTTAAATACCCAAATTAGCCTCATATTTTAAAAGATTGTTGGCTACAAAACCGCGTGCTAGGGACACCTACGTGCCAACGTGAAACTGGGCTGGGAAAGGGGCTTTTCCTCCATCCCGGGAGCGGGCCGCGTTTTGTAGGGCAAGGGGGGACCTCCGAGGGGTGAGGCAGGAAACGGGAGGGGAGCACGGCTGAACCCTCACCTCGCGGGGGCCCTCAGGGGTCAGGAGACTGAGAAGTCTGGGGTGGGGAGTCCAGGAGGGAGGATGAGGTCAGTGGGGACGGAGAGAAGGGACATGGCGGGAAGAGGGACAATGGGACAAGCAGGAGCGAGGCTGAGGCTGGGTGAGGCTGGGTGAGGACGGAGTCTCTGGTCTGGCCTAGTGGGATCTGACTGGCTCATTAATGGAGGCTGGGGAAGGGCCAGCGGTAATTAACAACGAACAGATCAGAAATCAACGAGGTAATTAACAAGGAACAAGTCAGAGACTAACAGGCCCAAGGGCCAGGCCCAGGGGGAGCACCAGGGAGCCATGGGAGGGTTGTGAGCAGGGGTGAAGCAGGGTGAGCTAGGGTGTCAGAAAAACCTCCATGAGGGGATGGTCTGGAGGGGGTGCTGGAGGCCGGGAGGAGGCTGGGCCAATTAATTGTCCAGGTGGCAAGGACAGGAACAGGGCTGGGCCATGGGGACAGAGTGGAGGGAAGAGGCAGGGAAGACAGCAAGGCTGGCTGGTGGGTGACTTCGACGTCCTCAGTGGCCTGAGACACTTCCTGGGGCGGGCGCTGTGGGTCCAGAGACCAGAGGGGATCTGAGGGGGAGGAGGTTTGGGAATCATCAGTGCAGGCACCCTCTGAAACCTCTAGTGTGGATGAGTGGGGCTGAGACCGTCCCCTCCAAGTTCCCACCTGATGGTGTGGCCTGCAGACGCACACACGTGTGTGCAAAATGATGCAGGTGCCTGGTGAATCCCACAGGAAATGACCCAAAGGTCCACTGACAGAGCACCAAGGAATTGACTCAGAACCAGCCATGTCATAAACGAGAGCATGTGTTATATCATATGGAACGCTCCCCAGCCTATGTCAAGTAAGGGGTGAAAAGCAAGAGAATACATCCACGGGAACATGCCTGAGCCTGAACTCAGGTGGCCCCTGGTGAGAGAAAGGGTGTTGGGCTGGGCCGAACAGAAGGCTTTTTGATTTGGACCCTCTGGTACCTTTTGAGGTTCATGCCACATGCCCGGAGATGCTGGCCAACAAAATGAAAGCTTGCTGGATAAGCTCTCCAGGCGCAGGTAAGAACTGGGGGAGTTTAATAAGGACAGCACCCCGGGGAGCCTGGACTAGCTCTGACAAAGACTAGAACATACCACAGAATAACTGTGCCGGCTTGAGAGTGAGCGGAAATCGTAGAGGAAACGAATGTAATCAGATAAAGACCTCGAATCGCAATCCATTAATAACAAAGCTGCTTGGCGAATGGCTGGGGAGAGAAGACACTTGCCAATCAGACAAAGGAGCAAGAACTCCAAGTCAGGAACAGTGTCCAAGAAAGCATGACCTCTGCTGCTGTCCCCAACCTCTGTGGCACCAAGGACTAGCGCTCCTATGAGACTCTAACACCAGGTGACCTGAGGCGGAGCTGAGGCGGTGATGCTGGCACTGGGGAGCAGCTGCAGACACACATGAAGACTTGCTCACCCACCCACCACTGCCCTCCTGTGTGGCCTGGTTCCTAACAGGCCACGGATCAGTACTGGCTGGGAACTCTGGTCTAGAGGGAGTCACAGAACTCATGGGGAGTGCAGACCAGAAAAATGCACACACAGCCTCGTGCTGGCAGAGAAGGGGATGCTGCTGACAGCACCCCTGGGACATGAGAAAGCTGAAAGCAAAGCGGTTAAGTACCACCTCGCTGCTGCCGGGTGCAGAGCACAACAGCACACCCAGGAAGTGCAAGCGGGTGGGGCCATCTGGGACTCAGCTGTGTCACAGGCGTGGAAGGCCCCTGGGTGGGCTCTGAGCATCCTCAGGGCCTGCCCGGAGAAGGGACAGGGCCAAGGGTGGGCCACAGCCAGATGGGTCAGAGGGCGTGTTCAGCTCTCAGCAACATTGGACGACCCAGAGGATTCAGACACGCGGGCGCCACCGCTGAGCAAAGGCCAAGGCCGCTGCCAGAAATCACAACTGCATCGCTGCAAAGCATTGTGGGGAGACGCCTGTCGGCAGTGCTGTCCCGCAGGGGGCAACTGGCCCGCTGGAAGAGGGCGCCTTCCTCTGCCAGGCCACCCCGGTTCTACTGTCGCCTCCATTGCCCTCGCCTTTGTGGGAATGTCCCTGGCTGCCTGAGCTCCAGTGACCTCCCTGGGGAGCGCACAGGACCAGGCCACCTGGCACTGAAGCCTGTGCAGGAGGAGCAGTGCCAGGCAGTGGGCAAAGCCGGTGCCTTGTGTGTCACAAAGCAACCCAACAACGGCGACCCCATTTGCACGTGCTCCGTGTGCACACACATGTGCACATGCACGCACACACACGATCCAGGAAGAAAACGAACAAACAAGTGACAGTGACAGAGACTTCCCACCACGCCCCTCCGCATACTGTTGACAGATGAGCCACATGCTCACATCACCTACTCATAAAACGCCTCTGACCTGTCCCAGGACCTAGGCTTTAGTCAGGCGTCCCCAGGGAGGAATTCGATCTCACCGCGAGCAGAGGGTGGCTGGCGATGCTCACGTTAGTGCTGCTGACAACCACGCAAACCAGGAAGCAAACAGGTTGAACATTCGAAACAGTTTAATAAAGTGACACACAGCACAGCAGAGTATCACATAGCCACCGCAATGACGAATGCTGTGTGTCCGGGGCTCTGGACAGCTCGTAGAGTGAGCAGAACTCAGTAACGCCTGCACATGCACACAAGCCACCTTGAGCCAGGCCAACAGGTGCATCTGGCTGCTCGAAGTTGTAACTCCTGTCAACGTTTTTTTTCCTTATTTATTTTTTATTTTTAGCCGAGGCAACCCTTGGTTGACCTCACAGATTGCAAGGACCTTGTCAGCTTACAACCCTTAATTTTTAATTTTTTTACGCCTACAGCACCGGTCTTCCTAGGTGGTCTCCCATTCAAATACTAAGCAGGCCCAACCCTGCTTAGCTTCCAAGACCAGACAGGATCGGGTGCGTGGCCGTAGACCTGTCACTGTTCATAAGCAGACAAAGTGGGTGGTGGGGAGAAAATAAATAGCAAAGGCCCAGCCGTCCCCACCTACTGCCACGTGCCAAGGAAGACGGTCCAGGCAGGGAAGGAGTTCACATTGCCAGGCCTCATCTCCGTGAAATGTCAGTTGTTCTCTTCTGCTTTTAAACATCATTTTCTCCAGCCCAGGAGCCCACAGAGGGCCTGGCGTCCTGGGCAGATGCAGGGCAGGGCCCCAGGGCGGCGGGACTGGGGAGTGACAGAATGAGGCACCCACGGCCAGCCCAGGCCTGCTCTGGGCCCTTCAGGGACTGTGTCAGCTGCGTTAGGGGGCCATCTAGCCAGCGGGAGAGGTGGGGCAAGGATGAAGGCACAGAGGCTGGAGAGAACTGGCATGTTCCCGAACTACAGGACTTGGAGGGGTTGGGGCACCGGACATGAGATCAGAGGGACCCAGGAAGTTTGAGCTCCATCCTGTGGGGAAGCCAAGCCTCTTGGAGTACAGTGGGGCCCAGAACTGGGCCTCCCCCTGCCAACAGGAACGCCAGGGCCCAATGGGAAGGCACTCCTGGGGAGGCTGTGCTCCCACCCTCCGGGATGGGGGGGGCCGGTGAATCCTTCTGGGAATAACTAATGCCACAGGCATGAGCAAGAAGGGAGCCCCTGGGTGAGAGGATGGGGTGCTTGCTGGCCCTGGGCCCCTCACCGGGCACTGCCTCCCCCACCGCCCCCCCCACCGCCGCCCCCGCCCTGGCCACCAGCATCCGGCGCTCCTGACATCATGAGGAACAGGACGACAGGAACGATGTACATCCACTGTGAGCCAGCCGGACGGAGGACGGGGCACCAGACAGACACAGAGAGAGAGAGGGGTGAGCATGAGCAGCGCCCTCCCCAGGGCAGGGAAGGCGGGGTCCGCGTGAGGAGAGGGCCCAAGTCCCCTACGTCACTACGGGGTGGGGAAGGCCGGTGGGGGGGCAGGGAAGGTGGAGGCGGGAGGGGGCTCGTCCTCACTCAGGCCTCCTGTGGTGACAGCGCGGGCCCAGGGGCGGCAGGACGCAGGGCGGTAAGCAACACGGCCCCCCCCAGGATGAGGTGCCACTGAGGAGGGAGGGGGCGCAGGTCAGGGCCAGCGGGGAGAGCGGAGCCAGTGCGGGCGAGCTCTCGGCCTCTCTGGGCCTGTTTCCCCGCAGCTCAGCTGCCAAGGCCATCCTGAGGCCAGAAGCCCTGCAGGCACCCCCTGCCCCTGCCCCTGGCCCCAGGCCCAATCGGGTGGGGCAGCCTCCTCCAGCCCCAGTGCCAGGGCTCCAGGGCTGGTTCAGGCCCACCCCTTCGTCAGCTCCAGATCGGCCTCCTGGGGCACCTCCATCCTGAGCAATGCCACCCCAAATGCCCCCTAGAGCTGCCTGCCCCTGGGCCTGGCCAGGGGACCCTGCCTGCGCCCTCCATCCAACCACCCTGTCCCTCTGAAATCTCGGCCGTCTCTCCTCCAGTCTCACAGCCCGGGCCGGGCCTAGGCCTCGTCCTCTCCCCCAGACCCTCGTCCTAGCCGCCCCCCTCCGGGGTGCCCCTGACCACAGCCGTCCTCACTGCTCTTCCTCCAAACAGGTCTGTATTCAAGACCAATGCTGGCTGTGCCCCGGTTCCTGCACTGCCTGCGCTGGGCCAGCCGTTCACCAGGACTGGACGCCTGTGACCACTGCCGTGGGTGGCTGCAGGACTCCAGCGCGCCCTGTTCCTACCAGGCCTGGGCTTGGCCTGGGGCTCGGAGCGTGTGCATGGAGGCCCAGAGGACGGGGAGCAGGGCGGGCCCCACTCACATATTTGGCGAAGAAGGACTTCTGCTCCTGTGGGTTTTTGGCCTTCTGGGCCTGCTCCATCTCCAAGCGCTCAATGAAGGCCGCCGTCTCAGGCCTGTAGTGGGGGAAGGACCCAGCGTGAGGGGCTGGTCAGCGGGCGAGGGCTCTGGTGAAGGCAGGGGATGGCTTCGCCAGGGCATCTGTGTCCCCCACCCTAGGCCACTCCCCTCGAGCCTCACCCTGGAGCTGTGACCGGTGGCTGCAGCCGCACCGAGGTGTTGAACAGCTCCAGATCCACGTCCTCCACTTCATGGCCCCGGCAGCCCCCAGGATGTGTCACCACCGACAGGCCCACCACGTTGCCAGCCACGTCCACGTGCAGGGTCAGCTGGTCGGAGAGGTGTGACTCCACCAAGGAGCACTGAGTGGGGCGGAGTCAGGAGGGGAGGGAACAGGGGCTGTTGCCCAGGCCATGCCCACACTGGGACTCCTGAGCCTCCAGCCCCTCCTATGGCCCCAGAAGCATCTTTCAAAGCCTGCACTGCTGCCTGCCCGCCTCGGCCACGAGCCCAAGCCCATAAGGCCCTGGGCTACCCTCCTCAGCACCCACCTGGTCTGTCGCCCCACAGCCTGGGAGACTTTGGAGGGCAAGGCCAGGTCCAAGTTCTGCCTGCCGACACTGGGGCAGAGGACAGAAGCTGGACGGAGCCAGTGAGAGGAGCTGGCACTGGCCGAGGCCCATTGCTGACTCACCGCAGGGATGAAGGAGGAGACGAAGCCACCGGCTTCCGGGTCGTCAGAGACCCCAGGCCGCCGCGGGACCCGGACGCGGTACAGGCCGTTCAGGGCTGCCACATCCTGCAGGGCAGGCAGAGGGGGCGGCGGTGAGAGGGACGCTGCCCACTGCTTGCTGGGTGACACGGCCCTCCCCCACCCCACAGGTACCCCCAGCTCCCTGGGGGGCGGAGCTTAGCCAGCTCAGGGTTCCTCCCACTGGGATGCCCCAGCTGGTGGGTGAGACCAAGAGCTGCTGGGGTGCCCCACCCAGGGGAGAAGTAACCGCGATGAGAGCAGGGCTCGGCCCAGCATGGAGTGAGTCCCGAAGACAGTTTCCCCAGGCCCAGCTCCAGGTGCACCTGCCGCCCGCCCCACACCTGGCCTCCCCAGTCATGTGAGCAGCGAATTCTCTCAGCGGGTGGCTGTGACAGAGAATCATATGGCCACCACGCAGGAGGATGGGCCGGGGCGGACTTCACCCCAACACCTCCCGCCGGGAGAGCACTCACAGAATAAGCCTGTGCCCCCAGCCTCCCTTGCAGCTACCTCTGGCCAGAAGGATAGAATGGAAGTGGACCATGGCAGCTTTTGCCAGATTTCTCTAAAACATGGCTGTTCCCTCAGCCCCTCCTTCTCTGTCCTGCTGCCTGAAGCCCCAGCAACTCCCTACGCCACCCGCCACCCTCCAGGAGGCCAAGCCAGCCTGGACGGAAGGAGCCGGGCAACAGGAAAAGTAACATTGTTTTGTTCAACGTGGGGATCACGGGACATACTTCTCCCGCAAGCAGCCTCATTGTGACCGCGGAAAGCCTTGGCTGAATCTGAAAGGGTGACAGGAGCCGGTCGTATGGAAACTGTGGGGGAGATGGCATGCTGGGCAGAGGCCCTGAGGCATGCATGTCACACTCTAGGGCACACGTGTCCCCCCGCCCTGCTTGCCAAGCTCCAGGTCCCCTCTCCTCACCCGGAGTCGGCCCCGTTCCTCCTCATTGAGCTGCCGCTGTGACAAGGACAAGGTGCTGTCCTGCTGGTTCCAGAGTAGCGAGCCCCGTTTCCGGAAGTGGGCGTTGTCATCTGTGGGGACCCTAAGCTGAGTGAGCACCCCACCACAGCAACCTTTGACTGCTGCAGTGACCAGGTCACTTCCTCAACCTGGTCATTTCTCCCCTGCAAATTGGGGAGACCCCACTACATCCTCACAGAGCAGCCTTGGGCAGACACCTGAACCCCACAGCTCCTAAGCCCTGCTGGTGACCCACAGATAGTCACATAACTTCTGAGCCTCAGTTTCCCCAGCTGCAAAATATAGGGGATACAGAGCTCAGAAGCTCCCAAGAGCCAGGCCCTGCCACAATCAGTGGGGTTTTCTGGGGCAGATGCCAGGGTCTGACTTAAGAGAGTCTGCAAAGCTCCTGCATTCGGTGTTTATAACAAGTGGCCCTGAGTTTGGGGTCTCAGACTGAATTATTAACCCCAGGGCCACACTGACGTCTGTGCCCTGGGAATCTGCATGGGTGACTAGTGAGAAAAGTCCGCTGTGGAGTTACTGTCTCAATAACCTTCCTGAAACACACTTGTGTCACAGCTATGAGACTAATTAAAGGCAGAGTTTCTATTCTCTCATGCCCACCCCGCCACCTCCCCAGTGTGATGCAAACATTCTCCAAGCAGCAAAGCTTTTAGTAAGTGGATGGCGTGTCTCACATGGCCTGACACCCAGACCTGAGTGCCTGACGAGGCACCAGGTCAAGTGTGCAGGTGAAGACTGCTGGACTCACCGATCTCAAACGAGTGCTCCAACAACAGCCCCACGGTGGCACAGCCCTCGCTCTCTCGGCCTTCCATCCCGGCCTGCAGGTGACAGAGAGGGCCCCAAGTGAAGACCAACAGAGTCCTCGGCAGTGCTGGACCCCCAGACAGACCGGCAGACTGAGACAGGAGCCTTATTTTCACACATCCAAACACTGACACTTACCCATGCATGATTCCACCGGGAACCACTCATTCCATGAAAACGTTAAGTAAGCTCTGGACAGTTCCCAGAAAACCAGAGCCTGCGAACAGGCCTAACCCCGTTTCCAAGACAACTATCTCCAGGTCACGTTCACACCTAGTATCGTAAATGTTCCTGAAATAAAAAGCACCCTGCTCTTCCTTCCCAAGCTAATATCCAAGTGGCCTTGTTTTTACCTTAACGGCCCCAAAAACCACGAGGCCGCCCGAATTCCGCCTATTATCATACACATACAAAGTTCCACACCGTCTTTCTCTTCGAGTCTCTCCTACCTCTGCTGCATCCCCCCGCCCTCTATGCCCTCGCACCTGCGCGCGACCTCGTTTCCAGACCTTAATCCTGGAGCTCGAGATCCCGCCCGCCTCATGCATATTCAGGAGGCAGAACTGTCCAATCTCTCGAGCCCTGACGTCAGATTCGTCAGGATTCTATCCGGGCCACACTTCCTCATGCATATTCACGTCTGTGGATCCCCGGCATTAGAACGTGGAGAGGACATAATGGTCCCAACCTTCTCCTTGGGTGCAGCCGCGTTTTCTCCGCACCGAATGCTCAGGTGCCGAGATCCCGCCCGAGCCCCGCCCCCTCATGCATATTTTCCACCGGACCCTTCCTCACTATGCCCTCGCTTTATCCCAGTCGTGCGGCCGCTGCCTACCCAGAAGTGCAGCCTTGCTTTCCACGGCTTTCACCTCTTCCCTCTCGGCCCTGCGCAGCCTCATTCCCACCTCTACCGACTTCAAGGTCCGAGACCCGCGATTCCCGTCGGCCCCGCTCCCTTGTGCCTACCAACGAGTACTCACCCCCCGCACAGCGGGCCCGGACCGGCACCCGCTGCCTCGAGCCCGGCTAGGGGCTGCCGCCGCCATCAGCAAAAGCAGGAGCAGCCGAGTTGCCCCGCCGCCGGCCGCCGCCATCTTGGCCCTTCCCAGCAGCCGGCGCGCGGGAGCGAGCCAGGCACCTCCCACCGCGTCTGCGCCTGCGCCTGCGCCTGCGCAGCAACGCCTGTCCGCTTCTGGGGCCCGATGTCCGCCCGGCCACCGCCTACCCTCCGGGCACCGCCCCTCCGTGACGTCACTATCACGGGTGTCTCCCGGCCCGCCGCGTTGTGGCGTCACACAGACCTCGGCCCCGCCCGCCGGTTCCTTCCCCCGCCGCCTCCCTCCGCTCCCCTCAAGGGGCGGGGCGTCGCGATGGGGCGGGGCGTCGCGATGAAGCGGGGGCAGGAGTCGAAGCCGGCCCTCGTTGGAGCAGGTGGGGCGGGACCAGGTGGGATGTCAGGTAAGAGGCAGAATCAGGCCTGGAGGGGTAGGACCAGGTGAGGGACGGGGCCGGAGATGCGGAGACCCAGTCCGTAAACCCCCATCCTCAGCGTGGGGCGGTCCCGAGCCCCACCAGCGGGCCGGGGGGAATTCCCGGCTCAGCCTGCTGGAATAGACCCCCGAACTTCGACCCCCTAGAGCGCGCCCTGGTTCCAGCCTGTCCCACGGGCCGGCCTGGACGGCTCCAACGCCACCTTCTGAGCGGCGAGTTCGACCAGCTGCGAGACTTCTCCATCTTTGAGAGCAACTTCGTGCAGGTGTGGCACCCCAGGACCCCCTGAGATGGAGGCCGGGCCTGAGCCACGACGTTCCGACTTGGGGAACCCCTGCTCTTTCTACCTCTGATTACTCCCCCATATCGTTCATCTCCTAGAATTCCTGACTGACACCTCATCCCCAAACCCCTGAACCTCCAGACTTTGAGCTTCTCTATGAAACCTGGCCTCTGATTCCCTTGGTCGAGTTTCCTTGACTTACCTGGATGGCTCTTGACCTTTGACCCCAGGATCTCTGCCCCCTTACTTGGTGTTTAATTCACTTGGTCCTGACCCTCGATCCTACCAAGATTAGTTACTTCTGATCCTTCCCCAATCATGCACCCCCCCCCCAAATCTATCCAGCTTCTAACCCTTCCCTCCACTCCCGGACCCCAGGTGACCAGATTAGGAGAAGTCGCCAACAAGGTCACCATGGGAGTGGCAGCCTCCAGTCCGGCCCTGGAACTCCCAGACCTTTTGCTGCTGGCCGGCCCCGCCAAGGAGAATGGACGCCTGCAGCTCTTTGGGTGACTGCTCCCACCCCAGCCTACACCTACTCCTTCCCCCTGGTCATCCTGGGCCCCTTGAAACGCCGCCTCTCACCCATATGACTGCCAGAGCCAGGTGCTTTTGGATGGCTATCGGCCCTCTCTGGGCTGCTGGCCACCTGGAGGACGAGGACAGGGCATAGGGGCTAGAAATCAGGGGTAAATAGTCATGCGGGGGACAGTCCTCCACCACACCCTGGCAGGGGTCAAGAGAATGACCTTTTATGCAGAGAGTGTTGCATGCTAGGCATCCCCTACATGCACATAATCTCATCTCTGACATCATACTCTTATATGGTGGGTCCCCTTAGTGCCATCCTCCAAAGAGATAAACAGATCCAGAGAGGGGAGCAGCGGCTTGCCCAGGGTCTCACACTGGGTCAGGCGTGGGCTGGGATCAGAGCCTCAGGCTCTTCTGACTGAGACCTCTCGATTCTGTGGCCCCTGTGCCACACTACACACTGCCCCTCAGGTCTTCGTGCTTTCGTGGAGAGAGTAACGCAAGTCCCACTCCAAGATACAAAACACACACAGCATAAAATACACTTTTCTCCCGTCCTAGGCTCCTGTCTCCAACTCCAGCTGCAAATACCAACATATTTACATGATTCGAGTGTCTTTACAGAGACATTCTGCCTGTGGATTTCACTTTTTTGACTACATTTCACAGTTAATGGGGTGGTGGTGAGAAAAAAGGAAGAAGGGCTGACTCACATTGCCCCCCCCCCACACACACACAGCCACAATCCTTTGCAGTTCTGGGATTCACCAAGATCTTTTCGTAAGTCAAGTGGCAGAATCTGACTCTGATGGGAGCTAACTGAAGGCTACTTACAGCCTTTACTTACTCCCCATATAAATTTAAAGCATTTCACAGAGCAGCATTTGGACGCCTTGTGCTGTGCTGGACATTTTCCAGTCTGCAATATTCCTTTTCTTTCCAGTGCTAATAGTAGCTCACTAAGTCACAGCCTGCAGCTGGAAGGACTCTAAGGATGGTGCTGAGGGAGGCTTTGATCCCTAATCTCCTTCACCACCCTCCTCTCCCCCAAACATGTCATGTAGGTACAACCATGGAGCTTACTCTGCAAACTCAGCCTCAAGACTCACCCTGGCCCCTCTCTCCTAACTAGCTCATTTCTGATGGGCAGCTGGTGTCTCTTGGCCCTTTAAAAACAGCAGCAGGCACATGCCCTATGCTCCCTTCCCTCTGCTCACTCCCTCAGCGTGCCGTCAGTATTCATTTCATAACAACATGAGGACAGCCACTGGGCATACACGACTGAACTAGCTCTGCCCCCCGGGCAGCTTGCATCTGCCCTCTCGCTGGTACAGCATAGTGGGGAACATCCCTGAATGACTGTCTGCCTCCAGACGGCTTGGGTTCAAACCCTGGTATCTCCTCTTCACTGACTTTGGCCGAGTTCCCTACCTGTCTGTGCCTCAGTTTCCTAATCTGGAACACGAGGATGAGAGGAGAGAGAGCACACCTCCAGACCACAGGCGGGTAAACTGAGGAAATGCATATAAAGCGCTTGGAGCAGCGCCGGGCACAGAGCATGCGCTCTGTCAGCGTCAGCTGTTAACGCTTCAGTTTCAGGACCACAGCAGGTGGAGCGCTCCACTGAGGGACGCTGAGGTTGCGTCGGGGGCCTGGGGTGCGGAGGCCAGGGGCCACCCACGTGCACAAATGTGAGGGTATCTAAGATCGATTCCTAGAGGTAGAATTGCTGGGCGTGAAGGGTAGGTGGTGCCCCAGTGCTGTGGTTAGGAACACAGATGACTTGGGTTCAAATCCCACCATGTGATCTGGGACAGGTTACCCACCCTCTCTGGATGGCTTCCTCTTCTGCCTTGTTGAACCTTGAATCAGGCTGGGGGCCTGAGCAATTTGTTTATTCAAATACCTAACAAGCATCTGTTGAGGACCTACTGTGTGTCAGTCTGGATACTGGGGGAGCAACAGTGAACAAAATCGGGCAAAGGTCCTGAAGTAGGACCCGCCCGGCAGGTTTAAAGAGCAGCGAGGAGGCCGGTGTGGCTGGAGCCCGGGGAGCGAGGATAGGAAGCGCGCGGCGAGGGCAGAGAAGGAGCAAAGCGCTGACCCCGCAGTCCCGGAGGTCGGGAGGCTCGGGGAAGTTTTCGCTGTTACACTCCGCCGCGCGCTGGCCGGCGCCCCCCGGCGGCCGCGTGGGGAACAGACCGGGGGTGGTCGGACCCGGGTGGACTGCGCAGGGAGTTAGAAGATGTCGGATTGTGGGTATGTTTTAACGGCAGAGGCGTCGGCCTTTGGTGGCAGGACTGGATGAGGGTGAGAGAGGAAGCTCCAAATGGAACTTCCAAGTCGGCGGCTGCCTGTCCGAGTCTGGGGCTTAGGAGAGAGGACAAGTGGGGGACACAGTGCGCCCTGTGGATGGCAATTGGGGGTGGATGGATAAGAGTCCAGAGGCAGCTAAAGTGAGAAAGGACCCCTTCCTGGAAGAGGGGGGCGGCCCGGGAGGGCTGTGGAGCCAGGGGGCGGGACCTGAGGCCGCCCCTCCCGCCCGCGCAGGCTGTTCCCCTTGCAGTTCATCCAGCTCTTTGTCCACAACGAAAGCCGCTGGCAGCTCAAGGTCAAGTTCCGCACCGGCCGCGCCTTCTACCTGCAGCTGCGGGCTCCGCCGGAGACCCGTGACCGCGAGTTCGGCCAGTGGGTGCGGCTGCTCTACCGCCTGCGCTTCCACTCCGCCGAGGGAGCCGTGCCCTTCACGCAGGAGTACTCGGCGCTGGAGGACTGGGAGGAGGGCGATGAGGACGAGGAAGAGGATGAGGACGAGGACCTGGCCGAGGGGCGGGAGGTGAGGGGGCCGGAGGGCGGCAAGTCCGGGGTGGGGGCTGGTCAGGCTCCTGGTCTGCGGGATGAGTGGGGGGGGGGGACCCTGGACGCCTGGGTCTGAGTGGAGGTGACCGGGGACCAGACTCCTGAGCCTGAGGGCTGTGCATGGAGGACTGCAGGACCTCAAAACACCGGGTCTGCAGGGCCTTGGTGTGCCAGCTGAACCCTAAAATCCCTGACTCAGCACCCCCTCTCCACGTGGGGGCTGGAGAGTGCAGAGTCAGCCAGGCCTGGGGACAGGCGGTGCACTGGCCTCTGGGTGGGACTCTTCTTCCTATCCCCCCACTGCATCCCCAAACCACAGCCACATGCGCAGTCAAGGCCACTGACACAAACACCCTCTCGCACCCAGCTTCAGGCCACGGAAGCCAGACTGGACCCGCTGGCCTCTGAACTCTGGGGACTGTGACTGCCCCAGCACCCTCGAGGTTGCCAGAGATCTAAGTTCCCTACTTCGGGGCCAGACAGATGGATTATTAAAGTTAATAAAGGTCGGCTGCTAAGAACCCCTCACCAGGTCCCAAGTGCTGTCCCCACAGCCGCAGACTCATCCCGGCCGCCTGGCGACACGGTGTGGCTGCCGCAGAGTGCCCTTCGGTGCATGGAGTCCGGCCCCTAGGGGCCACCCTGAGACCCCGCGCCCCCCTACTCCATCCTGACTACCTCGCCAAAGCAGCCTGCCCAGCCTGGCCCTTGGTGCCTCCCCACTCCCGTGGTTGCCTTGGCGGCCAGCCTGCCCCCCCCCCCCCCGACTCCCGTAGTGAGTCTGGGGCCAGGGCCTCCCCTCCTCTTGGGTCCCCCTCTGCTGCCTGTAGTTGCCATGGCAACGCAGCTGCCTCACGAAAGGCGGAGGCCTCCACGTACTCTGTGTCCACCAGGGCGCTGCCCGGTGGGGGTTGGTTGCCACAGCAACCTGGCTGTCCCCCTACCCATCTCCGGGTGACTAACCCCTGCGGAGAAGGAAGGCGCAGCTACAGGTTCAAGGACAGACACAGGACTACAGACAAGATTATCATCTCCTCAGCGATAATTCCAGAAAGGAAAACTGCTCAGGGGGTGGGACGGGACTCGGCAGCCGATTCTCTGGCCAGCGGAGAGCGTCTCAGTTCGGCACTGCGGGGGAGATGAGAAAAGGGTGGGTGAGGGGGACGGCAGGCACACACGCCTTCCCCAGTGCCTGTGCCGGGCCAGGCCCCTCCGCCTCGGACCCCGTCTCCAGCAGGGGGAGCTGTGTCCCCTTTTCCTCCCCGCTCCCTGCACTGTCTGTGGGGCGGTGCCCCAACACCGCGCTGCTCCTGAACCCCCACACTGCGGCGTTCTGATGAGGGACTTCTGAGCAGCTGCCGGAGACAAGCAGTCACCAGAATCCTGACGTGGGGATATTTCTGAGCTGATTTGACAGTGGATACGGACAGGACACGAGAGATTGGGTCAGCCTGGGAGAATGACCGCCACGAAGCCTGGGAGAGTGAGGGGTCTCCCTGAGCCCCGGGTAAGGGCCTGTGGCCACTTATGTCCCACTGGATGTCAGGGACAGGGGAAGTCACTATGGGATGGGTTCGGGAAGCCACCTCTGATGGACTTGACTAGTAGCCTCCCCACAGAGCCATGACTGGTGGATATTTGATGGACAGGAGCCCGAGGTGGGAGAGGTGAGGATGAGTGTTCCGGATGGAACAGCTTGTGCAAAGTCCCAGGGGTAGGAGGACACGTGGCCAGTTTGTCCAACTGCCAATGAGCATGTGGAGCAGGAGGGGGGTGGGCCTGCCAGCCACAGGACAATGACCCAATGACCCCGGTGGAGGGGCTCCAGGGCTGCTGGGGAGCCTGGGGAGGGCGGGTCCACCACAGATGGATATACCCCCCCCCAGGGCCCTGTGTGGGGTGCACTGGAGAGAGACGGAGGTGGGGAGGGGCTGGGACCCTTCAGGAAAAAGAGGGCACACAAGGCTGGGGCTGGCACTGTGGGGCAGAGCGAGGCCTGGCCAGGAGGAACAGCACGGGGGCCGGCTGCAAGGGGAGGCATTTTTCGGGGTTCCCACAGGCAGCCCTGTCCTGCCCCTACCCATGTTCGTTTGGACGCCATGTCCACAGTTGCCCTGCTGGAGACCCTGGTGACCATTCGCTAAGCGATCCCCATTCACTTCTTATGTCTTTCCAATCCTTCAGAAAACCTTGGACAGCTGTCCAGACTGGGGCTGGCGCTGCTCCGCCCCACTTCTCCGATGCCCTGTGCCTGCCTCACTCCAGCCATGCCCCCGCGCCACTCCTCCCCATGCCCCTGCACCGCTCCTCCCCGTCCCTCTGTGTCGTTCCTCCGGTGTCTGTCTCCGGTGCCCCAACCCCGCCCCTGGAGGACCTCGGCTGACAGGTGACGGCCCTGCGCTCGGCTCCACGCAGCACAGCGCGTATGGTTAGCTTTGTGAAGGGTGTGGGTGCGGCCGGCCAGGCAGAGCGGCTGCCAGCTCACCTCGGACCTCCAGCTTGCACTCGGCCAGCGCCTCACCCAGCTCGTTGACGGCAAGGCAGGAGTAGGTCCCTGAATCGAAGGGCGACGGTCGGCGGATGTTCAGTGTCAGGATCCCCTGGAAGTTGGTCGACAGGAACTTGGGGTCTTCGCGGATCTCCATCTTGTTCTTCATCCAGACCACCTTTGGCTGTACAAGGGGACGGGAGAGGAGGCCAGCTTAGGAGCGTCCCCTGGCTCACGTCAAACGGGCCTTGGGAGGAAAATCCAGATTCTATTCTTGGCTGTGCCACCTCCTAATGTGGCTGGGTGACCTGGGACTGGTTGTTTCGCTGACCCTCAGCCTCTCCTCTTGTAAGAATGAGAGCTCCCTCCTCGCAGTGACCTGTTCCACTGACCCTCTGCCCTCACCACCCCCCCCCCGACTCCAGCCGCACTGGCCACCTCGCTGTTCTTCACACAAGCCAGACAGTCCTGCCTCAGGACTGAAACACTGTCTGTCCCCGCTTCCACCACTGCTCTCTCTCCTCTTGTCCCCTGACCAGCTGCTGCTCATCTCAGGTCTCAGCTCGCACATCATTCCCTGGCCCCTGGACCAGGTCCCGAAGGCCCACTTTACACTCGTGACCGCCTGTACTTCTCTGGCATGCTTGCCACCGTTTATAATTTTATGGTCATTTGTGTGACTTTGAATAAGTGCCAGTGTCCCCCAGCACAGAGGAGCAAGTCTCCTCTGATTCATGAGCACATCGAAGCCTCTGAAAATGTGCGGGGGGGAAAAAAATGAAGCAAATGATGAATGAATGATGTAAACAAGCAAATGCAGCGAATGAATGAACTGAGTAAATGGATGGAGTGGGAGGTGAATGAATGAGTGGAAGAGTCAGTGAATGAAGCAGACAGATGGAGGTGGAGGGCATGCACAGATGAGTCAGCTGTGCCTCCAGGGCCTGAGGCCGAAATGTTGGACATTAGGCCAGAAGGCGGCCAAGTTTCTATGTCCAGGGCCCAGTAGTCAATATGTTCGCCCCCGTGGGCCCTGTGGGCTCTGCAGCCATGGACACTATGCAAGCCAGTGTGTAGGGTCGTGTTCCAATAAAGCTTTGTTTAAAGAAACTGATGGCATGGATGTGTCTCACTGGCCGTGGTTTGCCAGCCCCTGGTCTAGGTGAGGTGCAAGTGTCCATGTTCCCAGATAGCGACTGGAAACTGGGTGGGATGGGGAGACACAGCAGGCCTTGGGGGACTCCGTTCTGGGGGGACGTTAAGTGTGAGGCTCTGGACTGGGGCTCCAGTCAGAGGAGGGGGGAGACGGTAGGAAGTGAGCAGACCCCACGGTCGGCTCCATCTGGGTGAGGACCCCCTCCGGGGTCACGCACGCGCCCACGCACCTTTGGTTCGCCTCTGACCGCACAGTTGAGGGCGGCGCTGTAACCAGCCACCACCACGCGGTCTGTCAGCGGCGTCAGGAACTTGGGGGGCGTCCGGAAGTCATGCTGCTTGTACTCGAACGGTTTCAAGCTGATATCTGGGGGAGGGGAGGCGCGTCTATGAGGCGGCTGACCTGGCTCGCACCCCTCAGCCCCACCTTTCCGTTACCAGGGACCATCGACTTGGAGTCCGCGGGGGAGGGGGTTGTGCAGAGTGGTCACAGTCAGATCCCAGCCCCTGCTCAGGTGGGTGGCGGTACCTGACTTGAGGATCCGGGCTGTGGTCTTGGAGACACCAGGGGACTCGCTGAGCCCACACACGTTCTCGCTGAAAACGCGGAAGTAGTACTCGTTGCCCACGATGAGATCGGCCACGGTGCAGTGGGTGTGGCGACTGCGCTCGTAGACGGTGAACCACTCCTAGCGTGGGGACAGGAAGGGCCCGGAGAGTCGGGGCCAGACGCAAGACAGCTCAAGGGGGCGGGGAAAGCATGCCCAAGAGTGCCCGGAGCTAAGAAAACCCGCCATTCCCAGCAGCACTGTTGGCAGGGGCCAGAAGGTGGGACGGCCCAAGCGCCCATCGGCGGGTGAAGGGCGCCCCAGAATGTGGGAGGCGCAAGCCACGGAACATTACTCAGCCATGAAAAGGGGTGAGGCACTGACACCTGCTACAGTGTAGCGCTGATACGTAGAGAAAACAAAACGTGAGGCCGAGCGAAAGCCAGGCACAAAGGCTACACACTGTGTCATTGTGTCCACAGGACACGCCCACAACAGGCAAATTCACAGAGAGCAGGTGGATGGTGGCTGGGGGGCCGGGTGGGAGGGCACGGGGGTCACTGCTTTATGGGTACGGGGTTTCCTTGTAAGTGAAGAAAATGTCTTGGGACTAAGGAGAGGGGATGGTTGCCCAATGCAGGGAACGTACTAAATGCCATTTAGAAGGGTTAATGCTTAATTATGTGAATAAGAAAAAGAAAAGCCATCATGCCCCAAATCTCCGTGGGAAGCCTTCCCTCCCAGCCCCAGCCTGTTCTCCCGGTCTCTCGGTGCCTCGGTTTCCCCAGCTGGGACGTGAGGGCAGCGGCACCTGCCCTATAATCGGCCAGCTGTCCCCCTCCCCTCAGCTGACCCCGCTCAGTCCCAGGGCCCTCTGGTCCCTCACCATGGTTTTCTTGTCAGCTTTCTGGATGAGATACCCCGTGACCTCACTGTTGCCGTCATCCTTGGGGGGCTGCCACTCCACCAGCGCATTGGTGCCCCACACCTCCTTCACCGTCACGTTTATGGGTGGCCCTGCCTTTTCTGAAAGGGGGTGGGTGTTACGCCATTCAGGCTCTTCACTCCTCTCCCCTGCTGCTCAGTCCCCTGCCCCCTGTGGCGGCCCCGCCCCGCCACGCACCCACGACGCTGATACAGATGGTGGCCGTGTCCTTCATGTTCTCAATCTGCACGCACAGCTCGTACTCGCCGGAGTCGGAGCGGGCCGCCTGCCGCACGAAGAACACGGTGTCCGTGTCGCTGGTGCGCAAGTTCACACGTGACGGATCCACGGGCACGCCGCCCTTCGTCCACACCACCTGGGGCCGGGGCTTGCCCTGGGGGCGGGGAGGGGTGAGGAGCACAGGTCAGCGGGGTCTGGCTCGCAGCATCTGACTCTTGACCCCTGACTCCGGCCCCACCTGCGCACCTGGAAGGGGATGAGGAGGTTGATGGGCTCCCCCACTCTGCGGATGTAGGTCTGGCGCAGATGGCGTGGCAGGCGGATCTTGGGCTGTTCTGGGGACGCAAACAGGGAGGCTGAGCGCTAGGCGGGGGGGACGTTCGTGGGGACACAGGGAAGAGGTCGTCAAGGGAATGGGGCCAGGTGCTGGGGTCGCTCACCGACGATCTCCTGGATGGTGACGGGCTGTGCCAGGATGGCCGGCTCGCTGCGCCCTGCGATGTTGACCCCCACCACGCGGAACATGATTCTCGCTCCTGTGGGAAGATTCTTGACCGTGAAGCCACAGCGCTCGACGGGCTCCGTGTTAGCCGGGACCCAGTCCTCAGCTGTGAGAGAGAGAAGGGGAGCGTGCTGGGCCCTCCCCCGGCCCGCAGCCCCTCTGCGCCGCCCATAGCCCCTCCCACGCCTTCAGCTCACAGCCCCTCAGGTTTGCTAAGCGAGGACTGTGACCAGGTTCTGCAGGCGGCACACGTGTTAGCTCATTGTCCTGCCGCCGCCCTGTGTCATCCCCACTTTAGAGCTGAGGGTATTGAGGGGAAGAGGGGAAGAAACCGGAAGTCACGCTTGGTTGGAGACAGCCCCTCAGCTTTCTGCCCTTGCTATAGGTGCTTTTCCATCTTGGGTTCATGGCTGTGGTCCGTGAACCAGTGCAGGTCAGACCCGCAGGCCACAGAGTGAAGTCTAACGAGAGTAGGTTCTGAAACACGGGGGTGGCAGTGACATAGACTGCGGAGCGGTCCCCAAGGGGAGAGATGGGGTAAAGAACGATGGGAAGACAAAGAGGAAGACGCTGCCCAGAGTCCCAGCATCCGCCAGGGACATGGATTACCGAACGCAGTCATCGCTGTGCCCTGCCAAGACCTGGGAGCTGTCCGCCATCTTTAGATGAAGAGACTGAGGCTGAGACTTGCCCGAGGTCACACGGTTAGAAAGTGTAGGGGCAGGATGGGGACCCACATCTGTCTGACTTTAAGGCCTGGGATACGGTGTCAAGATCATCGTGTCTGTCTTCACAGAGAGATGTCCGTGTTGGGGATTTCCCTATAGCCGTGACCTAGGCCTGGCATGGAGTCAGTGCTCAATGCACGTTTGCTCAGTGGGGGATCGGTATGTGGGAATACAGACGGGTGGGTGGATGGAGGGGTGGGTGAGTGGATGAGTGGGCAGGTGGGCAGGGAGTTGGGCAGATGGATGGATGGACAGATGGATAAATGGATCAATGGATAGGAAAGACGAAGGAATATAGCTAGTAGATAAATGCTTGGATGGAAGGCTAGATAAATGGATGAGAAAGTATTGCTGTGTGGAGGATGGGTCCGGGGGAGGGAGACAGGGAGGGAGAAAGGCAAAACCAGTCACGGGGGGCCTGGCTTGCCCTGGTCTGTCCCAGAAAGTCATTTTATGTGCAGACACCACAGGGCGGCTCACGGCACTGGAGCATGGCCCCTGCACTGCCCCGTATTCAGTCGCCTGGACGGGATACCCATTGGGGTCCATGTGAGCCACCGCACCCCACCAGAGCTGATGGGGTCACTCACAGTCCTCCAGGCAGTATTCCACCAGGTACCCATCGATGCCGCCCGCCCCGATCCTGTTGGGTGGCCTCCACTTGAGGGTGGTGGTGGTATCTGTCACATCCTCCACTGTCAAGTGCTGTGGTTCACTCGTGGGTGCTGGAAGGATCCAGGGAAAGGAGAGGTGGAGGTAAATAAGGGGTCAAAGGTCATCAGGGAGGGTCAGGGGTCAGAGTTGAAGTCACCAGTAAGAAGAGGGATCAATATGGTGGGTCAAAGGTCAATGAGCAACGATGTGTGTCAAGGGTCATTAAAACAAGGTATGAAGGGATAATAAGGTCTCCAAGGGCGGGGGTTGGCGTTAGTCTGCTAGGTCAGAGATCATTGATGTATCTAGGCCACAGCTCGGAGTCTAGGACCACAGAGGTTGGTGGCTCGTGTGAGGGTGAGTGAGGCCAGGGGTCAAAGGGTTGGGATATTGTATGAGAGGGGAGAAGTCAGCAAATTCTGTGGCATCAAAGGCCAGGGTGATGGGCAGGGTGCAGGTCAGAGGCGGACGGGGGCTAGCGAGGGTGCAGAGGGGCATCACCAATAGGCATGAAGGGCTTGGTGTTGACGCTGGGCTGGGACACCCCAATGGCATTGACAGCGAAGACCCGCATCTCATACAGGACGCCCTCGATCATCCTGGTGGACTCGTAGGTGGTCTCCGGAAAGACCTCGAAGTTCAGCTTCATCCAGCGATGAGAGCCCTTTTTCTTCCGCTCCATGAGGTACCCTGGACACCCCCCAAGCAGAGAGGAGCAGGTGGTCATGGAGAGGGTACAGAGGGGTCACAGGTCTGCTGGGGCAGTGAGGATCACATCAGAAGTTCACATGGCCCAGGGAGGCCTGAAGCCACGAATCCTGGGTTGATCTCGAGATCACAGAGCAGGCAGAGGTCATGGGGTCAGGGATCAAGCAGGGTCACAGGTCATGAACCAGGGGACCAGATGTCACAGAAAATCCCAGGCTATTGGCCAGGTTGCTAGGGAATAAAGAATGACATCTAAGATGGAAACCAGGTCTCAGAGGGAGTCACTGAGGATCTTAAGGACTTTTGGAGGTCAGAGAGAGATGGGAGGTATAGGAGGTCAGAGGTCATAAGAACTCTGGCATAGGCACTCACCAGTGACTGGCTGCCCCCCATCATACTTGGGTGGCTCCCAGACAAGAATGGCCCAATCCTCTCCAACTGAGGTGACACGGACAGCTTCCGGGGGGTCTGGAACATCTTTGGGGGGAAGTGGGAGAGTCAGGGGGCCCCTCATGGCATTAGGGACCCCCCCCACCAAGCTCAGCCCCTTCGGCTCCCTCTGCTCACCCACAACCCGCAGGAAGATGGAGGCCACGTCCTCGCCAGCAGGGTTGGTGACCTTGATGGTGTAGCGGCCCTCGTCCGCCCGCTCAGCGCTCTCGATCACGAAGCTGCTGCAGTCCACCCGCTGCTCGATGCGGGTCCTGCCTTCGGTCGCCGAGAACACCTGCACATGGCCACCAGGGTGCCTTGCTCAGACCTGCCTCTGCCCCTGCCTTGCTAGAAATTTCCCAATGGCTCCCCATCACCACATCACACTCAAGGCCACAGACGAGCATGAGAGGACCTATTGGGCCTGCACCAGCCTCACCACCCCTCCCCACGGCCCTCCTCGCCTGCCAAACGTTGCCCTTAATTAAACACCAGACTGGCTCGTCCTCAAGATCTTGTGTGCAGCGCCCTAACCCACTGCTCTATTTGCTCTGCCAGGAAGCACACAGCTTGCTGAGTGAAGGCGTGAATAAAGACTGAGGCTATAACTTTTCCAAAAGAGGAAACCGAAGCCCAGAGAAGAGAAGAAAAACTGAACCGTTCCAGGGCCTGGAACATACAAGGTGAACATATTTGTTGGATGGATGAATGGATAACTGTGTTGGTCGGTAGATAAATGGACAAATTGATTAATTACTGGATGAGTGCATGGATGGATGAATTAATTGATGAATGGAATGATGGGTGGGTGGGTGGGTGGATGGATGGATGGATGGATGGACGGATGGAAGGAAGAAACACCCACTATGTGTTAGGACAATACCATGTACTGGACAAATATACTCTCCTCCTTCAAAACAATCCTGTGAAGAAGGTATCACGATCCTCATTTTACAGTGGAACGTAAGCTCAGAGGGGGAAAGCACCTTGCCTAAGTCACCCAGCAGAGCTGGGAAGGACGGACAGGACACAGGGGAAGCCCCGCCGCACCTCGTCCCCCTTCAGCCAGGTGGCGACGGGAGGCGGCTCTCCTGTGATGGCCACATCCAGTCTCAGCTTGTTTCCAGCCACGACCAGAATCGAATTCTCTGAAGTCTTCCCTGAGCAGTCCAGGTGTATCTTTGGTGGCTCTGGTGGCAGAGGAAAGATTCTGGGGACCTGGGACCAGGGCGGCTAGGCCCTCCCAATCTACTATAGAGGGTCCCTGGAGAAGCAGGGTTCCAATAGCCATAGGTCCAGGCCCCTCCCCGCCAGCCCCAGGCCCCCAGCCCCTTCTCTCTCAGCCCTGGGGGTCCAGGCCCCCAGCTCCCCACTCCTCCCTCAGACCTGAGGTCCAGCCCCCGGTTACCACAGTAACCCTTGGCCCTTACCTTGCTTGGGGACGTACTCCACCTTGATTTCTGGGGGACACAGAAGACTAGATGGTTAGGTATGAACACAGTGTGCCCCTTTTCCCCTGCTCACAGCCCAGGGGCAGAGGGGAGTGTCCGGCATCACCCCGGGAACTGGGGTGCTGGGGTGCTGGGGCGGGTTCAGGGCCGTGCCTGCCTCTCCTCCCATGTGTCCCCCACACAGTCACGCTGCAGTGCCATGCAGTGCCTTCCCCCCTCTTCTCATCCGACTGCCCCCACGGTCGCCAGAGGCCCTCTGTCCCCCACAATATAGTCAAGGACACTTAATCCTGAGGGGGGCGTCCGGGCCCTGGGGTCCAGAAGGGCAGTGGGAAAACGAAGGGGCCCCCTCACCCAGGAAGTTGAGCTTGGCCGAGAGGGACAGGGCGTAGCCGTCGGGCACGAACGTGTAGTCCCCCTCATCCTCGGGGCGGACATCATCGATCACCAGCTTGTGGAACCTGAGGGTTTGGGGACACAGGGCAGCGGTCGGGCCGGTCACCCTGGAGACCACCACAGAGAAACAGGCTCCTCCGCACGTCCGCAGGCCCACATCCTGGGCTTTGGAATGTGGGGTTCGCATCTCAGCCCTGCCCCTTACTAGCTGCTGTGTGACCTCGGGCAAGTTAACCTCTCGGTGCCTCACCTTCTTCACTTGTAAGAGAGGCAATGACGACAGTCTACGCCGGGGGTGGAAAGCACTTGGAATGCTCATGTAATGAGTGCCCTTTGAGCTTTGGGGTTCGGTCCTGTAGCCTGACACCACCAGCACAGAGGGCCCCTCACATGGGACCTGGAGGATGCCGACCTTCGCCAAGAGCTATCTTTAGGAACCCCACAAGGACACCACGTTCAGTGGCCATCAAGGTGGCTCTCTGCATTCCACAGATGACTGGATGTTTGTCTCAGGATGCTCGTGTACCACCTGTTGACTTCTGGCCCCTATTTCCTTACCTAGATCCCCCTGTAGTAGACAGCGGCCACGGGATTTTCCCTCCCTAAACCCATGCTGCTAGCAAAGAGATCTTACTGCCTATGACTTCCTTTGGCCAATAGAATATCATGAAAGTGACATGGGGACCGTTCCCAGCCCAGGACACAGAGGTACAAGAAAGGCCATCCTGGCTCAGACAGCTTCCCTCTGACCCACATACTCATGATTAGATAAATCCTTGTTCTTTTAAACCATTGAGTCTGGGGATGGTTATTACGCAGCTAGAGCTAGCTGACACACATGCCCCGTCCGCCAGCCACCTGCACCGTCGCCTCCGTACCTCCCCACGTGGGATATGGTGATCCTCTTGCTGGGCCGCACCTCGACCCCATTCCTGTACCACTTGCCCGTCACTTTCTCATCAGACACCTCACACTTGAACACGGCCTGATCTGAGGCCCTCACCGTCAGATCTGCGATGTCTTGCAGGACCTCTAGCTGTTTCTCTGGGCACGGAGAGAGAGTGATGGAGCTGTCACAACTCCAGCCGGTCCACAGATGTTTGCGAGCACCCGGTATGTGCTGAGGACTGGCCCAGGCACTTGGGGCTACAGCCGTGAACCCAGAAATAACCACCGGCCTTGTGGAGCACATGTCTTAGCTAGAAGATGGACTGAGCAGACAAACACACAACCGTGTGACGAGAGGGCACGGTGAGGCCTGGAGGGAGGCTGGACAAGCCCACGGGAGGATGCAGGAGTTCCCCCGTAGCAGGAACAGCATGTGCAAAGGCCCTGAGGAGCACCACAGGCTTGCCAGTGGGGGAACGGCCAGCAGGCCAGTGCAGACCAGGGAGGTGGCTGTGCTGGGCGGGGCCGTGGGGGCCAGATCAGGAGCCCTGGGGGCCACGGAGGGGACTTTGTGTTGACTCGGAGTGAGGAGGGAGCCGCTGGACGGCGCTGGGCAGACACCTGAGGTCTGACCCGCCATTTTAAAATTTTTTATTTTTTTCAATAAAACAATGAGTTTACATGGTTTAAAAATACTATAAGAGGATTTAGACAGAGAGGAAATGTGACAGCCACCTACCTCCAGTCTAGATCCCTTCTCTAACAGTGTCACCCATCCAGCCCACAGCTATCAATGCACATGGAAATTCCCTTCTCTTGCCCCTCCCTCCCCCACTTCTGTCCTTCCCTCCATCCTTCCCTCCCTCCTTCCTTCCTTCATTCCTTTGTCCTGCCTCTCCTTCCCCCCCATGCAAACAGTAGTACATTTGCTTTTCCACCTATCAACACACCACAGGGCCTTGAATAACATCTCTTTCGATGTCGTTTCGTTAAAACATCAATCGGATACCACAGAAACTGAATCCTCGTTTAGATCAGTTGGCCTCTGGGAAAACTGGTTTTGTTGTACGTCATTTGGCCACAATTTTAAGAACGTATCTGTGACGTTAAGTGAGGACTTACTGGAAATCCCTCCATTTTTGTAAACGAAAAAACTGTCCTTTTTTTATGGCTACCTCTGTATATACCACACTTTATTTGGCCTATAAATGACAAGGATTTTTTTTTTCCTTTTTATATTTAAAGAATTACTGACTCACAGGAGTTTACAAAAATAAGTGCCACGCAGGCCCTGCCCCACCCAGAGACTTCGCCCCGTACCTTCCACGATGAGGTCGGCTTCAGACTGGCCACCGTTGGTCATGACCTGGTAGCGGCCGCTGTCCTCCAGGGTCACTTCCGAGAAGATGAGAAGGTGTCGCCTTCCGTCCTTCTTGAACCGGTACCGCGCCTTGTAGGAATCCTCCCTCGTCATCTCCACACCATCTTTCGACCTGGGCAGAAGGGACGGGAAGTGAGATGTGAGAGCCCGGCATGGCCCCGGCGAGGATGTCAGGGAGTGAGTCGGGGGCCAGAGAGACAGGAGTCCAGAGGGGGTTCCTGGAAGTGGGGAGAGATCGAGGTTGGCAGAGGCATCTTGAATGGAAGGGTCACAGGTGGGGGTCGAGAGGAAAAAAAGAAGAGGAGGAGGTCACACGCCAAAGGGAAATGCTTCAAGGTCCTGGTTGGAGGTCAGGGGACACAGAAAGAGGTCACAGGCAGAGGTCAGAGCATAGAGGAAGTTCTTGGGGTCATGAAGAGATGTCAACTATTGTGGCCTCTGTAAACGATGTGTCTTCCCCTTCCACGGACTCTCCCTCTTCCCACTAACTTCTATTCTACCTCCTCATCGTTCAAATCTCGACTCAACTGTCACCTCCTTCGGGAAGCCCTCCCTGACCTCCTGATTCCCTTCTTTTTATCAAAAAGTGGTTACAGCATCACTTACTGCTCCTCTAAAACACCAGTCAAAATAGAACTTTTATACGTGTCCACGTGATGACCTGATGAATTCTTGTCTCTGCCCCTCACACACACGCATCTCGACAGTTTACCAGATCATAAACTCCACGAGGGCAACTGCCGTGTTGATGTACTTTCTCTCCATTATGTCCCCAGCACGTAAGAGAGTGACACCACACAACAGGTGGTTCGACAAATACTTGACAGATGGGTGAATAGGTGTGCCGGGGTAGACGAAGGATGGGCAGAGAGATAGGTGAGTGGATGGGTCAATGGATGGATGGATGGATGGATGATGGATGGATGGATGGATGGAGGAGTGGGTGGACCATTAGATGGAGGATCGTTTGAATGGATGAATAAATGATTTAATGAATCTGAAATAGCTAGAATCAGGAAAAGGACCCTGAAGAGGGTAGAATGGGTAGAAGGCAGTTCTTCTAGAATTTCTAGAGGTCATAGGTGAAGGTCAAGATTTTCAGAGAAAGGCTGAAGTCTCCTAGTCACTACTGGGTAAAGGTTCAAAGTCTCCAAGAGAGGCCATAAAAATGGCAACCGATGCAAAGAAGCCGAGGGCATGGATGTGGAGATGAGAAGTCGGGTCACTCACCACATGACCTGAGCACCGTCCTCCGACACCTCCACTACCATTTCTACCCGGTCGCCCACAAACACCTGCTGGTCCTCAAGAGGTGTCACAATCAGGACTGGAGGTTCTGTGGGACACAGTGGGGAGAGGAGGCCAGTATTTTCAGGACCCCCCCCCCCGCAGAACCCCAATCCCCAGGCCCAGGCAAAAATCCCAGCCTCACCTTTGACAAAGAGCTCGGTGAAACACTTCTCGTCGGCCACGGCGACTTCATAAGCAGCGTCATCTGCCATCGTGCACTTGTTGATGGTGAGGATTCGCTTCTTACCGACATTCTCAAACACGTACCTGAGGCGAAAACCTCACCTCAACCCAGGGCATGGAGTAGATCCTAGCCTGGGGATAGGTCTGCTCACCAGTTCTCAGGCCAGTCACTCCCTCTCAGAGACAGATTGTGTGGGAGGGGATAGATGATCCAACTTCTAGCCTTTAAATATCCAGAGAGGAAATGCTAACTGTCCATCCATAGGTACCCACCCTGCCCTTCCACTCAGCAGAAGCACACGGCAGCGCGCCAAGAGAACTACATTTTCCAGCCTCCCTTGCGGCTGGGATGGCTGTGCCTCTGAGTGCAGGCCAATAGCATGTGAGTGGATGTGACTAGGTCATCTGAACTGCTTGCTCTGGACGTCTCTCCTTCCTCCTGCCTGTCCGCCAGACACAGGTGTGCCCCTGACTCAGCTTCGATCACGCAGATGACAACGCTTCACGCAATTGTGTGGCCAAAAATATGGAATCCGGGTCCCCAAAAAGTCTCTAAGAGGAGAGCTGGCCCAACCTGCCTCCATCAGCTAGAAATACATCTTCTCAGTAACTTAAGGCACGCTAGGGACGCTAGTTCAGCAACCCACCTGTACTTTAACTAACAGAACTTTTCATCTCATCCAAAATGCTCATGATGGCAAACTCAGAAAGCACAGCCGAGGACGACATAATTTAAAAAGAACCCATCTATATAACTGTCCCAACGAGAGGTACCCTCCACAAACATTTTGGCCTCTGTCTTTCCACTCTTTTTATCTACACATAAGTAGATAACATTTTGTGAAGCAGAAACGGGAGCTATACTTCTGCATAAAATCATCTCGAATGACTCCCCCAAGTTGGGAGATACATTTCACAATACCTTCTCTAGCGACCGCACAGAAACTGAGCACGGAAAGGTCCATTTCGGTTGTTCCTCACGTTTTGCTAAATAGCAAAAACTTTGGTGAACATCCTCACAGCTCAATATGTATAACTGTAATGATTCCCCTCAATAAATACCCAGAATCGCACAATCTAAAGGCTTTTCTACATGCTGCCCTTCTGGAGAGTTAGCGATGGCCACATCGATGGACCTGTTTCCTTGTGTCTCCTCCGGCACTGGGTTTTATCATTTTGCAAATCCTTGGCCCACGTGGAGAGCAGAAAGACCATCATCCTCACTTGCCATATTATTATTGCTGTCTGCAAGGCCGAATGTGTGCTTCATGGCATATTGGCCATTTGGGTTTCTTTCTTGACTGAGTAGTTGGTCTCTCTTGCCTTTGTCTATCTCTCTGCTGAGGTGCTCGGGCTTTCTGTGTGGGCAAGGGGCTGAGTTTCCTGGGTTACGTGTTGCCACTGGCATTTCTGGGCCCTCTCTCTGGGCCCTGGAGCCCCTCTACTCAGAGACGACCCCACGTACGTACTTGCTACTGGGCTTGATCTCCTGTCCGTTCTTGAACCACTTGAGGGGCAGGTCTGGGTCACTGATCTCCACCATCAGCTTGATCTTGTTGCCCCTGTCCACCTGGTAGGCTGGATCCAGCTTCTTAGTGAAGGCTGGAGACGGAGAAATACAGGGGTGATATAGCTCAGAGATTCTCACCACCCTGGTCATCCCCAGAGCTGGCAAGTCTCCCTCCCTAGACCATGGGTTTTCCAAGGCCAAGGTCAAGAAGCCTCCTGTGAACTTGGAGGTCCTGCAGAACAGGACTATGTTACTCTTAGAATCGGGACCTTCAAAAGATAGGTCTGGGGTCCAAACAGTGGATACCCATGATGCCAGGGTTCCTACAGACCAGCACTGACCTTCACTCTTCTTGACCTCGACCTTGGCCTTCTTGAGCCGCTTCAGCATGCCGCGGAGGTCGGTGATGCCGTACTGGAAGGCGATCCTCTCATACTCGCTCTTCTTCGCGCCTTTCAGGAGCTCCCAGATCTCGGGGGGGATGCCTAGGTCGTCGTCGTCCTTCTTCTTTTTTTTCTCCTGCTCGACCACCTCCCTGGGAGTGTGGAGGGCAGGCTGGGCCACCACAGGACTTCCCTCTACCTTGTCTGCCCACTTGCTGTGTGACCTGCTCGAGTTGCTGGCTCTCTGGGCCTGTCATCCTTTATCGTCTCCCTCCTGAATCATCGCCCCGGCTCCTCCCTGGCCTCCTGGCCCCATCCAGTCTCCTATCCCCCGCACCGAGGCTACTCCCCACATGCCCTGCAGGGGTACTTCTGACCCCCACATCAGATGCCATCCCTTTCTTGTTTAGAACTGGGTGGCTGCATGCAATGGCAGGTGGGTAACGGACAGGCCGCAGGGTGGTGGAGAGGTAGATGGATTTGTGGGTAGATAGATGGATTAGTCGATGGCTAAAGAGGTAGCTGGTTGGCTGGATAGATGAGACCAGTGGGTGGGTGGCTGGGTGGGCGGATGGGTGGATGAATGGACGGATGGATGTTTGGTCGGGTGAATAAGTGAATGAGGCGGGGAGCTGGAGTCTGAGTGGACGGGAAAGAGGACGAAGTGTTAGAGGTGGGCAGATGGCTGTGTGGGTGTGGGTGGATGGGTGGGGGGCTGGTGATGGGGTGGGTGGGGAGTGGGTAGATGGGGGAGGTGGCGGAGGGGTGAGCAGGAGCCATGGACGGCGGAGGGAAGCAACAGGAGCGGTGGGGCCTCGCCCGCCATCCTTCTCCCCCTCGACCCCCATTCTCCCAGGTCCTCACTAGGTGTGGTGGGCTCACCTCTTCTTCAACAGGCCGCTGAAGTCCAGCTCGCCCGCATCTTCCGACTTCCCTTCGCCCCTGTGGCCGTTGAGAGGGGTATGAACTCCACAGAGGTCCTGTTACCCCAGACTTACCCCGAATCCCCAACTGCTCACCTTGCCTGATCCCCCTGCCCCTCACCCAGGGCCCAGGGGCACTTACGATCGCTTGAAGCTTTCTAGACTCTGCCCGGAAGCATCCTGACTGGGCGCTGGGGAGAGGCAAGGGGTGGAAGGGAAGCCGGGCTGGAGGCAGGGACTGATCCAAGACCAAGAGCCCCCAGACCCATGCCGCCTCCCCCTCGCCTTTCCTTTCACCTCCTGGACCAGCACACCCCCTCACGTAGGCCCAGACGCCCTCTGCTTCCACTCCTCTCCCTGGCCGCCAGGCGCCACATTCCCTCAGCGGCCACCCTCTCTCACACATGGCCTGCACTCCTCCCTGCCCGGACCTGGGTGTCCTCATTCCCTGTGCCCTCCATAGATAAGCTCCCACATCCTGGGGTGCAGACCCCCAAAGCCCCTACACCCTCAGGGCTCCACGCGCATGCCCCTAGATCTGCGTGACCTCCCGTTAGTCCTGGACACCCTCACCCTGAACCCACACACCCCTATTCTCTAAGCCTGGACTGGCCCTGCGGCCACTTTCTCAGGATTTCTATGTCGGAACCTATACCTGTGAACGGTTTCCCCAGTTCTGAATGCCCCAGCCCCTAAATCTGGACTCCCTCATCCACAGTCCTGCCTCACCTCCACCTCTTCGCCCCCCAACCCACCACCGCTGCCGCACCCCCGCCAGTGTACCTTCCACATCGATGTTGAAGCTGCAGCTGTCGCACATGTCCTTGGCCTTGACCTCGAGGCGGTAGTCACCACGGTCCCCCAGCACCACCTTCTTGATTTGTAGCTCCACGTTATACACCTGGGGGCCAGGGCCAGAGGCGTGGGTGCCACCCCCACCCACAACTCTCCCTCCAAGTCTCACCCCTGCCCTGTGGGAGGGGCTGGCTGTCTCTTCCCATGCCTAGACGATCTCGACCTTGAGACCCACGTGCCTGCCCTCCTGAGCACAAGTCCAGGTGCCACCTGACCAAACCCAAATGCTCTCCCCTGTGCCCGGCCCAGCCTCTACCAAGCAGCCCCACCCTCCCTCCGTCCCCTGTCTGTGGGGCTCCGGCCCACGACTACGCCCCACATGGTCACGGGCCTCCCTAGAAGCAGGGCCCACAGGGGCCTCACATTGTTGGCGGGGTCGTGGGTCTCCTTGAAAGAAAACCGAGCCCCACTCTTGATGCCCAGCTCCAGCCACTTCCCCTTGAACCACGTGATGGTTGGCTTGCCGGGGAGCTCCTTCCCGTTCACCTGGGCCACGATCACCACGTCATTTCCTGGGGGACAAAGGGGGGACACAGAGACGCTATAGAGAGGACTGTGAAGCTGGGAGCCCCCTGCCCCTCCTCCCTCAGACCCAGGGCTCCAGGCCCCCGGACCCCTGCTCCCCAGGTCCCCTCACCATTCTCCACGGACACAGATTCTGGCCTCTTCAGGAAAATGCCGGTGGGCTCCTCGGTGGTGGGAGTCTGCTCCTCGGGCGGGGCTTCTTCTGGGGGAGAGGGTTAGAGGCTCTGAGGCAGGCTGGGAGGGGGCAACAGGCCACTTTGGGGATGAGGCCTAGGGCCACTGAGGTGCCCTTTGTTCAGAAGCCAAAGGCCACAGGGCAACATGGCTTGACCTGGGAAAGACCAGTGTGTCCCCCAGGGGACTGTGTGACCGTGGCCAGGCTCCCCCACCCCGTGTGTTCTGAGCTGCACGGCTCAGTGAGGAATCTAGTCAGTGGTCGGGGGGGCAGGATCGCAGCAGCCAGGCTGGGGGCCCCCCGGCTCCTCCCTGGGCTGTGAGCGGGGGAGGAGCAGGTCAATTCCTAGGCTGTGGGGAGGACAAGGAGGGTACAGTGGGGTGAGGTGAGCCTGGAGAGGCGATGAGGTCCACGTTCTGCCAAGCCCACCATCTCACCTTTGGGGGGCTCTGTGGGAGCCTCCTGTGGGGGTTCTTCCTTGGGAGCTGGTTTGTCGGCATCCTTGTTTTTGGGGGCCTTTTTGGCTGCTGTGACATGGGTTTGAGATTGAGCACAAGCTCAGCAACCTCTTCTTCCAGAACTCAGGAGTCTGGGCCACCAGCCCCCTCCTCCCTGAGGCCCAAGAGTCCAGACCTCTAGATAAATTAAATTTATCTCTGGTCCCCAGAGTCTGTGTGATCGGGTTTCTCCTTGCCCCGCCCACCCCGGCAACCACTCCCTGACCTTTTGGGTCTTGGTGGTAAAATTAGCTCTTCCTCTGGGCTGGAAACTGGACACCTTGTGCTGACCACAGCACCTCTGCCCTGCCCTGCGTACTGTCTCCTGGCCCACGGGGGCCCCAGCTGCAGTGAGGGGCTGGACCCCCACTTCACAGGCTAGTTGGCATGGTACCCGTGGCCTGGGTACTCCAGGAGGGAAACCTTCCCCAGGGGCATGACTCTTTTGTTCATTTCCCCATAGAGAAGAAGCCCCATCCCCATATAAATAAATGTCCCCCAAGCCCATTCAAAGGACCCCAATCTACACATAAAGAAAGGTTCTCAACTCCTCTATGGAGAAGGTCCCCTATTCCCTCCTCCTCATACAGAGCTCTCTTCACCATGCAGACAGGAACCCCTAATCTCTATACACACGACAACCCCATTTCCCTAGAGAAAAGCCCCAATCCTCACTCCAAGAAGGGGCTGCTCCCCACCCGGGGGACCCCAATCACCACGCTAAGACTCCCCAATCTATGCACACAGGACTCCCATCCCCACCCGGAAAAAGGAGCTCAAATTCACAGAGATTCTCCACCTGTGTCCAGAGATGGGCCCCCAACGCCCTACAGAGGGCTCCCCACCCAACACATATATGGGACCTCCATGCCGCCCAACAGTGGGAACCCCTCCCTACACAGAGGAGGTGCCCCTTCTCCCAACCCCATAAAGGCAGGAGCCCCTAGTTCCCATTCAGAAGGGAGGACCCATCTCCACACAGGTCCTAGAGAGGCCTGAAAAACACCTGGTTTTGGCTCAGGCATGTCGCGAACCTCCTCCCTGTTCCTCTGACCGCAGCTGTGTCCTGCTGGGCCCTAGGGAGGACAGGTGGGCCCCCAGAGAGAGCCCTTTAAAGAGTGCGGTGACTCCCAGGAGGCTTCGGGAGGATCCGGCGGGCCTCCTCACCCGCCCCTGCCGCCACACAGTCCCACCTACAGGACGAGAAACAACAGCAGGACAAGGAGAGATGGCGGGCGCCATGCCAGGTCCCCAGGGAGGAGGGGGCTGGTTAGGACACCTGTGTCTGAGGAAGGAAGCTGCTGGAGGCCTGGACTCCTGGGTCTGGGGGCAGAAGGGACCTGGAGTCCAGATTCTTGGGTCTGGGGGAAAAGGACAGGATGAGGGCCCGGGCTTCTGGGTTCTAGTGCGAGAGGAAGGGGCTGGGGTCTAAAGGGGCCCGTGGCACCGGGGTGGGGTGGGGGCAGGGAGGAGGCAGGGTCTAAAAAGCCATTCTTAGCATCTGCAAGTCAGGGGTTTTCGGGAAACCAGAGCCGGGAGGGAGGGTCCAGTTTCCCAGCGTGGGCAGGACGGCGGCCCGGGGTGTAGGTGAGGGGGGGTGTCTGTGCCGGCGGGGAGGGCGCCCAGGCTCGTGGACTGCGGAGCCCCGCCCCCGGCCGTGCACACACCCGAAGGCCTGGGGCCGCGGCCACCTGGGACCCTGGACTGGCTTCCGCCCCCCCATCCCCCAATGCCCGGCCCGCTCCCCGCGACTATTCCCGGAGCGGGCGCAGCAGGCACCGGACGTGGGTGTCTTCACTGGGGGCGGGCGCGGAGGCCGGGAAGGCCCTGGAGGGCTGCCCGGACGTTGGCGCCCTTCCCGGTAGGGGGACCTGTGGCTTTCTGAACGTGGGTGGTAGTGGCTGGAACTGGGGGCTGAGGGAGGTTGGGAGAGGAAAGGGTCTTGGGGACCCCAGGTATTATGGGAGGAAGGCGAAGAGGTGGGCGTGAGAAGGAAGGGAAGGGTGTGGGGGACTCGAGGTGCGGGACCCGGTGTGAGGGAAGACAAGTCCTCCGGGTTTTCTTCCTGACCACCTCTCCCCTCCCCTGTTACCAAAACCCCCTAGGAGCAGGAAATTTCCCCGCCTCCAGGAAACGCCAAGCCAACCCAGAGGCAGACTCCCTATGACGTCACGGGTTGCCAAGCAGACTGCCACGCCGCTCCCGCGTTAGCGGCATCGCGTCTGGCCCCGCCAGCCAGCCGGAGGGCTGTATCCAGAGAGAGGAGCGGGGAGATTCAGAGAAGGAGGACAGAAATCTGGAAAAGGGGGACAGAGACCCAGAAGGGTAGACACAGAGATGGATGAGAAACAGAGACCCAGAGAAAACGGGACAGAGACCCAGAGAGAGAGGGAAGCAGAGGGAGGGCCAAGAACTCTAGTCGTCATGGAGACAAAAACTGAACCAAACCAGTGCCTGTGTAGCTCAAGCCTTCAGGCTCAGCCTGGTCCGGCTCTGACTGCTTCGGTCATCACCTCTCTCTTCTCCCTCCCTGTCCCAGTGTCCCCGAGGGCCGACAGGCCCCAGTAGACTGGCAGCATTGCAGTCCTTGACAAAGGGTCTTAGGACGTCCGTCTACCTTAATTTGCTTTATTTTATTTTATTCCATACTCAGGGCAATGATGATAGTTTTTGCAAAAAGGACCTCATTTGCAAGAGGAGGCCTTGGGGAGGACATTTTTGTCCCCCACAAGCCCCTCCCACCTGGGCTCCCTCCCCAAGGTGGGGGGGTGGTGCGTCCTTCTCTTGAGGGCAGGTCCCAGCCTGGGCTCTGCTCCCAGACATCGTGCTCCCCTGGGAGGCTCTTCCCTCCCCGTGTCCGTGAGTCCGTGATGTTTCTTGCTTGTCCTCCAGGCGGTCAGTGGTAGGGAGGGGAGGATTTCTGGAGACGGATCAAAGGCCTGTCCACAGGGCTGCAAGGGACCTTCTCCGTCTTCCTCCTCTCCCCTTTCATAGAAGGGACACCTGAGGCCCCGAAGCAGCAAGTCTTTGACCCTAGATCCGTCAGCCACCCAGGCTCAAGGGCCTGGGACTTAGGCCTCAGCCGTGGCCTCTCATACCCTGGGGATCCAGCCAGAGCTCCCAC
This sequence comes from Rousettus aegyptiacus, assembly GCF_014176215.1. Taxonomy (NCBI): domain Eukaryota; kingdom Metazoa; phylum Chordata; class Mammalia; order Chiroptera; family Pteropodidae; genus Rousettus; species Rousettus aegyptiacus. Next base: position 46,394,321 of record NW_023416289.1, on the reverse strand, counting down.
AGTTCATTCAGCCTTCGCCTCTGGCTGCATCATGCTGCGGGTCAAAATGTGAGAGAAGCCGCCAGGATATGACAGCCAGGGTCAGCGGGGTCCGGGACGGATTAGAGCACAGAGGCCCACTGGGAGGGTCCGAGAAGCCTGCCTGCTACAGCTGCATCGTGTCAAGTTTTAAGTGAAGGATTTCGTAAAATCTCCCTCTATTGAAATGTCAGCTAATTTGGATCTCCCCTTTAAAACAAACAAACAAACAAACAAAACACAGCAGTGAACTGAAGAAAACCCACTGGGGGCCCCTGATCTATCCCACAAAGGGTGGTGGGTCACCAGTTGGAGATTTCTAGTTAGCATTGACATGGGAAGAGGTCCCAGAAAGATCACCCATAAATCTACCGAGTGGCCAGGATGATCCCCTGAGTGGCCCTGTGGCGGGCACCCCAGAATAGAGAAAGTCCCATGACCCCTCAGGGCTGCTGCTGCGGTAGCCAAAGGCACCCGTCAGGTGGAAATTCTGGGGTGGCCCACATGCGATCGGAGGATCCTAGACAGACAAGGGAATCCCAGAGGTGGCCCGGACCTGACAAGGTTCACTGAGGTCCCCCCAGATCTGATAAGAGTGTCTTCAGACATGACCAAAGGATCCTAGAGCTATCTTAGCTGTGACTGGAGAATTTCAGACACACAAAAAAAGTGATGGCAAGGTAGCTCCAGAGCATCCTGGTGATCAAGAGATTTGGGGGGACAGATAGGACGAGAGTCGCAGCTGGGCACAGAGCTCTGAGATGTGATAAAGGGGCCCCAGGGGCCCCAGGTATAACTAAAAGATTTCAGAGCTGACAGGAGGAACCCAGAGGTAAGCAGGGATCCCAGAGAGACCCGGGACAGGGCATAGGGGTGACGGCAGCACCCCCCCTCCTCGTGTGAGATCTGTGGGCTCACCCTCCCCCACTCCGGGTAAGATTGGGGGATCAGACAGACACACAAGAGGTCTCAGAGAGGTCCCCGGCCTGGATGGGAGACCTCAGACATCACAAGGGGACCCCAGAGAAACTCTTGGGGTTCTGAAAGAACTGACCCACCCCCTCCACAGACAGACACACGGTATAGTCGTCTATGGGTCCTGTGACCCAGGCCACGCAGATCCTGGGGATCCTGGACATGACAAGGGAATCCCAGAGGGGCCCTGGGCAGGGCTTAGGGATTATGGCAGTCCCCCCTCCCCCGCAGTGTGGGGGGTCCACCGGTCCTATGACCTAGAGTGTGGGGACGCCCATGCGACCCTGGCGTGGAGACTGCATTGGGCTCAGGCCCGGCGGGCGGCGGGAAGCAGCGCACTGTCGAACTGGTAGGTGAGCTTGCGCTTGACCTTGCGGATCTCGCCGGTCTTGGCGTAGTTGCGCAGGGCGCGCGCCAGCTTCTGGTAGGTCATGCGCTTGCGGTTGCCCTTCTGCTGGCCCCAGCGGCGCGCCAGGAGCTCCTTGTGCTTGGAGGAGAACTGGAAGACCCCGGCGCCGGGCTCCACCCACCACACGCACTCGCGCATGTCGCCTCGCGTCAGCAGCCCCAGCAGGAACTGGTACAGGCGCAGCTTCTTGCGGGCCCCTGTGGCGGGTGGGAGGCGTCAGGGGAGGTGTCCTGCCGGGCGCCGCCCCCCCACGCCCCTCCCGCTGCAGCCCGCCCCGCCCCCGCCGAGCCTCAGTCTCCCCATCGAGCGAACTGGGGTGAAGGAGGTGGCCGTTACTTGCGCCTGCTTGGCTCTGTCTGGGCCCCCGCCCCCATCCGAGGCACGTCGTTCCCCCTCCCCGAAGTTGTCTTCCCAGGACGCCCTCGCCGTCCCCTTCTTTCTTTTTCACGATTTGCATCTATCCTGCGCTCCGCTTGGCAGGGGACCAGATACCAGACAAAACCCCACCTCTGCCATTTCCCAGCTTAGAAACGTGACCTTGGGGTGGCGACTGAACCCCTCTGAGCTGGGCTACGAATGATGCGTGCGTGCGTGTGTGTGTGTGTGTGTGTGTATTTTACAAATTTCATGCCGGGTGCGTTATGATTACAAGCTCATCTCGTCTTCATCATAACCCCACGAGATGGGGGTGATGGTGATGACGTCCGTCTGACAGGTGGGAAACTGAGGCGGGAACAGAGGAAGCTGCCGATGACCCCAGCCTCCCAGGCGCTGTGCCTAACGCACGCTGGGCACAGAGGCTGGGAAGCAGGGGATGACTAGGTGGGAGCTCACGCCGTGATTATATCTGTTGCTACCGTGTCAGGAATGACGACGGAGACGCGCTGAGCGCCGTGTCATTCTCCTACCCGCCTTCTCCCACTTGGTCCAACCAGCCACCAGAATCAGACACTCTTCCTGTCATCCCTGCTGTGCGCATGGGAAACCAAGGCACAGAGAGGTGGGCGGAGGCCTGCGCCCACGGTCCCACAGCTGGCGGGGGCCGTGGCCGAAGTGCCCTTGGCGCTGGAGCGCACTGTAGGTGCTTGAGAAGCCTGGTTCTTCCGCCCCCCTCCCATCTCGGGTTGGAGACCCCGCCCCGCCCCGCCTCCGCCCCAAGCCGCGCCGCCCTGCCCACTTGTTCCCACGTACCTGCCTCGGATCCCCTCCCCTCGGGGCCGGCCCCTAGGACCTCATCCGACTCGCTGTCCGAGACCTCCAGGGCGGGGCTGTCCAGCAGCAGCTCCCCCTCTTCAGACAGCATGGGGCTGGGGTACGGGGCGCACGCCGAGGGGCCCAGGGTCTGCGGGAGGTCAGGGTCACCTGCAGTCTGGGGGCCCCCTTTTCTCCCTCCGTCTGCTTTTGGCCCTTGCCTTCCTCCTCCCGGGTCCCAAGTGGCACTCCCAGCTTGGTTTACAGCCTGCACCCTGGCCTCAGTCTGATCTCCATGACGTGGTTAGGGCAAACCCTGGCTGCCCACATGAGAGGCCACCCCAGGCAGACAACTTGTGCCGTCCTCGGCTCCCGTCTGTGCCACGGGGCAGTAGTGGTACCCAACCTCGGAGGTTTGCCAGAGGGACGAAGGAGCTAATGCGCACACAGGTTCTATCGAACGCAGTGCCTGGCACCAGTGAACCTCGATCAAATAATGGGGATTTCGATGGTCTCTCTGCTCCTCACCTGGCTGGGAAAGTCCTCCGTGGGGTATGCCGGGAAGCCGGGCCCCGGGGCCTCTAGGCTGGGGCCCTGGTCGAGGCTCCCAACAGAGCTGTAGGTTGAGGGTCCATAACAGAGCTGGACACCCTGGGGGTGGCCAAAGGCGGCCACGGCTGGGTCGAAGGCTTCGTAGGAGGCAGCAGGGACCAATGGGGCCTCAGTCCAGCCCCACAGGGAGTCTGGGGAAAGGGCATTGAGTCAGAAGCCAGGAGGCCTGGTTTTGGCCCCCTCCCACTGGGAGCCCCCCGGCACAGTGGGGCCATTGTGGGCCGTGCAAATCTCTGACCCCAGGATTTGCATGGGTGAGCAGGTGGGTGGGAGAGGAAAAGGAGGAGGCTGGAGGCCTGGGCTAATCTCGTCCTGCCATGTGAGGGGACAGTGTCCCCTGGGCCTCAGCTACTCTTCCTGTAAAAGGGTCCAAGGGGCAATGGGGAGAAGGCTGGACCAGGGTCACTCACCTGGAGCCCCCTCTGAGTCAGGGTAGCTGGGGTGCTTGCAGCTGTCCAGGTCGTAAAAAATTCCATCTGGGTACTAATGGGGGGCAGAAAGAGGGGTCATCAAGGCTGCAGAGAGCCTCTCACCCAGAATGGCAAGGAGACTCCAACATGGATGGGGGAAGGTGGCAAGAGGCTGGCAGAGGAAGAGACACAGGAACTTGAAGAGAGGAACACACATGGACGAGGTGAGAGGGGCAGAGACAGAGAGCGTAGGCATTAGAGACAGAGGCAGAGAGATACAGAGAGAGAAGGCAGACATGGCACAGCAGACGCAAAGACCCAGGGGAGACCCAGGCAGAGAAGGAGACGCGGAAGACAGTTCCCACCAAGACCGCGAGCTCCCAGGAACCCTGGCACCCCCCTGGTTCACAGTCAGTGCAGCATTGTGCCTAGGGAGGTGGGGAAGAATTTCCCTGGCCTGCCCAAGGGCAGGGGGCGGAGGGCGAGAGGGTGGAAGTACTCTTCCAGAGGCAAAGTCTCAACACGTCCTTTATCCAGGCTTCATGTCTCACCAGCAAAGTCTCGCAAAGACGAAAGCTAGGTATGTACCATCCCACTGGCCTAAGAGAACCAAACATGTCCGTCCACAAAAAGCCTCTTCAAGAATAATTGGAGCTGCTTTATAAATCTCCCCAAAGGGGAGTAGCCCCCGTGCCCATGGATGGGAGAATGGACACAGTGCGGTGAGGTCCTGCAGTGGAGTACTATACAGCAAGGACAAAGAACCGGCACCTGACACGCCTGATGTTCGCGAAGGAAGCCGGACCCAAGGGGGACACCCTGTGTGATTCGCTTAATGGAAGTTTGAAACTGGGCAAAACCAATGCACAGTGGGAAATGTCAGAGTGGGTGTTGGGGGGGGGGGCGCACGGGGGGATGTTCCAGAGTGACAGAATGTCCTCGGCCTCGGTCTCGTTAGCGGCTGCACAGGTGTGTGCATAAAGAGACCCTCATTTAGCTGCACGCGAATGCATGGCACTTTACCGACCTGTGAGTGATGCCTCGATTTTTTAGGAAAAGCAAAACCCATCAGGTTGGAGGAGGGTGGGGGTGTGCTGAGGGCGGGGTAGGCGAAGCTAGTGCTCCCCAAGGCCCTGAGTGAGGTGTCATTTCTGACTGCACTGTGGGTGTTCGGTGTAGTATGCAGTGTGTCTGCTGTATTACAGGTTAAAAACTTGAACACATAAAAGGCAAAGAGAAGGAAAGAAGGCGAGAATAGATCTGCGGAGTGTGGAAGAAACAAGAGAAAGAGACAGGAAGTCAAAGGGATGAAGACCTCCCCGCTCTGGGAAAGGGGGCCAGAGCCGGAGCAGGTGGCGTGGACTGGACTGGAGGCAGAGAGGTCCCTGTGGGCCACACGGGCGCCCCAACCCCTGTCTGGTGCCCGCCCAGGGCCCCCACTCACCAGGCAGCTGAAGTGTGGCCCGTCGAGCCTGGAGGGAGAGAGGTGCAGGGGCATGTCAGGCCGCCACGGGCCACCTGAGTCTGAGTGGCTGGGAGCCGGCGGGGGGAAGGGGGCCGCAGCTGTGACCACCACATCCCATCTGCTGCGTTTTAGTGTGTGAGACCAGCCCCGCCACACGCACCCCCACTCCCCCATGGGACAGGAAGTGGGGGGCGGGGGCCAGGCAAATGTTCCCCTTCCCCTGGGATTTGCATAGTCAGAGGCTGGGGGGGGGGCAGGGAAAGTGAGGGAGAGAAAGTCCCCGGAGAAATGTGGGTGCAGGCGGGTGAGTGGGGGCAGGGAGGGGGCCTCCGTTAGCTGGCCGGGTCAAGTGGGTCCACCTTGGACCAGTGGAGAGAGATGGACAGACTCAGCATGGGGGGGGGGAGGCAAGGAGAGCAGGAGAGGGAGGAAGACTCTCTTGCACAGATACGGGAGTGTTACTGAGCCCCAGAGGTGGAGGTGGGGGCCGGAGAGATGACAGGTGGACGGAGAACTGGAAAGAGGCTGAGACAGACACCGAGACAGGAGCAAGAGGCAAGGGAGAAAGACCCAGAAACAAGGATGATGAGGCAGGAAGTGGAGAGCAGCAGGGAGCAGGACCAAGGGGGAGCCCGGGAGCGACACCCATGGAAGTCCCCACCACCCAGAGGCATCAGCAGGGCCAGAAGTAAGTCTCCCACTGAAAGGCTTCTGGGGTCAGGAGGTGACGGGGAGGGGGTGGAGGAAAGAACCAAAGGTGGGAAGTGGCAGGAGCCAGCACAGACCCCGCGGAGCCGAGCCCCCCGCCCCCACAGTGAAGGCCCAGAGGGGTGCAGGTTTGGGGGCCTCACTCACTGTGCGGCCTCCAGGGCGAGCATGGTGCTGCTGGCTAGGTTCCCTGCTGCAGGCTGCAGCCGCCACCCCTAGCCAACCCTATTTATACCTTGGCCCAGCCCCCTGGGGGGCAGGGGTGCCAGCAGCTCGGCCCTCCTCGAAATTCCCCTCAGGGAGGGGGTCATGGGAGGGGGCTGGATTGCACAACCTCTTGGTCACATGGTGGAGAGGGCGGGCCCAGGAGCCATCTGGATTTGGGGATCCCCATGGTTGGGAGTGGGGGGTGACCCTGAGAGATGGAGATGGCATAGATTTTGGGGACCCTAACAATGAAGGAGGGGGCCACGGTTCATGAGTCAGTGAAGTAGGGGTCATAAACTCCATTTCCCTGAGGAAACTCAGGCCCAAAGCAGATGGAGACCCCACGGTGGAAACATTGTGGGTGTGTGACGAGGGTGGGGGGTCCCCTGGTCGTGCTGGGACCACGAGCCTCTGTGTGGGGGCTGCCCCCAGCCTGGAGGGAACAGGCCGGCACCTGGGGAGCCAGCTGGCCCTCGGGGCGGGTGGCTGGGCAGAGCTGTGCCCACATCCACTCAGGGCCCCGGGGGACACTGAGGCAGGCCTTGCGGCGTATGCTGGTGGCAGAGGAGGGAGCCCAGGCGTCTGTGTGGCAGGCAGGGGTTCCGGTGGGGGCCTCCTAGGGTCAGGGGACCCCAGCGGAGAAAATCTGCCCTTGCCAGCACCTAATAGTGGACCTGTTCCCCTACGACACCACAAAGCACCAGGTAACAAAAAGTGGGAACTTTATTCATTCTCTGCTGGTCCCATCCCTCAGAGCCCTCCCCTGGGAAGCCCGCGAGGTCAGAGGTCACCAGGCCTCGGGACCAGGGGGCCCAAAGCGTCGCAGAAGCTGCTCCTGGTCCTGCAGGTCCTTGCGCACCTTCTTGCGCATGTAGAAGATGGGGCAGTCCCGGCTGCGGGCGGGCGGGGTCGGGGTCAGGGTCAGGGCTGGCTGCCTGGGCTGCACCTGAGGCCCGCGCCCAGAACTTTGACCCTGGCCCGCTGCCCGGCCCCCCTCCCGGGGTGGCTGCTGTTTGCTCAGTGGGCATGCGGGGAGCCGATAACAGTAGGTACCCGCTGAAGCCTGGGGCCAGCGGCCGTAGATCACCTGTCACCTGGCGTGGGAACCCAGCCCGCCCACCTGTTCCCTGGGGAAAGCCCGGCCCCACCCCGCGGGAGGGGGTCAGGGCTGGGGGGCCATTCCCCAGCAGGCACTGGGCGCCCCGCCCTGTTCCACTCAGCAGCCCTGGCCCCCGACCCCCAGGGCCAGAAGGGGGGTGTTGGGGGAGGGCCGCCTGAGACCTGGTGCAGATGACGTCCTCATGCAAACTGCCCTGGCAGCGCTGGCACTGGGTCCAGAGGCGGGAGAAGCGCTCCTCCAGGGCACTCAGGTGGGACACCTGGGGACAGCAGGGTCAGCAGAGGTCCCCACGCCTGCCTCCCGGCCCGCCGCCCCCCACCTGCTTACCTCCTTCTGGTACAGCTCTGACTCCCGGGGCTGGCAGAACCTGCACACGGCGCCTGGGGGCCGGGGACCAGGTCAGCACAAGGGGGCTGGGGCGGAGGCCGGGCTAGCCACCCCAGCCCTGCCCCGTCCCCACCCGCTGCCCATCCCGGCTCCTGAAAGTCCCCGGACAAGAGAACAAGGGAGCGAGTGTGCGGGGAAATCTCCCTGGGGAACTCCTGGGGCGGGGGTCCAGGACCCCCCTGGGGAGCAACTGAAGAGGGGCCGCCCACCCGGGGGCTGGGGCCTATTCAGGCCGCAGGGGCGGTCTGCAGGGTGGATGCCAGGAACCCCAGTGATGGCGGAGGTTGGTGGGGAGTCGGAGGCCAGGACTCGGGACCCCACTCACCCTGGTGGCTGAGGACGGTGCGGCAGCCGATGCAGCAGCTATGGCGCTTGGCGAAGGCCAGGAGGCCGCCCACCTTGCCCGTGAGCACTGTCTTGCACCGCGTGTGCTCGCCCCCTGCAGGGGGAGGGAGAGGGTGGGTGTGGTTCAGCTACCCCAATAACCCCTCCCCTGGCCTCCCCCACCCACCCTGGGTGCCCCGCACGCAGCACGTACGCAGCAGCACGGCCTCAGCTCGGCCCTCGCCCAGGATGGGCTCAAAGATGCGCAGCAGCGGCTTGGCAAGCTGCTGCTCCAGGTAGTACTGCGTGTCGACCGGCAGGCTGTGCTCTAGCACGAACAGGGGATCCTGCGGGCACAGAGGGGTCACACCCAGGGGCTGGGGCGACGGGCACCCGGGCCACTGCCTGCAGTGCCCTCTGGTCACGAACGGGGGCTGGGGTACAGCAGCCGCAGGGCACGATGGGGGAGGGTGTGGATCCGAGGGAGCAAGACTAGAGAACGAGGACCAGGAGATGGCAGACTCCAGGTGTGCGGCGAGGCTGGGCCCACGGGTGTGAGGGAGGGGTTGGAGGGATGGGGGAGGCGGGGTGCCCTCCACAGGATGCGGCCGGCCTGGGAGGAGAGCACCACAGAGCCCACTCCTGGGGGCAGCTGTCAGGGCCCCTCGGGGCCCAAGAGGGAAACACCCTCCCCCTGGGCTCGGAAAGCAGAAGTGAGAGCGGGCGGGCCCAGCAGCCAGGTGGGCCTGACCTCAGACTTCATGTAGGCGGCCACGCCCTTGGCAGCCCCGACAATCACATAGGGGACGCGGTCACCCAGGCTGGGCGCACTCCCGGGGTCCCGCTTCCGCATCCTGCGGAGAGACCAGGGTGCAGGCAGGTGAGCCAACGGGCCCACCGGGGGCCCAGGAAGTGGCGGGCTCAACTGGCAGGAGGGGCCCTCGCCAGGCGGACCTCTCGGCCAGCTCCACATGGGCCTGCTTGCCAGCGTAGTCGGCGGCTGCGCGCGTCAGCTCCTTGGTGATGACCAGCTGGGAGATGTCGATGCGGTTACACAGCAGGTCCGAAATGACGTCCTGCACGTGGGCCACTGCCCCCTTGGGGTCTCTGTGAACCAGATGTGGGGGTGTCACCACTGGCTGCTGGGAGCCGGGCAGGCACCTCCATCACCCCACAGCTGGGGGACCAGGAGCGGCTCGGGGGCTGAGACCTGGGGTGGGGAGGGGATGCGGGATGGCAGAGGCTGGCCTCAGCCCACAGCTAACTCCACACTTTCCACCACTGTCCACTGAGGCGAGCTGCCTTGACACCTGTGTCCCCACGGGAGCGGGGTGGGGCTTCTGGGTCTGAGGGAGGGTCCGGGCCTGGCCTGACTGGACAGAGGGCCCCACACACCTATCGATGAGCAGACGGCGCAGAGAGGCAGTGACAAGGTTGGCCACCAGGGGGCAGTTGTCCCTGCGTACAGCCTCCAGGCCCTTGCAGTCCATGCGATCGTGGGCGTCGGGCCGGGAGGAAAAGAGCAGCCCCGCGTAGCGCTTCTTGCTGATCAGCAGGTAAGGGAAGTAGACCTGGGGTGGGGGCCGGCGCTGAGACCCCTGGACCTGGACGGCCTGGCCCCCAATCCTGAGACGTGCCCCCAGAAAAGGATAGACACGGTCCCCATGATGTGGGGCTGGGACAGTTGGGGAATGGACCCTGACACCCCAGGGCCTAAGCCCAGGAACATCTTCTGCATTCCAGGGATCCCCCATACCAGGGCCCCTAACTCTGAAACGGAGACTGGGATACACCTAGAGACGGGTCCTACACATGAGATCCAGATACTGGGGTGAAGCCCGGAGAGCCCCGCATCTGGGCCTGGGGCAGAGCTGAAGCAGATAGGGGATTCGAGGGGCACCCCCCAAAGAGGATTAAGGCTCAGGACCAGGGAAAGTAGTGACCCCCCAAACTGGGAGGCCGTGAAAGGAGCAGGGGCACTCCCCAGCTCAGCCACGGTTCGTGTCCTGGGGACAAAGTCTGCTGGCGCGTTGCCGAGCCGGCCTGCTGCACACTGGGCACCGGGGGCACTGGAAAATGGAGCCCCAGGCCAAGACTTGCCCGTCGGGGTCTTTGCTGCCCAAGGCGGCCCCCACACCCGACAGGTACTAGGAACCCCCAAACCAGGGATGCTCCAAGACCAACAGGGCTGTCGAAACATGGTCCCTGCACTGTGTGCAAAGGCCAGGCTGTGGAGGTTTCACAAACATGGCCCCAGACTCAGGAGAACCCAGAAACTGGGGCTGACGACTCCAATGAATGGGGTGCCCAGAGTGCCCTTCTCACAGCACCCTGAAATAGAGACCCTGGAAACATGAGGATCCCATGCAAATACATTCATAAGCTTTGCACCTTGGGAATGAGGGGCCCCCTGAAACTGGCAAGATGCACGCCTGCCCACGCCGAGCCCCGGCGGGCACTTACCTTCTCAAACTCGAGCCGGATGGGTGAGGGGAAGTGGCCGGACACCCAGTCCGCAGCCTCGCGCCCTAGAGCCATCGCCTCAGCCACAGAGGTGACACCAAACCGGCACATGACAGAATCAGTGTCGCCGTACACCACCTGGGGTGGTGGGTGGGGGTGTGAGACCAGGAGGCCCCTGCACCCACCTGCCAGGCGCAGCTCCAGGCCCGTCCCGGGCAGTGGGCAGGGTGGCCCCTGACCTTGGCATTGGCGCTGTAGCCACTCGCCATCGTATACTTGGACTCCACCAGCTGCTTCGTCTTCTCGATCATCTGGCGCCCGAAGCCAGTGACGCTCTGTGGGGGGAAACCAAGTGGGTAGGACCCAGGGGCGGTGTGCCCTGCAGGCTCGCAGTCCCACCTCAGCCCTTCCCGAAGGTGTGGACTGCGCTGAGCCCCTCTGTCCCCTTGGGCCTCAGGTTCCAAGTTTGCAAATCAGGCTATTAAGCCACTCCTCAACGGATGCAAAGAAGGGTCCCTGTCCCAGCACTCTGGACACGGGAGGAACTGACCACGTCAAATGAGAATGGCAAAGTCCAGAGCAAGGAGAGGCCATGGGCTGTTTCTCACCACGAAGCTGCCACGACATCTGGGGACATCCGAGACCACAGACGTTCACGTCCCCTCCCAGAAAGCCTGCAGCACCACCCTCTAGCCTCGGGCATCCAGAAATGACCCTACAGACTTCCAAATGCCCGTGGGGCTGGGGTCTGCTCCCCCAAAAACCAGTCCTTTTCAAGTGTCACTTAACAAGTAAGGAGAGCGAGGCTGGGTGAGATGGGTGAATCCCCTGAGAAGACCTGTCTTTTAACTGGAGCCTTTAGGCTACTTACAATTTTGGCAATTGCTGATTAGATCTGGGCTACACCCCCCTCACCCCCCACTACCTGCCTCCACTGTGCCCTGCCTGCTCTGTGCTTTTTTATTTTTCTAGAATAACTCAGTATTTTAAAATTACCCCACCCCCCTGCCCCCTAAGCTTGAGACAGAAATGACAGGCTAAGACACAGAGGCACCACAGGGACACAGGGAAGAGGCCCAGAGAGGACAGACCGGTCAGAGGCGTCAGCTGCATGAGGGAGCCCCTGGGGAGCAGAGACACACACCTCCCGCTGGCCTTGCTCAGGAGCTGGGCCCTGATGGCCAAACGTCAACTTCTTTCCCTTGAAGAGGCTGGGGGAGGCCCCCAGGGAGTATGAGGCCATTGAGTACGGGGAAGAGGGGCATCCAGCAAGGGGTTCACTTTGCCCAAAGGGAGGCTTGGCTCCTGGCTGGCCCCTGGGAGGGGACCTCTCTGCCCTGGGGACGTCCTGCCCGCCAAGTATGTTTTTCACCTGGGGCCACATGGTATCAGCCTGACCTCTACTGTGGCTGGAGACCAAGGTCAGCCACCTGGTAGTTGGCCAGCCCTATGTGACAGACCTCCAAAAAACTCTGGACACCGAGGCTCGGTGAGCTTCCCTGGTATGTGCTGTCACATGTCCCCGTCGGAAAGAACAGGCACAGGACGCACAGGTCCACGAGGACAGGCGAGGGAGTGGTGTCCATCTCTCTTGGACTGCGGCCCACGCCTCTGCCCCTGGCTGACTTAATCTCTTCCCTTTCACCATATTAAATTGTAACCACGAGTACAATGGCTTTTCTGAGTTCTGAGTCCTTCTAGCAAATCGCTAGGTCTGAAGATGGTCTAGATCAGCAGTCCCCAACCTTTGTGGCACCAGGGACCGGTGCTCCTACAAGACTCGACAGCCTGAGGATGAGGCGGAGCTGAGGCGCCGATGCTGGCGCTGGGGAGCGGCTGCAAACGCAGATGAGGCGTCGCTCGCTCACCCGCTGCTCCCCTCCTGCCGTGTGGCCCGGTTCCTGACAGGCCACAGACCGGTACCGGTACCGGTCTGCGGCCTGGGGGTTGGGGACCCCTGGACTAGGGGGCTCTCCTAGTCTGCAGGGGGTGCGTGTGTGCACGAGGCCCTGTCGCTGGCAGGTCTCCTAAGCCTTTCACTGAGGGGCACACAATGACGGGCTCGTGCCCCATGGCTGGAGGGAACCGAGTCTGGGCCGTGCCGGGACCCAGGCATGGAGAGGCTGGTCGGGAACAGCTTTCTGAGGCTCTGCTGGGCCCTGAGCTAGGGTGCTGCTCGCAGTGGACAAGACCACAGCCCCTTGTGACTGCCCTGTGGGCCCACTGGACAGGCCGAGGACACCGCTGCGGGGGAGGCAGCAGGCCACGGACCGGGCATACTGACTGGGGCCCTCACCCAGGGGCAGGAAGGGGACCCTCACGCCTGCTCTGCCGGGGACCGGGGACACACAGCAAACCAAGTGCTGGAGCTTGACTGCACCGCTGGGAGATGCCAGGTCCCGTCTGGCCCCGCACGGACTGGCCCTGTCCTCCTGTCTCCCATCAGGAGGAGGGACAGATCTGTCCTCCGCTCCCACCCTCGCGGGGACTAGGCTAGGTGAGGGGCTGGGGTACATGGCCGGGGACGTGGGGTCTGTCAGGGTGGCTGCACCGCAGGGCAGCATGAGTGAAACCACAGCTCCCCACCCCCCCACTCGTCTGCGGAGCCCTCAGAGACAACTGTCTGCCTCGGTGCCTCTACTGCTGCCACTGTCCGTGTCCCCGCACGAGGATGGGAACTCTTGTCCACAGGGAACAAGGCCGACGCACGGATGCTCGGTGATGGTGTACTGACAACTGACGAACCTGTCACTCCAGCGTCCCCTCTCTGAAAGGCAGCGACCTGGGCCCTGCCGGCTACTGTGGCCCCAGCTCTCTCAGAGGGGGTGTGTGGCGGGGACCAAGTGCTCACCTGTGAGATCTCCAGGCACGGCAGCTTGCCCACCTGGGCGCCGGTGAAGCCGTACACGGAGTTGGCGCTGATTTTCAGCGCCAGCTGCCGCCCATCCAGGACCTGCCTCCGCAGGGGGTCTGTCTCGCTGGCCAGCTCAGCCTTGGCCCTGGGGGGGGGGGGTGTCTCACTGTCATTCACACCCAGCTACAGGGAAGTGTGGCCTGGTGGCGCTGGGGTGATCCGCAGGGTGGGGGATCTGGGGGCCTCTGCTGGGCGGCAGGGCGGGCCCGGCCCTGGGGTGACCCGCAGGATGGGGGCTGGGGACACGGACATAGTCGGGCGGGGAGACGCGAGAGGTGGGAGATGGTGGGGCCCGGCCCTGGGGTGACCCATAGGACAAGGGCTCTGGAGGCCTCCGCTGGGCGGCAGGGCGGGCCCGCACCCACCTCTTGCGGGCGCTGAGCAGGTTCTCCAGGATCTGGGGCAGCAGCCCCTTCCGCACCGTCGTCTTCACGAACTCGTCCCCAGTGGGCGTCCTGATGAACTGGTCCTCCGTCAGGCTGCGCCAGAGGACGGCGGGGGTGACGCTGGGCCCCCCATCTCCCGCCTCTCGCATCTCCCTGCCCCACTATGTCTGGGTCCCCAGCCCCACCGGGCGTGAAGAGGGCCATACCCCAGTTTCTGAGCGGCCCCGGGCCGCAGGAGTGTGGTGTAGCACAGGTTGTGGGCCATCATGATGGACGGGTACAGTGAGGAAAAGTCCAAGGTGGCGATGGGGACGTCGTAGTACCTGGGGGGACCCAAGGAGTCAGGGCCCAAGTGCCCATGCCACCCCGCCAGGCCACCCCGCTGAGGGCCTCACCCTTTGAGCGGCTCAATGACTGTGGCTCCCGTGTAGTCCTCGCCACCCTCCGTCTTCACCACGGGCATCAGCAGCCCCTCACGCATGGTCTGGAGGACGTGGGGAGTGGAGGGTGGGCACAATCAGGGCTGCCCACCCCCAGGAAGGGGAGGAGGAGGGGGGCCACCCTGCGTTCTGCCCGCTGACCTGCCGCAACAGCTGGGACACGACCTTGACCTGCTGGCCACGGGCGAGCAGGTAGCTGAGGGGCACGCCCGTGACGCGCGCCATCTCCATGAAGTTCACCAGCACCATGAGTCGCTCCAGCAGCCGCAGCGGCAGGTACGCGTCCTTCAGGCAGTACACCGCCAGCCGGCGGCGCGTCTGCTCATTGCCGTTCTGGGAACCGGGCACAGCGCAGTGTCAGGAGGGCAGGGGCGGCACCAGGCCCAGGCGGGCGGGACCAGGAGCAGTGCGAGGGCTCGTGCGGATGAGATGGGGCAGGTGAGCTAAACCGAGGCCATGGTGCCAGAGGCCACCCACGCAGGCAGGAGCAGGAGCCACACCTGCAGGCCGAGCTTGGAGGTCGGGGGCAGGAGGTTCAGGCGAGGGACAGGAGGGCAGGGGAGTGGATGCAAGGCTGAGTGGAGGTCGGGCGGGGCACCTGCAGGTCGGTGATGATGCTGTGCTGTACATCCTCTTTCTGCTCGCCCAGGAAGTGGAAGCTCACGGCGTTGAGCGTGTAGGAGCGGAGCTTGTGCTCCCGCAGCAGAACCTGGGGTGGGCGAAGGGCAGGTGGGCTCTGGGCATCCAGAAGGTGGCCCCAGAAGACAGCACCCTGCCCACCTCACCTGCCTACCTGCAGCATGTCCATCTGCACCCGGCCCACCATGCTGACCACCTTGCTGTCCCGCCGGCCCGTCTGCTTCGACTGGAAGGACGAGTCTCGGATGGTAGAACGGAGGCCGGCCACGCGACCCAGGAAAGGGAACCCCTGCACCTGGGGACACAGCATGCGGCAGCTGCTGGGGGGATGGGTGGCCCTGGCCTGCAGCCCCAGCCTGCACCAGAGGAACAGAGACCAGACCACCCACAACTGCCCCTCTGACGAGGCTCTCTGCTGCCGGGCACGGGGCCGAGGGCGGGTGGCTCCGGTGCAAAGACCCTCTGGGGCTGGGTGGCCGTGGCTAGAGGGAAGGGACAGGAGGCTGGGCCGGCAGAGTCAGGAGTCAGACTGCTACGGGGAGGGGACAAGGATGGCACCCAGTGGCTGTAAGGCTGCACCCAGACAGGAAATGTAGGAGCAGACAGGATGCTGAACTTGGAGAGCTGGTGGGTGCACAGTGGAGTCTGTGTTGGAAACGGTGATGTGGGAGGGTCCAGCAGCCAGAGTGTGAATGGCTGGCTTAGAGTGACTTGCCCTGCTGCTGCTGGGGACCAGAAGTATGGCTTCCTTTTCTCATTACAAAATTGCCCAAACATATAGAAAAGGAGGAAATAATACAATATGCCCCCTGTTATGAGTTGAATTGTGGCCCCCTAAAAGATGCCAAATAACCCCCAAACCTCAGAATGAGGTTCTTGGGGTCTCTGCAGGTGATAGAGGCTGCAGGGTGGGCGTGGACCCACTATCGCTGTGTCCTTAGAACAAGGAGACTCTGAGCAGAGGCAGGCCCAGAGGAGGACATGGCAGGGACAAGGACCAGGGATGTCTGAGGCCACCAGAAGCTAGGAAAGGCCTCAAAAGGAACCAACCGTGGGAGACCTTGGTCTTAGGCTGACAGAGGGCATGGGGGGCACATCGTCACGGCAGCCCCAGGGAGCTGTCACCCCATACACCCCGTACACCCAGTAGAACAAGCACCAAAGTTTTAACATCTACTTCAAAGAACCCCTTTTTCCTATTTTTTTTTTTTTTATTTTTCCTGCCTACAGCACCTCATCTTCCTAGGTGGTCTCCTATCCAAGTACTAACCAGGCCCGACCTTGCTTAGCTTCCAAGACCAGATGGGATTGGGCGTGTTCAGGGTGCACGGCTGTAGCCTTTGCCTTTTTTTTTGTTGACGCATTTTACAGCCCAGAACCCCAGGCCCTGCATGCCTGCACACCTCACTGCGTCCCTCAGGGCACGAGCCTCTTCACCATGATGCCCTCCTCGCCTCTGCAAACACCACGTTCACTTTTTAGACTGAGCAGGATGGGACAGGGTAAAGTGAGGTTCTAGGGGTGCCTTTGGGGCCGCAGACTGCAGGCACACAGAGCCAGGCGGACCGCTGAGGGGACAGCGCCCCTGGGGAGTGGGTGGGGGAGGTGGGGATGGCAAGACAGCCTGCTCACCGCCTGCCCTACCTTGAGGATCTGGGACCGCGAGAGGAGGTACGGGAGGTCGAAGTTCTGGATGTTGTAGCCGGTGATGACGTCGGGGTCCATGGCACGGATGAAGTTTGACCAGGCCTGGAGCGGGGAGCACACAGGGTCACTCTGCCTGTCATCCTGGTCGCCCCTGCCTGGAATGTTCCAGAAGTCCCCCAGAGCAGCCTGAGAGCCCTCCCGCCGGTGACAGAAAGATTAGGCAGATGCTTCTGGAAATGACACAGAGCCTGGAAGGGACACACTGGGCCCTCAACGCAGAGGGACCTGACTGAGCCCGGGGACACAGGTCTGAGGATCTGGGGACCACGCTGGGGAGAGCTCAGAAACTGGTCCTGCACCGGGGGTGTGCAGACCGGGACGGGATGCTGAAGAGCACGGGGGCCACAGAAGGACAGCCACCTGCAGCAGCTCCTCCTCCCGCTCGTAGCTCTGCACCTGGGCACCCAGGATGGGGGCGCAGGGCCGCAGGGTGAGTGCCAGGCGCAAGAAGGGCTCCTGCTCGCCCCAGCGCAGCCCCAGGGAGCAGATCTGGATCACAGGGTCCTGCTCAGGCTCGGGGAAGATGCCTGCAGGGGGAGGGGCACACAGGGCACCTGGTGAAGCTCCAGAGTGGCGGCTGCCCCTGCTCCCCCAGCCTGTCCTCTGCCACAGACCCTGGCTCCCTCCCTTCCACGCTGCCTCCTCGCCCCAGGTGACCCTGCCCACCTGTCTGGAGCTGCCTGTCACACTATCACTGCTGTGTCCTACAGTGACCTGCCCACTTGTTCACTCTTACTCCTCTCACCCCTGCCCAGTGAGCCCAAGACATGCAAGGACCAGGGACCTCCGGGGCCGGATGCCCCCATGGGGATGTGTGGAGGGGGGGAGGGGGAGCCTGGGCCGGGACGGACCCTTGCGGCCGGCGCACTCAATGTCAAAGCTGAGCACACGCAGAGGTGCAATTCGCTGCCACGGCCCCTCTGGCGGGTGACTGACAACGTCTGACCACAGCACGTCCACCTCCAGCTGACAGAGAGTGGCCTGTGGGGACAAGAGGGTCAGCAGCTGCAGGGTCCCAGCCTCCCGCCCTGCACCCCTAGGGGTCGCGCACCTTCCCCTCCAGCCTCAGAGCGTATTTCCCAGCCGGGAGTTCCAGCCAGTTGCAGCCCACAATGTCCGCGTCCACCATGAACCTGGAGGGGGATGGTCAGTGAGCGGGGGCCGGCAGAGGCTGGGGCGGGGGTCAGAGATGCCAGACGGGGCCATACCGGATCTCGAAGTCCACGTTGGCCTCGTAGGGTGCAAAGCTTGGGGTGCCCAGGCCCGCCACGCGGACGCCCTGCTCCAGGAGGCGGCGGGCGGGGGCCACGAGGCGGGGCAGGGCCAGGGTGATGCGCAGGAATGGGGAGGGGCCGTGCCCGTGGTACCCGAACATGCCTGTGGCAGAGGAGGCTGGCATCGGCCTGGAGGGACCGCCACCTGCTCGGTCCCAGGGGGCACGGACCCCTACCCCCTCGGTCTCGGGGGGCACAGACCCCCACCCGCTTGGTCCCAGGGGGTTGGGACCCCCACCTGCTTGGTCCCGGGGGCAGAGACCCCTCCACCCCTCGGTCCAGGGGGCACTCACTCTCCCGGGAGCACAGCTCCACGGCCAGCACGGCCGGGCCCGTGAGCTCCTTCCCGCCACGATTGTCCCGGCTGATGGCCGCATTCAGCTCCTGTTGCAGGCCGCTCAGGTGCTCGGGCCCAAAGCCTGGGGTTACGGGGGTGCTGGTCAGAAGTGCAAGGGCCACAGGTGGCCAGGGAGAGGGATCTTCCAGGTCTGGGCCACTCACCAGGGGGCGCCGGCGTGTAGAAATAGGGTGCAAAGCCATGGATGTGGCAGCAGACAGAGACGCCCTCATCAGTGACCCCGAAGGCACGGAGAATGGGCACGGAGTGGTGGGACGGCGGGGGCGCCCCATCCAGGGGCCGCGCTAGGCCTGAGTGTCAGGGGGCGAGGCAGGCGTTGCCCATGAGCCCACAAATGCTGCCCACCCAGCCCTTCCCTTGGGGGAACACAGCCGCCCCGCCTCCTGTCGTGTGGGGTGCGTCCGCCCACCCGGCCTCTGCCTCATCTCCACGCCTCAGTCCCCACCCCACAGCTAGAGAGTCCCCAGCTGTTTTTGCAAAAAAAAAGAAAAGAAAAAGAAAGAAGAAGAAAAAAAAGAAATAAAAAATCTATTCTCTTAAGAAGTAAAACTGACTTGGAGAATGGAATGTCACGAGCTTCAATGCACGTAGAGGTTCACGTAACCACCAAAATCCGGACACGAGATTATTCTGTCACTAAACTGCTCCCTCCAGCTGCCCCTTTGCAATCATGCACCCTGCCACCCCAGCCCCTGGCACCTGCAACCTGATGCCCTCGCCAGCTTCTGCGATGCCCACCTGGGTGGAGGCTGTCCGTGGCGATGCCCTCCCCAAAACCAAGAGGGGCTGTCCTGGCCAGGCCTCCACCCTGAGAGCCCCGGTCCCTCCTGCCACTCACTGGGCCTGTCCCCCAAACTCACCCACATAGTGGTCGATCTCTAACTGCTGGAAGATGAGAGGCTCTGTCTGGGGGTTCAGGGGGGCCGGGGTGGGCCGACGCCAGCGGGCGTCCATGGCCGTCAAGAACTGCCCTGGGTGGGGGAGGGAAGTGGCGTCACGTGGACTCGTGGTCCTTCCTCGGATATAAGTAACCACCCTCCCAGCCAAGCCCATAGCCCCTCAGGTGGCATCCGACAGGTGGGGGTCGTGGTCTGGATGAGGCTGAAAACTTTGGAGAGTGCAGGGTCAGAGGTCAAGATCAGCAGAGAAGGTAAGCCATAAAGGTGGCATACTGGCATGGAGTCAAAGGTTACAAGGCGGCTCTGTGGCCCTGGGCTCAGAGGCACGATGGGTGGGAGCACAGGCTCCCCATGTTAGGCCTTACCGTCCGTGGCCCCCTCCAGGGCCGGCTGCAGCTCCTCCTCCTCCCGCTCCTGCAGCCTGTGCTCCGCCTCCATCTCCTCCATCAGCGCCAGCTCCTCCTCAAACTGGGATGGCCGGGGTGCATCCTCCTCGTCCCAGAGGCCCCCACGGGCCCGCTTCAGGGGTGCCCCGGGCCCAGGGCCCGCCCGCCGCTTGCCGTCCATCCTGCTGCATGAGTCAGGGCCAAGTGAGGACTCCCGTCTTCTCCACAGCCTCCCGTGCACCCGCCATGACTGTGAGCCTTTTAACGCCCCTGAGTGCCTGGGAAGGTAGCTCACCTGTAGGCGTGGGGTGCCGGCACATCCCAGATGCCTGACGACCAGTGGCTAATGCAATTACATCCTGCTCCCCGCCTCAGCCCGACGACCCTTCCCACATAGCGCTCAGGCCCTCCACGGCCTTCGTCCCGTTTACCTGCCCTGCTCTCCATCTCCCTATCAGAGACCTGGTCCTTTGCACATCCATCACTTCTTCCCCATAAACCTGTCCTAGGTGCCCTGCACCCCATCACCCCGGGCCTTCGTTTGAAAAGCAGCTGGGACCCACCTTCACCAGGCCAATCACTGTGCCAAAATGCAAATCCGACCCGGTCCCTCCCTGGCTCAAAATGCTTCAAGGCTTCCCATCGCACCTGAAAGCGAAGCGTGGGCAAAAGCCCTTCTTATTTTGAATGCACTCTCTTCACCCAGATTGCCCGAGCGAAAACACATCGCCACCTTCACTGTCACTGCCTCTACCCACCACGTGTGATGTGCAGACACCGCATTATGTGTTTTCCTGCACCGTTTGGAAGTTAACTGTGAAACTCTGAAGAACAAGGACACGCTCTTAAATAAGCACGGTCAACGATCAGAACACTTAACGCCGACTCATTAAAAACACGAAGAATCCAGTTTCTGATTTCTCCAATTGTCCCCAAGATACCCTTTATGGTAACCCCCTCTGAATCCAGGATTCGATGTGGCAAACAAAATAAAAACTAAACAAAGACTGTCCTTCATACGTGGGTACATGTTTTCTTAATTGGTCCTGTAAGGAGTTACTGGGGGTGCGTTTCGACAGGGTGTAGTGATGTAGAGGCACACGGCCTCTGGCAGACGAGACCAGTGACCTTGGCCGGTCAAGCCTGTGTGAGTCAGTGACCTCGCCGAGGTCCGGTAGGAGAACGTCCCAAGGAAGCATACTCAGGTACTCGGGGGTGGACAGCCAGCCACGGCGCATGCAGGACATTCTGATTCTGAAAATAAGTTTGGAAGTGCACGCGCAAACCATAAACACAGAATAAAATGTGAAAACAGGCGGATCTGGATGAAGGGTAGGCAGCTTCTTCTGTTCTTATTCTTTCAACTTTCCTGTAACTTCGGAATGATTAAAAAAGGAAAAGTAATTTTAAAATGGCATGTGTCTCCCAGCATCAGGCTGGGACAGGGGATTGTGGGGTCCTGGAACAGACCCCAGACCCAGCCGGGAGGGAGGACGCAGAGGGGACAGGTCAGCTGTCCCCTGTCCAGAGGACCCCCTGGATTCTGTAACTATCGCCCCACATCTGGTCTCTCCTCTGCCCTTTCTTGCGACAGACCCTTGCTGGGGCTCAGAGCCGCCACAGGCAGCCCAGCTCCAGACCACAATTCACGGAATACACTGCTGGAGGTGGTCAGAGCACTGGGACCCCGCACGGAACCAGAGTGACCATACAGGGTGTGACTTCCAGGATGGCCTCAAAAGGAAGCAGGGCCTCCAGCCCCTTCCCCTCCCCCCTTCTGAGTGCACGTACCCCAAATGTACCCCAAATGCGGGTGAGGCCATGAGTCTGCACGGGGGGTGGGGCAGTGGCTCCTTTTGGGGTGGGAAAAGATAAGCGAGGGGCGCGGCGGAAGCTTCTAGGCCGACAAGAACATGCTGTGCACTCAGGACTGTGCACTTCACTCCACGTAAAACAAATGTCGGTTAAGGCACCAAAGCGGGGAGGCTGTGGTCCCGCAACCAGGGGGTCACACCTCCGACATGTTGCACGTGATGAAAAGCCGCCCTTGCAAGGTGATTTCTGGCGGCGTTGTCTGCCGATCGCAAAAGGCTGGAAACCACCTTGATGCCCTCCCCGGGGGGACTGTTTAAATAAATCGCATTGATTCCGCTCCATGGAATAAAGGAATGAGGAAGGGCCCGATATATACATACTGACACGAACGGCTCTGGAAGATGTTAAGGTAGAGAGAGCAAGGTAGAGAGAGCGAGGTGGAGAACGCTGTATTTCGTGTTACCTTTTGCATGAAAAAACATGTATCTAACAACGTGGGGTCTAAGAAGCTGAGGGGCTCACAGGTGCCCAGAGGTGAAGCCAGACCGGCTCCGGCAGAGGGAGGCCTAGCGGGGCCAATGGGCTGTAGCCAGTGGAGAGAGGCAGAGGGAATGTGTCACCAGGAGCAAAATCTAGATTCCTTTGCTAGGTGTCCATTCTGGACACTGTCCTCAACACAGGTGGCCGAGGAAGCATCAGAAGGAAGGAGGCCCCCGTGTGTCCCCCCTCAGCGGTCCTGGCACACGCGGTGCCCTCTCCCCATCTCCACCTTTCATGGCAGATACCAGCTGGCACCTGCCGCAATCACGTGACGGTGAGTGCCCACTCTGGGCCAGGGATGGGCTGCTCTGTGACCTTCACTCCCTTGGCCAGTCTCACAGCTCCGGACACCATCTCTGTGTGGATCACACCTGCCTCTGCATCTCTGGCCCAGAGCTCTCCCTGGGCCACAGGCTGCCGGCTCCGGCTGCCTCTTGAGGCACCTCAAACACCAAAGCCAGGCTCCTGATCTCCTCCCAAACCTGCTCCTGCACCCCCATGGCCTCCCTCAAATCAGACAACGGTGGAGTCACTGCAACTTCTGTCCCCGACTCAGACCTCAGGCTCACTGCGCCTGCACATCCCACCTGCCTCCAACAGACCTGAGCTCCACGGCTGCCCAGCCCCCGCCCGGCTCCCAGCCCGGTCCCTCTTCTGCTTGGTGTTTACCTGGGTCCTGTCTCATGCTGCGATAAAGCAAAGTCTCTGTCCTGACCCACAAGACGTCCGTATGTCGCCTCCCACCCTCTCCCCACTGCTCACTCGGCTCTAGCCACTCACCTCCCCTCTGCTCCCTAAATATGCGCGGCCCAGTCCTGCCTCAAGACCTTTGCACAGGCTGTTCCTTCAGTCCTGCAAAACGTCCCTCCCCAGATGCCTCTATGGCTTCCTCTCTCCCCTCCTTCAGATCCTGCATCAAATGTCACCTGCTAGGCGAGGCCCGTCAAAGGCTGGGATCATCTATGCCTATGTTGGACTCCCTCGGTAGATGGGGACTCCTCGAAGGCAGGGTCTGACACCTCTCGGAGTCACCATCATGGCCCAGCAAGGGGCCCGGCCTCGAGAGGTGTTTGGTGGACGAATCCTCCTTCACCTCTGCAGCCTCAGACACTGAGCTCTGGCTTGCCACCTCCCGGCCGGTCCGCCACCCTGGGCTCCCACAGTGCCTTGTGCTACTCCCCGTGCTGCACATGTGTGCCCCGAGCCAGGACTGCTTCAAGCTGTGAGCGCCTCAAAAACAGGGTCAGGGCCTCATTCAGGTCAGAAGCCCCAGCACAGCGCCTGGAACACCGGCTACTTCGAGTCATATCAGTTTAGACTCCTCTTGTCACCAACCCTGTGAGTCTCCCCTGAGCCCCCAGCTTCCTCTCTCCGGGCCGAAGACTAGTGCTGCCTCTGCACAGCTCAGAGCACTGTGGACCCAGACTTCCCATCCTTCCCCAAGCAAACTGAAATACCGCTGAACCCCAGTGCCCAGCAAAGGGCCTGCCACAGAGCAGCTTATGGAATGACTGAACAGAGCAAAGAGCCTCACGGGAGGAGAGAGGGAGCAGCAAAGGGCCTGAGTGGGGAAGGAACCATTCAAAGGGACAGGAGAGAATGCAGGAAGGAAGAGGGATGAGGCAGCGACAGGTTCCAGGAGTGGGCAGGGCTATGAAGCTGGGGCGCTGCCCACTCACTCACTCCATCTAAGCTCTGTCCTCAGAGTGGCACCCCTAAACCTGCTCTCCATCAGCCCTCTCCACCCCAAACCTCAAACCCCAGCCATCCTGGGCTCCTCTTCCCCACTTCCTGGTGGCTCAAACCCCGAAGACAACCTGCACCTGATGGATTCTCTCCACCTAAGCCTCTTAATGGGTGTCCCCCCTTCCACTCTAGCTTGTTAAAATTCTGCCTTCACTCAGCAGGTGAGTTTCTCAAAACTCAGGGGGGTCATGTTGCCCTAATGCTCAAAACGACGCACGGCTCCATATCCAGACTAAGAGCCGAACCCCATACTAAGGCTTACGAAGCCCAATAGAATCTGGTTCCTCGCCACTGTCTCCCCACAACCTGTTCCCTCTGCTCCAGCTACAGACTCGTGGAGCTCCTTCCTACCCCAGGGCCTTTGCACTTGATGGTCCCTCTGCCCAGATTTTTCTTTACATGGCTGACTTCTCTATCAAATGTCACTTCCCCAGAGAGGTGATCCTGATCCCCCCAACCACAGCGGCATGCTACACTGGACTTCACTTGGGAAAACGTTATCACTGCTTGAAAACACTGCTATACCGTTATTACTTGCTTCTTGTCCACTAGCTGTCTTCCTCTGAGGCAGGGGCCTTCTGTGACTCATTCGAGCTGTAGTCCCTGCTTCTAGTACAGTGCCAGGAACAGAGCACTTAGCATTCAGTGAATAAGGGATGACACCACGCCCCACGTGCCCCATTCAGTCCCCCAATGCCTCCTGGATGCGTCTCCCTCCAAGGTGCGTCTCCGATCCCGTCTCGGTACCGGTACCCCAGAGCTTCCGTCCCCTGCATGCCAAGGAACCACCTCCACCGCCGCTCGGGTCATCTTCCCGCGCACCCCCGCCTGGGCCCACCGGCCGCTGCCTCTCCCCCGCGACTCCCCCGCACCCCCCGAGCCGAGGGGTTCCCCGCCGCCGCCACGCCCCGCGAGTCCCACGACAACCCTCTGGCGCCTGGCTCCTCCGAGCCAAACTCTGCCAGGCCAAGTCCCCCGCAATGCCCCGTCTCCCTTTACTCACTCGCTTCAAACAGCGTTTCCCGCCACAGCCTACGCCGCCGTGACCCCTGACTCCGGCGCGCGCAGGTCCAGAGCCGCCGCGCGCCGGGCCGGGCCACGCCCCTCCCGCCCAAGTTAGGGTTGGCCTCGCCCACCACAGCCTGGCCACGCCCCTCATTCCAACAGGGGGTGCGGCCTCGACCCCTTGCGGACGATTTCCCGACAAACCCCGCCCCCTGCTGACGTAAGTGACCAAATCCACGCCCTCTCCTGGCGGCCTGCGCTCGCCCCAGGCCTGGGGACCCCCGCGCCTCCGTCCTGCGCCCGCCTCCCACCCCAGGCCACTCGGAGAGGACCAGCTAAACACTGGCACCGTTCCTCCGGCGGCCTGATGACTGCCGTCCCTACTGAGGCGGGGCGATGCGCGCTCAAGTCCCAGGCTCACGGCCTGTCTCATCTGTTAACTAGACTCAGCATGGGCGAGGGCACGCCTGTGGGGCGCCAAGCACACTGCTTGGAATGGGAGTATTGTTTTTGACCACTCTTTCTGCCGTCCCTTCTCCTATCCTAAAAAAACAAACTTTTCAGTACCCAGCCCATCCCTCCAAGCAACACCCCATTATTCACCCTGGACCAGAACTGTCCATCCAGCTCACCTCAGTGTCCCCTAAGGGCCTGACAAATGGGAAGGAGGAATTAAGAGAACTCCAGGGCCTTTCACATTCCAGACCCAGCACGTGCCCTTCCTGAACTTGGGGGTCCAGGACCCTGATTCTCACGGTTTAGGACATAACCCCTGTTAAAGTGCCCACCCTCCACTGCCAGCCCTGATTGGTAGCTGCCTCTCAGGAGGGACTTTTGTTCATGGCTTCCAGTGCTTAAAAGTGTGTTTGGCAAGTAGAAAGTGCTCCAAACACACTTGTGCGATGCCTGACGTCTGCGTCCTCAGGATGGCCACAAATGCCCCGCCCGCAAGCGGCTTCAGCCAAGTGTTTATTGACTGAGCAAAGCCCCAGTCCCCTCATCCACTTAAACTCTCCTTGCCTTTCATGTGCAGGCTCCACCTCGCCTCATACAGGGAGGTGACCTGAGGCCATCAGGGGCGTCTCCTGGACCGTCACAGCACCTGGTCAAACCACTCTGGGCCTCCCCGCCAGCCAGTGACGAGGACCCTGGCAGCCCATCCCTTGTCCATCTCAGACTCACTCTGGCTCAGGGCAGATTTCTATTCATATTTTATTTTCCTATTTTTGTCCTTTTTTTAAAGTTTTTATTAAATAAAAGGAGCAGAGGGAGGGAGGAGCCTATGGTCTCTCAGGCTGTGGGGAGAGCCATGGGCTGACCCCTCCCCCTGTTCAAGGTGCACTGCGCAGAGGGCTTCAGTGTAAGCTGGGTGGGGAGGGCAGCTGAGAGTGCTCGGGGAGGTCAGAGGTTGGGACCTATGACCCACCCACACCTCCCAGGAAGACTTGGTGGGCAGGGAGGAAGCCTCCTGGACCCCGATTGGGTCGTATCCTGAGGGCTGAGGGCTGGCAGGGCCAGGGCTGTGCTCCAGCCACAGGGTGGGATCCCAGGCCCAGCCCCTTCCTGCCCCAGGAGGAAGAAGGGGTGTCAGTGTCCGTGTGTTGGAGGGTGGGGCCCCTCACTCGTGGACGTCCCAGATCTCAGACAGCAGAGGTGGCAGCTTCTTGTCCTGGAGCCGCAGGGCGAACACCTGCTCCGAGTGCACTGAGCTCAGCGTGCGCAGGCTCACCAGCTTCATCAGCATTCGAGGGAAGCGCAGCCGGTCCTGCGGGTACCGGAGGCAGGTGGGCGCTAGCCAGGCCGGGCCTGGGAGGCACTGGGCAGCCGACCTGGACCACAGGGGCGCCTCCGTCCCCGAGCCAAGCCAGGAGAGCCACTATAGGAAGCAGATGGCCAAAGCATGGGGATCCCCCACCCATGCCTGGGCCAGAGGCCTGAAGACAAGGTGTGCTGGGGGGACGTGGGTCAGAGCTCAGACAGGTACCGGGGTAGGGGGGCTGGGGCGAGAGGGTCAGTCATAGCCAGGTTCAGACGAGGAAGCAGGACCCATCCCCGTGTGGGTCTGCAAGGCTGCTCCCCCCACCCCTCACCCCGCCCTGGCCCAGGATGGCGCCTGCTCAGCCTGGGGCTGGGCTCCGCTACCTGGGGCCTCTTGATGCGTGTGTAGGACAGCAGCGCCTCCACGTAGGGTTGCTGCAGCGCCTCCACACGGCTGGGCTCCTGCACGTTGGGCCGGTCAGCCGAGAAGATGTTGATGGCGATAAGGAGGGCGTACTCGGCGTCGTCCAGACCCAGCCGCCGCATGGCCCGTGAGAACTCGAAGATAGGGTTGATGAACTCCACCTGCAAGCCTGTGGGGGTGAGGTCGTGTGATGTGTTCGCCCGCCTGAGCCAGGCCCAGGCCCTGACGCTGCCTGCTGTCAGCGAGGTGAGAGCAGCAGCTGTCACAGTGCTCACCACTTCTGTTTGCCTGTTCCCGCTGCCTGTGACAGTGGGTAGCACAAGGCATGCTATAAAACTTGCCCGAGGAAGGGAATGACGATGGGAACGGGCATTTATTCAGCATTTTCTAGTATCCTCATCCCCAGCGTCACTTCCTCCTGGTTTCCTGGGACCTCGCCCCAGGATAAGGAAAGACTGCTAAGCACAGGTCACATGGTGTCACCCCCTGCAGGGGCTTCTACTGCTCTCAAGGTAAAGCCCAAATTCATTCCCAAGTGTGACTCTGTCATTCATTCATTCATCAAACTTTCACTGGGAAAAAACAAGAAACAAAAAGAAAAAAACTTAATTCGGCACCTACTATGTGTGAGGCCCTGAGTAGGGCTGTTTACAAGACAAAATCCACGCTCTATGACACATTTGGGAGTGGAGGGAACAGGTAAGAGACAATGTTGTAAGTAACCTATCCAGCCTCTGAGATAGTGGTGAATTCTGTAGATCAAGGTAACGCACAGAAGGATAACAGGGACCATTGACAATCACATCAGCATCTTACACAAGATCGTCACAGGAGGGTAACACAGGAGAAAGGCCTCGCTGTAGGGTGATTTTTGAGCAAGGGCCCGAAGAAGGGGAGGGAACACGTTATGAGGATGTGCGTGTTCCGGGTAGGGTACTACCATCTGTTCTGGCCAGGCCTCAGGGGCTTTCTGAGCCATGAGACAGTGTTAAAACTGGAAAGGAACCCGGCAAGCCAGGGTGAGCCAGTCACTCTAGTTGTGGGAAGCGGGCCCAGCAAACACAAGGGTTCTGAGGAGGGAGCACACTCACTGGCTCCAAGTGAGAGGGAGGAGGCCAA
Organism: Rousettus aegyptiacus; assembly: GCF_014176215.1. Taxonomy (NCBI): domain Eukaryota; kingdom Metazoa; phylum Chordata; class Mammalia; order Chiroptera; family Pteropodidae; genus Rousettus; species Rousettus aegyptiacus. The sequence goes on along the minus strand of NW_023416289.1, from coordinate 46,366,622 downwards.
CGTGGCTGGAAGAGGGTAATGCAGGGGCGAGGGCAGGCAATGGGGCAGAGAGGGAAGGGACGGAGCCAGTCCCGCAGGGCCCGTGGTACGCCACCCTCCCAGGGGGACGGGCGCCGTGGAGGGTTCTGAGCAGATGACTGTGACCTGGCCTGGGGGTTCACTGGACCCTTCTGACCACTGTGTGAACAGACTTTGGGGCAGGGGTGGAGGTGGGAGCCCAGTGAGGATCCCCTGCAATATCTTCAGGAGACAACTGAGGCCTATGCTGTGGCAGGGGCAGAGGATGGAGGGAAGTGGTAAGACCCCAACCTTTTCTCCAGCCTTACTCTGTGCTCTAGCTGCTGTGTAGTTACCTAAAATCATCCAGCTATTCTCCACCTCAGGGCCTTTGCACAAGCAGTTCCCTGGTGGGCAATGCTACTCGCATCTCCCTTTTCCTAGGTGAAGCCTCTTCCCAGAACCAAATATCTCTAGGCCCAGAAAGCCACTGAGGCTCATCTGTACTACCTCCAGAAGGCTTGGTCACACCTCAGCTGAGATTCTTGGAGCGCAGAGATTAAGGACGGCTCATACAGTTGGATAGGTTGTGCATTTCACAGCAGACTGATGAGACCCAGCCTCCCTTGGGTGCATTCAGGGTGTGAGAGGAGAGAGTGTCTTAATTCCCACCAGGATGCCTGACAGACGAGCAGAGACACTACCCCCGTCCCATCCTGCACTGTGCCCCACTGCGCTCAGCAACACGCTTCTAACTCGCTGTGAGGCTAATTCAACTCTCGCCCTCCTCTGGAGGTGAAGAAATGGAGGCCTAGGCAGGGACGAGGCAACTGTGGTAGCCGAGGTCTCCTAGGCAACAGCACCCCCCCCCCCCGGCCCCGGACCCGCATGGCCGTACCCGCACGGTGGAAGTCGTCCTTGCTGTAGGTGAAGTCCTTCAGGAAAGTGATGCACTCCGTCTCGTGGTTATAACGTCGGGCCGTCTCCAGCAGCATGATCTGAAGGCAGCAGGGAGGAATGGGCCAGGAGAAAGGCTCGAGGAGTCCAGGACCCTTTAGCCGTGAGTCTCCCCTCTCCTGGCCTGAATGGCGGGCCTGACCACACCAGGATTTTCCGTCACCCGTCCCCGTTTGCAGCCACACCAGCCTACAGTCAGCACACTGGACACGCCAAGCTCTCTCGCTTCTCGGGACTCGGCACGCCCAGCGCCCTCCACTCAGGACAGCCTCCCCAGCTGGTCACAAGGTCCAGGAGCAGGGTTTTCTGTCTGTTCTGTTCACTGCCATGTGCACAACACTTGGAGTGGAACCTGGCACACACTCGGCACTCAATCCTTATTCGTCACCATTGTTTCGGTTCAAATGCCAACTTCTCTGAATAAGCTTTTGGGCACGTTCTCTAAAGTGTGCTCCTCCAGCCCAATCCTCAGTTATTCTAGCCTCACCCTGTTTCCTTTCCTCTCCTTGGCCTGTGGGAGACTCTAATTATTCTGTTTAGCATCCCAACACGCCCCTGTAGAACATTATCCCCATGAGAGCAAGGATTGGAGGCGTCTCGCTCATCCTAATGCTCCCAGCATCCATCCTAGGGCTCACGTCTGGGGTTCCTTGCAGGCAGAAGGAAAGGGCCTAGCAGAGGATGGGCAGGCTGGCCATTACCTCAATGGTGGAGGCCTTCAGGAGTGCGATCTGGTCCTCGCGGCCCAGCTCCAGGAAGCCAGGCACTTGCTTGGCAAAGTCCACAATCTCCTGGACCGAGATGATGGCCAGCTCCGTGAAGTGGGCGAAACGCTGCTGGCGGGCATCGCGGGACTGGGGGTCTGCACCCAGGGGCCAAGGCTGGGATGGGGTGGGGGTGGGGTTACTATCAGGACTCCGTGGTAAGCCCAGGCCACGAGGGCACTGAGGCAAAGCCTAGAAGACCCTCCCCTCCATGGCCCTGCCCTCCGCGCCCCCTCGCTCCCCCACCATGCCAGGCCCGTCATTGCTCCGGGTCGCAGGAGGGGCAGTACCGTGACTTTGGGCTGGTCAGAGAAGGAGCGTTTGTTGCACTGTAACTGGGCCGTCACCAACTGATGGATCATCCGTTCCTGCGCGTCTGTTAACCGGATACCCTCGCCGTCCCCAGAGCCCTGGCCACCCCCGTCGGACCCTCCGGGGGAGGCCCTGGGCCCAGAGGCTGAGCTGCTGCCGACTGCTGGCCCCACGGGTGGTGACTGCTGCTGCTGCTGCTGCTGCTGCTGCTGCTGCTGCTTCCGAATCTTCTTCTTCCGGATCTGTTCTTCAGAGAGGACGCCTGCTGGGGACACACGGCCTTAGCAGAGGCCCCAGGGACGGGCAGGGGCTGGGCTGGCGATGCTCCCTCCCCGGCACTCACACTGCTCCCTCATCCCGGCCTCCTTGCACTTGCGCAGCCGGCACTGCTGGCACTTGCGCCGCATGAAGGCGTCCATCTGGCAGGTGCCTCCGCCGCGGCAGGCGTAGCGCCCTGCCCCACCCCGCACCACGCTGCGCCGGAAGAAGCCCTTGCAGCCTTCGCAGCTGAGCACGTTGTAGTGGAAGCCGGAGGCCTTGTCCCCACATACGCGGCACAACTCGTGGCCCAGCATCTTGGGTGCCGGGCCCTTCTTTCGCTTGCGCTCTGGCTCCTCTGCTGGGTCTGGGGTGACTAGGGTGGGTGAAGAGAAGCCATGAGACACAGAGCCACAGAGAGAAACGGCAGCCAGAGAGACAGGCCCGCAACAGCGAATGCAAAGGGCCAGCGTACTGAAGGTGACTGAGGAAGATGATGATTCACAGGAAAACATGTGTGCTGTCAGTGAACCCCAGAGAGGAACAGAAGAAAAAAAATCAACAAGAAACTGGAGCTTCCTATTCCCATTTCTGATCTCTCTCCCCTCCTGGGTCCCGCCCCCAACCCTATACCAGCTCCCAGCCCCTGTCTCTGGGCCCCAGCTCACCCACGCTGCAGGCTGAGCCAGCCCCATCGGTGCCTGGGACATCAGGGTCCGGACCCCCAGGCCACGGCTCAGGACGCTCCTCCTTTACCACGGGTTTAGAAGAGGGGGCGCTGGGCTGAGGGGAAACATTTCCTGGGAGAGGGAGGCACAGTGAGTTTCTCCTGACAACTGTGTGATGGGGCAGTGAGCTGAGGAGGGGTGCATTGCTCACCGGGCAAGGGGGTATCCTGGGAACTCGTGGTGGGGGTGGACATGGTGGGGTCACGGAGCAGTCTGCAAAATACAGGGGTGACTGAGCCTAGTGGGGCCAGGCAGGTTCAAGTTAGCTCAGCCATAGATCTTGAGGGGAGCACCTCTCCTCCATCTCTTCCAGACTCCTCAACTCTCCTAGAACGTGGTCAGTCCCTAACCTTTCTTACTGCACACAGACCTCCACCCCCAGCCCCCGCCAGTCTACAAACCCCGGCCTCCAATTCTTCTAAAACTTTTTTTCCCAATTCTAACAAGACTCGCCCCCTTCTGCTCAGGACAGGCCCCAAGCCCCACCCTCCTCCAGGCCCCGCCCCTCCTTAAGGCTCTGCCTGCTCCAGGTCCCGCCCACCTGTTCTTCCCAGATACTGCTTCTTCAGCTTCAATCCTGCTCCGCCCTCACTCCCTCTTTCCCACTAAGTTTCACCCCACCTACTCTTACTCCATCCCACTCTGCCAAAGCAGCAAACCTGCCTCTCGTTCTGACCCCACCTCCTCCTGTTATGCTCCGCCCCCAACTTTTCCACCGAGGTCCCGCACAATCCCTTCCAGGTTCCACTCTCACTCCCCCCGATACTGAGCCTCCCCAGCACTTTGCCCGGCTCCCTCCGTACCACCCCCCGCAGGTCCCGCCCTATCTCCTCCCATTAAGCCCCGCCTCCTCTCCTCCCATTAGGCTCCGCCCCCCGCACCTCGCTCCAGGTCCCGCCCCGCTCCGAACACCAGTGGGGGGCGGGGCTCATGGCTGCGCGCGAGGGTCTCGTGGGCGGTCTCTCGCGGGGTCTCCCACTCCTGTTGCCCTGGAAACAACCGGGGGCGACGCGAGCTATGGAGGGGAGGAGGAGGGGGGAGAGACGAGGCTGAGCGGAGCAGCGCAGAGAACTACGGGAAGCCCCGACCCGGGCCTTCGCCCGCGTCTCCCCACACTCGGGTGCACCTGCCACCGTCCCCTTGCTCCGCTCCTCGTCTTCCTCCTCTGTATCCCCTGGCACGGCGCCGCCTCTCGGGTCCCCTCAAAAGTAACTTCGCCACTTCTTCCGGCAACCCCGCTGTGCGTCACTTCCGGAAAGAGGCGGGGAGCTGGGGTGACGGACTTCCGGTCCTCCTAGGACTAACCATATCGGCTGCCCCGCACGGAAGTCCTGTGCTCACCGGAAGTTTCCTCTCCCGGGTCGCTCCGCTTGGGGCCGGCAGAAGAGTTCCGCACTCTTTCCGTCGGACGTGGGCAGTCCCGCACCCTCTTCACACGCGCCCTGCGTTCCTCTGGGCTCCCGACAGAAAGTTTACTTGACATAAACCTCCCCAACTATAGTTTCTTTCGTACAGGGCTGATTTAAATCACGTTTGTCTTTTGTGGGTTGTCATAAATTTTCTGACTTTCGAAGTGCGCTGCTTGTTAGTTTAATCAAGCTGAACTACAAACTTAGACCCAGAACAAAATTATCTTTTAAATAACTTATGATAGAATTTTTTTAAAGCGCATCCTCCTACTGAAAAGACTCAACTAATAGCGTTTAAAGAAAACTCAATACTTAAACAGATAGAAATCGAAAATCGTTCCAAACTCCTTCCCCACCCCCATGATAATCAGACTTATGTTGACTATATTGAGTATATGTCCATTTTTTTTAAAAAAAGGAATATACGATTCCTGCTTTCCGTAGTTGTTTTGTACATTCTAGTTTGGCCTTGAAGCTATGGACATTTCCATCTGAAGACTTTACTGATAATACAAGTGGGTATGGTGGGCAACTGGGGGATGGCTGAACCGGTCTCTGCCACTTTTTGGCTGTGTAATGTTGAGCCAAGCCATTTACCCTCCCTGTGCTTCAGTTTCCTCATCCGTAAATTGAGAACAACAGTTCACCGGCTAAAATAAGGAGACCAGTGTGTCTGAACTTTGTATATTCTTGCAGATGTTGAAGTTATTTTTAACTTTTCACTATTAGAATAGTTCGAAAGGCTTAAATAAACTAACGATGAATTGCAACAGTTTAGGGGCAAGTCACATCGCTCTCAGTCTCAGTTGACCTTCTCAGAAAATGGGGAAAATTATTTGTATTTCTTTTAAAGGGTGTAAAGAGTCAGGAGGGGCAGTGCCTGGCATATCTAAGCGTCCAGCCAGTGGCAGTTTTGTTATCTAAACCTAATTGCAGATGAACCGATCCAAAAAATCCTGGGTTTTTGTAGCGGCTTTATTGAGATACAATTTACATAACCATACAATTCGCCCATTTAAAGTGTACAATTTGATGTTTTCTGTATATTCATGGAGTTCTTGCAACCGTCACTACAATCAATTTATAACACTTTTGTCACAACCCAAAAAGAAGGCCCATACCACTAACAGTCACCCCCGATTACCCCATCCCCCGAGCCTTAGGCAACCATTAATCTCTTTTCTATCTCTATGGATTTGCCTATTCTGGACATTTCGTGTAAATTGAATCTTAGAGTATATGTCCTTCATTGTCTGGCTTCTCGCATTTAGCATAATGTTTTTAAGATTCGTCTATGTTGTAGTATGTAAGCACTTTTTTCTGTTGTGGCTGAATACTATTCTGTTGTTGGGACAGAGCACATTTATCTCTTCATTCATCCGTTGATGGACATTTAGAGTGTTTCTATTCCTGCCTACAGTACTGTAGTGAACATTCAAATACAAGTTTTTATGTGGACATATGTTTCTATTTCTTTTGGGTATTACTGAGGAGCGGAATTGCTGGGTCATATGGTCACTCTATGTTTAACCTTTTGAGGAAATGGACTGCAGGCACCATTTTATATTCCCACCAGCAATATGCAAGGATTTCCACTTCTCCACATCCTTGCTGACACATGTTATTATCTAACGTTTTTATTATGGCTATTCTAGTGCATGTGAAGTGATATTTATTGTAGTTTTAATTTGCACTTCCCTGACAGCTAATTCTATTACTTTTTAATCACAAATAATTTGTAACATGTAATTCTGCTTTTACTAATCTGAAGTGAAATCCAGAGATGATATAGCTGAATTATGTTCTCAACAACAAAATGGCATTTTACTTCACCGACTGCAATACAAAAGATGAAAAATTAGAAGCTAATTTGTAACAGTCATATGTACTTCAACATAGGTACACAAGAGACACAAAATGGCAGCCAGATCTTACTTCAGAATTTAGAATTACCGTGAAATTGAAAGCTATAGTGTGGTCTGACACAGGCGTCCTGCATGACCAGCTCACATGCCTCAGGCGTATTTAAAAAGCAAAAAGGGGGACAGGGTGGCTAGAGCTGAGCACGTGTATCTGTGTGTATTTGTGTGTGTGTACAAGATAAGATTATAGTGAGAGATTAGTCCGATCATTGGGCCTCGTGGGCCAGATCTGTCCAACACTGGCTGAGCATTCACAAAAATGGTCCCTCTACCTGGGTGACACAAGTGGACTACGTTTCCCAGCCTCCCTTGAAGCTGGGTGTGACCACATGACTGGATTCTGGCCAATGGAACGTGGGCAGAAAGAATAAGCCCCTGAGAGAGAAAGTAAAGGTCTCTCTGACGAGGCTGCTGGGCGATTAAATAAAATGGTAGATTGACAGGCCCAGTAATCCTTTATCCAGTCGTGGGATTGTGCCAAGTGAGTCTGGAGACCCAGAAAGCCATGAGGCCTGAGCCTTATCACGGGGGCCTCTCGATCTGGTGCTGGATGTCGACTTGGTCATGCACAACTATGGGACAAAATAGGGATGGTCCAGGTCCTATTTGCTGAGTGCACTCAGAATACATTCCCCCAGCTTGCTTGGCTTCTCTTCTCATGGAGTGGCATTCCAGGCACTGGAGACTGAAAGGACAAAAACAAGGACATTCGAAAAAGCCTGAGGTGTCCTAGGACCTCACTCAAGAAACTGGGGAGGTAAAGATTAAAAATTAAATATTAATAGAAAAAAATTGCTATTTTACTTTGGGGAAAATAAAAAATGCTTATTGGATGGCAATAAATTAAGTTGAATTAAGAGACTAATTCTTCATCGTTATGAGAAGTTCATCAAATATTATTGGTGTAGAATCAACCATTTTTATAGAGTTATACTAATTTTTTAAGACTTTCGTAAAATTTATGTTGAGGTGTGAAAAAGAAATGTAACTATATTACAGAATTCATGTAAAATAGGCTGATTGGAAAATACTTTCCTTGTACTGAGTTGGGAATAAAATAATCAGACATCTTTACATTTCTAGCTGTTAGGAATATGGTTCATAAAGCTTGAATAAGTCATAAACCAGGACTCTTAAAAGAAAAAAAAAAATTGGCTGGGAAACAAGACCCGCAGCACCACCGTGTGGCCATTTCGGAATTTGCAGGCTGGGACTGGATGATGCAGAATCTGAGGCGGGCAGATCCTGAGGGGTGGAAGACTGAGTATTCCAACTGTTGAGAAGGAGGAGGAGGAGTTGTGGGGAGAGTTACTGTAGAGAAACGGACCCTGCGTCTGCTTCGTCAGGGAAAGCCCTCGAGCGATGGGTGCACAGGCTGGGTTGTTAAAAGTATTTATCGAACATGTGCTAGATACCAGGCATTCTCCTGGGTGCTGGGGACACGGTGGCAGATGAAACAGACCAAGATCCCTGCCATGGAGGAGATGAAACTATTGGGAGGAAACAGGCATGAAAGGTAATAAGCAAATTACTGGTACAGACAATATCGCTAATCCTTACATGTGTGTGGCTTATGACTGATGATATCTTATAGGTAATGAAATGTTAGGAAGTGTGAGTCTATTAAAAAGTAGACCAGGGTAAAGAAGACTGGAAATTCCGGGGTGGGTGCCATGTTTAATAGGGCAGCTGGGTAGACTTCGCCAGGGAGGTGATATTTCCGCAAAGATTTGAAGGAGGAGAGGGAGTATGTTGAGTTTTCTGGAAGGAAAACACTCAAAACACTCAGACACTGCCTCAACAGCAAAGGCCCCGAGGCAGGGGTATGTTTGGGGTGTTTCGGGAACAGTAAGGAGGGCAATGAGCCAGACGGGAGCGCGCACGGGGGAGGAGGAAGAGATGGTGTCAGAGAGGGAACAGGACCGGATCGCATAGGGCCTTTCAATTCTGTGGTGCTGTGGTAGGTAATCAAGTTCACTACATAACTCTCTCAACTTTGCTATATGCTTGAAAAATCTTCATCATAATATGTCAGGGGAAATAAATGAAGCCACGGTCCTATGCACCTGATTTGTGCATTTAACTATATGGAAGTTATGTCTAATTTTTTTTTTTAAGTCCAAGGTATATGGTTAAGTGAAGAGAAAAAAGTTGCTGATCAATAAGCAAAGGCAGTTTTTATTTACTTAAAAAATGTGTCTGCTGATATCGATATGTAAATCAAAGCTGAAAAACCAAAAAGGCTGAATAGAGTGTCTCAGAAACACTTGTTGCCCCAGCATCGGTGAGTCTGTTGAAAAATGAAAAATGCGTTTTCTCAGCCTCTACCCCAGGCCTTCAAAATCAGTCTCTGAGGGCGGTGCCGGAAAGCTGACTGACGTATAACTAGGTTTTCTGATGCTTGTTAATATTTGAGAAGTTTAACCCAGGAAAAGGGCGGGCAGGTCCAGAGACAGACACTGCCAATTATTTTTGTGCTTTTCTGGTGGTGGTGGGGCTGTGGACTTCTTATTGTTTGAGTTTCAGTATCTTCCAAACAAAACAATAGGAGTCCAGGGGCCTGACACTTTCAAAGTCCCACTGAACCCAGGACAGAGGGTGTTTGTCCCATCTGCTCTCCTCCTCAGGCCCGCCCATCCCTTCTCTTGCCCAAGAAAACACTTGTGGTTAATGAGTCTCAAAAAAGTGAAGTGAAAGTCATAAGTAAAAGCGATAGTAGCTAAAGGAGGCAGGCAGGGGGCACAGGAGACCCCACCGCCACCACCACCGAAGTTGAGAGTGAGGTGTGACAGTGAGTGACCCTTTGCCACCCTCTAAAAATACTCCTTGCAACCCTCCAAAAACACCACCCACTTTCGCCTGTGTCACCCACCGAGAGACTTCAGGTCCTGGTCATCGCCCAACTCAGAGGTGGGAGGGGAACAGGGGCGGAGTCTCGAGAGGAAGAAAACTGAGCTCCGGACACCTGGGTCCACAGAAGGGGCCCCAGAGATGTTTCTGTCACCGCTGCTGCTGCTGCTGCCGCCGCTGCTCACCGTGGAGCCCGGTGGGACCACGCTGATACGGTACTGGGGACCCCACCACCACCCCCAAACTTGGCGCCCCAGAGCCCATGACTGCTATTTCTTGGGTCTGGGATCACCAAACTGGCTTCTTGACCCTGTGGGCTCCACCCTAGTTTCTCCTAAGACCGCGGCCCTTGTAGTCCAAACACCCTACAGCTCCAAGACCCTTGACTGGGGACCCCTCCCCGTTTTCTGGGTACATGTTTTTGGGAGGACTCTGCAGATCCCCCCTTGACCTCTGATGAGCTGGTACTGGGGTCTCCAGACATGTGACCTCCTGCCTACCCCCAACACACACACCAGATCTTGAAGACTCAGGTCTGTGACATTTAAACTGAGACTCCCCCAGAGTCACGACTTCTAAACTGTTTGGGTCTCAAGAAGTCCAGTTTTGGGGATCTCCCCCAACCTGGCCAGTGTCTCCCCCCAATCTCTCCCTCCCTCCCTCTCCTCTTCACACTCCCTGAAACTCTGATGGGGGAAAAGCGACAGGCTCTTCCAGGAACTCTTTTCCCCACTTCGCATTCCTGAGACTCTCAAAGACCTGGTCGTGGGGAGGGGGCAGGGACGTGAGTAGCAAGCAGGATTCCAAGGAATGGCTACAGGTAGGAACAGGCTGCACGTGACGTTTGCTAACCGGCTTTTTTCTTTTTCTTTTTTTAATTTTATTTATTTTTTTTTTATGGTGACAACCTACTTTTAAACCTAATAGATCATGGCCAAGTCGATGCAAAGAGGGACTTTCCAGGGTACTGTCCCAGGACCAACAGCATCCCAGTGACTTGGTAACTGGTTAGAAATGCAAATGATCAGATTCCCTCACAGACCTACTCCATCGGAAACTAAGTGTTATGAATTTTAACTAGCTCTCTAGGTCGGGGATTGGCAAACACTCTGCTCAAGGGCGAAATCCAGCCTGCCACCTGTTTTTGCAAATAGAGTCGAATGAAACGCAGCCATGTTTATTCGCTTACATGATGCCTGTGGCTGTGTTCCCTCTTCCCCAGGGTTGAGCTGCAACGGACACGGACAGCCTGAAAAGCCATTTAAAAAAAGTCTGTCGTCACCCCTCTAGTTGATTCTGTCCCATGCTATACATTTGAGAACTACTGACATAAAGAGTTCCTTTCTCCCTTTTAGTGGCTAAATGGATCCCATTTTATATGTGTTCTGTAGCAGAGCAGAGCCGTAACCCATGCTGGACGGTGGGGTGGCCTTCAGTTTTCAAAATTAGACAGATTCTCGTAAATGCACCTTTGTGTACTTGTAGCTGAAAATCTGAGAACTGAAACTGTGTTCAATTTTAAGGCCCATGATACACATTACCAAACTATCCTCTGGCAAGTTTGTATCAATCTACACTCCCCGGCCAACAGCCAGTATCCATAGTTCTTTGCCAATCTGCAGGGTGAAAAGGGTTTCTCACTTCTGTCACTTTATTTTGTGGGTGACTTCTGGGGCGATGATCTATCCATGTGTTTTGAAGCTGTTTATACCTCTTTTGCAAATTACCTGCTTATGTCCTTTGCCCATTTTCCTACTGAATGTCAAGAACTGTGAAGTTAGCTTGCCACAATTTCATGGCTGTTAGAAGGCACAAGAGTCCTAGGTCAGAGACAAAAGACAGTTTGTTACTCCCAGCAATAGCAGTAGCCAGAATATCAGCATTTGTGTCAGTTTTCTGAGCCCCAGTTCCCACAGGACGAAATGAGGAGAGCCAGGTGATAGCTACACATGCAGTGAGGTGCATTATAGGAGAGAAACCCTAAGCTTAGGGAACTCGAATCTTTTATAATGGATCATAAACCCACTTACCCTTTGGCCCCGGGATTGGAGGGCACTCTCTCTCTTCCAAGGCTGTTCATTAAACAAAACTCTTGACAAGACCGTTGTCTGGACAAAGGCAGACAGTGCCTCTGTAGAAATGCAAAAGACCTGTGGGGAGTTAACTGTCTCCCAACGCTGGATTGTCTTATTCTCATTTATTTGTAGAAGCTCTTTGCATATTACAGATATTAACTCTTTGAGATACAACTTGTAACTATTTCCCCCAGGTTTTTGTTTTGTCTTTTAACTTTATTTACAGTGTTCTGTGCTGTATGGATGAGCCACACTCATCCATATCCCCCCCTCGCACGATGATTTCTGATCTTGGTATCATGCTTTGAAAAGGCTTCCTCTTCCCATAGTTAAACATTTTACTTCCTTCCAGAGCTCTTATAATTTTACATGTCACATTGTCATTAATATGTCTGGAATAAAGTTTAGTGTGAAGAGTGAAATGCTGATATGGTGTTTACACTTTTTTCCCCCAACAGTGGGGGAAACAGTCTCCAGTATCACGAATGGAAGTTTTGGCAAAGGCCCATTTTATGTCAGGGCCTTGGGAAAACTTTGCACATGTGTCATTCAGAACTTGTTTTATCGAAAGGTTTTGGGGAAGTTCTGTTTGGGATGGTTTGCTCTTGTGGAGGTTTTAGGGGAAATGTGTCGTCATGGTTTGGTAGGTGTTTTGCAGGGTTTCTGGTAATGACTGTTAGTGTGTAGGGCCACGGAGGTGTCTGCTTTGTCATTATATTCCATTTGGTGAAGTCTGTGATGGAGGGTCGCCGGGAAGGGTGGCTTCCGAGCTGTCGGTGTCCATCTCCCCACAGGATCCCTCTCCGCCGGGTCTACATGGGACACAGAACGCTGAACCCGCTAAGGAGATGGGGGAACCCCCAAGAGCCCCTCAGGATGGGAGACCCAAGGTCCATCTCTGTGCCTCTCTTGAACTTCATGAATGTGAGTCATGGCCCCCCTCCCCCACCCCCACACACAACCTCCACGGTCCTGCCCTCAAGCAGAGTCCTTCATTTTCTCTCTGTCCTGTTTTTCTGCCATCAGGCCCAGTATTATGGGAAAATTGGGCTGGGAACGCCCCCCCAAAACTTTTCCGTCGTCTTTGACACTGGCTCCTCCAACCTCTGGGTCCCATCCAAGAGATGCTACTTCTTCAGCCTGCCCTGCTGTGAGCGCTCATGGGGAGAAAGAGCTGAGAGGGGGATGGAGGGAGGCTGGGTCTTGGCTCGCTCAGGGATGCTGAGGCGCCCTACACTCTGATGCGCTGCCGGTGACCCCTCCTGACCTTCCAACCTAGGGTTCCACCACCGCTTCAACTCCAAAGCCTCTAGTTCCTTCAAGCCCAATGGGACCAGGTTTGCCATTCAGTACGGAACCGGGCGGCTAAGCGGCATCCTGAGTGAGGACAAGCTGACTGTGCGTGACCTTTGACCCTGGGAGGAGTTTGAGGGGTGGGGCCTCCAGGTCAACGGGATGGGGCTTAAGTGGGGAGGCGGGGCTTCCCAGGTAGGTGGAGCTGGTTCCAGTTGTCCACGGCCTTGGGTCTGATGCCTTGGCTGGGGAGCTCTCAGGAACACGTAGAGACTGTCCTCTCAGAAGTAATTTGTCCCATTTGAATCTTTCTCCAGATTGGGGGAATCACGGGTGCATGGGTAGTTTTCGGGGAAGCTCTGTGGGAACCCAGTCTGACCTTCGTTTTCGCTCACTTCGATGGGATACTGGGCCTTGGCTTTCCTGCTCTGGCCGTGGAAGGAGTTCAGCCCCCGCTGGATGCGATGGTGGCTCAGGGTGTCCTGGATAAGCCTGTCTTCTCCTTTTACCTCACCAGGTAATGGGGGAGAGCCCACCTTCCTGCGTCCTCACCCCACAGAGGAAGTCCTGCTGGCATTCATGAAGTTCCAATCAAAGAAGGTCCACCTTCCATTCAGAAAGTCATTGAGCTAGGAAGTCACCCACCCAACACAGGAGGTTCACCTCCCAACATGAGAAAACACCTAAACCCTATTCCAAAGTCTCGTTCGCTAAGCAACACCTCGAGACTACGCCAAAGAAACTCATCGTTAATTAAAATGCTCCATGTTTCCAATCCAAGCAGGAAATTCTGTGCCCTAGCCAACGAAACACAATTTAAAAAACCCTTTCCACCATAAAAAAAAAAAAACCCAAATTCCATTTTAGGATGCACAGCAGAAGTCAGGAGTCACCTATGTTTTCATCCACGCAGTCCCTCTTAGCTTTCAGGAAGCTCGGCCTAACACTGGGAAAGTCCCGCCCTGTTGCAGGAAGCACCCACCTTCCCTCCCAGAGGCCCATACCCCACCCCCAGGCAGAAACTCCTATGCCCACTCAGTTATTCTGATGTCCAACCTGCTCAGGAAGTCCTGCCTACCTCATGGTGTATCCTGGGCTCCACCCTCCCTCCCCACTGAAAGTCCTGCGCCCTCTTCCAATTACTCTCACCCAACTCAGGAAGTCACCTCTGGATTTCGAGACATGTAATTAGAAGTCTCCCCATTCACACACTGGGAAGGCCCCCCCCCCCACTTCTACATTATCACACTTTCCAGAGTCAATTCAGAAACCTCAATGCTCTACTTCAGTTCCCTCCAAAAGTTCACCTTTCCACAGCCAAATCAGGAAGTCTCACCTGCCCTCCCAAAGGCCTAAAATCCAAACTGCCATCAAGAAAAGCCCCATTTCCCTTCGCTTCTTGCCTTGCTTCCAGTCCCAACACCCAGACCCTGCCTACATCTCGGTACCCCATCTAGAAGCCGGAAACCACCCCACTGGCCCAAGTCCCATACTGGGCCACTCCTGGGGCTGGCAGGGGAAACTCCGGTGACAGATGGCGCTGTCTCTGCAGGGACCCTGAAGAGGCTGATGGAGGAGAGCTGGTCCTGGGTGGCTCAGACCCGACACACTACATCCCACCGCTCACCTACGTGCCGGTCACAGTCCCTGCCTACTGGCAGATCCACATGGAGCGGTGAGGGTCTCGGTCTCTGAGGCCTGGGAGGCGTGGGCCAAGCCCGGGCTCCATTGTCTTTTGAGGAAGGGAACTGGGGACCTGGACTCTTGGCTCTGATGACTGTATCCTTCCGCCGCACAGTGTGCAGGTAGGCACGGGGCTGACTCTTTGCGCCCACGGCTGTGCCGCCATTGTGGACACAGGAACCTCTCTCATCACGGGACCCTCCGAGGAGATCCGGGCCCTGCACAAAGCCATTGGGGGCATCTCCCTGCTGGTGGGAGAGGTGAGGACCCGGTGCCTGGTGGGGCTCATATCGTACTGTTAGGTACTTGGGAGTGGGGGATTGGGGCATTGAGGCAAACGGGAGAGCGCAAGTCCCATTGATCTAAAAAAGGCAGTTCTCGCCTGCTGGTCTCCAGCCAGGTACTGCCATGTGGGGAAAGCCAGGTTTTCTGGTTTGTTGGAGAAACGTGAACACGTTATTTGAAAGCTCCTGGTTTGTAAATGCTAACAGCACTTACTACGCGTCAGGCATTCCTCCAAGGTAGCTCGCGTCTTTCTCCCACAACGTCCCTACTAGGTAAGCATTATCATCACCTACATTTTCAGCTTGGAAAATGAGGCGCAGAGAGGTCAAGCCACTTTATAAGGCTGCACAGCAGCAGACTCCACAGGATGCCTGCACCACCCTGGTGTACAGTTGGTACTAATTTTTAAAATATTTTAGACACAGGGTAAGACAAAATACACCTGCGGGTCCCAAAGCGGGATGCCAGTTTTTGCTATACAATTAGGTAGAAAAAGATGGTTTGATCAAATGGGAACCCAGGGTAAGCGGCAACGGTTCTATAAGGTGCAAGTAGGGAAGGTAAAGCTAGAGAAGGCGGCGGGGCCTGACCACGCGAGGCTCTGACCACCGAGCTGCCTGGGACGGCGTGGAACGCGGGGCCCCGCGGGCAGGTGGAGCAGAGCAGTAACCCCGCGCCTCCACCTGATCCTCTTCTCTCTCAGTACCTGATCCAGTGCTCGCTAATCACGGCGCTCCCTCCTGTCTCCTTCAACCTCGGCGGAGTCTGGTTTAACCTCACGGCCCAAGACTACGTCATCCAGGTGGGCAGACGCCGCAATGACGTCAGAGTGACGCGGCCGGTTGGGTTGGAGAGGATGGGGCCGGGAGTGAGACCTCCTAAGGACAGAGAAAGGGCCGCAGAAACATCCCTTGTGCCCCGAGATAATGGGCGGGCTCGGCGGGCGTCACAGCCGTGTTGTCGCCTTGCAGATTGTTCGGGGTGGTGTCCGCATCTGTTTGTCCGGCTTCGGGTCCCTGGACATGCCTCCGCCCGAAGGGCCCCTCTGGATCCTTGGCGATGTCTTCTTGCGCAGCTACGTGCCGGTCTTCGACCGCGGGAACATGACCCGAGGCGCCCGCGTGGGACTGGCGCGCGCTCGCTCTCGGGGAGCCCGGCGCTGAGGGGGTGGCCCACGCAGACGCATGCGCGCTGGTTGGTAGCCAGACCCTCCACTTAGGGAAAATTCGCTCTTTCCATTAAAGCTACCTGTGCCGTTTTTTCTTCTTTTTTTAAGCGCCTAATTTGTGCAGAGAAAATCTAGCGTCCGGCTCCCTGGAGTTGAGGAAAGGAATTGGGAAGGTACTGCTCCTTTTCTCCTCGGCTCACGCTGGGTGAGGGGTCTTGTACTACGAATCCCATGAATCCCCTCGCCTACTTTGCCTCTCTTCGAGGGGCGCTATACCGCGGAGCATCACGGGCATTGTAGTTCAGGAGGTGTTCTCTGCCTGCCGGGGGCGGGCGCAGCCACAACATGCGTGGGAGGCGACAGGTCGCGACGGCAGCGACAGGTGGTAGTGTGTGTGTATGGGGGGCGGGGGGAATAGCTGAAACCGTAAAGGATTTTCCATCCCTTGTTGTGAGGAGAGGGGGTGCCGTTCCCGCAGGCTTCATCTCCTGTTCCTCTTGTGTCTTGAAATTCCCGGACCCCTGGGCCAGCCATGAAGGCGGGGCCTGAAGCCCCCGGTTTGGGGGAAGCTGTGCTGCCCCTCCTCTGCTGATGATGTCACTCGCCCCTCCGCAGCCTTTTGCTGTCTAGAGCTGCCGGGGCCGGGTCACCCCTCCCCCCCACCGCCAGCCCCGGAGTCCCCCATCCCCGCCCCGCCTCGACTTGGGGTGAGTACAGGGGAGGGGGAGAAGGCTCAGGGTCCGGGGGCGGTAAGACAGCCCAAATCCCAGTTTTGGAGGCGGGGGACTCGACAGACAGGGATTCAAAGATTCCAGCGGAGAGATTCCCCCTCAATAACGATCTTTGGGAGCCAAGGTATTTGGAGGGTATGGAGGGGGCAAAGATCGTAGGCAGAGTCCCCACATTTTCAGCGTTAGTGTCAGGGAGACCCTCTTTCCTGGATTTGGAACTCACAGGCATGGAGCAGAGGAACAAGATCCTAGAAGGGAAGGGGAAGACCCCAATCCCAGGGCCTTGGGGAATAGGGAAGGGAGAGTTAGGAGGGGTCGCCGAGGATGACAGAGGAGGGAGTTTGGAGCTCTCAAGAATTTGGGAAGAAGGAAGGGTGTGGAAAGGATCTGAAGACACGGACAGACATTGGCCTCTCTCATCCTGGTGTCTGTCGCCAAAAGCGAGTCTACTTCCCCTGGGCTGTTTGCAAGGTTGAGTGTCCCGTAACCCCAGCCCCCATTACGCCTCCAGAAGCATCCCCCACTCCCAGCTATGCATGGGTGGAGAATCTGGGCTAATAAATCCGCCACATCCCCTGTTAAGGCCAGGGCAGAGCCATGAGGGAGTGACGGCATCCAATTTCCTAGTGCCTGATGGAGTCTGGTCTATCCTTTTACTCCTTGCCAGAGGCCTCCTCCCGCCTCCCGCGGTCTCTAATCTCGGATCTCATCCCTATTCTCCCCTATCCAACTCACCTCCCCTACCCCGCACCTTCTCCCACACCTGACCTCTGCAAAAACGCTGATTTTGTAACTTGATCCCAGGCTTGGCTGCTGCCAAAAGCAGAAAAGAAGGGGGGAGGTGCGTAAGAGAGGATGGCTGACTTCCGTCGTCACCCTCACCTCCTCCCTGCCCCTGGTCCTACCTAACTCCTGCTCCAGCCTCTACCCGGACTTGCCCAGAAGCCTCCCTCAACCCAAGCCCAGTCCCTCACCTCGGAATTCACTGCTTCTGCCTGAGTATACACCAGAATTTGGGGCAGAAAAGAGTAGGAAGCCCCGATGTCTTTTCTCTGCCCACCTTGGTCCCATCCCGGGCTTGAAGGCTGCCTGAGAGTAATGGATCAGAGGCAATGGTCAGCCCAGGGTCTGAGGGTGAGGGAAAACTACCTCCTTGGACCGCAGGACAGGCCCCACTTCTGCAACTCTCTGCAGTGACGCAGCCTGGATTCCTGGCCAGGATAGGGGATTTGAGGGGATGACGGGAGGGGGAGCCTGAAAGGGACAGCGATCCAGAGACAGGGACAGACTGAAGGACAGCGGGACAGTGAGTGTCCCAAAGAAGTGCGACAGAGACCCAGAAAGAGGGGGACAGAGACTCAGAAGGAAGTGAAAGGGACAGAGGAGGAATCGAGACCTGTAGAGGGGACAGAAGGAAAGAGGGCAGAAAGAGACAAGGCAGTGAGGGCAGGAGAGGTGGGGGGGGGGAGAGACAGAGAGCGAGGACGTCAGAGAACAAGTGTGAGGGGACAGAGACCCAGAGGGACGGGGAACAAAGACTGGGGAAGGGGCACTGTAGGACAGAGACACAGACGAGGATCAGGGCACAGAGACGCAGGGAGAGGGGGACAGGCCCAGAGAGAGAGGTAAATCAAAAAGGTACAGAGACCAAGAGAAAGAGACTGGGGGTAGGGGCACTGAGACATGGTCGGGGGAAAGGGTTCTGAGGCTTAGAAGAGGGGCAAAGACTCAGAAAGAGGGAGACAGATTCAGAGAATAACGGCACAGCGACTCAGAGGGAGGGCGGAGACTTAAAAAACTGGGCCAGCCAGAGTCTCAGAGGGGTGAGGGTCGAGCCGGGAGGACAAATACTCAGAGAAAAGGGAGGGGAAAAAAAGACACCAAGAGACACAGAAACGAGAACGGGGGTGGATGGGGAGGCGATACGAACCAGCCGCCGCACCTGCAGAGGGAGGCGGCGGGCCAGGGACTGAGCCGCGCGAGAAAGCCCGCAGAGCCTGACCCGCCCCCTCCGCTCCCACAGGCACCGCCTCCTCCCGCCGCAGCCCCAGCCCCAGCCGCAGCCGCTGGCTCCGCCCCAGCCCCTGCGCCTGCGCCCTGCCGCCCGGCGCCTATGCCAGCCTAGGGGGCGGGACGGGCCCGCTCCGGGGCGGTCCTCCTTGGCCTGGCGCCGCCCAATTCTTCATCTCCCAACTCCTGCCAGGACTCTGCTGCCATCTAAACCTGCCCTATTTCCCATCGATTCCACTTATTGCCTCAGCTTAGACAGCGTTTCCCGGCGCTCTGGTTTACCACCTCCTGGCTCCCTCTTCACCAGTCCTAACCCATACTTTTGTTCTCTTGTCTGCAGTCCGCCGTTATCTAGACCTCGTCCCTTTTCCTTCACTAGTGAGAAATTCTCACCCCGTCCTTTAAGTCCCCACTGACCCTTAGGACTCTCTCCCAGGTTCTCTGGTCCCCAAGACTCCCCATTACAGGTCCCGTTTCCCCTCCCATCCAGCCTGGGAGCTTTGTAGTCTTTGCAGGTCTCACCTTTCTCTTAGCATCCCCTATCCCGTTCTTTAGCCTCTCTTACCCCCGCCTAGCCTAGTTGCTTCCATGCTCCTCAGAGCCCTGCTCCTCCCTCAGTCTTGCTTTCCCACAGCCCATTCAAGACATTTTCTACCTTTCATAGACCCCAGCCACCTCCCTCAGTCCCGCCCCATCCGTCCTGCCACTCACTCTCCTGGTCCGGCTCGGCCCCGGCTCTTCTTTACCTCGCCTCCTACCGTAGTCCTAGCCAGATGCTCTCAAGTTTCCAGGCTTCGCTCATCTCCGTCCCTTCTCACAGGGTCTCAGTCCCTATAAGCCTTGCCCTGTCCCTTTTCAGTCCAGCTTAGTGCCATTTCAAGTGAAATTACTCTCCACCCTCCATTTCCAGTTCCCGCCCTCGTTCTGTCCCTGCCCCTCATTCTCTTAGCCCAATGAAGACTGTTTCTACTTTTTTCGACTCCGCCTCTTAAGATCTGCCGTGCGGGGTCCAAGCAATGTTAGGAGCCCAACCCAGCTGTCTCCATCTGTCCTTCCCCGCCAGGTTCTGCCAGCCCACCCCTTAGGTCCTGGCCCGCGATCCTTTTCTGTCCAATCAGGAGTGTCTTCCCGTCGTGGCTCTTCCCCCCTCGCCCTGCCCCTCAAGGCCAGTGAGGCCTGTTTAAATAGCTGATACTTGTTCCCTTTCTCTGCCCGTCCCCCTCTTTTTTTTTCAGTTTAAACAGGTCTCTTTCTCATCCAGCCCCGCCTCCTCCTTTCTCTTGGTGCAGCCAACAAACGTTAGCGGTGCGTCCCGCCTCCTTCAACACATCGCTCCACCCCTTCCCTCTGGAAGATCCAATCGGTGTGTTTCACCTGCTGCCCCCCCCACATACAGCTAGGTAGCATTCGAGTCCCGGCCCTACTCTCTGCTTCAGCTCCGCCCCACCTCCCCCAGACCAATCACTTCGGTTCTTCTCCACGTCGGCCGCGCCCCCTCATTTATAGTTTTTTCCATCCAATCACGCCTGTCTCTTCCCCTGAGGCCCCTCCCTCCAGGCCCCGCCCCCGCCCGCCCCGCCCCCCGTCCAATGCTGAGCTCAGTCTGCGTCTCGTCCTTCCGCGGGCGCCAGGGGGCCAGCAAGCAGCAGCCGGCGCCGCCGCCGCAGCCGCCCGAGTCCCCTCCGCCGCTGCCCCCGCCGCCGCCACCGCCGCCGCTGCAGCAGCAGCAGCAGCCTGCGCAGCCCGGCCCCGCCGCGTCCCCGGCGGTACCCCCGGCATCCCACGGGCTCGGGGATCGGCGCGCCGAGCCATGCCCCGGGCTGCCGGCGGCGGCCATGGGGCGGCACGGCGGCGGCGGTGGAGACAGCGGCAAGATCGTGATCAACGTGGGCGGCGTGCGCCATGAGACGTACCGCTCGACGCTGCGCACCCTGCCGGGGACGCGGCTGGCCGGCCTGACGGAGCCAGAGGCGGCGGCGCGCTTCGACTACGACCCGGGCGCCGACGAGTTCTTCTTTGACCGGCACCCGGGCGTCTTCGCTTACGTGCTCAACTACTACCGTACCGGCAAGCTGCACTGCCCGGCCGACGTGTGCGGGCCGCTCTTCGAGGAGGAGCTCGGCTTCTGGGGCATCGACGAGACCGACGTGGAGGCCTGCTGCTGGATGACCTACCGGCAGCACCGCGATGCCGAGGAGGCGCTTGACTCCTTCGAGGCGCCGGACCCCGCAGGCGCCGCCAACGCTGCCAACGCCGCGGGCGCCCACGACTTGGGCCTGGACGACGAGGCGGGCGCGGGCGGCGGCGGCCTGGACGGCGCGGGCGGCGAGCTCAAGCGCCTCTGCTTCCAAGACGCGGGCGGCGGCGCCGGGGGTCCGCCAGGGGGCGCGGGCGGCGCGGGCGGCACGTGGTGGCGCCGCTGGCAGCCCCGCGTGTGGGCGCTCTTCGAGGATCCCTACTCGTCGCGGGCCGCCAGGGTGAGCGTGCTGTCGGAGCCCCCATCCTTCTCCCCTCCCTACGTGCTTCCGGACCCTCAGGAGGCTCCCGTTTCAACTCTCAGGGTCCCCTAGCCTGTCCCAGCCCCTCCTGGTCCCCTCGGCCTCCTAGTCTCTTAGAAGCCTCTAACCCCAATCCCGAGTGTCCTGTACTCGTCTGAGCACATGCCCTTCTCCCGGCCATCCCCAGATCCTCAGAAGATGTTGGTCCAACCTTAAGAGTAGTCCAGATCCCTACAAATCCCACCCCACTTCTCTAGGCCATCCCAGACCCTTAAAAACTTCCTCCTGGTCTCCTCTGAACACCCTCACCCACGCCTTTCCTGGACTCCTCAGAGGCCCCCAGAAGACCTTTCCCCGACCCGCAGAATCATCTGACCCCCTTCACATCTCTCTTGGCCGACCTTCAGACCTCCCAAAGGCCCTCTCCAGCTCTCGGTCCCTCAGGTTCTCTCAACACCTCCTTGATTCTCCTTTTGCCCCTCCCCCTGTCCCCCCCACCCCTGCCTGGCATTTTGAGTCTCCTGGCTATTTTTGAAGCCCCTACCCTCACAGCCTCAGAAGACTCCTCCACCCCAATCTCAGAGCCTCCTGGGCCGCTCTTAACCTCCAGTTCCCTTCCCCCTCACTGCAACAATGAGTCTCCGGACATTTTTCCTCCCGGGACCCTCTGGACCCCTCTTTGTTCACATCCCTTCTGCATCCTCTATGCCAACTCCTGTGCCATGATTCTCCCATAAAGCTCCAGACTTCCCCAAAGCCTTTCACACTCCCCCCCTCCCAGTGTCTCCAGAAGAGTCCTGAGCCCCTAATACGCCTGTCCTCTCCAGAACCTCCCATATAGTCTTAGGAGCTGCTTCCTCCTCACCCATGGATTCTCCTAGCTTTGCTCTTCTGCCCTATACTGTACAGCCACTCTGTCTCCCCAACAGCCCTCCCCCAGCCTCCCAGCCCCTTTCCTGGTCAATTAATGACTTTCCCTCCTCTTCCCTCCAACCTTGGGACCTCCCTCAAGTTATCCGCTCCAAAACTTTCTTCTCAAAACAGCTCCTAGTTCTTTCTAACATACTTGGTATCTTTCCATCTGGCCCCAGCCCTGCTTGCTCTCCCTTTCCCAAGCACTGCTCTACACAAAGCCCCAAGCCCAGGGCTGGGCTCCTCAGCTTTCCTCCCCCACAAAGTGAACCAAAAAGTGCACACCCCAGCCTTATCTCCTTAGAAATTCCGGATTTTCCCCAAAGTTCCCTTCATCTCCCCCCAAAAAACTTTCCTCAAACATTTGTAACTTCCCAGGCTAAGTAGCTACCCTTCCCCCTGGCTCTCCCTTGAACCTCTTCCTCCTCCTAACTGCCTCCCACTGTTGGAAGAGAGTAGGGCCGTTCAAAGTGGGGGGAATTGGAAAGAGGGATAAAGGATAGCGAATCCGGGGACCACTCCTAGCCTCCTGGGGACCGAAGCACCCTGAGGACCCGGTCCAGACCCCTCCCCCCGCCGTGCCGCGTCCTGAGCTGGGAAGGACGCCGCAGTGCCGCATTCACGCCGGGGGGAGGGAGCGAGGGGGAGGGGGGCCCGGAGGCACCGCATAAAGTTTGGTCCCCTGGAAGCGCTGAGTTGGCGAGATTTGGGGTTGGGTGGGGGGAGGTGGGGAGGGGACGAGGTGCAGAAGGGACGTGGTCCTAGATACCTTGTCAGGCCTCCGAGTGGCCCTCTCCCCTCATGACCTGGGGCGCCCCTCCTTGTGACCCCGTTGAAGGGTGCTGAGGTTGAGGTTAGAGGCCCTGGACAGCTATGGGGGAGGGTGGTCATTCATTTACTCCACAAATGTTTTTTGAGTGTCCACGGCGTGCCAAGCACTTTCCAGACGTCAGGTGAGATAGCTTGATAGAGTTGGGAGCTGAAGCCAATGCAAAGTGGAGGGTCCGGCCCTACCTGCCTCCCCTCTCCCTTCCCCTTTCCTTCTTACGGGGACTTCGTGCCTTCCTACGCCTCTTGCTTTTGAACCATCTCGGGGCAACGGGTTAAATCAGCCCTGACGCTGTCCAGGCTCCACAGCTGCGCACTGCGGCGGTGCCCACCTCCGTTTCTGTGCTGTGGGAGGGTAGGAGTTAAACTCCAGGCCCTCGGCCTCCAGCTGTGAAGCGGCGGCATTGCGGCTGCGCGCTGCGCGCACGGTTCCGGCCCCAAAGGGGTTAAGGCAGCTCCCGGACGCTGCGGCTGCGCACTGCGGCGGGGGAGCTGTCCGCGGTGCTGGCCGCCGCGCGCCCCGCCCCCCGGCCCGGCCGGCCCGCCCCCACTGCGGTGCCGCAGCCTTCGCCGCGCGCCCGGCTGGGAGCAGGCGGGGGAGCACCCAGACATGCGCTGTGCGGAGGCCTCTGGCCTCTTAAACCACTGCGGAGAAACCGAGAGAGGGGGCGGGGCAGAGAGGACCTACACTGACCACCAGCCCACTCTGAGGTTTAGGGGTCCTTTCTGCCTCGGACTCTGGCCCGCCTGTCTACTCAGCACCTCTGATTAAAGTTAAGCCCAGACCCCGCCCCCAAACCCTGTGGAGGAAGGGGCGTTCAGAGAGGGACTGTGCTGGCTGCCCCCCCCCCCAGCCCATCCCAAGCCCTAGGGCCCTCTCCACTATGATCCTTCCGCCTTCTCTACCCATCTGATCAAAATCCCCTCTTTGCTCCAACAGTGATCCCCTTCCCTGTTCAAGGACTGATCCCTCTCCCTCTGCTCCCTCTGCATATCTGAGAAAACTCACTGTCTTCTCTAGGGGCCTGACCACCCCCTTCCTTCCCCTA
Organism: Rousettus aegyptiacus; assembly: GCF_014176215.1. Classification (NCBI taxonomy): domain Eukaryota; kingdom Metazoa; phylum Chordata; class Mammalia; order Chiroptera; family Pteropodidae; genus Rousettus; species Rousettus aegyptiacus. The sequence continues at coordinate 46,342,893 of NW_023416289.1, read as the reverse complement.
GATCTTGACCTCTTCCGCCTCCTCAAAGCTCTCATCAAAACCTACACCGTTGTGCAGCAGGACTCTGGTTATCCCCAGTCCCGAAAAGATCCAAGCATGCCCACCCTCAATTCTCTGCACCCCTGACAAGACCCCTCACCATTTTTTGGCCCTAGTCCTGCCCTCTCCACCCCCCCCCCCCGGGGCCAGGCCCCCGACCCTCCCACTTGAGAGCCTGAAACCCCACTCTCAGCATATCCATCCTCTTTTTGCACACTTGACACTTCACTTCCCTTTCCCCTCAGGGCCCTAACACCCCTCCTGCCCTCAAGGGTTCCACCCCCACCCTGTCCTCTCTGCGTGAGGCCTCACCCAGCCTTTTCCCTGTTATGGGGCTCAGATGTTGGCACCAAGATCCTTAAACTCCGCCTCCTTTGTGAGGCCTTGACCTTGCCCCCATCTAGCTGATGCCCCCATACCCTAATGAGACTTCAAACCTTCTTATTGAGTTCCAGTCACCAGGCCAAACAGTGTTTTTGGAAACAGGCCCTTTGCCCATCTAAAGTCATCCTCACAATAATCCTGTGAAAAACATGAGGTTCAGAAAGCTTAATCGAGCCTTGCCCAAGTTAGGCAAGGGAACAGCCACTTCAAACCCAAGCTTTCTTGCTGTTAGCCACCTCGTGATTCTGCCTCCCTGCCCACCATCTCCCCTTCTCCTTCCCTCGGCTCCAAGCCCTCTGAGACACTGAGGGTGTGCGATCCAAGTCTCCTCCCCTTCCCCACCTAGATCTCGTAGCAGAAACCTCGACCAGGGCCACCCAGGGACAGGACAGGGAACAGGAGGGTGCAGGGAAGTGGTCTAGGAGACAAAGCATCGGGGCCAGAAATCGCTGTTCCCAGGGTGAAGTTGCTTATGTGGGGAGCTGGCTGGGCTGGCCCTGCTCCTTAGCCGGGGGGAGAGCTGCCTCCGCTCCCTGCCTTCCTTTCGGTGGGCTTTATCGGGGAGTGGATCAGAAGAGCTAAGTTTGGGGCTGGGACAGGGGCCCCCAGGATAGTTGTGTGGACGTGGCTGGCTGATGTGGGTCACCTTTAGCCCTCTCTCCCGCCCTGCAGTACGTGGCCTTTGCCTCCCTCTTCTTCATCCTCATCTCCATCACCACCTTCTGCCTGGAGACCCACGAGGGCTTCATCCACATCAGCAACAAGACGGTGACACAGGCCTCGCCGATCCCTGGGGCGCCGCCCGAGAACATTACCAACGTGGAGGTGGAGACGGAGCCCTTCCTGACGTACGTGGAGGGCGTGTGCGTGGTCTGGTTCACCTTCGAGTTCCTCATGCGCGTCACCTTCTGCCCGGACAAGGTGGAGTTCCTCAAGAGCAGCCTCAACATCATCGACTGCGTGGCCATCCTGCCCTTCTACCTTGAGGTGGGGCTCTCGGGCCTCAGCTCCAAGGCCGCCAAGGACGTGCTGGGCTTCCTGCGTGTTGTGCGCTTCGTGCGCATTCTGCGCATCTTCAAGCTCACGCGCCACTTCGTGGGGCTGCGCGTGCTGGGCCACACGCTCCGCGCCAGCACCAACGAGTTCCTGCTGCTCATCATCTTCCTGGCGCTGGGTGTGCTCATCTTCGCCACCATGATCTACTATGCTGAGCGCATCGGCGCCGACCCTGACGACATCCTGGGCTCCAACCACACTTACTTCAAGAATATCCCCATTGGTTTCTGGTGGGCCGTGGTCACCATGACGACGCTGGGCTATGGAGACATGTACCCCAAGACGTGGTCGGGGATGCTGGTTGGGGCGCTGTGTGCCTTGGCGGGGGTGCTCACCATCGCCATGCCCGTGCCCGTCATCGTCAACAACTTTGGCATGTACTACTCACTGGCCATGGCCAAGCAGAAGCTGCCCAAGAAGAAGAACAAACACATCCCCCGGCCCCCGCAGCCCGGCTCCCCCAACTATTGCAAGCCAGACCCACCCCCGCCACCCCCGCCCCACCCGCACCATGGAGGCGGCATCAGCCCCCCGCCGCCCATCACCCCGCCCTCCATGGGGGTGACTGTGGCCGGGGCCTACCCACCGGGGCCCCACACACACCCCGGGCTGCTCAGGGGGGGAGCGGGCGGGCTGGGGATCATGGGGCTGCCCCCGCTGCCAGCCCCTGGGGAGCCTTGCCCACTGGCTCAGGAGGAAGTGATTGAGATCAATCGGGCAGGTGAGGAGGGGGCATGGGGGGACAGGGGTGCACAGGTGGAGACCCATGGGAGGAAGCGGAGAGGTTTCAGGTGGGGGGCAGGGGGTTCAGAGAGAGAGGGTGGTTAGCAACAGAGAAGGGAGACAGAAAAGCGAGCAGCCATTGCTGAGGTCAGAGAAATGGCACAGAAACACAGTGATGGAGATTTCATGTGAAAGAGACTGTTTTTTGGGAAAGACAGTCTTGCAGCTGAGGTATTCAGGAGAACCCGGAGGTGGAGTAATCAGCCCAGGGTAAGAAAGAGAGAAGTAATGGGGGCTCAGAAAGATGAACACAGGGAGAGGTCTCACTGGCTGGCCAGAGACAAGGAGCGAAGAGGCAGCTGCAGCATCTGTGTCTCCCTGACAGAACCTGAGAAAAGAGTCTAAAGGTGACAGTCTGGAACCAAGAGATTGTCCAAGCAGGAAGAGAGAGAGGACCACAAGGAGGGAGGGGCAGGGGCTCAGCTGCAGAGTTCAAGTTTGAATAGCAGTGAGACCTAGAGAGGAGGCCCAACTTTAACGACTAAGAGAGGCCATGGGAGAGAGGCTCCGAGAATGAGTGGAATGGCTACGTGACTGGACTTGGGGCCCGGCGCCTAGTCTCTGGCTTTGCAGAGGGATCTGAGAGAAATTAGGAGAGATTTTGCCAAGAGAAAGAGGTGAAGCGAGGGAAATGGGGAGGACCTGACTGTGCCTGTGGGCGCTTGGGGAGTCTGTGCAGAGGCAGCGATTGGGGCGCGGGTCTGGGAGGAGGGACAGGCGGAGGGGGGGCCCACCCCCGCGTCGTAAGTAGGCCAAGAAAGGGAGCTGGGCCGCTTGGCCCCCATCTCGCTCCCTCAGCCACTGACCCAGTTTCACACCAATTAAAAATAGCTCGAGTCAGAGCCTGGGGGACCCCTACCTCCCCCTCCCTCATCTGTCACCTTCTTAACCCTTCTCCATCGTGTCCTTTCCAGAGCCCAATACCCCTCCCTAGAAAAACACCTCCCAGCCGCCTACAATCCCCCCATCATCTACCCCAACCCAAGAACGTGCCCCCAGTCCTGCCCTACGCAGCTCTATCTCAGGCTTCCCCGTCCCCCCAGCACCCAGCGTGCTTCCCAACCACCAGGGTTCCCCACACAGCCCCTGCCCCCACCCCTCCAGCCAAACGACCCTCCCCTTGCCAGCACCCAACACCCAGCGCCCTCCCTCAACCCACCTCCATCCAACACCGGCCCCTGACCACCCTTTCTTTCCTCCCCTGCTGGCCTTCCCAGTACTTAACCCTTCTCCATGACCTACTCCCCAGACCCACCAGCCACGCCCCCTGACACCCTTCCCACCATCCCCTCCGACACCCTGCCCCCTGATCATAGACTTGCAGCGCCCAAGTCCGCCAACACCCTCTCCCTGCTGATTTCGTTCCCACTGCGAGTTCCCACGCCTCACTCTCTCCTCTGTGTCTGTCTGACCCCGGGGACGCAGATCCCCGCCCCAATGGGGACCCGGCAGCAGCCGCGCTTGCCCACGAGGACTGCCCGGCCATCGACCAGCCCGCCATGTCCCCGGAAGACAAGAGCCCGATCACGCCCGGGAGCCGGAGCCGATACAGCCGGGACCGAGCCTGCTTCCTCCTCACCGACTACACACCCTCCCCTGATGGCTCCATCCGGAAAGGTGAGCACCCGGCCACGGGCCCCTGGGACCCTCCCTCTCTTCCCTCCCCCAGGGGAGGGGGGAGAGGAGGTGGGGGGAGGTGCTGGCCTTCCTTTCCCCCATCCCCCGACCCCAAATCTCCTCCCTCCTGGATACTCCGCCCCCCAGCCCTCACCGCTGACCCTCCACCTGTCTTTATTTCATCTCCATTTCCCCCCACCCATCCTCCGACCCTCTGGCCTCTTCCCCACCCCCAGCCACCGGTGCTCCCCAACTGCCCCCCCCAGACTGGCGTAAGCCAGGCCCCCCAAGCTTCTTGCCCGACCTCAACGCCAACGCTGCGGCCTGGATATCCCCCTAGTGGACGAACCCCCTCCCCCCGGGGTAAGTAGCCCCCACTGTCTGGACCCTCTCCCCCCTGACTAACCCCTCTGAGAACATGCAACCCCCACTGACCGAGACTCCCACCCCCTCACCATGAACAGTTCCATCTAACCAACCTCCAGCCCTGACTCTGATCCCCACCCGCCTGCCCCTCATCCCCCAGAACTAACCCAGACCTTCCTGCCATGCGCCTGACCTCCCTCCCTGCCCTCACGACTGACCCCCATCCTCACCCCCACTGACATCTCTCTCCCTGCCTGCCCTTCTGGTTTGTAAACACTTCAGTCAAGAAAATGGGGTGCACACTCAGGGTACCCTTCGAGATACAAGAAGGGATGAGAAAGACTCAGCCACTCGGTCATTTGTGAATTGGCCAGCTTACAAAGCTCCCATGGGTCCCCCACGTAGGGACTTCAACAGCGAACAGAACCAGCACCCCCACCTCCCAGCAGCTCTCAGTTCCGTGGGAGAGGCAGGCACAGAGTCACCACTGGAGGTGACATATGCAGAAGTGGAAGTAGCACAGGGTCGTGCAGTGCGAGGAACACACAGCACTCCTGAGGTAGGAGGAGGCGACGGAAGCCTTCCTGGCGGCCAGTGAGGAAGCGATGCCATTAAAGAGCCGTGACCAGGGCGACCAGTGACCAGGGCAACCAGCATGAGCCAAGCCAGGAGACTGGGGGGCTGGTAGGGAGCCATGAGGCAGGGAAGCGGGGCCAGGCTGAGGAGCTGGGGTCTTGCCCAGGGACCGGGAGAGCAGGTCAGCTCTGGGCCCTTGGGGAGGGACTGGAGGGGCAGACTGGAGGTCAGAGGCCTAGCAGGAGACTGGGACGAGGGTCCAGGGGAAGAGGACAAGGCCTGAGCCTAGGTCAGGGCTGTGGGAGTGGAGAGGAAGGAAGGGGGCAGAGAGGGTCATGGGTCAGGAGGTACTGGCCCTGGGGATGTGGGGTGGGGTGGGGGTGGAGTGAAGCAAAGTTGTGAGTCAGTGTGTAATTCAGCAGATGGAAGCAAGCACTTATCAAGTGCCAGGAATTTAAGATATGTTCTGTAATCCTCGAAACCACCCTGGCTAACCCTTAGCTACTTTCCATCCACCCGGTAATTCAGCAGCTAACCACTGAGGGCGCAGTTCCAGGCACTGGAGATTTGACAGTGCCCAAAGCAAGAACCTTCCCATCACAGAGTTCACATTCTAGAGCGTGAGCTGAATCTGTCGGCCAGCTGTTTTGTAAATAAAGCTTTATTGGAACACAACCACTGTCATACAAAATAACAGTAGAGTGAAACAGTTTATGACAGAGACTCTGTGGCCCCCAGAGCCCAAAATATCGTCTGTCTGACCTTTTAAAGGAAAAGTTTGACATCCCCTGATTGGGAGGAAGCAGGAAAATAAACAAGTAAAGAAAATTCTCTGGCCATTTCGGATAAGGGGGTCTGCGGAAGACCTTCGTGAGGAGGTGACATGAAGTGGGAAAGGTGAAAGAGGGCGAGCCAGGCAGAAGGGGACGCGAGTGCAAAGGCCCCGGGGTGCTGAGTTGGGATGAGCAGGGAGAGCGAGGCGGGTGGGCCGCTGCTCAGGCTGCTGCAGACCGGGAGGGTATTTTTCGGCCGTGCCAAGAGGCTGGATTGGATTCTCAAGGTGATGAGCAGCCACCCGAAGGAATAAGGGCCATCACTTAACTCATTTCAATCAACGTCTATGGAATCTTCCTTAGGACGACAGAGATACATCCTGAATCCCTGCCCACAGCCTAAGGAGGTGGCCCAGCAGGACTTGGGGAAACAGGGACGGCCCTGGCTAAGCCCCCTGGTTTCACAGAAATGCAGGGAAGGCTGTGACTGACCCCGGGCCACACAGCAGAGGGAGGCGAGATTCCAGGCATCTAGATGCAGAGAACCCAGAGGGGACTGTCCCGCGCTAGTTAGTCCCCCCACCTCTCCTGGTCGGAACCCGCCCCCATCATTTGCATCTCGTTACCAGCCCTCCTCCCCCTCCCACCTCACCCCTCCCCCTGCTTGCTCCCGGCCCTGTTACCATCCTGTGTCTCCCACTCCCAGGTCTGGGTGGGTCCCCTGGAATTGAAGGGCAGAGGGAGTGGGGAGGATTTGGGGTGGGGGAGGGAGGACTGGGGGTGGGGTGGGGGCGAGAGGTCTCCGCTTCTCTTGCCTTTGATGCCAAAATCCATTCATTGAACTCAAATAATGGCTGGAGCCGATGGGGCTGGCTGAATCCTGGCCCGCCCCCAACTCTTCCCTTCCTCTCCTCCATCTGTGACCCTCCTGCCATTATGCCCTGCCCCCATTCCCTCCTCCCAAGATTCCTGTCCCCCACCTGCCCAGGACCTGTCCTTTCTGTGTCTTTCCTCACCAACTACCTGAGCCCAACACCGGAAACTCGCCCCCCACCTTCCTCACTAGTCCTCTACCCGCGCCCCTTCGTCCTCCCGACCCCCCCCCAACCCAGCTACCCCGGAAGCTCCTCCCATATTTGATGTCTCTGGCCGGCCGCCCCCATTTCACTGCGCCCTTCCCCCGGAAAACACCAGAGAGGAAGAAGAGATCCCGGCGTTTCTCCGACCCCCAACAGTGAGGCTGTGTTGGGGGGGTCCCCCTAACCACCCTCCCCCTGCAGTGACTCTGTGTATTTCTGTCCCCAGCTCTGGTCACCGCCTGAGACCTCGCGAGACCCTCGGTCCCCCCCTGCCCCTTCCCCCCAGGTTAGCATTGGGGAATGGCTGGGAAGGGGTGTCCCCAAGATAGTGGGCTTCCAACCCCCCAGGCTCTCTCTCCTGTGGTCAAGATGCCCTCGCCCAGACTGCCCCCAGGGCACAGCTTGGAAAAGCCCCAGACGCTGGCAGAGCTCCTCAGACACCCCCAAGCTCCCAGGAGACCACACACAGGGTCCTTGGTCTGAGATCCCAGTGGCTGTCGAGACACTGTTAGGACTTTCTCATCAGAAGGTTCCCTTGAAAGGCTTCCCAACCACTTAAAGATACCCTGCTACCAGCGTCAGGTGGGCCGGCCCCTCTGGCGGCTCTTGGAGCCACTCTCCGGCACCCCAAGGGCACTGCCAACGTCCGTTCCACCCATTCAGCCCCTCACGCCCCCCTTCCTCCTTTCTCAACATCTCAGTTAGCCCCCCACCTGTAGCCCTGCCAGCTCCCTCCCAAGTTCTCCCCACCGCCCGGCTGCTCCCCCTACATGCCTTTCCCGCGAGCTCCCTCCCATGCCCCTGCTGCCACCATCTGCCTTGCTGCCCCCCCAACCTTTTTGCCTCAGATGAGGGGGCCAATGGGGGAAGGGGAGGTGGGGGATGGCTACGTGGGGGCTGGGTGGGGGAGGCTCGGTGGGCACGACCCTGCATCCTAACCCTGGGTCTCTCCCCCCTCCCCATGTCTGAACCCTCCTCCCGGATGCGACTGACTGTCCGATTTGTTCACTTCTCTCTCTCCGTCCCCTTGGTCCGCCTCTGTCCGTCTCCGCCTCTTGCCCGTTGGTGTTTCATGTCTCGCTGTCTGACCGGCTGCCTCTGTGTCCCTCACGGTCTGCATCTCTCGCCTTCTCTCTCCACCCATCTCTCGCTTTTCCTGGCTCTCTCTCTGTCTTCTGTCCTTTCTGTCCATTTCCCTCCTGCCTCCCTCCCTTTCTCCGTCTCTGGGTCTCTGTCTATTGGACCCTCCTTCTGCACCCCAACTCCGTGCTTCCCCCCCTGTGTTTCCGCCCCTACCCCACCCCCCAGGTTACGAGAAATCCCGCAGCCTGAGCAGCATCGCGGGCCTCAGTGGGGTGTCCCTGCGCCTCGCGCCCCTTGCCACCCCCCCTGGCTCTCCCAGGGCAGCCCGCCGTGCTCCCCCAACCCTGCCCTCCATCCTCTAGCACTCCCCTCCCCCCCGTGGGGGGACTTGGGGGTGACAGGGAAGAAGGTCAAAGGAGCTGGGGGCGGGGGGTGGGGGAAAGGGTTTTTTAAAAAAATCAAAAAGTCATTAATAATATGCAATGGAGATGACAACGCCAGCAGACACCCCTGGGCCCCTCATTCCCACCTGGGCCCCCAGGATGGAGGGGGAGGAGCCAAAGCCCATGCCCCTCTCAACTCTCAGCGCCCCCAAAATAAAGCCTTCTCAGGTCTCCACGAGCCATAGGACACCCCTTCCCATCAACTCGTGTAAATATGGCCAAATTATGCCAGTTACATTTGGGGCACCTCCCCCCTCTACTCTGCATGCCTCCTGCAACCTGGACATACCCCCCATTCCACCTCAGCAATAAGTGCCAGGGGCTGCATGCCACAATGAGAGATGGGCACTGTGGGAAGGGGCGAGGACCTCAAGGGGTCCAGGCCAACCCTTACGCCACTGGAGGGTCTCCTAGCCCCCTACCCTTCACCCGTCATACATTGATTAAAATATAATTATCGACAATATGGGGGAAGGAGGACCAGTCACCCAAGCCAAAAACCCAAGCTGAGCTCAGACGGTAGGAGGAGAGAGTTGGGGCGGGGGAGGGGGCTGGGGACAGCTGCTCTCTCGCCTTTCAGGAGGGTCCCTTTGGTGAATTGTACCTTTTCATACGCATCCCCACCCGCTCGCTGGTTCTTGCTGCATGGAGTCAGACCTCCCATCCCGGAAGCTGTGGGAGGGCCTGGCCCTAGCACACGGCACTCCCCAACACCCCTCCTGATTCCCAGGATGGGAGACCCACACTGAGTTCCCACACTGACCACTGACGGTGATGCCCCACATCCCCCAACGCTCCCCCCCGCCCCAATCCTGGAGCTTAACCTCTGCACACACATGCTGCCCACGCCCGCCCCCCTGGAGTGCATCCCACACTCGACCCAACCCTGCAGCCCACGTCCAGCCTTTGGGATTCTCCAGACCCTTCCAAGACAGACATTCCCTGGACACCCCCAAACCTCAGGCCTTGATTCCCCGAGACACCGCCAAATCTCTGACATCAGACATCCACCTCAGGTTCCCCTGCCGTTAGAATTTCCAAGTTGGGCTCAACCTGTCTGCAATTCCAGGGAACCAGATCTTCCCAGGGCACCCCCTTTCTTATGCCCAACCCTGCCCCCTCCAAGAGCCCCTGCTCTTAAATGGTGCCCATAAGGTACCCTCTTCATGGACACCAGTTTTTCCCAGAGGGTCATATTTGTGCCCCTGGTGATGTGCTGAGGTCGTAGGCAGTTACAAGGACACTTCAAAAAGTTTTGTCTTTCATGGCACTTGGCACCTGAGCTGGTAAGTCCAGCTACTGATGCCATTTATTTAGATGAGAACTGCCTCCATTTAAAGTAGAGGTTGTGCCCAAATAAAGGGACACTGGGAAATGACCTAACCACCTGGGCTGGAACTCCCCCCCCCCTTCCCCAGCGTACCTCTACTCGCCATGCTCGCGGGTGGAAAATTACTTCTCATATCCCATCCTGGCTCAAGATGCGCTACCTCCCCCAAGCTCGGAGACCACACAGGTCCCAGAATCCTTACAGGACTCCCCCTTTGGAGGTGGGGGCCCATAGAATTAGCAACTTTGCTCCTTCTGCTCCCGCAGCCTCAGGGACGCCCCTACCCCCACCCGAGGGTTGGGGGGGTGTCACTGAGCATGATCCTTGATGCAACGATTCCTATGCAAGGGACATTTTGAGTCCCCCCCATCCTTCCCTTAGACCCTAAACCCTGGTGAATCAGGGGTGAGGGGTGGGGTGGGTTCTCTGGGGGTGGGGCGGGGCTGGGCAAAGGGCTAGGGGCTCCAGACACCAGGGTATGGGGATGGGGATCGATTATATTGCCAAAGGGTTTAACTTCTTTAAAAAACAAAAAAGCCCCCCAGATTCCGAAAGGTGCGGGAAGGGGGAGCGAAGATCTTTTCCAAAGGGTACAGACCTCTTCCCAACGTCTACCCCCTGCTCACCAATCTGCCACACATACCCGGCTTTTTAGTTCAGCTTTTAAAAATAACCACGATCATGACAAACCTCTATAAAATGTGATTCTCATCCCCCAAATCAACAAAAGCTGTGGGGCTTTGGGGAGGGAGAGAGAGCGAGCTAAAGGGACGACGACTCCCAAGCCCCGCTGCCCTTTGTGCCGCCCTCCCGCCCCGGCCGCCAGGGTGCCCGCAGCTACGCGCATGCGCTGCATGACGCGCTCCCCACACGCATGTCGCGCGCCTCCAGCGCTCCGGGAACGCACGGACGCGGGGCCGGGGGCGGGGCGATCGGGGAGGCAGGAATGGCGGGGGTCTTCCTGAGCTCAGCGGCTCCCCCTCCCCAACATCCACACAGCAATAAGTTTCTCTCACCCAGTGGGGGCGGGGCGGGGCGGGCCTGGCCGGTCGACATGTGTTGGGGGGTTGGGGGAGTGGCAAGGGGGCGCTCTCAGGGATGGGGGCGGGTGTTCGGAGTCAGCGTGGGGAGGGGAGGTCTGCAAATCGTCCAACTCTGGTGCTAACCGCGAGTCTTCTCAGCCCACCCCCAGGGCAGAGAGGGAGGGGTCGGCACGGCCCCTCCCCCAAGCCTCCCCCACGCCCACCCTGGGTGCATGAACCTCCCAATGCAGAAGCTGCCGCATGTCACCCCCCCCAAAGAAAAAGTGTCATGCCCCCTTCCCACCCACCCTCTCATTCTCCACCAAAATTAAAGTTTCCTTTTCATTTAAAAGTCGCCTCCAGTGTGTCTGCTGGGACCGTCTCCCGGTTGGGGCCGCGTGGTTTGGCGCGTAGACAGCAGGGTTGGATTAAAGTGGTAAGGGCGTGCCCTTCGGGGATCTAAACAGCCCTTTGATATGGGGGTGAGTGCCTGCCTACACCCCCAACTAGAAAGTCCGAGGGCACCCGGGCGATGCGAACTCCTACATGAGGGTGGCTACCCCTCAGGAGGGAACCTGGGCTCCCAATGTGCACTGCGGCCGAAGGCTGCTGACTCTGAGCCAGTCTGAATGCCGACTCGGTGCAGGGCGCTGTCCTCGGTGCTGAAAGCAGTGCGCTTCCTGCCTGTAGCGGCTGTGCTAAGTCCCAGGTTTAACACAGCTAAACACATGGTCACGACTTAACAAATGACTCCACAGTCACTGCCCTCACCGGTCTGCTGAGACTTCGGGGTCAGCCAGAGTGCAGCACACCTTCTGCCATTCACTGGGAGGTTTGGGGCAAGGGACGCATCTACGTAACATCTATATGACAAGGGGATACCTGGGAAGGAGGCTGCTGTCCCCTGACACTGACTGGCTGTGATCAGAACCAGCAGGCAGAAGGAGCCGGTGCCCACCCGGGCCATCAGAGAACCCCCTGCAGAAACGCATACAGAACCAGCAGGATCCAGTTGGGGCTGGAGTTTATTTCTGCCAGAGCTGGAGGCGGGGAGGGTCAGGGGCTCGCCTCCAGGCCCACGGGGACTCCAACAGAACTGCAATCACACAGGAGCAACCAGAAGGACAGGCAGAGAATGGGGGCAGAGGGACGAGTGGGGCCCCCTCATCTGGCCTCACTGCAAGAATCAAGGCTGGTGGAGTCCTGGGAGGGCAGGAGGCCAGGGAGGAGGAGGGGGACAGGCCAAGGGAAGCCCTGGCTGAGGAGGGCAGGGGGACAGTACTCCCTTCCTAGTCAAGACCATTAACAGCTAAGGGCAAGGCAGGAGCTCGGTGGGCCCAGGGTGTGCCACTGCATCTGGATTTCCTCCCCAGCAGGGGCCCAGTCCTTGCCTCCCTGCTCCCCTGCTCCTCTATGTTCCAGGGTTTGCAGCAGGTCTTGGGGGACCCTCCAGGCTGGGGTTTGACAAGCGGTGTGGTACCAGCAAGAAGCCACAGGGGGAGTTCACAGGACCAGCACCCAAGGGGGAAAGGGTTGGGGGGGGCGCTGAGGGCAGGAAGGGGTCACTGGGGCTGGGCTTCGGGGGGCCCGTTGGGCTCAGGGGCCTGTGGCCCAGACCCCGGCTCTGCCTCCTCGGCCTCCTCGTCTGATGCTACACCCTCCTCCAGCCGGAAGACCTGGCGAACGGTGCGGGTGGTGAAGGTGAGGGGCCCACGTCTGCAGGGGGCGGGGAGACAGGGAGACAGTGGTTAAATGAGGGGGGCAGAGAGAAAAGCGAGAAATAGGGAATGTGGAGAGAGAAAATAAAATTGGGGCAGGGGAGATGAGACAAGGAGAAATGGAGAGAGGTGGGTAGAGAAATAACAGAGAGAGAGAGAGCGCCAGAGGGACAGGGACAGAGGGATACGGGGGATGGAGGGACAGAGAGAGGTGGGGGAGCAGGGCTGGGTGAAGTGAGGGTACACAAACGCGGGGCAGCCGTACCGGAGCCGGTTCCTCAGCGTGGTCACCTCCCGGTTCATGGACTCGGCAGACTCTGTGACATCCTCCAGCTCGCGCTGCAGCCTCCGGCGACCTGCCTGGGCCCTGGACGCCTCCTCTTCCGCCTCCTCCAGCTGCCGCTTCAGCTGCTTCACACGCAGGTTCCCCTTCTCCAGCTTGTGGGGAGAGGGACGGCGGGTCACGTCTCCAAGTGCTGTCCTCACCCCTCCTTCTCACCACTCGACCTCCCACCCACATTCTTCCCTCCAGTCACACCGCTAATCTTTTTGCTCTGAACTCAGTGAGCTTATTTCCGCCCCCCAGGGCCTGTCCACCTACGATTCCCTCTGACTGGCTCTTCCTGTCCCCCTCCCAGTCTCAAGTAAATGTCACCTTATCAGAGGGGTCTTTCTGACTCCTCCCTCCAATCTAAAGAGGATTCTCCAATCCTCCATGTCTCCCTCACTCTTCAATCCTTTTTTTTCTTCAAAGTCCTGTCACAATCTTTAATTATCTTGGCTTGTTTATCGGTTTATCATGTCTCTCTTTTCCTATGCTGAAAACGTGAGTTCTGTGAGGGCAGTCACCTTCTCCGTCTCATTCACAGCCATATCTCCAATGTCTAGCGTAAGGCTGGCACGTAGTGGGTGCTCAACAACTGTTTGTGGAATGAATGGCGAAAAAAACACAGCTGAGCTTTTAAGGGCACAACGACACTAACTAGCGCCATGAGATCCATCCTGGCTCTGTCTACTAACTGTGACTTTGGTGCAAATTATATGCCCTCTTAAAAGAGTTCCATTTCCTCTATGGAATGGGGCTGGTGAGAGAGTGCAAGCACGTACTTTTTCAAAAGCAGGTAGCACAGTGTTTGGTTGACAGTAACCACTCCATAAATAATTAGAAGCACGAAGGCTGCAGCCAGAGTGCTAAGGCTGGAACCCTGGCTCCATCTCTTGAAAGCTAAATGACTTTGAGCAGGTCACTTCACCTTTCTGTGCCTCAGTTTTCTCACCTGAATGTGAAGGGAAAATAACTACTGTGTCGTTCTGATAAGAATTAAATGTGTGACACGTTATGTCTTTGGCAGAGTGCCTGGCACTCAGTAAACATTGCATGTTGTTATTTTAGCTCTGGCTTAGCCTCTGGGTAGTGTTTAACTTCTCACATCTCCTCAGCTGCCTCAGCCCCTAGAAAGCTCAGCTTTCCTAGATTCCAGAAGTCACAGACCACAAAGTCACTGATTCCATCTCTCTCTCTGCAAGTGGCACTAAGCCCCGGAATCAGATCTGCACACAGTTCCAGTCCTGTACCCACAGGCTGCCTCTTGTGATGAGAACTCGCTGCCTCCACAGATAGCATGTGCATCTCTCCATCAGTGGTCCCACACCCCGCTGCTCCCCAGTGGCGTCAGCTGCTCACCTGGTCCCTGAGCTGGTCGGACACCCTCCGCTCCTCCTCCACCTGGAGCACCACCTCCTTCAGCCGCTTCTCAGCTCTGCGCACCAGCTTGCCGGAGAGGATGCGTTCCCTGAAGAGAGGCATACAGGGGAGGTTCAGGGGAGGTGCTGTGCGGCTCCGTGCCCTTGGCCTTGTCCGGTGGCTGCCTTCCTGTTCTCGAACCAGCCTCTTTCCTTTCTCCCAACCAAAATGACTCCCACAGTCTACTCAGTCCAGACACAGGCGCCCAGGCTGCCTGCTCCAGGGCACCTAAGTCCTTGGCTTCTACTAAGATGCCTGTTGTTCCTAAGTATCTCCATGTCTCCACCAGTTTCCATATCCTACTAGGTCCCTCATACTCAACTGTACTGCCCCTAACCCTCCTCCCAGGGAACTGCCCACTGAGTACCAGTCCTCAGGGTAAACCACTGGGCACTGTCCTCACCCCTTTTCTCTGCCCCCGTATGTCAGTACCCACATGCCCTGAACTCTGTCCTATCCCCGCCACCTCCTTCCTCACAGCCCCAGTCCCTAGCTCTGGCCTGTCCTTTCCCACCTGACCTTCCCTCCACCTGGCCTGGAATCTTCCTTCTCCCTCCATCGTTTCCTTCTCCACGTCTTACTCCGGCTGTATGTAAATGCTTGTGGAACACCCCTCACATGCTCCACTGGGCCCAGCACCTTCTCCTGAACCTGCTACTCTTTCCCGTTCCCTGTGAGCCATCTAGATCTGCAGGCCAAAGCCACCCTCACCTCCTCTCCTCGGAAATCCTTTCCTTCCTGAATCAAATTCCCCCCTCCCCAAGGCCCCTGCTCATCCTTGCCTGCATGGACCGTCACACCTGGAGTGAAGTCCATGTAATGAGGTCCCTAGCAACAGGGCAGTACTCGGCAGCCATAGCTGGACATGGCAGCCCCAGGTGTGCTGAGAAGCAGGCACAGGGCAGGGGAATTAGGAGGGCGCCAAGCCATGGACAGAGATGTAGGAAGGAGGTTCCTCCAGCTGCTGATCGGTGGGCCACCCTGCCCCTCCTCATCTCGCAGCCCCCTGTGGCTCCCCATCGCCCGGAGAACAGAGTTCCGCAGCCTGGCATTTGAGGCCCTTATCTATCTCCTCTTAGTTGCAGATTCCTAGGACCAATCACAACTCCTCCAAATGCCCCAATGTCACCCACACATTCCCCCGTGGCTGCTGCTCTTCCAGGGACTCCATGCCTTGAGCCCTTCCTCATTCCCGTCAGGCCCAGCTCAAACCCCTCCTCCTCCAGGAAGCCTTCCAGAACCATGCTCTCAGGCTGGTCCAGCTTCTCCTTCAACTATGGTCCCCCGGCCCCCCAAGTTCAGAGAGTCTCTCCTGTGTTGCCATGTCCCGTTCACATATCTTTCTCCTTGTTGGGTCGGGGGATAGACCTGGGCCTGAAGGGAGGGAATGCCCATGTCTCATCCTTCACTCAGGCACAGGAGGGTGAGCAGCACACTCTCAACGCGTGTTTGTTGAATGAATAAATGCAAAAGGGAATCTTATATGGTAGAGATACTGAATGACAGGCCAGGCACCCAGGATTTACAGTCCATCTTCACCTAAGTTTTCTTACATATGATGGAATAACAATGGCCTTTCTCTCACAAGGAGTGTGAGTCATACGTGTGTATATACAGGTTACCCGGTGTCTGACGTATATAGTAAGGCTCAATAAGTGAAAACTATTATTATTGTTTTCTTGTCACTGAATAGTACTGAGCAGAAAAATCTATTGTATCGGAAGAGTGACACTTATCCGGCTTAGTAATAAGTGTTCTGTTACTTTCATTAGCACAGTGGTTCTTAACTGGAAACAGTGGAGGGGGGAGGGGAGAAGGTGTTCCTGGTTGTTCCAAAGGCTGGAGATGGAAATGCTCTCAGCCCCGCACTGGCGCTGCTTCCTGGCTTTGAATGTGGATGTGTGGGTGTGATGTTTGGTGTGACTGCAGTCATTTTGTGACCATGAGGGAAAGACGAACAGAACTACACAGGTGCTGACCTAACCCCGAGCCCTGCCATATTTCAGCTGCCCGGTTCTGGACTTCTTATCACGTGAGAGAAAGAAACCTTTTGTGAGATACTGATGATGTGGCCTCAATTCTCACCCCTTCTTGTGTCTGCACACTTTGCAATGTGCCTTTGCAGCTGCCTCCATCAAGAGGTAGAATCTATTTCTCTATCCTCTTAAATCTGAGCTGGCCACATGACTTGCTTTCGTAGCAGGATGTGGCAGAAGTGACTTTGTATCAGTCTCAAGTCTGGGGCCCAAGAAGTCTTTAACACTTTCCCTCACTTTCGGAACCCTGACTCTGCCATGTGAACAATGCTGGGTCAGGAAAGTAAGCCCAGTTGTCCCACACGAGACCTTAGACATATGACAGCCCAGCTGAGGTCAGCAAACCTATCTAGCTGACCCTTGGGTGAGCAAAGATGCATGAGCGAAGCCCACTAAGCTCAGATCGGTAGAACCTACCAGCCAGCCCAAGGATTCATGAGTGATAGGAAACAGTTGCTGTTTTAAGCCACTGAGTTTTAGGATGGTTTGTTATGCAGCTATAGCTAACTGCTACATTACTGTTTAAATCACACTGTTAGTGGGAGTGCAGGTACTTGTAGCACAAAACACCTTAAAGGATTTAGGAAATCAGAAACCATTAACATTATGATGCCTGTGGTGTTCCTAAACCAGCGTTTGTAACACAGGTCCCCTTCACCTCGTTGCCCAGAGTGTGGGGGTCACCTGTAGCCATGCCCCCCTCTCCCGCGTACCTGCTCTCCTGTTCCAGCTGCTCCTCGGCCTGGGCCAGCTTAGACTCCAAAGCAGCAATGGTCATCTTCTGGCGGGCCCGGGCCCCAGCATCCTCCTCGGCTAGGCGGCCCCGGAGCTCCTGGACCTGTCGCTCCAGCTGCTGCCGGCCGCTCTCTGCCTTGGCTGAGAAACTGCGCTCAGCTGACAACTCTGTGGTAAGCGATTCCACCTGTGGCAGCGGGAAAGGCAGGATATTATGGCAGAGTCTCAGAGAGAAGGCGGTAGGTAAATCCAGGCACCTCCCACAATTAAGTGAATTGATGATTCTTAAGTGCATAACACGAAGCCTGATAATACTAGATACTCAAAAATGTGAGCATGAATTTTTCCTGATAGGCTTCCTGGCCAACAGCAGTGCCAGCCCTGGGTTTTTACCTTTTGGATAGGTTTTTGCTATTTTAATAAGTCCGCAAGACTATCACAAACTTGTTTAGATGCTATAAATTCTACCTCTGACTGTGAACACGTCTATTCCAAGGGTTATCACACTTTTGCTGGCACCAGGATCATCTCGGAGCTTGTGAAAAAAAAATGTGGACCACAGAATCCCGCTCTCCAGATATCATGACACAGCAGGTCTGGAGTGGGGTCCGTGAATCCACATTTTAAACAAGTATCTCAGGTAGGTAGTTCTGGTATGAGCAACATGCAGTATCATTTTGAGAAATGTCAGCTCAATAAACAGCAGCTACTACACTGAGAATGTGTAGACACAGCCCCTAATAATAGCATGCATTTATTCAGCTCGTACTGCGAGCAAGGCTTTATGCTGGGGACACAGGAGTGAGTCAGACTTGGCTTCATTCGTATTTTCTTTCATTTCACCCTCACAGGATCTGACAGATGTAATGATTAGCATTTGCTCTTTTTTTTTCCATTGTTAAATCTATTACTTTTTTGCAAAATAATTTTTTTATTTTTCAGTGATAGTTGACATGCAGTATTATATTAGTTTCAAGACTACGACATAATGATTGGACATTTATATAACTAGATTTACAGGGGCAATCACTTTGTAAGTTATGTAAATACCTAAGCAATTGCTCTTTTTTTAAAAAGTCATTTTATCGGAAAATAAAACTGTGATTCTGAAAGTCAAAACCTGATTGATATGTGGTTTCATGGATTAATAACAGGCAAACTTCCCTGTCGCCCCCACCAAGGTCAGAAAAATAAAGTGGCCACTCTATAAGCCTGTTCACCTGCCCACCCTAATGACAACCCTCTCTGTCCCCTAAAATAGCAATGTCATCCTGACTTTTAGGGTGACCACTTCCTCACCCTTCTTTTGAGTTGTATTACTCAAAGATATGCCCCTAGGTCCTACAGTTGAATCCCGCCCATTTCAAAAATTATAGGTACGTCTTTTAATTCTCTTTTAACGTACAGTTCCCTCCTCCATCCCTTTTACTTCCTCACAATTTATCTGTTGAAAGATCTGAGCCATTCCACCCTGCAGGATTTCTCTGAGTCTGGACTTTCCTGACTACACACTTGTGGTCTAGCTCAGCACGTTTCTGTGTTTCTGTTTCCTTCATATTGGCAGTTGGGTAAAGGCACATAACTCTTTCTCTTTCTGAGTTTCCAAGGTAATGGATTGATTCTCTATCATCCTCCAACTATATTGGGTTGAATAGGCTCCCTCCAAAAATTCATGCTCACTTGGACCCCCAGAATGTGACCTTATTTGGGAGAATAAGGTCTTTGGAGCCGTGACTAGATTAAAATGGGGTCGCTCTGGATTAGGGTGCCCTGTAATGACTGGTGTCCTTATAAGAAGAAGGGAGGAGACACAGGGACAAGACACAGAGAAGACAGAGGCAGAGACGGAACAGATGTCTCTGTAAGCCACGAATGCCAAGGATTGCTGGCGGCCACCAGGAGCCGAGAGAGGGGCATGGGACAGATTCTCCCTCAGAAGGAACCAAGCCTGAACACATCTCAAAACTGGATTTCCGGCCCCTGGAACTGTGACAGAGGAAGTGCCATTGTTTTAAGCCCTTCCACCTGGTGCTAATTTGTTACAGCAGCCCCAGGTAACTAATACGGTATTTTAAAAATATTGTGGATGTGCGGATTTAAACAGATTTGGTAGATTTGGAGGAACCATGATGATTATCTTTGCCGAAGCTCAAATTACTCCATTTGGGGCCAGCGGGAGCCGCTCCGGGTTGACTTCCATGTGCTCCTGATATGAGTACCCTTGCTTTCTTGAT
Organism: Rousettus aegyptiacus; assembly: GCF_014176215.1. Lineage (NCBI taxonomy): Eukaryota > Metazoa > Chordata > Mammalia > Chiroptera > Pteropodidae > Rousettus > Rousettus aegyptiacus. The sequence continues at coordinate 46,323,875 of NW_023416289.1, read as the reverse complement.
AACGGGTATGTTACGGACTGAATGTGTGTGTCCCCCCAAAACTTAAGTGTTGAGGCCCTCACCCCTAATACGATGAGATCTGGAGAGGGGGCCTTTGGGAGGTGATTAGGATACACAAGGTCATGAGGGTGGGGCTGCCACAAGCGCATTAGTGGCCTTGCAAGGAGACACTAGAGTTCACCTTCTCCCCCTCCTTCACCCCCAACATGTGCACATGGCTAGATGGCAGCTGGCTACAAGCTAAGAGTAGAGGCCCCGGAATGAGGCCGGTGTGGCTAGAGCAGAGTGAGTTTGAGGGAAAGGGTTAGCGATGAGGTCTGAGTCTGCCAGGGACCGGAGTATGGGGCGATGTAGGTGTCTGGGACTTCACTTTGAAAGCAGGCTATATCATCCTGGAGGATGATGGCCTTTCCTATGGATCTATTGGATCCTCGGGGGTAGAGCTGGTGTCTTACTCTGAGTCCCCAGAAGTGTCAGGGCATGGCCCACGAGATGCCTCACACTGTCTTTAAACCTTAGTGAAATAATGGAGACACAGGTCTCTCTTTGGAAATCCCACATCTCTGTCGTCTGCCTAGCAAACTCTCAAGTGCTCACAAGACCTCTTCAGGCATCACCTCCAGCAGGAAGTCTTCCCTGATAGACCTTAGCCTCCAGGCTGCCTCAGTCGTCCCACCTGAAATCTCAGTGTCTTGCGCTCCCGCCACGTTCATGTCCATCTCTGCATTGGGATAGTCTGTCTCCTCCATCAGACCAGGAGGTCCTTAAGGGCAGAGGCCTGAAGTGACCCATCTCCAGATCCCCTGCATCACCCAGAGGAGGATCGGGGCCTCCACGGGCTCAGAAAATGTGTATAAATAAATATACAAATAAAAATATGCTTGTCTCCATCAGCGTAGCTCCTACTCATGCTTTAAGACCCCAGTCAAAGGCCTCGCTTCCAAATTCCAAATGCCTTCTCATCATTTCTGCAGAGTTCTCTCTCTCTCTGCCTCCCTTTCTCTCTTTCCCTCTCTCTTTCTCCATCTCTGGGCTCAGTCCCCGAGGAAGCCTCAGAAATTCAAGTGCGCGAGGCACTGGGGCCTCCCTTCCTGAGTACTCCTCCCGGTCATCCTCAAACAGTCCTTCTTCCTCCGTCTGTTGAACGAGGGGGCTGCGGGTTATGGCGTGGGGCTGGGGGAGGCCTGGGCTGGCGGGTGGTGCCCGGGGCCTGCTCACCTGCAGGAGCAGCTTCCGGTAGCGGTCGCCAAGTAGCTCTGCGTTGCTCTGCTCTTCCTCCAGCTCCTCTTCCATTTGCCCTAGACGCCCCTCCAGCTGGCGCTTCTCGTCCAGAAGGGCAGCCCTGGGGAGATGGGACCCCCCCCCGGAGGTGAGGGCCGGATGGCCAGAGGAGGGTGCCCTGCTCCACATCACTGGGGGCCACTCACTTGCTAAGGCTGCCGTTGGCCACCTCGTCCGCCATCTCATCCCGTTCCTGCTGGGCCTGCCTCCTGGCACGGTCTGAGGCGGCCAGTTCCTGCGGTGACAGAGACGAGGTGGTCAGCAGGGGCCACAGGAGGCTGTCTGGGCACCAGCCTCCCTGCCTCTCACACCTTAAGTCTCTTGCTTGTTTTTTTTCCCACTGCACATGAATGAGGGACTTGGACTTACAGGCAGATGACTCCTAAGCCCTCCACCCCATCCATGTCTTGCCTCCTCCTGCCCCCCAGGCCCCTGGCCCTCATCGCCTCCTTGTAGTGCTCCAGTGTCCCCTTTCAAGCCTGCTCCTCCTCTTCCAGATTCTCCCCGGCATGGGGCCAGACTCACAGGCCACTCCTGGCCTCCTCTGTCCCCTTACCACCCACTGCCCTGCCCATCCTGCCCCTTTACCCTCTCTGCCTCATTCTCTCTTCTGCGTGCCCAGAGCCCTGGCTCTCCCCTGTGTCCCCAGCCTCCAGTATCCGCCACTCCGGTCCACCTTCCATAGGGCCCCAGAACAGATGCTGCCTCTCCCCTGCTCAGAGCCCTCCTTGGGCTCCCCGGTGCCCCAAAGCCCCGTGCGGTTGGCCCTGTCCACCCCCATCCTCACCTCCACCCCGCCTTCCATCCAAGGCCCCGCCCACCCTCACCCTGTCTCCCACCCTCACTTGCCCTCCCATATGGCCCCACCCCCTCATCTCACCTCCCACCCTGGCCCCACCCACCCCACCTCCCACCCTAAGGCCCCGCCCACACCCACCCTCACCCCGCCTCCCGTCCCAGGGCCCCACCCATCCTGGCTTCACCTCTTGCAGCCGCAGCACCTCCGCCTCCAGCCCCTTAAGGCGCTTGTCGCTCTCCCGGTTCTGGGCAAAGATCTCCTCCCGTGAGCTGCGCGACTCTTCCACCTCCCGCCACAGCTCCTTCATCTGGGCCTGGACGGAATGGAGCGAGTAGGAGCGCTCAGGCTGGTCGTGACTCAGGGGAAACCCCCCACCCCTGCAGCAGCCCCGTGGGGGCTCGTTGGCTCCCCCAGAGCCCTGCAAACCTGGGCTTCCCCTGCCACCCCGGCCAACTGTGGTGTGATCTTGGGCCAGCCCCTCCCCTTCTCTGGGCCTCTGCTGCCTCCTCTTCAAAAAAGAAACACCTTAAAATTAGAAGAAGCATAAAATAGCTATAATGCTTGGACTCTGTAGTAGTGATAACAATGGCAAACCTACAGGTGGAGAAACAGAGGCAGAGGGATTTACAACACAGCGAGGGTGGGAAGTGGCAGAGTCAGAACTTGGACCCAGGTCCTCTCGGCCTCAGAGAGTACTCCCTCCCTTCGCCACCTGGCTACCTGGCCACACTACTTCTGAAAGGGTGTAAAGATGCCAGTATAAAAGTTTTCTCGTCATCGGTGGTTAAAATAAAGAAAAAAATAAAATGCAAACTAAATGACCACCACCATTTGAAAAACCCACTCTACTTCTTTACATTAGAATAGTGGGTAGCTAGCTGTTCACGGCCACAGTGAAGACAGCAGCGGACTTGGGAGTAGAGCAGGACAATTATCATCGCTGTTGTTAATATTATTATTTGTTTGACAACAATAGCTTTTCCGTGGAGGGGTTTTCTCTCAGTGATGACGCGGCTGGCAATTTGTACTTTTTGGGAGGGATCTTTCCATACCAGCACTGCCCAACCGAAATATACTTCAAGGACATATGCTGCTTTTTCTTTTCTAGTAGCCACATTAAAAAGGTAAAAAGAAACAGGTAACATTAGTCTGAACACTACATTCTATTTAGCCTGATGTATCCAAAATGTTATTACCATTGATAATCAAAATCAAAATTATCAAGATAGTTTACCTTTTCTTTTTGGTACTAAGTCTTCAGAATCTAGTCTGTGATCAGAATTTTGGACTCGCCACACTATAGATACCCAAGAGCCCAGTTTTATATTTAAAAAAAAAAAATAGACTTGACTTTTTAGGGCAGTTTTAGTTCACAGTGATATTGGCTAGAAGGTACAGAGCTTCCCATACAGCCTGCTCCATTATCCACATCTCCCACCAGAGTGGGACGTTTGTTTCCAATAGACGAACCTACATCACTATCATCGAAAAAAAATATTTTTAAACAACCAGGTATAACTTTCATAATCAGGGAGGAAAAAACCCTAAGCTATTTCCCTTTCGAAAATTAAATTAAATGAAGGATTGGACTTAAAAATGAGCATTTTAAATAAAGACAATAAAAAGAACTGAGTGAGCCTTTGGGACATGGGTGTTAATAAGGGTGGTGACTAATCTGGGTGACCTTCGTGAGGTGGAAGGAGGAACACACGCTGGTCTCCCGCTAGCAGCCAAGGTGGGGCTCCCCTCCTCATCTCCAGCCCCAACCCCCGGCCGGCTCAGGCCCCGTCCCCTACCTGCATCTTGCGAAGCTGCTTCACCGCCTCTTCCTTGCCTTGCCCTGCAGCTGCGGCCTGTGCCTTCAGGTCCTCCAGGTCCGCCTCCAGCTTCTGGCGGGCAGCCACGGCCAGGGCGCGCTGCTTACGTTCCTCGTCCCGCTCCACCTCTGCATCCCGCAGCTGGAGGTTGTTGGGGGGAGGCCGGGAGGGGCGCGTTCAGGCACGGGAGGGCCAGGCTCCCTCTGCATGCCGGTGACATAGATGTCCAAACGCCAGCTCCGGCCCTGGCCTGGAGCCCCGACCCTGTGCCCCTGTTCCTCTCCACCCCACACCTTATCCCGCCCCTCCGCTGCTCAGCACCCGCCCATCCCCTGGCAGAGGGCCTTGCCCACTGCAGACAGTAGGACTGAGAGGGCAGTGAATAAATGGTGCCGAAGAGCACATGAATGAGGGAGGGAGCTCGTGTGTGGAGGGGGTGTGGATGAGCTGGTCCCGAGCGGGTGGCGCGTGTTGGGGGGCGTGGCGGGCCAAGCTTCAAGGGAACAGGGGCGTGGCTGGGGCGGAAGGTGGTTGCTGGTAGGTGAGGTGGACGGAGAGGAGCTGGGTGCAGGGCGGGTGATGTAGAGTGCTGAGCAGATGGTGGATGGACAGGTGTAGTTGGTGGGGGATGTTTAAGGGGTAATGCCAGGGGGTCAGTAGGACCTGCCAGGAGGTTCGTGGGTTATAGTTGGGAGCAGGGTGGGGCACAGGAGGCTGGCGGGCTAGCAGGCGGGACTGGGGTAGAGACACTGGGGGGCAGGGAGGTGAGACCTCATGCCCCGTGCTGGCGGCCACCCCGCCGCGCCCCGCCCCGCCTGCGGGTACCTGTTTGGCTAGCTGCCGCCGCCGCTCCTCACCGGCCTCGTCCCGGCCCTGCAGGTCGCGCTCGTGCTGGGCCTTGAGGGCCTGCACGGTCACTTCCAGGCGCAGCTTGGCATCCTCGGCCGCTGTCAGCTCGTCCTCCAGCTCTGTCACCTGTGTCCGGAGGTCACTGGCCGCTTGTTCTGCCACCCGGCGGGCTCGCTCCAGCTCATGTACCTGGTGGGTGGGAGAGTGAGCGCCAAGCACTGGGTCACAGAGTGGGCCAGGGCCCTAAGTCTAGCCTAGGACAGAGTGGAGGCAACCCAAGACGACATGCCCATCCTGCTTCGTTCATTCGTTCACTCACTCAACACTTCCTGCACACCGCTTTCTACGTCACATTCTGAATCATCCTAAAACATAGTTTATTAACCACCTGCGCGTCATACGTCTATTATCCGAAGTGCTTAGGTGCCAGGCTGGCAGCTCTGCGTGAGCACGTGACTTGGACGGCCGCCTCTCTTCACATTCGGCACGTGACAGCACACGTGTGCGCATGCGTCTCCCTCCCAACACCGAGTGCGCACACGCGGTCCCAGGGGCACCTCGAGCGCGAGGTCGCACTCACGCTCTTGCCCACATCGTCCTTGCTGCTCAGCAGGGCCTCCAGCTCCGCCCGCAGGGCCCGGGTCTGGCGCTCCAGGTCTCCGCGCGCTTCCTGCTCCTCCTCCAGCGCCCGCGCCAGAGCCAGTGCCCGGGCCTCCCGCTCGCGGCCCTCGGCCTCCGCGCGCTCACGCTCCTCCACTGCCCGCAGCACTGCTGCCTTCTCCTCTGCCAGGAGCTGTCGGGTTCGGGGAGATGGGGTGGGAGGAAATAGGTTAGCTGAGAGGAGTGTACGAGGGGGTGGGGGAAGAGGGGTAGCCAGGGACAGAGACAGATGACACACAGAAGCAGAGGAAACCATCAACGAACAAAAAGACGGCCCACTGAGGGGGGGAGGATATTTGCCAGAGATACATCTGATAAGGGGTTACTATCCAAACTTTATAAAGAACTTATACAACTGAACACCCCCAAAAAACAAACCAGTTACAAAAAGGGCAGAGCAGCTACATAGACATCTCTCCAAAGGGGACAAACAGATGGCCAGCAGACATATGAAAAGATGCTGAACGTCACTGATCATCAGACAAACGCAAATTAAAACTACGATGAGATACCAGCTCACACCTGTCAGAATGGCCATCATCAATAAATCAACGAACAACACATGTTGGGGGTGAGTGAAGGAAAGGGGACCCTCGTGTACTGTTGGTAAGATCACAAATTGGTACAGCCAACAGGGAAGACAGTGTGGAGGTTCCTCAAATAATTAAAAATGGAACTCCCTTGTGACCCAGCAATTCCACTTTGGGGTATTTATCTGAAAAAATCCAAAGCACTAATTCGAAAAGATAATCTGCATCTCTATGCTCATTGCAGCATTACTTAGAACAGCCGAGATAGGAAGCAACCTAAGTGCCCATCAATAGATGACTGGAGGAAGAAGTGGCATATATATGCAATGGAATATTACTTGGCCATAAAAAAAGAATGAAACTGTAACATTTGCCAACATGGATGGACCTAGAGGATATTATTCTAAGTGAAGTAAGTCAGACAGAGAAAGACAAATCCCATGTGATTTCACTCATATGTGGAATCTATAGAATACAATAAATGAACAAACAAAACAGAAACAGACTCATAGATACAGAGATCAAAATGGTGATTTCCAGATGGGAGGGGGTTGGGGTTGCATGATGAAAGTCAAGGGATTAAGAAGTATAAATTGATAGTTACAAAATAGTTACGGGGATGTCGAGCCCAGCATAGAGAATACAGTCAATAATATGGTAATAAATTTGCATGGTGCCAGGTGGTGACTAGGCTCATTCAAGGGATCTCCTCATAAATTATATAAATAACCACTATGTTGTACACCTGAAACTAATATCCAATAATATTGAACGTCAACTATAATCGACAAATTAAAAAAAAGAAATATGATGAGTCTCAGTGACCTATGAGACAGAATTAAGCAAATATAAATGTATTTAGAGTCCAGAAAGAAGGGGAAAAATCGAAAACGGGGCTGAAAAATATTCAAAGAAATAATGGCTGAAAATTTCCACATTTGATCAAAAACACCAACCCATAGCTGTAAGAAGCTCGGCAACCCCAAAGCAGGGCATATATAAAACTCCACAGCTGTACATATAGTCAAACTGCTAAAAACCAAAGATAAAGAGAAAAATTTAAACCAGCTAGAAAAACACGTGACGCAGGAAATTACGTGACACACAGGTGGCTCGCTTTTCATCTGAAATCATGGAGGCCCGAGATAACAGAACAACCTCTTCGAAGTGCTGAAAGAACAAAACTGTTGACCTAGAATTCTATATCCAGTGAAAGTATCTTTCTAAAGTGAAGGCAAAACAGTGACTGATGCCTGCGTTTTCTAGATGATGAAAACGAGGCACAGAGAGGGTTGAGCAATTTGTCCAAGCCACATGGCCAGAAACAGCTGACCTGGGATTCGAACCTCGGGGCTATCTGATCTTCACGCTCTGTGAATCTAGGGCTCTGTTTCAGCCTCGGGTTGCCAGAGGCTCAATATTATCCTCATTTCCCAGATGGGCACACTCAGGCCAAGAGGGACTGTGGCTTGCCTGAGGCACACCATGAGTGGGGACTGTCAGGGCATATTTGGGAGTAAAAGGCAGTGCCGCTAATAATTATTCTGGGACGTAATAAGAGACATAAGTCGGGATGGGTGGGTGTCTTATTTGACGGACTCAGAGGGAAGAAGCCTCTTGCCTGAGGGTCCCCCCAAGTTCGAAGTGGACCTGTGCCATCACGCATCACTGACTGGCCATAGTGCCTGTGGGGAGCGTGGCCCAGCACCCCGACTTCCCTGAGGCGTGCCCCACCTGGTCGAATTTGCGCTGCTTCTTCTCCAGGGAGCCCACAAGCTGCCGCTGTTGCTCCAGGTCCACGGTGACATCGTCCAGCTCCTGCTGCAGCCGCCGCCGGCCCCTCTCCAGCCGCTCCACCGCCTCCGTCTTCTCGGTCAGGCGCTGGGCCAGGGCCTCGGCCTCACGGGCCGCCCGGCGCCGGGCCTCTTCCCCTGCCTCCAGGGCCCCGGCCTCTTCTTCCTGGCGCCGCCGCCACTCTGAGAGCTGTGGGGGAGGGGAGGAGATAGAGGAGGGGAAGGAGATGGGGTGCATGGTAGTTGCGGCCGTGACTAGAGTGTGGGTCGGGAGCGCTCGATTTCACAATGAAGGGACTGAGGCCTGAGGAGGCAAATGACCCGCTCCCCTGGGCTCTCCTACCTTGGGGTAGGACTAGGTGGTGACATCTATGAACCCCAGCTCCTCCGGGAGATTAAAATTATTTTTGCTAAGACCCGGGCTCTGGCCTGGGGAACCCCCAGTCTGATGGGGGAAGACTGAGTGTCACAGCCAGGGTGATAAAGGCTAAGATGGAAGTATGGGAGTCCACAGGAGAGGTTTCAGAATCTGTTTAGGACATTCAAGGGAGACTTCCTGGAGGAGGAGACATTTGTGATGGGTCTTAAAGTATGCATAGAGGTTTGCCAGCTGAAGAAGGACACTTGCAGACATGCATTCAACACTCATTCACTCAACAGGTATTTCTTAGGGCCTCTCAAACATCAGTCTATGTTGGGGACCAGATCTAACTCTGAGAGGGTCCCTCTTTGAAGGAGCTCCAGGTTCAGGGTGTGTATGTTGGGGAGGGAACTCAGATGGAAAGAGTGTGCCAACCCGGGGCGATTGGAGTGGAAATAGGGGAGAAAGAGGGTTGTGGGAGCTCAGAGTGGCATGGTCAGGGCCTCCCCACAACAGGAGAGGCTAATGCTAAGTCCTGGAGAATAAAAGGTGACTCCCAGGTGAAGTGATGAAGGAGACATGAGAGGTGAACACAGCTAAAGATGAAGGAAGGACAAGAGCATGCAGAGCCCCAGCCGAGAGGTGCGGGCTTTGTCCAGGGTAAGCTGGGAGCCATAGGAGGCCGTGAGCAAGGGAAAGGCAGGGTCGGCTCTGGGGGTGGACAGGCCATGCTGGAAGGGGAGAGACTGGAGGCAGGGACGCTTGAAGGAGGCTGAGATGGGCATGCAGGGGACAGAGGATGAGGCCTGAGCAGGGCTGGGGCCCTGTGGATGGAATGCAGGCGATGAGACAGGAGGCACGGGGCTCTGCGCTGACAGACGCTGGGGGCCGAGGGAGAGTCAGAGGTGAGACTGGCACCCAGAACGCTGGCCTATGACTACTCGGGCAGCAGAGCCATCCCTGAGCCATCCCTGAGCCGGGAAGAGGAGGTTGGGGGATTAAATGTCCCATTGAGGTCTCGCTGCAGGTCCGCTCACCTGGACCTGGGCGGTCTGCAGCTCACGGCCCGCCCGCTCCCTGGCGGCTGCTTCCTCCTCCAGCTGCTCCCGCAGTCCTGCTGCCTCCGCCTCCAAGGCTCGCACCCGGGACCCCAAGGCCAGCTTCGCCCTGGTCTCCTCCTGCAGCAGCTCCTGGAGAGGGAGGGGAGGATGGATGTCAGGCGTGGGCAGAAGGATGGAAGGTGTCGGGGGCTGGGTGACAAGGGTGGGCTGCGGTCACCTGGGCGTCATGCAGCTGGACCTCCGTGCTGCTCATCTCTTTGCTTAGCCTGATGGCTCTGGACTCAGCCTCACTCAGTGCCCCAGACACGTTCTCAAGTTCAGCCTGTGGGGAAGGGGAACCTTCTAACAGCGGCTTCCAACCAGCTGACCCCGTCGGCAACTCCACCTCCCGTCCCTATGACCACACATGGCTGGTGGGAATGTAAAATGCTGCAGCTGCTGTGGAAAACAGTCTGGCAGTTCATCAAATGGTTAAACATGGAGTTTCCATATTGCCTAGCAATTCCGCTCCTAGGAATATACCCAAGAAAAATGAAAATGTATTTCTGTGCAAAAATGCGTGCAGGAGCATTCGTAGCAGCCGTGTTTGCAATAGCAGAAAGGCAGAAACACCCAATGTCCACCGACTGACGAATGGATAAACAAAATGTGCCCCGGGAATGATTCTAAGCACTTTGCAACTATTGGCTCATCAGATTCACACACCAACCCTGTGAGCTAGAAGCCATTGTCATTCCCCGTTTACACAAAGGAAAGCTGAGGCACCGAGGGGTTAGGAAACATGCCCAAGATCACGCAGCTACGGGCAGCGGAACTAAGATCTGAGTCCAGGTAGAGGGGCTCTGAGCTGTGCTGTCCTCTGTGGTAGCCCCCAGACATACAGCGGCTACTTAAACTAAAATTAAACAAAACAAAAAATCCGGTTCCTCAGTTGGACTTGTCACATTTCGAGTGCTCACTAGTGAATTGGACGGCGTGAATACAGAACTTTACCATCACTGAAGAAACTGCTACTGGATAGTGCTGTCTAGTTCTCCTGCCATCAGCCCCCAAACTCTACTTTTGGTGTCACTTTTATTTTTGTAATATGTAAAGTGCTTGGTACAGTGACCACTACATAGCATGGTTCCATTTGGGGCAGACACAACTGTTCCCCCCAAATCCATTCTCCCCTGGACCTAGTCTATTAACTAGGACCATGGCTGCCAGCTAGAAACGACATTTTCCAGCCTCCCTTGCAGCTAGCTGTGGTCATGTGATTATGCTGTGGCCAATGGAATACAAGCAAGGTGATGTATGCAAATTATGCCCACAACACAGATTCCACTTTGAAGTGAGGTCAATGCTTCTGCAGGTGGTGGAGCCACAGGATGAAAGAGCCTGGGTCTTGAGCGACCTCATGGAGCACAGTGTTCTGCCAGACTCGACTGCTTACCTTGAACCTGTTTCTTGAGCAGGAAAGGCAGATAGATGTCTTTTATTTAAGCTGATGAATTCTGGGATCTCTTTGTTACAGCAGCCTAACCATTCCCTAACAAATATACTCCGTTCATCCAGAAGTTAAAAACTGTAAGTGTTTTCCCTCAGAGGGATTGGAGAATTAAAAGTCATTCTTCTCCCCATCCTTTTTGCTTGTTTGTATTCTCATTAAAAAATAATAATAATACAATTAAGTTTTAAAATCCACTGTTCTCCTAACAGTCACAGAATGAGACCTCACGTGGTCCCTTCACACAGCAGAGACCACTCCTGCCCTGGCCGCCCCCCTCACCTGGGCTCGCTGCAGCTTCTCGGCAAGCTCTGCCCGTGCCCGCTCCCCGTCACCCGCCCGGCCCTGCGCCTCCTGCAGCTGTGACTCCAGACGGCGCCTCCGCTGCTCGCCCTCCTGACGGGTGCTCTGCAGGTTACTTAGCTCCGCCCGTAGCTCAGACACCTCGGTCTCCAGAGCTAGCCGGGTCTTCTCCCACACGCCTTTGCCCTGGAGGGGGAGAGAGGGGAATGTGAAGTTAGGATTCCCCCCGCCAAGCAGACCACAGGGCCTTTGCCCTCTCTGTTCCCTCTGCCTGGGACACGCTTCCCCCTGATGCCGACATGGCTCATGCCTCACCTCCCTCAGCTTTTTACTCAGGTGTCACCTCTCACAGGACCCTCTATAGCCTCTATTTTAAATCACAAACCCAGTACTTAGCGCCTGATCCCCTTTTCCTGTTCATCACTCTCCCACGGCACTTTCCACCCCGATATCTGCCACGAATGTGTTTATATTGTTACTCTCTGCCTCTCCCACTGCACCATGAGCTCCCTGGGGAAGAGACCATTGGCTGTTTTATTCACTGCTGGGCTCCCAGGACTGTAGCATGTACCCAGTTAACCCGGAACAAAAGGAGAAACAAGGAGAGAACCCCAGAGAGATGGGACAGCCTAGACCAGCCAGAGGTACCTCCTCCAACCTAGCATCCTGCCATCTCCTGGCATGGCTCCCGGCCCTCCCCCCACTCGTGCCCCAACCCACCCTCCGGGCCTGCTCCAGCTGCTCCGCCAGCTCTCCCAGTGCTTGGCCGTGGCGCTGCCTCAGCTCCTGCACTGTCACCTCGTGGACGCGCGTCTCCTCCTCCAGAGCCTTCTTCAACTCTGTTACCTCCTGTTCCCTCTTGGACCTTTGATTGGTATGTGGGGGAGGGGCAGGGAATAGAATTTCAGAACGGAGGAAGGCAGGGACTCTGGGGGAGCCCCCAACAGTGGCTGGATCTGTTTATTGTTTCTCTCCAAGGATGGGGACCTCATTCCCCCGGGGGGATCTGGATGGGAGAAGTGAGGCTTTAAGGGTGAACTCCTGCTCATCCTTCAAAACCCTATTCAAAAGGCCCCTTCCCAAGGAGGTCTTCCTGGACTCTCCGCCACAGGTGTGGTTTGGGGCCCTCCCTTCCCACGCTCCACCTCTCCGCCACAGCATGCCTGCCCTGGATCAGGTCTGCCCTTTCTCTGAAAATGCCTCCCCCAAGACTGGCAGCTCCCGGGGGCAACGCCTGCGTCTGATTCATCTCCGTCCCCCGCTAGGCCCAGCCCGTAGCCAGAGCTGATGACCAACCAACCACTGAGAGAGTGACTGAACTTCGGGGCAGACCAGAGCTCACACCTGAGTCATTCCCCCCCGACGCCCCACAGAGCCAGGCCTCACCGGAGCTCCTGCTGGGCGTTGGTGGAGTCCAGCGTGTCCTCCAGCTCACCCCGCAGCGCCTCCAGCTCCTCGCCCAGGTCCCTGCGCTGCTTCTCCGCCTTGGCCCTGGCCAAGCGCTCAGCCTCCAGGTCCTCCTGGGCCTCGGCCAGCCCCGCCTGTGCCTCCCTCAGGGACTTGAGCAGCTGGGCCCGGGCTCCGCCCTCCTCCTCGGCCCTACGGGTGACGAGGACCTCGGAGTTAGTATAGGGGCAGGTGGAAGGCAGAAGTGACTTCTGGGAGTGGAGAGGCCAGATACTGCAGGTCCCAGCTTCTGTCCCTGGGCATGTATCCCCAGGGACTGCTTCCTGAGCTGCAAAGTGGCAGTGACACCCACATAGTCACAGGGACACTTACTAAGCTCCTGCCGATCGCAAACCCTTTACTTTATCGTCTCACTTAACGCTCACACCAAATGAGGAAACTGAGGCACAAAAGTACTTGCTCTGGTCACGTGGTCAGCGACTGTTAGAGCTGACCCTGGGGTCCCGCCTCATAACCCGTACTGGATATGGCCTGTTGCACAGAGAAACTGGGTCAAGAAACACGGCTGACGGGGGTGAGAACCTCGGGGAACATCGCTGACCAGGCTGTGCATCCCCTGCTGAGCCACCTGCCCCAGTAAGTGACAACCTCCCCGCACGGCAGGCTACTGGTCCGCGCGAGGACACGCACCCCTCACTTCGTGGGGTTGCCGTGAGGATGGCAATAAAAACAGTGAGTGTAGAAGGCTGCGTGCCTTATGATTCCTCTTATATGTCAAGGATAGGCTGCTCCTGAGTGGACAGGAGGCAGACTGGGGACGCCAGGGCCTGGGGGGAGGGAAGCGGGAGTGACAGCTTAGTGGGTATCAGGCCTCCTCCTGGGGTGACGAAGTGTTCTGGAACTAGATGGAGGTGGTGGCTGCATGACATTGTGAGTGTGCTAAATGCCACTCAGTTGTTCACTTTAAATGGTTAATTTTATAGTATGTGAATTCCATCTGGATATAAAAAAGATAACAAGTACATATGGGTAAAGTAATGAAAAGTGGCGACAGACCCAGGCGGCATTCCCTGAGGACTCGGAGTGTGCCAGGCGTCTCACGAGCACCCTCCTGCTTAATCCCCATACGCGCCCTAGAAGCAGCTTCTATGATCACCCCTATTTCACAGACGGAGAAACCGAGGCCAGAGATGTGCTAACACTTGGGTGAGAGGTCACGTGGCCAGAGGAGGGAAGAGCCAGGATTTGCACTCGAGGGTGTATTTCTTACACACACACACACACCCCCCCCGCGTATCAGCGATTCTAAGCAGCACGATTATTCTATAACCAAAGGCATCTCACATTGCGTGAAACACAGTGGGTGAATAGCATCTGAAATACTCAGCGCCGTATCTAGCACATAGTAGGTGCTTAATAATCGTGAGTGACTGTCATTATAATAATTATGATTCTTGAGATGGGAAGACCAAACTTATCAAATCGCAGCTGATTCTGGGCGCTTTGGCGCTGGGAGGCGGAGCCGGGGGGCGGGGGGAGTTGGGGGCGGAGGATCGCATTTTCTCAGGCCTGCCCCGCACCCCGACACACAAACGGCGGTGCGGGGCCTCATGTCACCTGTCCCTCAGCCAGGGGGGGCTCGGACCTCTCGCCAGGACCGTTTTACACAGGGCGACACCGGGGCTCAGAGGGGTGTGGCCTGTGCCCGGCTGGCTGGCGAGCGCGCACGAGCTCTGCGCCCAGGGGGTGTCGCTGGGGGCACCAGGCCGGCAGGCCCCGGGCCGCCCCCGCACCTGGTCAGGGCGGCCTGCAGCTCCTCCTCCTTGCGGCCCAGCTGGGCGCGCAGCTCCTCCACGCGCTGCTGCTGTTCGGCCATCTGCTCCTGCAGCTCGGAGCTCTCGCCGTCCAGCCGCCGCCTCAGCTTCTCCAGCTCCTGGCGGCCCTTCTCCTCCTTCCGCAGGCGGTCTGTGGGCGGCAGTCGGCGCTGGGTGTGAGGGCGGCACCCCTGGCTCCCCCGGCTCCCACGGAGACCCGCCGCCCATCCGCACGTACGGCAGCGAGTGAGGCTCAGCTCAGCGCCCCCTCCACACCGCCTCCTCTTTCCCGCGTCCCCGTGTCGGGGAGCACCCCACTGTCCCCCCGGACTCTGGACCAGACCCCCAGACGCTCAGACGCTGTCCTCTCCTGGCCCCCAGGGACAGCCCCTGCCCCCGCCCGCCCACCCTCTCTGCCTGCGCCTCTCCTCCCTGCCTCCCCAGCCTCCTCTTGGGCTCGCTCCCTTCGCCTTCTGATTCTGAAGTCCACGGCAAGGGACAGAGATGAAAAAGGGTCTGAAACAGTGAGTGGGACCGTCAGAGAGAGAGAGGGGGAGGGACCCAAGACACCAAGGACAGAGCGAGGGATTGGGACTGAGAGAGACAGGAGAGACCTGAGCGCTGGGAGGACACCAGCTGCGTCCCACCCCACTTAGCAGATCTGACGGCAGCGAAGGCCCCGCCGCTCAGCGCGCTCACAGAGCCCACCGGGGAGGAGCCCTGCCACCCACGGCCCCCCCACAGGCTCCGTGCTCACCCTCCATGTCTGCAATGGTGGCCTCGTATTTCAGTCGCAGTTTATTGAGGCTTTTGATCTTTTCCTCCTCCTCTGCCGCCTGGGATGAGAACTCGGACAGGCGTTCCTCCAGCAGCCTCCGCTCCTGGGGGGCAGGGGGTGTCAGGAGCAGCCCCCCCACCCTCATCTTTGGTGTCTTCCTCATTCACCTTTCAGCCCTCTCCATCCTTCTCTGACCCCCCCTGCTCCCAGGCCTTCCTCCCTTCCTGCTCTTCAGGCCAGCGGTCCCCAACCTTTGTGGCACCAGGGACCAGTGCTCCCATGAGAGTCTAGTGCCTGAGGACCTGAGGCAGAGCCGAGGCGGTGATGCTGGCGCTGGGGAGCGGCTGCAGATACGGGTGACACTTCGCTCGCCCACCTACTGCTCCCCCTTGTGCGGCCCAGTTCCTAACAGGCCACAGACCAGTACTAGTCCGCAGCTCGGGGAGGTTGGGGACCCCTGCTCTAGGGTGTATACCCGCCCCGACCCGCCCGCTCACATCTGCTGACTGCAGCGTAGACTCCCGTGATTGGCAGGGCACTGCCATGCCACGGAGTGACTGAGTCTCATCAACGACACCGCAGCCGACGCCCCCCATCAGCTGCTGTGTTTGAGTGTGCGGCGTGGACCCGTACCACTGCCCACGGTGTGGGTCACAGACCACGAGCCCTGCACCAACGCAGCGTATCAGGGAAGCCAGACCTCGGCACCACCCAGACCTGCTGTGTCGGGGTCTGCGTGGCCACAGGCTTGCCCTGAGCCTCCTGAGCACGTGATATGAGAGGTGCCGGCCTGCAGCAGGGCTTCCCAAACCACGAGCGTTTTGGGAGATCCACGGGGCAGGTCAGCACGACCCTTGAAAAGCAGGAGATAGAATGGGGTACAATAGCTACGGCACTGTGGGAATGTTCTGTAAAACTCCTGTGCATTCCTGAGCTCTCTGTGCAGGCACGGATCGTCTGGGACCCCAAAATCGCCTCCCCCGCCCCCGGAGCAGATCAGGGCTCTCTGCCTCCATCTTCTGTTCCTTCCTGACCCAGTTTACAATTAAGTCAGAGTGTGATTGTGTTGATTTCCTCTGATGACTCCCTTTCCTCCACCAGTGAGGGCACAGACAGTTTTCTAGTGAGCTCAGTGCCATGTCCCCTGTGCGTAGCCCAGGCCTGGCTATGGCAGGTCAAAGGTGGTGGCAGATTCTTCGCTGGGTCCCCATCCAGTGGTGGAGTCAAACTCACCACCTCTTGAAGCTGTGACTGCTTTAAGCTCAGTGGTCTGTAATCCACAGCCTGCAGGTCAAACCTGGCCCGCTGCCCATTTTTATAAATAAAGTTTTATTGGGACATGGCCACGCTTACCGAGGTGCACACTGTCTGGCCGCTCTTATGCTGCACCAGCAGAAATGGAGTGGCCCACAAATGTTTCCTCTCTGGCCTTTTAGAGACGTCTGCCACCACCTGACTAGAGAACTCCGTGGAGGGGACGCCATGTCAGTGCCTGGCGTACGCCTTGAAGAGGCCTGGCTGCTTTCCCCCACTTTCTCAGAGTCCCGAGGTGCCATGTCAGAACCCAGGCTATCCTGTGGGGAGGGAGGCCACACAGAGGAGCACTGAGACCCCAGATACCCTGCCGCTGTTGCCATGTGACGGCCACCATTGGCGGAACGGAGCGGGGAGGGGGCCTGTGCCATCCATGAAATGGTGGTTGTGTCAGCCATGAGGCTTTGGGGTGTCTAATGACACAGAAATTACTCAGTGATTGCCTCCTTGAGTGACAGTGTGACAAAGGGAGGCAAGGGAAACACAGCTACACTGAGAGTGACAAAGCCCCTGGAGGCAGAACTGGTGGGGGGCAGATGCAGGGTGGACCCACGCGCCCACCCGCGTGTCTGCTCCACCTGCCCCTGGGGGCTCGCCGGCCACTGACCCTGGGACTCGCCAGTCACTGACCTTGGGGATTTGCTGGCCACTGACCCTGGGGATTCGCCGACCACTGACCCTGGGACTCACCGGCCACTGACCCTGGGACTCGCCAGCCACTGACCTTGCTCAGCTTGGTGTTCTGATCCTCTAGAAGCAGCAAGTCTTCCTCGAACTTCTTCAGCTTTGCCTCCGTCGTCACCTTCTCCAGCTGCAGCTTCTGCCGGGCCCCCTCCTCGGCCTCGAGGTGGGTCTCCAGCTCCTGGAGTAGGGAGCAGGAGGTGAGGATTGGGGCCGGGGGCCGGGGTGTGATGTGAGGGTGGGGGGAGAAGGGAACAGGGCACAGGCTCCCGGGGCTAGTGGCTCAGGTGAGCCCATGCCTCGGGCAAGGCCGAGAAGGATGGGACCCTCACCGGCCTTCCCGTTCCGTTCATTAGCTCAGCAAGCATCTGCTGAATGCACAGTGTGCGCCATGCACTGTTCTGGGCACCAAGGATAGATAAAATCCTTGTCCTTGTGGAAACTACATTCTTGTGTGTGTGAATATTTCAATCAGGAAACATAAGAAATAAACATATCATGAAGGTGGGCACTGTCCCCTACGGAGGGGACCAGGCACGTGGGGTGACTGGTGTGAAACTGAAAATCAAGATGCAATATTATGCGCTGCCTTGACGTCTGGTAAAATTGGGAGAACCTAAAGTGGCGTGACGACAAGCCTTCCTGCCCGCTCTGCCCCCAGGGACAAGGTCCCTGGCCAGGTAACCCTCTACACCACGAGGACCAGGCGTGGGGCCTCCTTATGCCTGCGCAGGAGATGCCAGCCTCATGCCGGCCCCATCTTCCTGCGGGAATCAGGGGTCACCTCGCCCTCTTGTCACTACCAAGCCTGCCTCCCGCAGCCTGAGTCCACCCGTGTGGCACTCTGTGGCGTGGTGTCTGCCTCCCTCAGGCCGTGGCTCATCTACCGCCATCTGTCTCATCTGTCCAGGGTCGGGTGTGGTGTGTTAGGCCATCTCCGTAACCAAGGGGGGCAGCATACCACCTCCCACAACCATGGGGTAGAGAAGAGGTGATTAAAACACAGCTGTGACGGAAACGTGGCCAGTGTGACTGAGCAACTGAATTTCCCAGTGTATCTAATTTCTTTTACATTTAAAATCAGACAGTTAATCACTGCAAAATTTTCGAGTACGTTTGGAACAACTTGGGTCCGTAAATCTACTTTCTCAACCGAAGAAGCTACAAAACATAAGGGCAGGTGAAGTTTTGCGGATGAAAACTTAGCATCTGAATCAAGATGCGTCGCAAGTGTAAAATACACACTGAATTTTGAAGGACACTGGGAGGGAGCCTGCCCGTGACTGCAGCAGCACAGAGCAGCCAGGAGGTGGAGCTGGAGAGCGGGAGACTCCTTAGCGCTTCAGAACCTGGATCCAGCCACGCCTGAAGCTCATATATTCTACAGTCTCCCATTATCTGGATCAAAAAAAGATTCTTTTTTTTTTTTTTTTTTTGCTTAGGCCACTTTGAGCTGAGTTTTCTGCAGACTCATGGCCAAAATGGACGGCGGTTTGCAGAAGCACCGGCGGGCGGGACAGGGCAGAGGGCGGACGGGACAGTGGGCGCGCAGGGGCCAGACCTGGATGTGCTGCTGCAGCCGCTTCTTCTCACTCTGCAGCTGCCGGCTGCACTCCTCCTCCTCGCCCACGCGGGCCTCCAGCTCCGCCACCACCAGCTCCAGCTCCTGTTTGCGGGCCGCCAGCCGCCCCCGGGTCTCCTCGGCCTCAGAGCACAGCTCCGCCTCTGCCCGCAGCTGCTCTGCCAGGCGGGCACGCTCCTCTTCCAGCTGGGGGTGGGCAAGGAGGTCAGTGGTTAGCGCCCCCAGGATGGCCCTCTGCCACTGGGTACCTCCTGCCCCCCTGGATTTGCTTTGCTCTTCGAGATGCAGCCTCTAAACCCATTCCTCCCCCAGGTCCCCATCTCAGAATGAGCCCACGTCTCTGGCCACTGAGTCAGGCCACCGGGTACCACCTCCTCCCTCACCTTCTCCCGGCCTGTCGGTCCCCAACCCCATCCGTCTCTCCTGCCCCCTGACTGTCTCTGCTCTGTCCTCTCCTCTCTGTCCCTTTATCCCCGACAGGCTCAGGCCTCATCCTCTCCCAGTGGACTCTCTCCCCGGCCTCCAGTCCATCCTCCAGACAGCCCCAGAAAGGCCTTTCTACCACCTCACATTTCTTTAATGCTACTTTACCTAGCAACTTAGCCAAAGGAAATAAATCAGAAAAAGCTTAATGCTTCAGCATTAAGATGCTAGACAAACAGGAACAATGGGAGCCCACCTACCCCGATCCTGGAGACCAGCCCCTGAGCATCTTGGTTCGGCAGGAACCAGACCCCGACCCGATACCCGGCCGACACACCCGCCCATGCCCTGTAGCCACGCCCCTTACCTGTGCCAGGCGGCCCTGGAGCTCGCCCACCTCGCGGGCACTCTGCTGCTGTAGCTCCTGCACTTTCTGCAGCTCCTGGGCCCGCGCCTGCAGCACCTCGTCCTGCCGTGTCACCTGCAGTAGTGGCTTCACCTGGGGTGAGGTCAAGGTGGCAGAATGGGTGGGAGGCTGCTCGGCCCAGGAGCTGAGAGCTCACACTCTGGGTGCGTGCAGATCCCTGGGTTCCGAGGCCAGCTCCTCCACTGAATAGCACAGTGACCTCAGGCAAGCACATTAGTGTCCTTGTCTATAAAATGGGGACGCAAACGACCCCTACTACACAGGGTTTTTGGAACAAGTGAATGAGTCGACACTTATAAAAAACCTAGGACAGTCGGGGGTACCTGGCAAGCAGCCCTGAATGTGTCCCCTTTTGTCGTAAGCGAACCCTTCGCCTACGAGAGACGCTGGCTGTGCTGCTCCATGGCACCGTGGATCTCAACGCTGTTAGTCCCAGATGCGCTTTACACGGTGCCACCCAGGCCGGGTGGCAGGTGCCACACACGCATCAGTAATGGAAATGGAAGTTCCCCACACCACACCTGCCCCCGCTAAGTGACCGTCCTGTCTCTGTTTTAATGACTCCATTCAGTTGCTGTGACACAAAAGCTGCTCTAGACAGTATGTTAACCAGCGGGCATTTACAAAATTGAGCATCCGGCCCATGGGTTTGCCGACCCCTGCCCTCAACCGTGGCTCCACGGGCACGGCTCTGTTTGTTTTTTGTGCACCATCTTATCCTGATCCCATAAAAAGGTCACTAGCATATAGTAGGTGCTCAGCTAACAGTAGCTGCGGGCATGTAGGCTGACAGCTCAGATATCGTATTCAGAATTACACTGAACAGCCTCTAAATCTCCATCCTCTTTCCTCTTCTCCTCAGGTGTTGAGGGAACACCCTGTCCCGAAGCTCACAGAGGGCCTGACGACCTGTCCCTGTCCCTCTGCTTCAGGTGGGCTTGTGACGCCAGTCTGGCTTCTCTGATGTGTGGTGACGGGTCTGGGATGATCGCATGACACCCAGCTAGGCAATGAGAGTGGAACCGGGGGACTCTGAGCTCTGACATAAGAAAAGCCCACGCCAGCCATGAAGCCATGAAGCCAGGCTGGCAGGGGGACACAGGGTGTCAATAACTGACACCGCTGCTTGGGCCCTTGTGTGATAAAGGGTTAACCTGGGAGGCCTGCATTGTCCGAAACCCTGCTCACTTCAAAGAGAGGACCGGTTCTGGCCGCAGTCTTGGGGACAGCCCCTAAAGCCCCGGAGTGTCCTGCCTGTAACTTTGTTCAGCTGGGAGCTTCCCCATGTGGCATGGACTTGACCTCCTGAAGGGATGCAGGCTGAGGTGAACCACATGGATGGTCAGCCATGCCTATGAGGCCGACCCCCCAAAAAAACCCTGGACACTGAGGCTCAGGTGAGCTTCCCCCGCGGGTCACACGTCGTTTCTGGAGAGTTAAGTGCTGTCTGCATGACTTCACTGGGAGAGGTCGAATCACAGCGAATCGCTGAACCTGAGGAGTTCTTCGGGACCCTTGACTCAGCCCCGGACTCAGCTGCACCCTGTATCTCTCGCCCACGTTGGCTCGAGTCGGATTTTTTTTGTCGCTTGCTACCTAAAGAATCCTGGCTAAGAAAGCTCGGGCTGACTGGTCCCATTTTACAGATGCAGGAAGTGGAAGCCCCCGCAGAAGTAGTCACCCCCGAGGCCCCGCCTCCTCACTGCTCCGGGCCAGCGCATCTCCCTAGGTGTGCTCACCTTGGTGAAGAGCCGCCACCACTGCCAGTGCCTCAGCTTGAGGTACGCCGCACAGTTCCTCTGCATCACCCTCAGCGCACTCTGCTGCTGCTGCCGCTTCTGGAAGGCCCTGAGCGGGGAGGCGGGTGCGTGGGATGGGGGCGCTCAGCCCCTCCAGGCCACGCCCCTCCAGGCCCCGCCCCTTAGCGAGAGAGCGCAGCTGCCTTCAACCATCGCTGAACGCTACCCGGTCCAGGCATCGCTCTGTTATCAGTGTACAGTTCGTCAGTCCTCCCGCCCTCCGCTCTCTCTGCCTTGTCCCCTCCCCTCTGTCCCCACAGCCCCAGCCCCAATTCGGGCCTCGCCTTCATGCACTTGGACCCTTGCCCAGACTCCAATCCATCCCCGTCGTGCTTCCAGAGAGATCTTTCCGCACTCATCCCCCTCTGCTCACAGCTCTTGTGGGTCCCAGGGGGACCCCTCAACAAGGTCCCTGCCCCTCAGCCTGGTGTCTGTGACCCAGTTCCAAGGAGGAAAGGAGAGCCTCCTGCAGACCGGTGGGGTTCCTGAGGCGAGCCAGCCCCTCTCACGCCAGGCCTCTCGTGAACTGTCCCTCCTCCCTGGAACACCCTCCCATCCTCCTCCGTCTCCCTGGGTATCAGGGGTAACCCAGGGGGAAGGGGTGCCCGGGCCTGCAGGGCCTCCCGCTGTCCTTGTGCGGCCCTCATCAAAGCACACCTCGTCCTGGACTGTGACACTTTGTGCTGGTGTATGTCTCCTCTTCAGACTCGAGTCCCTCGCGACCAGCCAGTGGGACAACCATCCCCACCTGGTCTGCCTGGCACATTTTCTGTGCCAGCTCTAAAAGTCATGAAGTCCAGAAAAACTCCAGCCCCAGCCAGAGGGATGGTTGGTCACCTTATGGCAGAGTCTAGCTTTTCTGTGTCCCCAGAATCTCTCAGCCCTGCTCCTGCCCAGAGAGGCCTCGGGGGGCAGAGAAACAAGACCGGGCACCTAGTAGCTCCATTCCTCCCTCTGTCTCTCGGCCATTCTACCATCTTGGAGGCTCTGACGTCTGGAGCCATCTGGCCAACCCCTCCCTACCCCGGCTCTAGTCGATGGGACCCTGGGAGACAGTGCAGCACCCCACCTGCGAGCCAGGTATCCCCGGGCAGCCGCCTGGAAGGACACAATGATGTCTGTGACCTTGAGGTCCCGCTCCTCCTCCAGCTGGGCCAGGACCCCTGCCCGGAAGAAGATCTTGCTCTGTCCCACACGGTAGAGGTTGGGGTCCAGTTCCAGAGCCTGGATCTGTGAGGGGAGGGGCAGTGGGTGGTGAGGACAAGGGGCAACGATAGGAGAGGCCCTGGCCCCTCACTTCTGTACTGGGGACACCCCTGTACCCCCAGGTACTCCCACACACTCACCATTTTCTCGCAGGCCTGCTTCCCATCCATGAAGCCCTTGGGGATCGCATTGGGTGTCAGGAGCTCATACCTACAGTGGACGGTGGTAGGGGGGGTGCAGACTTACAGCCAACTGTCACCACGGCTGGCACGGAGCTCAGAGGGACAAACAGCAATGACAATAACAAGACCCATAAGAAAAACGAACGTTTGTTCACTGGCTGAGTGCTGCAGAGCAGCCTTACAGCGTTGGTACCACCGCAGCTGATGTCTTTGAATACTTCTCATGGGCGGGGCCCTGAGCGAAGGGCCTGAAAGCATTCTCTTTCAAATTTCCGAGTGCAACTCAGGGTAGAAGTAATACATTTGATAAACACATACGTGTCTGTCCTCAGCACCTTTCTCCTGCTGTGCCCTTTCCCTGGGTGACAAAATTTCATATAAAGTCTCTGATGCACATTATTTCATGATTGGCGATTGAGAAAGTGTGTGTATGAGAATTACTCCATCGCCAGAGATCTTGTTAAGATGCAGATTCTAATTCCGTGTGTCTGGGCGGGGCCTGAAAACTCGCATCTCTAACGAGCTACCAGGGGCTGCTGGCTGGCGCTCCTGGTCCAGGGATCGCACTCTACTTGGCAAACCACAGACCTGTCCTGGCCAGTAGGGCAGCTTCGGGACACATGTGACAACTGAGCCCTTGAAACGTGGCCTGGGCAATTGAGGAACTGGATTTTTAACTGCGTTTAATTTTCACTAAGTGAAATTGACAGTTAAAAACTGAAGTAGTGTAAAGAATTTTTCCTGTTAAACACAACTTCATTGTTTGGATAGGACTATGATTCACTTTGACCACTGGAAATTCAGAGTCTGGGCTAAGATGTGCTGTGGATTCAAGACATTTCAAAGACTTTGTAGGGAAAAAAGGTATGTCTAATATTTCGCTACTAACTTTTTAAACATGATTACATGTTTAAAGTATCTAATATCTTGGATGTTTGGGTTAAATAAAACATCCTGTCAACACGCAGTCCGCCTGTTTCTTTTCACTTTAAAAGATAGAGCTACCAGAAAACTTTAAATTGTATACAGGGCTGATTCCCTTTCTGTTTCTAACGGGCTGTGCTGCTAAACGCAGCTGGTCTGAAGCATAATTTCTGTTATAACATTTACCGTATTATTTACTTCTCGAACGTCGGTATTGCTTGCTCTATCCTATCCCACCGCATTTTTAGAGAAATGTGATTGCAACAGGTGGACCGCGGCAGAGCGCAGTCTGCGCCTTTCTCAGCGGTAGCGCGCTGTGTGGGGTACCGCTCTCCCGTGTCACAGGAGAGAATGCCGAAGCCGGCACACCGAGGGAACCGCCCGGAGCCCCTCCCCGCCCCTGCCCCGGGCTCCCAAGCAGCATTGGGGACAGCGGATGCAGGCACGGTGGCTCCAGACCCAAGCCCCGCCCCAGGCCCCACCTGGCTCACCGTTGCCGGAACTCCTGGAAGAGGATGCGGTTGGGGAAGCCCTGGCGACAGATGCGGATGCCCTCCAGGACACCATTACAGCGCAGCTGGTCCAGCACCAGCTTGGGCTCCAGCTTCCCCGCCTGCGGACAGCAGGACGGACGTGCAGTGTCAGCGGCAGGCCGCTCGGGGGCGCCACTCACCCGCGGGAAACCAGGTGGAAGGGCTTGTCAAGTCTAAATGGTTGGCAGTTCCACCCAGGTCAGCCTACTGTACTGAGCACCTACTATGTGCCAGGCACAAATGCCTGCCCTGGAGGAGCTCACGGCCCGGTGGGAGAGACTGACAATAACTGAGGTCAAGAAATCACTCATAAAGGAAAGAAGTAAATAACGATAAGTGCTGCGGGGAACAGAGCAGGAGGGCGGGGTGGGGAGGGCCGAATTAGTGCACAGGGTAGTCGGCCCAGGTGTTGTGTGAACGAAGCCCGTAAATCATCATTTCTGGTAAAAATGATAAACGTGGTAAAAATCTAAACAGTACAAAAATCCAAATGCTATGTTCTAAAACAGACCTTTTGCCTTGCCCAAGTCCCCAGAGCTGTCAACACAATCCCCAGTTTCTTATGGAATTTTCTAGATCAGTTGTTCTCAACACCAGCTCTACACTGGCGTCCACTGAAAAGCTTAAAACAAACAACCCTCAAAACGTTCAAAATCGAGGCTCCAGCCCTAGCCCAGGGCAGAAGCGGAATCTGCGGGGGGCGGAGATGAAAACAGGAGAACCCCCAGCCTGCATCATTTTCCAGGCGCATCTGTCTTACATTCGTGCACCCGGCAAACACTTATTGGCTATCCACTGTATGTCACACGCTGATCTAGGTACTGAGGCCGCAGCAGTGAAAAAGTGGATAAAGACCTCTGCCCTCAGACTGGCTATCTTCTGGCAAAGGGGGTTTCTATCCATATCCCCCGTTCCTTAGCAATAGGGTGTCAATACAGTGAGAGGGCGCCATCCCTCCCTCTCTGATCGCAGTCCAGGAGTGGCTACAGGTGATACCATCTCGGCTCCATCCACAGTCATGTGACCCAGACCTGGCCAATCAGAGCAACGGGTCCAGGGGGCGGGCACAAGAGCCACCCAGCCAACGAGAGCGAGCCCTGGGACTTCTGCCAGAGCGGGGTGGGCAGAGTGAGCCCCTCTCCCCTAGGGTTGCTAACTGGGTGAAGGAAAGCCTGGAGCTGCCCGCAGCTGCCTTGCCACCCTGAGGAGGGAGGGAGCCATGTCTTCAGGGTGAAGATAATGCACAGAAAAGCAGAGCCAAGCAAAGGAAGCAGACCCCTGATGCCACTGTTTCAACACCTGGATCCAGCTATCCCTGAATCCACGCGTGTTCAAAATGCAGAAGTAGTGTGTGCATACCTGTGTTGGAGGCATGCGCGTTTGTGTATGGGTGCATGGTTCTGTTTACTGAGAGTTCCTGGGAGTGACACTAATACCACTGAGCTCACCCAGCACCCAGATCCTAGGCTCTGAGCACAGTCCCCCGCTAAAAAGGAGAAATGGCTGTCCATGTATGCCACATTTCACCAGACATAAGCCGCCATCTGTTGTAGGACACACTACTAGTTTACATACCACCGAGAAAGAAAAACACCTGTCAGTTAAACCGAAAAGCCACTCATCATAAGCCGCATCCCAGCTCCAGAGACGCTAAAGCGTCAGAAATAAATGCGTCTCAGATTTGATAAAAGACGGTGCTCGCAGACATGAGAGACACGCACACAGAGACCCGCCCATCCAATAACTAGAGCTACTTTCTGAGGACAGTGTAAGCCTCGAACACCTAACTTTGTGGCCTAATTTTCCACTCATGTTGACCCTTCTCTACAGGGCCCGTTCTCTGATTTCTTTCACCTCTATGACAGCCCCAGCCCCAACAGCCCTTCCATCCCTCGGACTTTCCACGTTCCAGGACCATAGCCGTTCTCTGCTCAGAGTACCGCTTAGCCTTCGCAGCTCAATTGTCACCTGCTCCAGGGAGCCTCCCCTGACTTCACTGACCAGATCAAAGCTTATGTGATAGCACCCCTACAAGTTCAACCATGTGTTGTTCATTGTGGGTGGTTAGTCAAATGTCTGTGCCCCCATTAGACTGTGACAATAGGGACTGGCTTCATTTTTCTCTATTGTATCCCTGGCACCTGGCATTTAAGAGGTCCCCGACAAAATTTAATGAATGAATGAATTTTCCTAACAAGGACTTGAGTCTGAGAGGGGAAGTCACACAGCCAGGCAGAGGTGCACCTGGGACCAGATGCGGCTTCAGCTAAGCTCGGCTATCAGAGCCGTCCCCTTCCCAGGCTGGGCCACTTACCCGCTTCTCGTGGTTGGGGACAATACAGCGGACGAAGCTGGGATTTGTGTTGCTGAGCGTGGCCATGAGGCGGCTCAAGGACTCCTTGTAGAGCTGTCCCACTGTCCGGAACATTCCCCGGCGAGGGCGGCCGCCGGGGGGGCCGTCCCCAAGGCTGCTCACCTGCTCCAGCCCCACGATGCCCTCCACTGTGTGAAGAGAAAAGCAGATGTGGGGCGAGCACAGGATCAGGAGTCCGCTTTGGGGGGCTGGGTTGGCCAAAGGTCAGGGGCCTTACCACGGAGAGGAACCGGCATGCTACATATGAAGGACTTCACACCACCTGGTAAGGTGGGTATTACCGGCCCCATTGGACAGACGGGCAAACTGAGGCTCAGAGGATAGAAGACTGTGCCAAAGGCCATGCAGCTTAAAAATGGCAGGTCCAGGATTTGAACCCTGGCAGTGTGAGTCCTCTCAAACCCTCTTCTCCTCACGGACATGACCTCTGTTTTCCTTATCGACAGGGAGAGTGGTGACAGCACGTGTTTACCCAGCACGCGCTCTCTGCCGGGCGCTGCTCAAAACTTTACACACGCCGGGTTATTTCTAAGCCTGCAAGAACTACCCCATTTTACAGATGAAGAAATTGAGGCACGGAGGGGGAAAAGTGTGATCCCAAACACAGCACGGCTGCATTTTTAAGAACCTGAAAGAGTCCCATTAAACAAGGAGTAAAGTCTGGCGTTTATGGGCGATATTTGAAATAAAAACAATCTGCCTCAATAGTAAGTATTTTTTTAGAAGGCTTGACTTTGGGACATCTCTGTTTCCCCATTGTCATCTGGTGGCATGGCTTCAACTCGAATCCAATGACTGAATCACTCCAGGTTTCCCAAGGTCCTGTTGCTGGAGCAAAACCTGGTGTCCTGCTGTCCCCGGAGATGAAGGTTACTGGGGTCAACCCGATGATCAGCACTTAGGCAGGACATGGTGTCCACTGCGGGCTCGGACATGGTGTTTTCCTCCCTGGGTTTGACCCTCCCTCCCGTCATCGTTCTCCCAGTTCCTGTCAAAATGACCATGATCATTTATGAGGTTCTCATAGCAGGTAAGCCCCGAGGCTCTGGGACCTGACATCCTGGATTCGAATCCTGGCCCTGCCACTAACTAACTGGCTGTGTGATCTCGGGCTAGTCACTTCACCTCTCTGTGCTTCAATGTCCTCATCTGTGTAATGGGGGTAATAATACTAATGCCTGCCTCATCCAGAGGATTCTACATGTTCATAATCAGAAGAGGGCTTTGCACAATGCACAGCACATAGTAAACGCTCAATAAATGCCAGGCAATATTATCAGTTATTTGTACTTTTACATGTAGTTAAAAGAAGGCACTGAGTCTGGAAACCGCTGAGGGGGCTGACGAGGAGAAAGAAGAAGGGTGAGAGGCCTTCCATGGAGAGGAGCGGGCAGGAGTGTTCAGAACCAGGTCACCAGTCCCAAAGGCCCACCCCGCTTGTCTGGCAAATCTCACCCATCAATGCAGAGAACACCCACCCCCTGGTGGAGAAATGGCAGAACTGCACCTCCCTGAAGATCCTGGGGCGGAAGGCGAGAAGGAGCCAAGCAAAGAGAACTGCTGGAAGCCCCCGTGTGCTGGGAGGTGAGGACAGAGAGGGAGAGAGGGCAGAGAGGTGGCAAGAGATGTGGAGGGAGCAGCAGCACGAGAACAGAGGAGGGAGAGAAGGTGGCAGGAAGAAAAGAGAAGAGTTATTAGTCGACAGCACAGGGCGAAGCAGGAGCGACAACTCTGAATGCTGGCTATGAACTTTTAAAGCCACAGAGACTGGCCTGTTCACCTTTGTGTCTGTCTACCCACTAGAGGCATCAACGTTGGCTGAAAAGACAAATGTCCTCTGTGAGAACTTAGTGCCAGCAGAAAAGAGCTCTCTCCCTAGAGGTTGACTCTCTATCTGTTTTATTAGGTATCCTTTTTTGCCCTGGCTACCAGGAAGCTCAAGGACTAACTTGATGCTCCCGCCCAGCTTGTTGCATTTGCCTTTCTGAACTTGTGTTATTTGCCTCCTCGCCTGGGCTGCCAGAGCCTGGGGCACCCAACTTCGGGCTCAGGACAGCTGTAGTAGAGACCGATACAAAAAGGACCTCAGTTCTCCACCCCTCTCTGTGACTTGCAGCTCCTCGAACCGAGCTGACCTTGCGACTGCTTCGTTCAAGAGAACTGTGCAAGAAGTAACACCGTGCCAGGTTCCAGTCTAAGACTCGGGAGGCTTTGCTGCCTCCCCTTTCTCTCTTGGAACCCCTCGGGAGCCAGGAACATATAAGGCAGGGCATGTGGGAGATTTCTGGGGACTGTCATGTGTCCATGAGTGAGGAATAGGTTTTTAAGAAGTCGGGTATGGGGAGATTTTCAGTCTGAGGAAATGACTCTCGCAGCAGAATCTGGCTCCGTTCCTGAATGTTAAACACCGGTTTTCAATCCCTGTTGTGTAGGTGTCAGATTTCTCTTTCCCAAATTGGCTCCCTAGATCAAGGTGCCCCGTGCCCTTTTGCTCTGCGAGCTCGTGTTTAGGAACCACTGATCTTGTTTCTTCTGCTCTCTTGTCTAATTGCATGGGCTGGCGCTTCTACAACTAAGCTTTTCACTTCCATGAAAGATTAAGGCCAACTGACAGATTCCAAAAACCTGGAATCCAGGGGGAAAAAAAAACAAGAAACTGGTCCTGCCAGGTGCATAAAAACATCTCTCAAATGTCCTCTGAGGACAGGGATGGGGGACAGAGGACAAGGCTCGGGTAAGGACAGGGTCCTACCACGAAGGCATTCGGCTTTTCTGCCCATGCCTCCTGGGAGTGTCATTCGGAAAAGACTGGTGGCGAAAGTCACATGGGCCTTGTTGGAGCAAGGAAACCCTCCAAAACTCTGTCTCCATCTGTCATTGTCTCTGTCTGTCACTGCTCCTTTCCTCCCTGGGACCCCAAAGGGACCTTTGTGAGGAAAAAGGCTTAACAGTTGACTAACCTATGAAACACCCCTGCCTGAGTTCTCTCGTTATTAACTCTTTTCTAGTCAGTCCTTTGATTTCTTTAAGGGATCACAGGCTATCTACACTTAAAAAGTTCTCTCTTCCTTTACAATATTCATGACTTTTTTCTTTTTCTGGTCTGATTGCATGGGTTAGTATCACCAAAACGGTGTTCCACAGCGGCTGACAGTGGGCATCTCGGTCCTGTTTCTGACTGAGGAGGAGTGTCTGATCATCAAGCAACCACTCAGTCAATCACTCATTGGAAACACTGCTGTGAGACTGTGGCCTCCCTACACCAGCCCCATGGGTCCAGAGCTCAGCCTCCAAGATGAAGGCGCTGGCGCTGTGGGCCGGGCAGGGGGAGGCCCAGAGCCCCAGGGCCCGGCAGGAGGAGGGCTAGACTCCCAGGGCCCCCAGAGGCTGGCCCTCACCATCCTTCCAGATCTCCGCGGTCAGCCGGTCCGTGCTCTGGTGCAGCAGGGCCGCGACGCTGTCGTTCAGCGGGTCCATGTTTTTCATCAGCCACTCGTTGGCCTTATAGTCCACCTGAAAGGAGGACATTGGTGCGTGCATGGGCGGGTTTGCCAGCGCCGGCGACATCTGACATCCGGGGGTGCCATGCCCACCACAAGCCCCAAGGCACTGGGAGGAGCACGTTGCTGCCACCCTGTGTCCATCTCCTGAATTGTACCCCACTCGTGTGGCCCTGTCCCTGTTCTCTCCCTCGCCCAGGCTTGTGAGCTCGTCCACCACCCCCTTCTGCCTTCCCCACTCCACGGAAGTCGCACTGGCCACTGCACTGTCCCTCTGACGTGCCCGCGCATGTGCGCCGTGGGGTTGCAGATAACAGCGCCCGTCCCTGCCGCCCAGCCTCCGGGGACATCCCCGTGGCCGGTGTCCTCCTACCACTCACGCTTGGCTCGGAGGCCCCCGCGGAGCCACGGTCTGGACCGCCAGAGCTCCCCATACCTGTTCCCCATCCTGGACAGGGCTCCCCGGGGCCAGGGCCCGGGTCTGACTCAGCACAGCGCAGCCAGAGGTCTCGGGAGAAGTTCCGAAGGAACAAAAAAGCATGCGCGAGACACACGGGGCTGCCCCTTCCCAGCCTTGGCGCTTGCTGTCCCCTCGGCCCGTCATCCCTGAGACCAGGGATCGGCAAACCGCAGCCCACATCTTTTTCTAAATGAAGTCCCCTTGGACCACCACCCTCATTGGCCTGTTCGTTCGCATCTTAGCCGTGGCCTCCTGTATGCTGCAGCGGACCTGAGCCGCTGCAGCAGAGACTGTGTGGCCACAGAACGTTGAAACTACTCAGAAAGCGCTTGCCCACCCTCGGAACGGAGCACAGATCACGTGCTGTTCTCCTGGGTGAAATCTCTGCGGGCCTTGCCCCTTTGAACTTGGCCCTGCCCTTAGCCGCACCATATTAAAGAACCCGTCGGCCTTGCCTCCCAGAGTCTATTTGTCTCCCTTACAGATAAGATTTGTGAAGACAGAAACCATATCTGACTCGGGGCCCCCACTTTGCTCAGCACAGGGCTGAGCAAACGAAAGGCACATGTTTGCCTAACGGGTGGATGAAATGCATGTAATTCTCCTGGCAAACTCCTAATCATCCCTCAAAACCCACTGCACATGCACTCTCCTTGAGAAAGTCTTTGCCAACTTCATCAGAGTCCTCGTTCCACCTTGGACTCCCCTAGCCCCTGACCTAGCAGTGTCTTGTCCTAGTGGACATTCGGTGGCCCCTGTTTCCCCATGTCCGTAGCCAGGTGGCCCCACTCCCACCCACAGGCCCCGAGGCTGCCCACCCCCCTACCTTGCCAGCGTAGTGCAGGACGCTAAAGTCGGCCTGGTCCCGCAGGTGCCTTGGCCGCTGGAACTTGGGGTGGCCACCCTGCTCCTGGGCCACCTTCTCTACGAAGGACTTGTCCGTGGCCTTCGGGAACCAGCACTCCTCGTCCAGCAGGGCCAGGAGCCCAGGGGGGTTGGCCTGACCATCAACAACAGGGGAACAGTAAGTCAGATCCCCAAATATTGGACACCTAGGTTGTGGCTAATTTTTAGTTCTCATATGTGACATGTGGACTTGAGACCAAACATGGGAATAATAGTTACAGTTACAGCCATCAACTGACCCTCTGACTCAAGCCAGGCCCTGTGGCAGGCTCATCCTGGGCTGTTATTATCTAGTAGTGTCATGACCTATGTCACTTTCCCCACTTTACTGATGGGGAGGCCCACGGCTGGCCAGGGGAGGAGCCAGACTGCGGCCATGCGGCGTGGACGGCAGGGCCAAGGGAGCCGTGGGCTCACCGGCCGCTCGATGAGGTCGATGCAGGGCTGCAGGTCGAGGCCGAAGTCCAGGAAGGTCCAGGGGATGCCCTCGCGCTGGTACTCCTCCTGCTCCAGGATGAACATGGTGTGGTTGAACAGCTGCTGCAGCTTCTCGTTGGTGTAGTTGATGCACAGCTGCTCGAAGGAGTTCAGCTGCAGGATGAAGGTATGCGTGAGAGGGGATGGGGACCAGGGAGAGGGGACAAGGGGGGGAACAGGTGCATAGGGAGAAGGGATGTGGACCCAGGGGGGACGGAGGCCCAGGAGAGGGGACAGAGACCAGGGAGGGGGACGGGGATCAGGGAGGGAAACAGGGCCAGAGTGATGAAGCCCCCCGGCCCCAGGGGGTGTGCAGGGCAGACCTGGAAGATCTCGAAGCCGGCGATGTCCAGGATGCCCAGGAAGGAGGCGCCCTGGCGGGGGCTGCGGTCTAGAGCTCGGTTGAGGCGCAGCACCAGCCAGCGGAAGAGGCGCTCGTAGGTGGCCTTGGCCAGGGCCTCCAACGCGAAGTCAGCCTACAGGGCCAGGTGCACAGTGAGGTCCCAGGAGGCGCATCTGTGGCCCCGGCCCAGCCCCGGGGTGGGTAAGGAGACACTGGGGGTGGACGGGGTCCCCTCTTGATTCATCAAGGATGATGACATAAATGATAGCCACCATTACTGAAACCTCACTGTGCGCCCAGCACTGTGTGAAGCGCTCCGGGCCCACCTCTGGAATCGATCAACACCACAGCAGTTAAGAGGGTGGCGTCTGGAGCCCAGCGGCCCAGCTCTGAGCCCTGCTCGTCACAGAGAGGCTGTGTGACCTCGGCCTTGTGCACAAACCTCTCTGTGCCTGTTTCTTCACCTGTAAAATGGATTCTGGTACCTCAGCTGAGAGTGGCCCCGGGGTCAGTGTGACCTTTAACATCTGGTCCTCGCCTCTCTCACTGTGTCTTCTTTGTCTTCTTCGTCCTCGCACCTCAAGTGTTTGGCCTGAGGCCAGGCAAGGGCCTCTGCCCCAGAGTTGGGTTCTGAAAACCTTTAGCCATGATCACTCCTCTCCACTTCCATGGCTGCCGCCCTGGCTTGAGCCGTGTGGCCACTTGCCTAGACTATGGCAGCAGCCTCCTCATGACTCCCTGTGTCCCCTGGGCCCAATTCTGCACATGGCAGGCAAGGAGATCTTTATAAAAGACACACCGAATCAAGTTGCTCCCTGGCTTAAACCCTCACTGGCTTTCTGCTGCACTCTGAATAAAACTCACCTCCTTACTGGGGCACCTAAGACCCTGCGTGATCTGTCCCCTCTCAACCTCTCCCGTGAAGCTTCAGCCACCCTCTTCCTCACTCTCTAGCCTCACCGACTTCCCTAATGTCCCCACCTTGCCAAGCTTGTTCTAGCCCCAGGGCCTTGACATGGGCTGCTCCCTCTGCCTTGACCATCTAGGGCTCGACAGGAATGCTACCTCCTCGGAGGGGACCTCCGTGACCACCTGGAGCCCCTCCATCATGGGAGGCAGCACAACCTGCAAGCATCCTGTTCATTTACCTTCTTTTATCACATGTTTCCCCACTACAGCTTGAGGTCCATCAGCAAATGGCTTTGCTTTCCATACGGCCTTTATTCCCAGCGCCTAGGCCAGAGCCAGTCACCGAGCAGACGCTCAGCACGAGTTCATTGAGTGGGTGAGGACGAACGGCACAAGCTGTTCAAAGACCCAGGATCATGGCGCCCGCTCGCCACCAGCACCACCCACCTGCTCCTTGGTCTGTGCTTTCTGCACGTAGTCTCGGCCAACTTTGATGCGCGGGGTGAGCAGGGCGCGGGAGAAATCCGTCACCCCCAGTCCCAGGAGGCGGCAGAGCTTCTGGGCGGCTGAGGGCAAGGGACACCAAGACCTGATCAGCACTGGGAAGTAACCATGGCACCTCCCCCCATTGTCCGGTGGGGTTGGGGGGGAAGAAGCCAACCCAGTCTTTCCCTGGTCACTAGAGGCATCATATGTCCTAAAAGTGTGCACATGCTTTGGCCCAACCATTCTCCTTCTGGGACCCCAAGTGAGCAAAAATAATCCTGGATGTGAGCAAAGACTGAACTACAAGGAAGTTCAACATGGTGTTGTTTACAGTGGAGAAAAACGGGAAATAACCTGAATGCCCAACAGCCGGGGATCAGTTAGGAATACGGTTCATCTACTGGATGGCTGTCCTATCATCCCTAAAAATTATGGTAGAAATACATCACACAGCAAATTTAAGATATGTGCATGTCACAATAAGGATGTTACACCTCAAATCGAAAAAAGAATTAGAAGCAAACACTGGGCACCAGAAAACACGATGGATGAACAATGGATGAAAAGATATCGAAAAAGCAAGTGTAGTAAAATATTAATGGTAGAATCCAGTGAGTGGAGAGCTGCGGGGTTATTATAAAATTTTCCCAATTTTTCTAAAAGTTTGAAGATCTCCTAATAAAATATTGGGGAGAAAGTCATTGGAATAAGAATTCACTGGGGTTGCCAAACCCGAAATAAATATTGAAAAATCAATTGCTCTTCTACATTGCGGGAAAGAGGAAAAAAGCAAAAATAAATAAAAAGACATCATTTACTATGGCAACAAAAGTAAATGGTCTAGCGAGGGCAGGGAAAAAAACCCTTTGGCAAATGAAGAAACATAACGTGTTTCTAAAGAAATCCTTTCAACTTTTCTATATGTTTGAAAATTTTTTTTTACAAAGAAACACGGGGGCAAATTTATGCTGGGGACTATTTAACAAAACAGAACAATGTGTGTTTTAATACAGTAAAAGGAAAATACTAGGATATAAAACATTATGTTACACACATCCTATTTTTGTAGGGGAAAAAAAAGCATAGAAAAATGCCTGAGCGCCAAAACGTTGACACGTTTTTGCAGAAACTGGGGGCGGGGCTGAGCTGGCAGGTGTGTGTCTTTCTTTCCCCTCTGAATTAAAACGAGAATTCAGAACTGTTTCAAGCATCTATCACTTCCATAATGGAAAAACAGTTACTGCAAATGCTCAGCTCCAGCAGAAATGAAAGAGGAAAAGAAAAACGCTTAGGAGGAAATACACCAAAATGTCGAAAGTGACTATTTCTGAGAGGAGAGGCCATGAAGATTTAAATTTTTCCTTTGTGTGTGTGTGTGTGTGTGTGTGTGTGTGTGTGTGCGTGTGCGCGTGCGCGCGTGCAAGTGTTGTCTCTAATTCTTCTACGGCAACCTCGCATTATATGGGAAGTATTTAAGAACTGACAGAAGCCAAATAAACAGCATGTCATGTGCAAGGCAGCACCGTTTCATAGGCTCCAAAGCCTTCGGTCATTGCCCGTTGGGGAAGCCCCTGGACTGCTTCTACGACTGCTGTTTGCAAATGCAGGAAAAATGAAATACTTGGGATTCCAAAGGAGACCAATTATACCAACATACAGTTCCCACAGATCCCGGGGGAAGAATCCCCAGCCCAGTTCTAGTCGATAACCTTGAAAAGTTACCCCGCAATGCATGATGGGAAGAAATCAGGTTTCCAAACAGTTAATAAAGTCAGGTCCCAATTTTGCAAATGAAGTCAGTGAGTGTGCACAGTGTGCAACTGCTAGGTGTGTGAACACCCTAAGCGATAGCTCTGATCCACGCATCATAGGTGACATTGCTTCCTTCATATTTCCTGTGGGGTTTTTTTGTACAGCTCTTGAGAATGAGCCCATAGGAGTTTGTAATCAGGGCAGGAAGCTCTTCCCATCTCGAGGGGAAAGGGGCATGAAGCATGACTCTATTTCTGTGACAATTATTTCTTCATGGATACAGACATAGAACAAAGCCCAATGGGAAATACCCCAGAAGGCTGCAGTAATGATGTCTCAGGGGTATGATTATGGGTAATTTCCCTGCCTTTAGACTTTTCTGTCCTGCCAGATCTCTCCCCATCCAGCCTGTATTATTTTAAAATAATAAAGCAGAGCTATTTCCATTTTGATTTAAAAAAAAAAAGGAATATCAACTATAATTCTGCTTTTGA
Organism: Rousettus aegyptiacus; assembly: GCF_014176215.1. Lineage (NCBI taxonomy): Eukaryota > Metazoa > Chordata > Mammalia > Chiroptera > Pteropodidae > Rousettus > Rousettus aegyptiacus. The sequence continues at coordinate 46,288,161 of NW_023416289.1, read as the reverse complement.
AAGACAAAAAAGGATACACACACATACACAGCTGAGTATTTGCACGCAGGTGTTGTTCAAACTTTCAGCAGAGATCACACTTTTTATAATCAGGAATAGGGCAGAAGATGTTATTTTGGCAAAGACTCAGCAATGGGCAGGAGATCAGAGTGGTCCAGGGTCGCAGGCAGGCCCCTGGGGAGTGGGGTGCTCTATATCTGGGACAAGCAATGTAGGGTCAGGCGGGTGGACGGCGGGCTGGGGGGCAGTACCTGTGTTGTCCGGCATGGAGGCTTGATCCGTGCTGCGTTCCTTCTTCAAGACAATGTTACCGAACTGGAGAACGGCTGAGACCATCCGCAGCATGGCTAAGGGGCGGCAGAGAGAGTGGTCGCCTATGGCCTCGGACCCCGCGCGCATTCTTAACCAGCAGGTAGAAACCTAGCTTCAAAGCCCCATGCCAGCTTACGCCCCCATCCTCAGCGTAAAACCCACCGTGACCCCAGGCCGGCCTTAGAACATATGAATGGATAAATGAACTCAGCATTTTGCATTCGAAGTTCACTTTGTCACTGTTTGATGTCTGCTCATCTTATGAAGATGCTCATCGCATCTTCAGAAGCGATGTGGAGAAGATTTATAAGGTCTTAGGGAAATGAATGAGGAAGGTTTTTAGAGATATGAAAAGATTTCTAAAATATCGAGTGAAAACTGTGAAGCGCAGGATGATGTATCTGGCATACAGCTCTGTATGTAAGAAAAGGCACAAAAAAATAAAGTTCTCCTTATTTATGGTAGCGTTCCATAGAGTTGCTGTGTATGTGGGGTTAGTGCCTGCTAACTAACGCTCCTGTGGTTCCTGCAAGCCTCCGGTCACATTTCCATCAACTGATCAACACATGGCCTTGTTTTAGGTGTGTTTCTGTTTAAAGACACCTTATTAATATATATATCGTTGCTCGGTTCACAGTGAACTCACGGCCAACATCACTGCCTCATGCCCGAAGGAAGCTCGTCCGACACACGTTTTCTGCACGACCCACATCCCAACATTAAGCACCATCTTGGGAGGCAATTTAGGCAGCAGAATTACAAAAAACAAAAAACAAACCAAAACCAAAACAAAAAACACACAAAACGCAAAAACACTTGGCACTCAGTAGACTGCAAAAAGGACACTGGTTTACAGTGTGAGCTAAAGCACAAAGGCGGAGTGTCACCTTGTTGGACCCAGTGGCACTGGACCCCTTCGTGACTGACACGAGACAATGACTGCGCAAGTGCCAGGAGCGTTGGTTTTGGGGTTACGGGTAAATGCCGTGCATAGCGGAATTCACAAACGCAGAAACGCCGAATGAGGATGTACGGTACAGATAGTCCCATCTCACAGTGGTTTCAATCGTGAGTTTTCCAACTTTGCAACGGCACAAAAGCGATCTGCGTTCAGTAGAAACCATACATTGAATTTTGGATTTTGATAATTTCCTCAGCTAGCGATATGCAGTGCGATCGTGATGCTGAGCAGCGGCCGTGACCGCAGCTCTCAGTCGACCACGCAATCACGCGGGTAAACAGCTGACACCCCACAGTGTGCTGTGTTGCCAGCGTTTTTTGGATGCCGTCTTTTTTTTCTCATCCCAGGGTGTCTACAAACACCCATCTGTGTCTCCTGCTTTTGGTGAGATGAAAGGGAAGGCAGTTACTCTTGAGATGAAATTCGGGATAATTGCCCAGCGTAAAGGCAGCAAGCCATAATTACGTAAATTACATGAGATATTCAACAGTTTATCACAAAATAGGTTTTGTGTCAGATAACTTTGCCCAACTGTAGGCTATGGTCAGTGTTCTGAGCATGTTTAAGGTCGGCTGGGCTACTCTGTGATATTTGGTACGTGAAGTGTATTAAGTGCATTTTCAACTCAGGACATTTTCAATAGGCTTTATCAGCATGTGCATTCGCTTGTTTGTGCAGAGCTGGAAGACGCGATGTAAGTGGGCAATGCTGCCCCCTAGAGCCCGTCTCAGGAACTTACAGGGTTTGGTTGGCCTAATGATGGGGGCCGCTGGGGCAATGTGTGGTGTGTTTCTGGGTGTCGCAGGGAGTGGGCAGGTGGGGACCGGAAGCAGACGCCTTTCTGTACCACAAAGAATTTCCCCCATCCCATGTGACTTCTAAACGTCCTATGGGACATTCGTATCTGTAAAATAACGGTTTGTCATGATTTGAGACTAATCTCAACCGTTTTACATATAAACATGAAAGTGTTTTTGTGTTTGTTTTTAACACACAGTGAATTTTCCTGAGGCGTGGAAGGGGGAGCCACTGCCGTCGGTTCAGAATTTTATCAAGTTTTGGTTAGCTTTTCAGAGTCAACCGCATACACACCCACATCGGGCTGGGTTCCTGGTGACACTGCGGACTGGGCAAGGACCCTGCCACCTCATCGACTGCTTGTTCTGGAACAGTTCATGATTTACGGACTGAAATGGACACGTTTATTTTCACTTTCTCGGGGCCCCTTTCCGTTCCTACCACTTGCGAAAGAACTTGATTAACCTTTGTAACAACTCAACGAGGCAAGTCCTGCGGTAGCATTTGCACAGATGGGAAATGGAGTAAACTCCCCATTTAACAGATAGGGAAACCAAGGCACATCCAGGTAATCAACTTGCCTAAAATCGAGCTCGTAAGCGCAGACCGGAGGTTCAAACCCGACGGCCTAACTCCGGGGTCTGTATTCTTAACGGCTGTGCTTCCCTTCTCTTCCCTTTTCTTTTAGTGTAAAATTTGAATGTAAATACGTACATATAGCAAAAATACACAAATCTTATTCGACCATCTCAAGTGACTGACTTCACGCGGGGAGCAGTGCCTCGCACGCCCCCTCCTGGCCACTCACTGAAAATGAACGATCATGGGATTCAGGGCAAGAAGCCAGACGCTGGTACCAAATTCAAGAACAGGGGAAGCCACTCCTCGCTCTTAGCTGCTGCAGAAAGTGGTTACATTCAGGAAGGAGGAAGGAGGGGGCTTCAGAGGCTGGTTACGCGGGCATTCACCTGCGGAAGTCCCCGATGGGATGCTGACGGCCCGTGCGCGCTTTTCCGTGTCTATGCTACGCTTCTCTGCAGTTTACTCAGAAAAGGAGGGTGGCGGAGGCTGGAGTGGGGAGTAGCCTCCTGCGATATTCCTGCCAAAAATGTGTAACCTGAATCCGATCGTGAGGAAACACACCCAAGTCGGAGACAAAACAACTGGTCTGTAATCTTCAAAAGCGACAAGGTCACCAACGATGAAGAAAGCCAGGTATGATTCCAGAAAGAGTAAAACGCGATGACCAAATGCAACATGTGACCTCAGGCTGGGGAAGTGTGTGTGTGTGTGTGTGTGTGTGTGTGTGTGTGTAACTTAATTTTTATTTATTTTTTTGCCCTAAAGGACATTATTGGGGAAATTAGCAGGAGGTGTGTAAACATTTTTTGTTGTTGTTGTTTTAAAGGACATTATTGAGATGACATGGTCTGTGAATTAAAACTAGAACTGAGGGTGGCAATGTGAATTTCCTGTTGAGGATACTGTGCTGTGGCTGTGTCAGAGGATTTTTTAGGAAATATACACTAGCAGGTTCAGGGAGCGGCAGCTGAATAATAGCCCCCGAGGATGTCCACATCCAAATTCCTGGAATCTATAAAAGTTACCTCGCAGAGTAAAACGGGCCTTACAGATGTGATCAGATTAAAATTGTAAGAGGTGGGAGATTAATCCTAGATTGTCTGGGTGGGCTCTGAATGTAACCATAAGAGTCTTCAAAGAGGGGGGCAAAGGGAGAAGCTATGCGAGCAGAGGTCACAGTCACGTGCTCTTTGAAGATGGAGAGAAGGGGCCCTGAGCCCAGCACTGTAGGCGGCCAGTGACAGACTCCCTAGAGCCAGCTCTGCCGACACCCTGATTTTGGTGCAATGGGACTGACTTTGGGTTGCTGACTCCAGAACTGCAGGAAAATAGATGTGTGTTGTTTTGAGCCACTGCACGTGTGCTCATTGGTGACCACGGCCACAGCAAACTCATTCAAAAGGGAGAAGGGACACTTTGCTTTCATCCTTATTCTCAGACAGCTCGGCATGAGTCATTACAAAGATAAAAGAGAATAAAACAAATGTGACGGTCGGGGGATCTGGGAGAACAGCATTTAACAATTTTCTGTATTCTTTTTGCAACGTTTCTGTAAATCCAAAATTATTCAAAATAAAAAGGTTTAACAAAAAAAACCTGAATACAGGAAGGTGTGTCACTGGCAAGTATTAAATCTTCCTCTCTGTCTCCACTGAGACCAAAACTCCCTGTGGAACGTGTTCCTTACTCATCTCTTAACTGCATACTCCACATTCAGTAAGTGCTCTCTATACATGTCTGCATGAATGAACAGGAGCTCGCCAGTTTCCAGAAACCCCACTACTTTCCGCCACGATCCCCACTACTTCTGAGATTCAATCTGACCCTTTTTCAGGGGCTTCAGTACCCTGTCCCCAAGCCTCCTACTCCCTCCAACTCAGGGTCCTCCACGCAGCCACACAAGCCTCCTTCCAGCTCTTTCCTGCGGGTTCCCTCTACACCTGGGTAATTCCTGCTTGACCCACAGCGCTTGGCTAAGCCCCGCCTCCTTCTTGACCCACGTCAAAACCCTGTGATGTGGTCACCACTCCCTGCACTGTCTGTCTGTCCCCCTCCCACAGGCTCAACTCCAATCAACTTGTGTGCTTTGAGGCTCCCTGGGTCTGAGCGCTCCATGGGTCACCGGCTCATTCAGTCCCTATCACTGTTAGTTTGGCCCAGACACACAGGCTGCATCATGTACAGAGTAAATTGATATATTGGTGAATAAATGGCAAAGAGTTAGTGAATGGGAGATGGATTGTGGAATGGCAGGGGTCCGCTATGACATGGGCATCCACATGGCCTTCCAAACCTTGGTTCCCCAGCTGCACAGTGGGAAAGGCTGTGCCAGGTGCTCTCTGGCTCTGCCTGTCTGGGGTCAGGGGGCCTGGCTGGTCAGGGACAGTGGAGAACCCTGGAATCGCTGGGAGTTTCCCGCAGGGCGCCCCACTACCCCCTGCCTTGAGAGCTAAATAAGAACACCTTCTACAGATGCACAATGACACCAACACCCAAGCAGACCCAACGACACTCACTCCTTAAAGTCAGCGCAGACCAGCCCTGACCGAGTCCCCGCCCCCCCGCCCCCCCCCCCCCGCCCCGTGACCATCACCATGGCCTTCCACAGTCGGCTTAGGCACCTGTGTTGGTGCCAAGTATCCAGATCAATGTGACGCCTGAGGAGTTGGCAGTTAGCTCTCACGGCTGACTTAAGACAGACCCATCCCAAGCAAGTCGCGGCCTGCGGAGGCGGCGGCTGGCAACGCTGATCCTGTCTGACGTGAGCAGGCACCCGCCTCCCCGGCGGCCCGGCCCCCGGCTCGACCTCTTAGGGTGGCATTTAGGGCGCCGTGCGGGCGGATCAGATGGAGGGCGGAGGACGGAGGTCCTGCCAGGACCGGCCCCCAACGCTGCCCACCTTGCTGCCCCGGGCTTGCCGAGGGCGACCTCCCAGAGGCGCCACCAATTTCCCTGGGAAGGATGGGCGGGGGGGGGGGGGGCGGCTGGCCGTGGAGTCACGCCGGCTTCCACCACCTCCTCGTCAGTCCGGGGGAGACTTGGGACAGATGCCCCACCTCCCTGGGCCTCTGTCTCCTCTTTGGTTAAAGGCAGCGTCCACGGAAAGGTCACCACTCCTTGTAAGCAAAGCGCAAAATCAAAGTATCGTGAGACCCCATCCACTCGCCACACCAGCAATAGCAAAAAAGCTCGCGGGGTGGTCGCCGGCCTGCAGGTGGGGAAACGGGCGGCGGGACGCGGCCGGGGGAGCGGGACACTGGCGCCACCTTCTGGACGGAGACGGGGTTGACTCTCTACCGTTAGAATACTCTAAGGTTAGGGGCTGAGCGAAGGAGAGTTGGGGGTGGGAGGTGAAACCCCCAAAGCCGCGAGCGAGTAAATTGTTAGATCTGGTGCCAAGTGCCCAGGGGGTCATCCCCCTCGGCTCTCCACTTGCATACGTGTTTGCAATTTCCAGTAATAAAAAGATAAGAATCAAAACGGTTCAGCAAGGAAAGGGAAGCAGCCCCGATCTCTGCTACTATGCGGATAAGCCTTTAAACCATCATGCTCCGCGAAGGAAGCCAGCCACGAAGGACCTCGTGTCCAACGAGTCCATCTATAAGAAAGCCTTGTTTGCCTGGGCGATGGCACAGGGATGCAAGTTACCTACTCTGGCCACCGAAAACGACCCAGGACCACCGGTGTGAGGGACGACGTACAGCTCTGGGCCCGCCCTAAAAGCCACTGACCTGTGCCCTTCAGGGGAGCGAATGGTGTGGTCCAAGACTCATATAGTTCATCTAAACAACAAACCTTACACAGCCACAAAAGAGACGGATGTTTACCTGCACAGACTGAAATAGAATGATTCTCAAAATATACTGTTTGGAAAAGTGGGGGGACAAAGCCCCCGGACACGGGGTGACAAGCTGCCTAACCCGGCGCTTCCTGGGACCCAGGGTGGGGGTCCGATGTGCCAGGTGTGCTTCCCTGCTGGCTGGCATGTCTCAGATAGGCCCAGGAGGAAGGGCAGGAGCCGGGACCCACCAAGCACAACCGCCCACAGGAATTTTAAATCAGTGGAGAAATATGATAATATTTTAATCACCAACACAGCCGAACTATACCAGGGGCCGGAGAGTGCCTTCCTTTATAGAAAAGAACATGTGTCTTTTCTTACTTGTCTAAAAGATTTCAAGCGAAGACTTGGTTTTCCCAGTATGACCTTTGCCCGCATTCACCTTATGTCACTACATGCCATACGTTGCCCGGGAGAGTTACTTGCGGTGACATGGGTCAGGAGGCCAGGCCAGGAGGCCCAAGCTCCACCGTAGCCACCACCTGAATTTGTTTGCCAGCTGTCCAGGGAGGAGAGGGGAGGCAGGCGGGGAGGGGGGGGGGCGGGGTTACGCAAGCGCGATTAGGCAATCCAGCAGGGGCCCCATGACCCTGTGTCAACACACCCAAGGAGGCTGCTGGCACCCGGTTTGCAGCCCTCCCACCTGGGCCCTGGAGCCACCAACAATGGCTCTTGGGTCCTCCCGTGGTGCCCGGGACCAGAGGGGAATGAGTCCAGCCCGGTCCACTCAGCGACAGAAACCAGGGTCTTTCCCTAGGGGGCAGGTGGGAAAAATCACAGTTCACCCACCCAAACAACAAAACTTCAGGTTTCTGCAGAAAAGCCCGAGGTCTCCCTGCCTCTAAGTGCTTGTTACGGGTTGAATCGTGACCTTTCCCCAGAAAACGTGTGTTGAAGCCCTAACCCCCAAGACCTCTCAGAATGTGGCCTTATGGGGGTGCCGAGTCACGGCAGCTGTCATTACTTAGGACGAGGTCGGATGGGTAGGGTCGCCCCTAATCCAGGATGACGGGTGTGCTTATGATGGGTGGAAATGGCACATAAAGGGAGAACGCCACGTAAACATGAAGGCAGAGACCGGGCGATGCTTCCAGAAGCCCAGGAAGGTGGAAGACTGACAGGAAACCACGAGAAGCTAGGGGCCAGACAAGGAGCAGGTTCCCCCACGACCCGCCAACCCTGCTGACACCTCGATCTCGGACTCCCGGCCACCAAAGCTGGGAGACGGTCACTTCCTGCCGCTTGAGGGGCTCCTTCGAGGCACTTGGCCACAGGGCCCTCGCGAATGAATACTGGCCTGTTGAAATGGACCATTGGGTGAAAAGGTCAGGGGCAAACTAGCATCACACAGGGTGGTGACCTGAGTACTTCACACCTTCTCCCCTACACCCTGGCTGCTGCCTCCTCCCAACATCCAGTCCGCCTGCCCCCCGCCTGCTCTTGGCTCTCCCTGGCTCTCCCTGGCTCTCCAGCATGCCCAGGACAAAGTCCCAGCCCCTGAGGCTGGAGTTGGAGGCCCCGCCTGCCTCTGTAGCTCAGTCCCTTACACCTGACTGTGTCATAGGCTAAACTGAAGTTTCAATCCCATAATGTGCCATGCCCTTCCTGCCTCAGGGCCTTTGCATGGGCTGTGCCCCCACTCCTGAATGCTCTTCCCCATCTCCATGGCACCAGTGTTCACTCCCTGACCTCCTCCAGGCCTTCGCTAGGGCATAGTCACCTCGCCACTGCGGTGGGTCCTTCCTGCATCCCTGCCGAGAGCTGTCCCCTCCCCCCTCCTCCATTCCTTGTTTTATTTCTCTACCCGGCTCTCATAGACCGCAGAATTCTTTATGTATCTGGACGGTGGTTCTCGCTGACTCGGGCTTCCCGAGGCCATGCCCACACACAATAGTATTGGCTTGAGCCAATAAACTGAGGCGTAGAGGAGCCCAGCCCCCCACCCGCCCACACAGTGCCCACCCTACCACTAGGGCGGGGGGCGGGGCGGACTCACAGGTGATCTCCTCGTGTGTGAAGCCCAGGACCCGCAGGGACTCCAGTGTCTCCTGGAAGAGCTCGCGCTCCTGGCCGGGGGAGGACGCTGGGCCATTGGTCAGGAAGCGGTAGTGGGAACTCGGCTCCAGCAGGAGGTCAGCTGCGGGGGCAACGACGGAGGCCAAGGTCAAGGGTGCGCTGTAGAGCCGGACTCACGTCCCAGCCTCCGTGGTGGCCACCCCAGGCGTGTCACTTCCCCGCTGGGGACCTTGGCCTCCTCTAGCATTAGGTGAGTGAGGAGCCAGCCTTTCCTCAGGGGCCCGGCGGGAGGACCGGGCGTGGGGCGGGCGCTCGGCGTGTCACTTTCCTCTTCTCTCCCTCCGTGCGGGTTCTCGAGTCCCGGCACTGCCTGGAGCGGGCAGGAGCCGCAGGTCGGCAGAAGCGCTGGGCCTGGGTGCCCGAGTTAGCAGAAGCCATGGGACAGCGGGGGCCCGGTGGCAGAGGACACGTGGGTTCGGAAACCACCCTGAGCGGGAGCCTGGGTAACAAAGGGCCAGAAGGCGGCCCAAGCTACAGGGGGAGAGGAGCCAGAAGGAGGGGGGGCCGCCGTCCACAGCCGTGGGCGGGAGGAGCGCGGAGCAGGAACCAGAGTAAGGGGAGCGTGAGGAGGCAGCAGGCGCCACGAAGCCACACAGACCAGGACCGCGGGGACCCACGAGGCAGCGGCAAAGCTGGAGTCACACCCACTGGAGTGAGCAGAAGAGAAGCGAGTGTGAACAGGAGCCACACAGGCCAGGTGTGATCGAGACGCAGGCGACAGCAGGGCCGGAGGGCCACCGAGTCTGCGGGGGCAGCATGAAGTAGGTACAGCTCTCTGCTGGTGAAAATCAGGTCAGTGGGACCCAGGACAAGACAGCACCCACTACGCGCCAGGAGCCCAACATAGAGCAGCCGCTCAGCCAACGCGCATGTCTCCCATTTGCTCATCCCTGGGGACCCGGAGGAACCAGAGCCCCGCGTGCCTGCCCCACCCCCTCCACCCTGCCGGCAGCCACACTGACCCCTGAGCTGCTCGCCCGCGCCACCCAGCAGCTGGTAGAAGATGTGGAAGCTGCACTCGTCCTTGGCCTGGCGGATGGCCCGCGACTTCTCCAGCAGGTCTGGGTGCAGGCGAGTCAAGGGGCCACAGGCAACGGGAGGGGACCCCGCCCGGCCCCCCCTACCGCACTGTTTCCGCCCCCCTGCTGTCCCATTAGGAGGTGGAGTCCCTCACAGCCCAGGCCGGTGACTTTGCCACTAGTTGGACGAGTGGCCTTGAGCATGTCACTTCAGCCTTTGTGCCTCAGTTTCCTCATCTGTGCAAGGAACCTGAAGAGAACACCCAGCGGTGCGTGGTATGAGGGCGAGTGAGAGGCAGTCAGACTACCTCCCGCCGTCTGCACCCTCCTGCCTTGGATTCCTGGTAGGGACATTAGGGCTGTCGGCTCCTCCCCTTCCAGGAAAGTCACATGGCTCATTCACACACTAAAAATTGGTAAGATGCCTTAGAGCAGGGGTCCCCAACCCCACAGACAGCGGACCAGTGCTGGTCCATGGCCTGTTAGGAACCAGGCCACGCAGCAGAAGGTGAATGGTGGGTGGACAAGTGAAACTTCATCTGTGTCTGCAGCCGCTCCCCAGCGCCAGCATCACCGCCTCAGCTCTGCCTCAGATCATCAGGTATTAGATTCTCATAGGAGCACCGGTCCCTGGTGCCAAAAAGGTTGGGGACCGCTGCCTTAGAGTAAATAAAACACCTAATGACTACTTTACCCCTCCGTGGCCCACACTACTGGGCCATCGCACTCGTCTGCACAATGGTGACACAGAGTCTTGCCCAAGACCATCTGCAGACCGAGGTCCATCGACTCAAAGCCCTGGGGTCACCAACGTGCCAGGGAGATGGGGAGGAGTGGGGGAGGGGGTCCCATACAACCTGTACAACGCTGGGTGCTGATAGCCCTGAGTCTCGGGTTCCTCCTCTGTTAAATGGGATGATAGCACCTGCTCACTGGGGTTAGAGATGGACAGTTCTCAGGATGACGTGTCGATCAAGCCAATACTGGTGCCCAGGAGCCAGGCTGAGCCCAACACCCATATGACTGGCCTGGGGGTGGCACCTGCCCACGAGCATCGATCCACAGACTGGCCGCCGACCCTGAGGCAGAGATGGCCCAGCTGACGGCTTGCCCATCAGGGGCGGTCACAGCTGCACAGGGGTGTGGTGGGAAAGAGTGAGCATTTGGAAGCAGGTCCAGAGGACCAGTGTGAGGGTAAAGCAGGCAGCAGGAACCACGGGCTCGGGGAAGGAGGGCCGGGCAGGACGAGCGTGATGGGAAGGGCCGTGAGCGCTAAGAACCCGTGTAGGCAGGAGACACGATGCCAAGAAGCAGTGGGCCTCGGGGACTGTGGGAAGCGGGACCTGGTGGCTGCAGGGGACGTGAGGCCTGTCAACCATCCCCTGATTGCAGAAGACAGTGAGCTTATCAGACACCCCTGGGACTGAGGATATGGGTTATCGTTAACATCGTTAACATTATGGTGAATAATTATTAATCGATAACACTGACATTGACAAGGATGTTAACATGGATGAGGACATTGACATGGACAAGGACAGCAGCATCTGCTCCAGTCATTAATTTCTAATAACCAGAGCTCATTCCCCGGCACCTACCATGTGGCAGGCACCATGCTTAGCATGTGACTTATCCTGTCCCCCCAGACCCTTCAAGGGTACGTTCTAGGATCCTTCCCCCTCTACAAAGGGGAAACTGAGGCACAGAGCGATCCCATCATGTGCCCAAGGTCCCGCAGCCTCCAAGAGGCAGAGCTGGATTGGGGCCCGGGTCAGCGTGACTTCCCCGCCATGCTTAGTTCCGTGGGAGCGCACTGCCCACCCCCCTGCCCCATGTTCCAGCTTGTCACCTCCCACACGGCTTGCACAAGGCCTATGCAGACACGGCAGGCCTGGGCCTCCTCCTGCCAGGCGGCCCTCAGCCGGTGTCGGGAAACTCAGGCTGGGGGAGAAGCTCCCCATCACACCAGACGAGATGACATGCAGCACAACTCAGTGTGGGGGGATTAGCGGGTCCCACGGGACTCCGGGGGGGAGGACCCTGGAAGCTGCGCCCACGATCCTATGCCGAGCCCTGAGAGTCGCCACACCCGTGGGTGGCCCTAGGAACTGCTGGCCCACTACCCCACAACGAGGCTGTGCTGGCCTTCTCAAAAAGCAGCGGAAGCCCCCCCCCCACTCACCCCCATATGGAGGTGCTGCGTCTGTCCCTCCCCAAGCTTCTGTGGTCCTTCTACAGAGAGGGAAACTGAGGCACAGCTTCTGAGCAGCAGGGACCCAGGCTTCCCCAGGCACGTGAATGCCTACTTCCTGTACAGAGCAAGATTTCAAGAACCCTTCCCTCGGCCACCACCCCTCATCCCTCCGGGGCTTCTCAGGGCTGCGAAGGATACAGGTCTCGATGTTGGCCCCCACGATGTACCCAGCGACGTCGAAATTGATGCGTATGAACTTGCCCTGGCAGGGGAAGATGAGGGGGGTGCTTATTCAGCTCCCCCCTCCCAGAGCCAGGGCTGTCCGCAATGTCCTCTCTCCCTCCACCTGAACCCCACCTCGATCATGGGGTCCCAGTGGGGAATCCAAGATCTAGGCCCACAGGACCCGGGCCACCAGCCTCTCCTCCCTCAGATCCAGGAGTCCGAGCCTCGGCTTATTCCTCAGACACACACAGCTCACTCCCCCCTCCCAGCTGCTGGGGGGCTGACAGGCAGCCAGGCACTGCCCTGAGCCGGCACTCACAAATCGGGAGGAGTTGTCATTCTTCACAGTCTTAGCATTGCCGAAGGCCTCCAGGATGGGGTTGGCCTGAAGGAGCTGCCGCTCCAGCTCGCCCTAGGGTTGGGGGAAAAGACAGCATCTCACTGAGAGCAGGGACCTGCATTATAGCTGGCTGAGTGTGTGTGTGTGTGTATGTGTGTGTGTGTGTGCATGTGTGGCCTTTGTGTGCACCCATGTCCCTGCAGCACAGGCGGTGCCTGTCAGTCCATTGTGAAGGAAAAAGGAAACATCTCTAAGAGACACTGCTGAGTAGAACCAAAGCAAAACAAAATACAAATTGCAGAATGGTGCCCCCGATGTGATCGCATTGCTAAAAAAATAAATTGAGAAAAAACACCACCAAACGACAGTCCCATTTCCACAGGTATGTATCTGTGTTTGTAAACATTTAGAGAAAGGTCCGCAAGGACACACACCAAACTGTCAACAGCATAAGCCCCTCCAAGGAAGGGGACTGTGAGGGGGAAAGAGGCGTTGCACTTGACCTGATTTTTGTTGTCGCTGTTGTTACAGTGAATATGTATTTATGTCTTACTTGCGGAATTAAGGAAAAATTGATACCATCCATGTAAAGTGCTTCAGGATGACACAGTGCAGGCATTCGAGAAATGGCCATTTCCTTCCTCAGATGGGCTGCTCCGTGGGTAGAGATCTTACTCTGAACCTTCCCTACAGCCACCTTGGTGTCAAGGCCAGGAACACAGTAGGTGCTCAATAAATGGCGAGCCCCTTTCCCTCCTTCCTAGCCAGGCTCTCTAGGGCATCGACTATTTCTTTCAATTCCCTGTGAGCCCTCAGAGACTTGCCTAAGCTGGCAGTGGACAGTAGGCCCGCAATAAGTGGCAGGTCTCTGGGTTGTGTGAATTCATGGTGTCCACAGGCTCCGTCTACACACAGTTAGCAGATCAGCCGTAAATTATAGTTTTGGTCTCAGTTATTTCATGTTGGTATCTGTAGCTACTCTGCAGAGGCAGTCCCTAGGGCCACACGTGGTAGAGCTAACGTAAGTGGCAATGTAGGCTGGCTCTATGCATACACACACAGTAGGACCACACTAAATAACAGTACGGGCCTTTGTCTGTACACAGTAGGGCTGCCATAAACAACAGTGGGGCGGCCCTGCATGTACACAGTAGGGCTGCATTAAATGACAGCCTGGGGCCTGGCGTGCATGTAGTAGGGCCACCATAAGCAGCAGTGTGGCTCCTTGACAGGTGTGACCATTAGCACCTTGGGCCCTGTTTGCCAGGAAGACCGTCGGTTGAGGTGACCCCGGTGACATTAGGGACAGCATGACTCAAGGCAATTCCCTGCTACTCACATAAGATATGGTGCTGGCGGAGGCCTGAGGAAGTCACGGGACACGAGACACGGACCAGGACACGGCACATGGAACATGGACAGACACACAGGTGAACCGGCGGTCTCGGGGGGTGAGTAGGCGGGGGGAGAGATGAGAGGCTGGGGAAATGGGGCATGTGAAGTGGGGTGGCCCAGGGGGACCACAACACCTAGGTTTGAATCCACGCTAGCACTGGCTGGGGGGTGTGTGACCTCTGAAACCCACTCACCCAGCTGGGCCTTCGGTTTCTCGTCTTTAACACAGGAAAATACCCATGTCGCCAGAGTGTTAAGTGAACGTGAGCAAAGCGATGAGCGCTATATAAACACTCACTTATAACGCCAACCCTGGACATTGCAGGTACTTGAATTAGACCTGACACATAGTAGGCACTCAGGAATGTAAGCACCTACTATGCGCTGAGTGCTGTTCCAAGGGCCAACGAGGCCAAGAACTAGTCCTTGCACTTCTGCGTCTACCCTGCCGCCACTCCCAGCACTATAGGTACACACAGTAGGTGCATGGGGAGCACAGCAGTCAGGGGAAGGCCAACCATGGCCCTCCACTAGGGTGGCAGTGAGTCATGGGGGAAGCAGAGCCTGAGATGGAGGGGGCTTTGCTGGCGGCAGGGTCCAGAGCGTGTTCCAAGGCAGGTCACTTACCGGGACGCCCGGCTCCTTCCTACCCTTTGGCGACGATGCCACATGGGCGAGGTACTGAATGACCTTCTTGGTGTTCTCTGTCTTCCCAGCCCCAGACTCGCCACTGTGGGGGTGGGGCAGGGGGAAGCACGAGGGGTTGGCAATGATGCCAGGCAAGCCCTGTGTGTTGCAAGGAGAGCCACATCCAGCCAGGACCCCACCTCCTCCAGGAAGCCCTTCAGGATCACTCACGTGCAGAGAATGGACTGATCCTCACGATCTGTAGGGGACAGAGGGGGACATGTCACCTGAGAAGGTCTCTCCAGTGGAGCCCTGGCTTCTTAGGCTGGCCACTCTCTTTTCAAAATCATTTCCAGGGAATAAGGAAAAGTTTGGGTTTTGACGTGTGACCCTCCTAGATTCTAACACCCCGCCTGACTCAGCCTCTTGCTTGCTGTGTGACCCCAGGAAAGCCACTGTCCCTCTCTGAGCCTCAGTTTCCTCACCCGTAAAACAGAGACAATAAACTCCAACTGAATGGAATGTAACTCATTCAACAGACTTTCATTTGAGCCCCTACCATGTGACACCTCATGCTGGGTATGTGAGGTTCAAAGACCCCAGGGGGCAGAGGTCAGCAGACTCTGGGTGCAAACCCCACCTCAGCCACACGCACATGCCAGTGAGACTGTGGGCCATGACTGCACTGCCCTGTGCCTCAGTTTCCCCATGTGGAAGCCAGGGAGGTGCGCTCAGTTACTTCGCGGGGTTGCCGTGACATTAACTGTATTAATCCATGAAAAGCGCTTGGCAAAGGCACTTGCTCCTACATTATCATACATCCATTCCTAAGCTATCACAACTAGGACATAATAACAGCTGAAAATTATAAAAGTGAATGTATAACACGACAGATCATGTAATCCAGTAAGTGCCACCTGTGATTAAATACAAATAAATACAAATTTATAACGTGAATATAAAAACACGACATCTAACATGTTCTATTGCACAAAATAGGCACATTGCAGATCGTCTGTTCCACCAGTGGGCCTGCGTCAGAGTCTCCAGAAGGAGTCGGGGGCTCACCGACTGCTGAGCCGCCCCTCCCCCAGTGTCTGACTCAGCAGTTCTGGGCCCCAAGTTTGTGTTTCTGACAAGTTCCCAGGTGCTGCTGCTGATGCTGCTGGTGAGGGGACCGAATCCTGAGAACCACCGCATTACACGATATAAATATATTACTGTAACACGCCCTAGAAATACAGTGCGTTTTAAACGACATAAGTATAATACGCACGATAGACATACATTGCTGCAGACTATCATGTCACATGATAGAAAGATATAAATTTAAAAATACTGAATATGCACTTTAATCTATACAAAATATTTATGAAAATAGATGATGCATAATAAATACGCAACGGATGCATTATGCATGTTACATTATGTAATTTTGCCAGGACCGATTGACACTGTCACGGCGTGAATGGCGGCCTCTTTGACAGACACCGTTGTGCGGGGCACAACCCGTCCAGCTGGACCAGCGACCCCATGCCGCCCATCATGTGAGGGGCTGCCATTCGCCCCATGACAATGTAGATCATGTCAGCCACATAAGTGTGGAGCGAATGAGCACTCCAAGAATCACTGTCTCAAGAGAAATTTTGGCAGGAGCCTGGCACCGACCAGCTCCCTAATGGTACTTGTTGAGAGACGAGATGAACAAGGGGACCATTGGGTGGGCCCCGGAGCCTCGCCCACTCGGCCTTCCATTTCTGACCCCTCCCGCCCCGCAGATCAGCCTCGTGGAGTCTGAAGTCCTGGACCTGTGCCTGATCCTGACCCCAGCCCAGCCCCCCCTAGAAGGTCCCCCGCAGTGGCCCGGCCCCACGCTCACCCTGCAGCATGCTTCTGTAGGCCCCCTCAGTCACCGCATACACGTGAGGTGGCACCTCGTGGCGCTTCTTGCCCCGGTACATCTCCACGATCGCCTCCGTGTAGATGGGAAGCTGCTTGTATGGGTTGATGACCACACAGAAAAGGCCGGAGTACGTCTGCGGTGGGCACAAGCAGGGGAGGGCCTCAGCTGTCTGCCCACGGCTCGGCAGGCCCCGCGGGGCTACTGCGTACAGCTGGGCAGGGTGTGCATGGCGCAGGGACATTCACTAAAGGGATGCCATTTGCACCATGGTGACATTGATTTGAACCTCTGTTACAAACGTTTTTAGGCTGATGGTAGGAAAGAATCTCTCTAGATGGCACTGAGGTGCTGTATGGGTGAGAGGAAAGGAAGTGGCCTTTGCACCCAGCCAGACTTGGGTTACAGCCTGTCACTGCCTGGGCTCACACACACATAAAGCGGCCACGTGGCAAGCTCAACCACTGCAGCATCCTTTACAATGGCAGAGACTGGAAATGACCTGAATATATGTTCGCACAACGTGTCCTAAAAGGCTCTCCGTTTACAGGGACAGGAGGCTATCCAGAACGTTGCTGGGCGAAAGGAAACGTGCTGAGAATGGTCTGCCTAGCAAGGCGCAGAAGGGAAATATCGCTATGTAGCTTCTGGAACGTGCATGGCCTCTCTCCGGGAGGGTGCTCATGGGATCAGCAGCCACTGAAACATGACAGAAACACTCCGTGATTTCTGTAATAACAGACTCGCAGGTCCCATGTACATGAATTACATTATATATCCAAGTAAGTGCCACCTATAATTAAGTACAAATTTATCACGTGAATCTAAAAACCTGGCATCTAAATATGTTCGATGGCAGAAAACAGGCGTATCACAGATTTTCAAAACTGAGGTCTGCTCTTTTTGGAGGAAATGCTAAATTTTGGGTTCGAGGTGTATGAAAATAAAGACGTAATTTTTTTTTTTTTTTGCAGTCAAGTTCACGGACTCCCTGAATCTTTCTACACACCGCTCGGGCCTGGAAAGGTTTAAGAACTGTTTAAGCTCAGGACACATAGAGGCAGTTAGACAACTAAACAGCTAGCCGGTCACCTAGCTAAACCAACCCAGACAGCTACCTAGCTAAGCTGGGCGGAACTAGCTAGCTCAGCCAGCCAGAGAGTCAGCAGCTCAGTGGCTTCACTAGTTCACCATCAAACTGGTTAGCGACTTGGCTAGTCAGCCAGCTGGGTACTTAGCAGCAGGACTGCTTTACGCTCCCTGACTTGTGCTTCCTGAGTGGAGCAGGGTGTGGCCACCGCAGGCCGCCAGCCTGCCTGGCTGGGTGGCCAGCGGGAGCAGAACAACCGGTTTGCTGGGTGCTCCCCAGAGCTCCCAGCCTGGGCCCTGGCTCGCGGAGGGCGGGGCGGCCAGACCACATTCCCAGGAGGGTATCTCATGGCTGCTGGCGCCCTGGCCTCACTCCTGGCTGACAGACGAACCCACTCCTCCGCGCCACCCCTCCACCCCAGTCCCCTCCTGCCGGCCACACCTTGTCACCTGGGCAACACCCCGGCAGGAACCTGAGCTGGCTGCCAAGGCCAGGGGGCAAAGGGCAGAGGCTGGTCCACCCCGAGAGGGTCGGGGACACCTGAGTTGGCGGGCACAGCTGATGAAACCTGGTCAGAAGAGTCTGGCCAGGGCCAGTGCCCCAGTGGGGATGGGACTCCCTGCTTTCGGTACAGAGGCCGTGGGGATCACAGGAGATAATGAATGAAGACGAGCTGTCCCAAGGCGGGGCCCATAAAG
This sequence comes from Rousettus aegyptiacus, assembly GCF_014176215.1. Classification (NCBI taxonomy): domain Eukaryota; kingdom Metazoa; phylum Chordata; class Mammalia; order Chiroptera; family Pteropodidae; genus Rousettus; species Rousettus aegyptiacus. Next base: position 46,270,103 of record NW_023416289.1, on the reverse strand, counting down.
GCACCCTAAGTATGGGTCCTGGGACTCTCACGATGCCCAGCCCACCTGGGAACTGAGCGCCCGCCCAGACTCCGAAGCCACTCAGCCTGACTTCGCACCTGGGATTTGCCCTCTCTGAGCTTCAGCCCCCAGTCCAGGAAAATGGGGCTTTTCACACCCACCCCCAAGAGGGGTTCTAGAGTGAAAGGCCGCAAAGCATCTCCCTGGCTCCCATGGAACGGGGAGCACGACGTGTGCTCAGGAAATAGAGACCCTTCCTGCCTGAAGTGTCCCAGAGAAGGGACAGTGATACTGAGTTACTCAAGGTGAAATAGCCTATCTGTGGCAGAGACTGGGTTTCTGGAGCTCTGGACGCCCTGCCTGACACTGGGCCACTGGCCCTCCTGTCACCAGCGGCCAGTCCACAAGCACGAGCCTGGTGCGGGCCCCCAGCATCTAGCTGGGTGGCTTCAGGGAGCATCTTATCCTCGTTTCCTCATCAAACGGGGATGGGAGCCATCCACAAGTTTGTGTGGCACATTCGGGGCTCAGCGTGCACTCTGGAACCCCGAGCGTGTGTAATATGCCAGTGGTTAACTGCTGTGGGGAAAGGAGGTGACACCCCCTACCTCACAGCCCCACGTGGAGGGGCGTCAGCAAGATCATGTTAGAGAGAAGCAGACAGCAGCACCCGACAGAGAAAGCGGGCCCTCACTAGGTGCTAACTATTATGATCAAGGCCCAATCCGCTTCCTGTCTGGGCTTCTAGAATACTCCATCTCCTTCCATCTGTCAGGCCCCAGTTCTCTCATTCTTGGACCATGACCTGAGCTCAGGCCCCATCCACTTCCGCCCCCTGATTTTCGCAGTCATCTTCCTAGTGCAGTACACAGGACGTGGGGTCTGGAATCAGATGGCCTGGGTCCAAATCTCGGCTTAGCCAGTTCCTAGCTGTGGGGCATTGTCCTGGCGCCTCCCTGAGACTCAGTTTCCCCACCTGCAGGATGAGGATGATAGCCAATATCTTACCAGGTTGCTAGGGGGGTCCAGGGTATTTATTTAAAAGGCCAAGGGTGGCTCAGTGTTTTGGGGGTCCCTCTGATCTCCCTGCCTTTGGTGAGATCCAGGGGAGTAGCTGGGCCAGAGGCCTCTTTCCCAAATCTTACAAAGGTGAGCGAGGCATCAGAAGGGGCCGGTGCAGCATGGAAGAGGTGCCACCCCCATCTGAGGTCAGACAGCCCTCAATTTGAATCGCGCATCTGCCACCACAAGGTGAGGGGCCCAGAGCCAGTCACTGGCCCCTCTCACTGCCTCAGTTTCCTTCTCAAACGAGAGTCAGAATTCACAGAAATATCCTAACCTTGTGCTTCGTGATCAATGATCAATCAGGTGGGTGTCAGAGCCAGTTTATTTTATTTTTCCCATTTTGATGTATCTCATCATGTATTGAAATATTCCTTCATCATGCTCACTAAAATTTTGTAGTTTTTTTAAGAAATATAAAACCAGTACTTTTCCCTTTAGGCTTTTAGCTAAATATTTAATGGTTTTTCTTGCAAGGCCAGTTTAAATAAGCAAGGCAGTGAGACCCCAGCCCTCTAGGCTGGTGTTTGAGGCATGATTCTATGATCGGCCACCTGGGTTCAAATCCTGGCACCTCTATGTGACGTGGGACCCAAATCACTTAACATTCCTGAACATCAGGTGACAACAACAGTCCCTGGCCCAAGGTGAGCTGATAACCCACACGCGGCTCTTAGAACAGTACTTGGCACATCGTAAGTGCTCAATAAATATTTGCTAGGCACCCGCTATTACTCATTATATTTTTATAATATTTTTCATTATTACTGGCGACATTCCTTGACAATCTCTCTAATCCCGTTTGCTCTTAATAACACTTTGGCTCCCCATTAGAACCACCTAGAAGCTTATTAAAAATACCAACTACCATGTCACAACCCCAAAGAACCTGATTTAAATGGGTTAGGGTGGTGCTTGGGTGCCGGTATTTTCAAAAAATTCCCCAGGCGATTCTAATGCAAAGGCTATGTTAAAAATGGCTGCCCTATCCTGTCTGTTTGTTCTAAAGATTATATAAAAAGAGAGACGTTAAATGGTTAATGGAAACTAGACCACCATAGTCGACCTCACTACAGTCAATCCCATCTCACTCTCTAAGAGGCACCGCAGAAAACAGTCGCACCTGGAGACCAATGACACTGGTCTGCCATGAGGTCAACTGGATCTTGACCTCTCTGTGCCTCAGCTTCTTTACCTACAAAATGTTTTTTAATTCTGAAGATCTTTTGAGATAATATATATTTTTTAATGTGATGTATATGTTCTCTTTAGTTTTTCTCTCCTTGAAGTAATGTATTATTTAATTCTAATCTGCTATTATTTTGGTTATCCATTCCCTTGAGACAACAATATTTCAGAGTGCCCAGTGTATGCTCGATAAATATCAGTTTGTATTGTTATTAAATCACCCCAGGCTTCATTTTCCTTTCAGGTAAAATGGGGTTAATCAGACTCTCCTTTGTATAACGTGAGAGGAAATGAATTCATACACGGAAGGCATTTAGCATAGAGCCTGGCGTGTGGTTTTCCATACTCAGTGATTCTCACTAATTATGAGAGAACTATATCCCTTTCTCAAAACACTTTGGATGCATTATAGTTGAGATTTCAATCATTTTTATACTATAGAAAATCATTAAGGCACATCTACCAATTGGGGTACCCCCAGTGGGTTCTGAGGCGGTTCTGGTAATCCAATAATTTATAAACTGGCAACTAAGTGCAGGAAGAGTCACAGGGCAGAGGGCGAAGATTATAAATTCCCTCGCTTCGAAATTCAGGTCAGGGTGCAGACCCCAGCTCCCCACCCCAGCAGCACCCTCATGGGTCGGACACCACTCACGTAGATGAGGCCGGAGTAGTACCGTTCCCGGAGGTTGTGCAGCACCGAGGCCTCGTTGAGGCAAGTCAGTTCGGCCATGTCCTCGGCCTTGCTGAACTTGGGCGGGTTCATGCGCTGGATCTGGTCCCGCGGCAGCCGCAGGCGCCGCCCGCTCTCGGCCAGCTCCACCTCGGCCTCCTCCTCGCCCTCGTCCCGCAGCGCCGCAGCCTCGAACCCGTGCAGCTCGGAGGGCACCCACACCAGGCGGCGCGCCGTCCACTCCACCTGCGGGGAGGTGGCCGGGCCCCCAGGCCCGACGCCCACGCCCGGCCCCCGCGGCGCGAACAGGAACGGCTGTGCTGCCTCCGGCACCGGGCCTGGCCTTGGGGGCACCTTCCGCCCAGGCGCGGTCATGGTCACTGCCGCCATGGTCTGCAGGGGAAGAGGAGAACTGAGGTCAAGTGGGGCTCCATGGCCACCCCAAATCCCCCAGGCAGTCCCCACTCCTTTTCGTCATCACACCTCTTAAGACACTTCTGGGGCCGACAGATTTCTTTACTCCTTTCATTCATTCACTCCTTTCTCCATTCATTCATTCATTCATTCATTCCATAGTTAACTTAATGAGCCAGGCTGTGAGCCAGGCACTGTTCAAGGCACTGGCCATATAGCAAAGAACAAGCCAATAAAGCACCTCTGCCTCGATTAAGGCGTCTGCATGCTAGTCCGTGCCATCTGACGCTGGAGCCACTGCACCATGTGGCTACTGAGCACACGAAATGTGGCAAGTGTGACCGAAGAAATGAATTTTTAATTATATTCAACTTGAATATTTTGGATATAGTGGGTAAAATAAAATGTATCATCAACATTAATATCACCTGTTCCTTTTAACTTCTTTTTTTTAATGTGGCAACTAGAAAATTTTAAATTACACATTCAGCGTGCATTGTGTTTCTGTTGGGTAGTGCTGCTGCAATCCCAGGAGACAGATAAAAAGATAAATGAGTAAATTATATAGTATGTTACATGATGAGAAATATCAAGGAGAAAAATAAGGCCGGGAACAGTGTCTGTCACAGTTGACGGGTGCTGCAGTTTTAATTGGAGTGGCTAGGGAAGGCCTCCCTGATGTGACATTTGAAAAAAAAGACCTGAGCTCGGAGATGAAGGGAGCAAGCCACGGGAATGCTGGGAGGGGGAGCCCTGCAAGCTGGGGGAAGAGCCTGTGCAAAGGCCCTGAGGCAGGAAGGGGCCTGCACGTCTGTGGCATCGTGAGAGGCGGTGAGGCTGCCGCCAAGGGATCGAGGGGGAGAGGGTGGCAGGTGAGGTAAGACTGGGAACAAAGGGGGCCGGATCGCATCAGGATGAGGACCCTGATCTCTTAGATATGAGTCCTAGAAGGGGGTCGATGTGATTTCTGTCACACGGGCTCCCACGCCACCTCTGGTTTACCCCACACCCGCAGAACAGACTTGCATCTCCTTCCTTCCCTGACACCTGGCTCCCTTCTCGTTATAATGGGGAGACTGGCCCCATTCATTCTCTCCTCCATTCAGTCAACCTGCCCTGAGGCCATTCAAGTCCCAGGCTCTGCCCACGTGGTCACAACCCAGTGTGAGCCACGAGCTATAATAGAGGCCCCTGGCAAGCCAGGATGCGTTAGACTCCTCCTCACCCTCAGAGGGGCCATAAACCAGCAGTGAACGGACAGCAGCCATTCCAAACCATCTAAGCACGAGTCAGGAACAATATTCTCCATGTCTCTTGTATCCTACACAAGGAGCCTCGATTCTGCTCCACCACCTCAGACATCCGTGTCACTGCCCCCATCATAGCAGTCACAGGAACACCCCACTGTTTCTGTCTCCCCCACCTCGGTGCCCCTGCCCTCTGGGCCACCCACCTCCAACATACTGCTGGAGAAGTCCCTCCAAACACCCAGCAGCTTTGATGGAACCCCAGGCCTGGTCCCAACAGACTCTTGTCCTCCCCACAGAGCCTCTCCCACCCAGAAACCAGAAACCCAGCTCCAGGACACAGGACGCACTTCCTCCCAGACCCTCTCCTCTGCGGAGCACCAGAAGTCCGGGCTCCCAGCAAGGCTTGGTCTTGGGTCTCCACCCATGGGCCCCTGCACTCAAACAGCAGGGTCCTGCCACTGGCACGTGCTGTTTCTCCACCTCCTAGGCCCCAGGTCGCCAAGGATCACCCCAGAGTCCAGTCCCATCCCTGGGACTTTACCCTACCCCGCCCCATCCACTTCCTCCACGGCCAACGGCCTTTGACCAGGAAGGGTTTGGAAGTTTTTGCAATAACCCAGTCCTGCACTTTCCCTCCAGGGAGCCAGAAGCCCAGGCCCTCAGCACCCTAGTCCTCCAGGACCCGGAAATTCGGGTCTTCCGGCCCTCCTCCCTTGGCCCCCTGAGTCTGGGCCTCCTCACCTCGCTGCAGTCAGGCTGGAGGTGAGGATGCCTGGGGACCAGTTTTGAGGACTGACAACAGCCCCGACGCGCGGACCTGCCCTCTTGGCTGGGAGCGCCTCTGGCAGCCCCACCCTCTTTAGCCGGCAGGAAGGCAGGACCGCCTCTGCCAGGGCTCATTACTGTCACTGGGGCAGGTGAAAGCACCTGGCCTGGGAGGGGCAGAGACTGCGAGGCTGGGAAAGGAAAAGCAGACAGGGTTGCGCCCCTAGGCAGGGGTCGGGCTGTCGGTGTCCAGCCCTCTGACCTCAGCCCAGCGCCCCCGTCGCCCCCAAACCCAGGGAGTCTGGACCCCCAGCCCCAGAATCCCGGCCTGAGTGCTTCCTCCAGACCTAGGAGTCGAGGCTCCGAGCGCCATTCTCACTTAGAAGGGATTCCTGGTTCCCAACCCCCTTCCTTGGATCCAGGAATCTCAGCGCCCAACCCCCACCTCCCCGAGACTCCAGGGCCTGGGTCGCGCGCCCTCACCCTGCAGATCCGCGAGGCTACCTGGGGACGCCGGCCGGGACAGGACGCGGGAAGGTGGCGAGGGGGCGCCGGGATCCCCGTTCTGCTTGCGAGCTCTCAGGTGTAGCTACCTCCGCGGTCCAGCACGTCGCGTCACCAGGAGAGAGCCTGGCTCTGATGTCACCCAGCACCTGCCCGGCTTGGGAAGGGGGCGGGTCCTGGAGCCACTATGCCCAGGATGGGCGGATGGCGGGAGGCGGGGATAAGCCGGTCGCCAGGTGGGCGGCGGCGGCTGCGCCAGGGGCCCCTCCCCTCCCACCCGGCGAGTTAATGTCCGGCGCTCCCCGCCCAGGGGGCCGAGTGCCGCAGGGTTGGAACTCCCATGGAGCCTTCCCGGGCTCGGCCGTCCTCTGTGAATTGCGGCCGGTGAAGTAAATGAAACGATGTAGGAGGAAGCGCCCAGCCTGACGCTTCGACGAGCAGTGCCTCGCGAGACCATTTAATCTCTCTGAGCCTCAGTTTTCCCCATCCTGGAAATGGGACAGACCGGACAGAGGATGCTGGAGTTGCACAGAAGGGGACACGAAACGTGACTCGGGCTTGGGGAGCCTCAGCCTCCTCACGGGCGACATGCGCACTACGCAGTGGTCAGCGCATCCGCTACAACTTCTAGAATGATCTCAAAAGCCGGTGAGACGGGGACGATCGGGGAAACTGAGGCACTGAAAAGGCGAAATCACGCCCTCAAGGTCATACGGTCAGGAAGAGGAAGAGCTGGGTTGAAGCACGGATCGTGTTCTGCTATAATAAAGAGGGGTTTGGGGGAGAACATGGCGTAGGTCCTCGAAGAGGTCGAGTTTCCCCTCCCAGTTGGTAACCATGGTGAACGAGCTTCCCCCATCTACGCCCAAAGGACCACAGCCTTCCTCGGGGGGCAGCCGTGAGATTAAAAAGATTAAGGGACCCAGCGCACAGGTGGTCTCCCAAGTGTTACCCTCATCCCCGGGCCCCTGCGGTCGCTCCCTCTGTCGGCCTCGGTTTGCCTCTCCCCGTAAAATGGGTACAAGAGAGCTCGCCTCGAGTTCATGTAATTAAAGGACGTGATTTAATTATGAAAATAAAGGCGCCCGAGTACATCGTGGGTGCTCAAATACGTCTCTCCCCGCCCCTCGGCCTCTGCCGGTCCTGGTCTCCGTCTCTGGTCCGCGGTTTGTACGAGTGAAAACAGAGACGCCCTCATCTGGGCGCGCGGGACTGCAAGCGATGATGACTCAGGTGTTAAGGCGTCCGCGGTCCCAAAGCGAGCCTCCGTGTCCTCATCTGCGGAGCGGGCCCGGGGCCGCCGGCGAGGACCCCGCCCCGGCCTCGAGCACCGTGGTAACCCGAGCCGGGGGCGTTTAGACGCCCCGCCGCGCCCCCCAGCCGCTACCCGGCCGCACGCCCAAGGTGAGTGTGCCCGTCACCGCTCCTCCCCCGCCGCCCGCGCTGGGCCTCCGGAGCCCCGTCTGCAGCCCCGAGGCCACAGCCTCCCCGGGCCCGGGCCTGCTCCGCCACCTCCGGCGGGCAGTGGGCCCCGGGCACTCACCGGCTTCCAGGGCCGTCCACAGGCTTCGGCCTGAGGAGAAAGAGGGGCGGGCCAGCCGGGAAAGCCCCGCCTACACGAGCGCAGCAGGGGCCAATCGGCGCCCGCTGCGGCAAGCTGCGGCCCCGCCCATGGGGGGAAGCGCCCGCCAATCAAGAGGAGCGGCCGGCGGACCGGGCCAATCGAAAGTTGCCGGAGTGTGCCAGCCGTGGGAAAAGAACGGAGCCGGCGCTCCCGGCTCGGCGGCGCGGTCGTGGGCGGGACCCCGGGACTGACGGGCAGCAGGTGTGACCAGTGGCGAGGCGCAGGGGGCGGCCGGGGGCGGGAGGCCCAAGGGACCCTGGTGAATGGGCCGCTTTGTACGCGAGGCCTGAATGGGGGCCTTTGTGAGGGCCGGCGTGGGGGGGGGGGGCGAGTTGCAGCTGGAGGCCGGAATGCCTGGGTCCCTGGGGAGCAGGCGGGAAGGAGAGACAAGAAAAAGAATTTACTTCTGTCGAACGCCGACCGCGTACCAGGCACTCTCCCAGGCTCTCACCCACGGGGGACGCGGGGGCGACGCCGCCAGTAATAATAAGCACTTATCGAGCACCCGGAGTATGCCAGGCGCTGTTCTAAGCGCTTCACCCGCATGATCTCATTCAATCCTTACAACTACCCTCTGGAACTGGCGCTATTAAGATGTTCATCCTCCAGATGAGGTAAACCGAAACTTAGCAAGATGCTGTTAATTGCCGAAAGTCCTAGAGCTGGCAAATGGCAGAGCCAGGACTCGGATCCCGCCAAACCCGACTCCAGAACTTGTGCTCTTAGCCACCACGCTAAACCCAAACGTTGGTGAATGCTTCCCGACTTACAGATGCGAAAACTGAGGCTCAGCAGAGGCAGGCGACTTCCCAACACAGGGAAGGCTCCTCTGAACGCCAAGGTCGTGACCGCGTCTGAAGCTAACCTGTTGCTGGTGAGCCTTGCACCACTGGTCCTTGAGCTGTGTCCCCGTTTTACGGGTGTACACTGAGGCGCCAGAAGGGACGAGAAGCTGAGGTGGGAACTGGAGGCTGCGTGTCAGTCAAGCCTCAGCCAGCCTGCCGATGGGCTCTGCTGCTCAACAGCTATGTGAGCTGGGGCCTGTTGCCGGCCTTTTTATTTACTTCGGCATCTGTAAAACGGGGATGATGACCTCTCTGCCTCCACCCTGACAATTCCCTAAACACACACACACACACACACACACACACACACACACACGTCGACTGCCAGTAGTGTGCTATCAAACTCTATTCACACTGAACCCTCCTCCGTTCAGAACCTTTCCTGGTTCCACCTCAGAGCGAAAGCTGATGTCCAAACAATGGCCACACCGCCCTACAGGATGTGGCACTCCGACCCCCTCTGACCTCATCTCCCCTTCATTTGCCTCCAGCCACACTGGCCTCCAAGCTATGCCTCACTTCCCCAAACATGCCCCAGGCACGGTCCTGCCTCAGGGCCTTTGCATTTGCTCTTCCTTTCCCCAGGTTTTACATGGCTGCCTCCCTCTCACATCATCAGGTCTGCTCCAATGTCACCTCCTCCAGGAGGCCCTTCCTGACCATTCTATAGAAGACAGTTCCCTTCATTGCTCTCCTTCCCCATGACCCTGCTTTGTTTTAGCTCACAGCACTGTTAGGACTTGTTTATTTGTTTATCTGTTTATTATCTATCTCCCCATTAAAATAAAAGTCCCATGAGGACAAGGAGTTTTGTTTTGCTCAGTGCTGGATCCTCAGGGTCTGATGTACAGTAAGCGCTCAACGAGTGTTTGCTGAATCAATATTAACAAGTCCTTGCATTGTGTGAATTAAATGAGTTAATGCACGTGAAAAGAATCAGTACATGCAGAGTGGGAAAAGGCTAACTAAACAAATAATGATTATTACTCCCATCGCTATTTATTGCCCTAAAATCACCCTTCTGATAACAGGCAGGAGATAACCAAGATAGAAAGAGAGAGAAAATCTAGAACAAGGGAAAGAGCCAGGGAAAGGGAAAGGTTGAGAGGTAAGAGGTGGGCAAGGAAGAGAGGAGTTGGGTGGAGGGCAGACACAGGTGCAAGCATCCAAGTCCCAATGTATTCGCCTGGCGAGTCCTCGTAGGCAAGAAGCTTTGAGGTTGCCATGGCACCGCCCGCTTCTTTGCAAATGGGGAAACTGAGTTCCAGAGAAGGGAGGACCTTGCTGAGGGCATCTGCAGTGATAATACAGTTTGTACGGATGAGGCCTGAGTAACGTGCTGGAAACATGACCATCGTTATCTGAGTGCATCCTCACGCCAGCCCTGTGGTGCTGGCACTCTCATGAACACACTTCAAAGGCCAGTAACATGCCCAGGTTCTCCTGGCTGCTCCTGGCGGCAGGTCTGGGCTCAGGCTGCAATTGGTCCCACCCCTGAGTCTGTGCTCTTAACTAAGAAGGAACCGCGGGTCCCTGTTACTCTGGCGGAGTGTCCCCCTGCAGTGAGCGTAACGAGAGCTGCTGGTTACTGAAGACAGCTCTGCTGGACTTTGTGTGTATTAATTCATTAGATTCTCTCAACTATCCTATGATTGACACTTCTATTATCCCTATCTGACTGAGAGAAAACTGAGACTCAGACAGATGAAAATCCCACGTGTCCAAGGGCACTAGAAAAGAGTGGACTGGAACGAAACCAAACTCAGACAGGAAATCAGGCTCTGGCACCCACGTTCCAATTACATTCTGCCTGGTAACTGGTTACATCATCAACCCTATTCAGGGTTAACTCTACCTAACAACTAGTGATGTCATCATTTCCACCAATAGTCTAAATTGGAGACATCATTAATTCTGCTCAATCTATGGGGTAATTGATGACATCGCTGAATGACAATATGGAGCTTCCTTTTGCTGAGGGCTTTCTATGAGCTGGACGCCCTTGCTAAGCACTTTAATGGTCTCCGATATTTTTTGAAGGTTAACCATGTGCCAAGTACAGTCCTAAACCCTTTGCGTGTGTTAAATGCCATAATCCTCCCAAGAACTCTAAGTGGTAGGTGCTAGTGTCATGCCCATTTTACAGATGAGGACAGAGAGGAAGCTGCCCACGGTTGCATGGATAGAAAGTTTCAGAGTCTGGATTTGAACCCAGGCAGTCTGGCTCCAGAGCGTGGGTGGCGAATCACTATATGAAACCATCAGACTGACTGAGACCCATGAAACTCAGTTGCAAGGAATTACTCTGCTGCCTCAGAGTCCTCCATCTGTCCTCCATCTAAGTCTGCCAGAGAGGCTCCCTAGGATATAGCCCCCAACTTACTCCCTTGGCAACCAAGGCAACCCCACCATCAGTCCATCTCATCACCCCAGACACTGGGACTGTCCTCATTAAATTATGAGCTCCCTGGCTGTCAGGGGCCCGGTCTGAGTCTCTCTGGGTCCTGAAGGTGCAACATAAGCTGCAGTAGAGAGAGAACTCAGAAAATAGAGATGAATACAATATTGGGATGGATGTGTGTCGGGGTCGAGGGAAGGAAATGGGAATCTGGGAGCATTCTGAGTTTCCAGAGAAAGAGAGGGATTCCTGCCAGTTGGCACAGACTTCCTTATTTTTAATTCACAACTGCCTTGTTATATAGAATCTGAGTAATGGGCAGCACAGGCATAGGGGGAAAAAGCCAGCGAGGAGCCAAGTTCATGTACAAAAATAAAGCACAGGGGCTGAGATGGGAGGAGACAGGAGAGGCAGGGAGGGAGGGGATGGTCTATGGAAGAGGGTTTGGGGGAATTCTTTGAGCAAGGAAAAAATGGTAGGGAGCAGCTTCTGTGCCTAGTGAGGGTTAAGGAGGTCCGAGTCTTAATAGAGAAAAAGAGAGAGGACAAAGAGCATACTGAGTGTCACTGTGGGTCCTGACTGTAACCCTGCCTGGGCGGTTTTCTCTGTAGCAAGGATCTGAATGATTCCAGTATTTTATTTTTGGTCACCGGGCTATTGTTTTCCCACATGTGACTCGGAGCTGGAATCGGCTGGCAGCCTCCTGCGGGTCACAGATGTGTGAAGGGCTCCGTTCTTCAATAACAAAGATTTCCCGAGTGCCAGGCCTTGTTCTAGACCAGGGGTGAGCAAACACTTGCTATAAAAGGCCAGACAGTAAATATTTCAGCTCCGAGGCCCAGCGGTCTCTGCTGTAGCCACTTCACTCACCCCAGTAGTAGCAGATAAGCAGACATACATATTATGTAAATGAATGGGCGTGGTTTTGTTTCGATAAAACTTTATTGAAGCAAACAGGAGGTGGGAGGGTTTGGCCTGTGGGCTGTAGTTTGCAGACCCCTGTTCTGAAAGCTGAGGGGCATAGAGGGCACAAAGATATCATCACAGGTCTCATCAAACTCAGGCGCTAATCTACTCCCATGCAGCAGACAGAGGGAACCTGTTCACGAAGTCTACGGCTGACTCCAGTCTCGCTCAGAGTTAAAGCAAAGTCTTCACCCTCTGTCCCCTCTCCACCTTCACCTCCCAACACCTCTCCCTCTTGATTACTGTTCTCCAACCACACTGGCTTCCTCGATGCTGCCTAAACACACCAGGCTCAGGACCTTTGCACGTGCCATTCTCCCTCCTGAAATGCTTTCTGCCCAGATTATCACTTGGCCCCTCATCTTTTAGTCTTTGTCCAAATAGCAACTCCTCCCCTGGACTCCTGATACCCCCTTCTGCTCTATGTTTCCTGTGACCATAGCTCTCAGCATCCTCCGGCCTGCCAGGAATTTACTTATGACATTTATTGTTTATTGTCCGATGCCCCCAATTAGAATATCAGCTCCTCAGGGGTGAGGATTTCTGTCTGACTTGTCCCTTTCTGTGCTCCCATTGCCTACAACAGAGTTCAGCACACAGTAGACATTCAACAAATAATCATCAAAGGAATGAATGCATGCTGGCCGTGGACACAGACTGAAAAAGTAAACACATGATTGCAGAGCATGATGAGAAGTCAGGATAAGTGCTGGGAAGAAAAAGGAAATAAGGACAAGAGAGAGAAAGGGCCTGGAGTATTATTTTAGAAAGGATGTCAGGGAAGGTGATTTTAGAGTAGAAGAATCACATGACAGTTGATACTGATGAGTAAATGAACAAAGAAATGAAAGTGTAGCTGATGGAATAAATGGATGAGTGGGTAAATAAATGGATGAATGAGGGAATAGGTGACTGTTTGAATGGAGGGTATACATAATGAGTGAATAAATAAATGGGCGGATGGACAGAAGAATCGATTAATGCATAAATGGATCAATGGAAGGTCAACTTGACCTTCAGAATCTGACCCTTTGTTGCCACACTCACAGCCACGACTCTGGTCTAATCAACCCACCACTGCCCCCTGCCTTGACTGTCGTGGTAGGCTCCTCTTGGTCTCCCTGCTTCTTTTTCTTGACTCCTTCGGTCTGGTCCCTAAGACAGCTGGTGTCATCTCACTCAGAATGAAAGCCAAGTCTCCACCGTGAGCAAGAGACCCTGCAGGATACAGCCACTACATCCCCTCCTTGACCTCACCTTCTGCCCTCTCCCCTTTGCTCACTCCTCTCCATGCAAACCCCACTCTTTGCTGTTCCTGGAGCACATTGCGCATGCTCCCACCTCGGGACCCGTGCTATGGGCTGTTTCCTGTGCCTGGTAAGCTTTTCTCCCCAGACATCCCCACGGCTGGCTCCCTCCATTCACTCAGGTCTTTGCAATATCACCTTGGCAATGAGACCTTCTCTGACCACTCTGCTGAATGTCACAACCAGCCCCCAGGCACCCCTGTCATCCTCCACCCGCTCTTTTGTTTCTGTTTTCAACAGTACATCTAAACTTCCAACGTATTATGTCACTTACTGTGATGTAATTACTCGCTTACTATGTTTGTTATTTATTGTCTGTGTCTCTTTGATGGCTGACTATTAGCCCTGAAGAGGGGCAGGGACTCTGCGTCATTTAGTGCCCTGTGCTCAGCACCTAGGACAGTTCCTTGCACACAGTGAGCGCTCTGTGACATTATCTGTCATGTGACATTAGGAACTTCTGCTCAAGCTGGAGGAATGACAGGGAACTTTTACTTCCTCTTTACTTTTACTTGCTGCTGGCATTTTTTAAATTGACCATTGTTACCCTAAAATTAGGAAAAGAGAGAAGGGGACCAAAGCTATTTTTAAAAAGTAATTTTTTTCAAAGTAAAACACTTTTAATTATACGAGGAAGAAAAACTTAAGTAAGCGGATAACATTTACTTTGACCATCACCTTGCTTCTCACATTTCCTCTTAGACACACCCCTGATGATATTTTGGTATGGATTCTACCCAAAATGTGTACCATTTGTTTACATCAGGGGTCCGCAGACGATGGTCTAGAGGCCATATCTGGCTCTCTCCCTGAGTTCGTAAATAAAGTTTTATTGGCACACAACCAAGCTCATTGGTTTACGTATCACCTATGGCCACTTTCACATTACAAGGGCATAGTGGAAGAGTTATGACAGAGACCATATGACACTCGAATGTGAAACTATTTACTATTGAGACTTTATAGAAAAAGTTTGCCAACCCCTGAATTATATATATGGATAAGTAACTGAGAAATATTCCATATGATTTAAGAGAAATAAGATAATATGTGATATATTGAACTGGGATTAAGTAAAATATCTTGGAAACTTTCCATGCCCCTACACTTAAATTTGCCTTAACCTTTTTCATGCCTGCATAGTATTCCACAGTCTGTAACTCCTTCTCCTATTGATGGAACTTTTATTGGTGTTTCATTTTTCACCTTTGTGAATGAAAGCCCAGTGAAAAAGCCTTCCTACTTCCTTGTGCGTATGTAGAAATATTGCCAGGTCAAAGACTATAACGCAGTTAAGATTTTAATAGAGATTGCCAAAGTGCCACCACAACAATACTAATGTCCTTTTTAGAAGGAAAAGGGAAAAGAAACCAGGGAAATATTTATTACACGGCTGTTCTGTGAAAGGTTCCACCCTGTGGGGAGTTTCGCCTGCAATTTCCTGTCCCGAGGGTGTACCATGGACTCTCTCAGCCCTTTGGGCTGACTGTTCACCCTCCGCCCTTCTCTGCTTGGTGAAATGCTGCTAGGACCTCGGAATCCACCTCAGATGATCAGACAGAATTTTGTGACATTAACTACACACTTATTGTGTGTCCCAGCGACCCCATTTCCGAGTAGCTGTGTTACGCAGGTGAACTACGAGGACGTGTCTAAAGATGCCCAAGGCAGCATTGGTGGTGGGAGTGGGGATGCGGGGATGTGGGCATGACCGTGGGGTCTGTGACATGGGGAATGGGTGAGTGAGAGGGAGCGGACTCCTCGCGGTGTCCCAGAGGCAAGAAATCAGAGTTACATATAGGAACACGGTGAGATCCTAAAAACATGATGTTGAGTGGAAAAAGTAAGAAACAAAACCGGGTCTATAGTACAATTTAAGAGACAGAATTTATATCTTTCATGTCGGTTTAGAAGATAGAGATACAGCAACACTGCCTGGTCTGGGAGTCTCTACACCTACCCCAAGGTGCATGAATGTGCTGGATTTGTTTAGGGGTGCTGGGGAGGAAACAAGAGTGGGCCAGAGAATTAAGTGAAAGAAGAAAGGAAGCAAAATAAGGTATGGACAAGTGAGAGAGAGATAAGAGCAGAGAACATGATATGACTGACTCTGTGCTTCTGACTCCTCTCGCTGCGAAAGGAACCGACCGTCCCAGGGGGTCCCCTCTTCTCCAGTCTTGCCCCACCATCCTTCCCTCCCCAGAGACTCCCCCTGCTCAGTTCCCACCAACGCCTTCTGCGACCACCATGAAAGCACAAGTTCATAGACCGAGACCATCTGTGACTGTCTCCCCAGCCACGCGGGAACATTTGGGGAATGAGGAACAGAGTCCGCGCCGCAATTTTTCTAACCTGTAGAAGGGGTATCATGATCCAAGTGCCATATAGAGTTATTGGAGAATGAAATTAATTGATTTCTATAGGGTTAGCACAGTGATTTCGGCATATTGCAAGCACTCGATAAATATCGGCAGCTATTACTATCATGATTTTTTTTTTTCCTATCGTGATAATTTTTGAGACTGGCCTCAGGACATTGGGAAAGTCCTCCCCCTAATGGAAGTCTTCAGGAAGTCTTCCATGATTTCCAGTAGGGATCTCTGCCAGAGCCCGTGGCCCTCCATTATAGCTTCCTCCCCAGGTGTGGGCACCGCCTGCTCACCTGTTGTTTTTCCCCACGGGTCTGGGATCTCCTCAATGGCAGGGACCAGGGTCGGTTAGCCTCCGGTTCCTTAGAACCCAGCATAGCGGCCGGTGTCCCTCGGGCCTCCAGAACTGTCTGCCCACCTGAATAGAACTCGGGCTGGGAGGGCAGATAAGGCAGGTGTATAATTAACGAATATATGACTGGCTGTATGTGATAACAGCCTAGTGACAGGATAGAAACCATCTACGCCGAGAGTCCCCATCTGGTTTCAGTCCGCCTCCTTTCTCCCTCCCCACCACGCCCCGGATGGTCCCTGCAGCCCAGCCTCTCGATCTGCACACCTGTCCCGGGACCCACCTCCGAGCCTCAGCCTGAGCGAGCCAGGCAAGGCCCTCTCCTTGGAATGTCCTTCCTTCCCCTTCCATCTGCATTTTGGCAGGTGACACACAACACGGATGCCTAACCCTCGCGAGCCTGCCTTCCCTCACCAGACGGTCCTCACCTTTGTCACAGATCCCTGTCACCTCTTATAAAACCTACAGACTCCTCCTCAGAGCAGTTTTTTTTAAGTCAGGTTTATTGAGGTTTGATTTCTATCCAAATGTATAATTATAGAATAGATACATTTTCACCCTTTCTAGTGAACAAGTCTGTGAGTTTAGACAAATGCTGACAGCTGCGTAACCGCTGCCACAATCAGGAAATGAGACCGGGATCCACGCCCTCCGACCCTGCTGAAATGCCCTCATCTCGTTGACAGTTCCTTTAGGACACAATAATGTCCTAAAGATTGCTCTGAGTCATACATTCATGTCTTTTCACTAAAAACAAACCAGAAACCAACTACACAGAATTCTGTGCCATAAATGTGTCATAGTTTATTTTAAATAACCCACCGTGCATGGGGTTGATGGATATTTCGATCATCTCCAGTGTTTTGCTGTCACAAACAAGGAAATCAGGGAGGGCGAATGCTCTGGTATGCGCCTTCTTGTCAACACGGGCTGACCGATTTTCCCTGGGAGCCACACTAGGAAGTGGCACTGCCAGATCTTAGACCATGTCCATTGTTTCTGAACATTTTATTGAAACATTTCAAGCATACGGAAATGTGGAGGGAAAGTGTCTGATGGACATGCAGTAGCCACTGGCTAGATTCTACAATCCTCACCCTTTTGCTATATTTGCTTTATTATAAATGTGTCTGTTCATCCTTCCCTTTAGCTTAGTAGTTCCGAAACAGGGACAAATTTGTCCCCCAGGGGATATTTGGCAATGTCTGCAGGGAGATGTTTTTTTATTGTCACAATCCATGTGTGTGGGAGAGACCCCGATTGACGTTCTGCAATACACAGGACAGCGCCACACAGCAAAGAATGACCTGGCCCCAAATGTCAGTAGCACCTGAGTCGAGAAACCCTGTTGGCTTCCCGTTCATTAGAATAATTTGCAGACATCAGTACACTTCGGTCCTAAACACTCCATCAAGCACACTATTAGCCGGGGTTCCTGGTCTGTTTATGGTTCCCTTTTCAGAGTAAAATTTACATAGAGTGAAATGCACTATCCCTACCATTCAATGAGTTTTAACAAATATGTAGAAAGAGTGAGGGGGAGGAGAGAGAAAGAGAGAGCATTTCCGCATCCCAGAAAGTCACCTCATGGTCCCTCCCTGCCGAGCCCTACCCCCACCCCAGGCAGCTACGTTCTCATTTTTATCGCCATAGATTAGTTTTGTCTGTTCTAGACCTTTTTATAAGTAGAATCCCAGAATGGACGATGTTTTGTGTCTGGTTTCCTTCACACCCTGTAAGGTTCTCCATATCCATCAATGTTTTGTTCCTTTCTGTGGTTGGGTGGCATTCCATTGGGTGAATGTCCACATTTGCTTATCCATTCTCCTATTGGTGGACCCCTGGCCTATATTCCATTTGGGGCTATTATGAGTAAAGCTGCCATTGATATTCTTGTACCCGTTTTTTTTGTGGGCATGTGTTTCTCTTCCTTTTGAGTAAATACGTAATGGTGGCATTTCTCAGTCAGAGAGTAGGTGTCGGTTTAATTTAATTTATAAGAAAATGTCAGACCTTTTCCCAAGATGGCTGTATTAGGTTACTGTCGCTGCTGTAACAAAGGGCCACAATCTAAGCGCCTTAAAACAGCATAAATTTACTGTCTCATGGTTCTGGATTTAAGAAGCTAGAATCAAAGCGTCGGCCTTGGGTTCCTCCTGGAGGCTCCAAGAGAGAATTAGCTTCTGTCAATTCCGTAGCCTCCCGGGGCTGCCCTCATCCTTTGGTGTGTGGCCTCACCACTCCGACCTCTACTTCTGTCGTCACTGCGACCCTCCCGCCTCCCCTTTACGAGGAGCCTGTGGTCACATTTCAGGGCCCACCAGATAACCCGGGATCATCTCCCCAACTCAAGATCCCTAATTTAATCATATCTACCGACTCCAGACTCCCCGTTGCCATGTGAGGTCCCGCTCATAGGTTCCGAGGATCGGGACATGGTCGCCTGCGGGGGATATTGGTCTGTCTTCCTTTTCTGTTCCCACCAGAGGTCCTGGCTGTCCCCCCACCCCTATCAACACGTGACGTCGTCCATCATTTGAACACTACCCATCGTGTGTGTTAGACCTCATTTCGGTTTCAATTTGCGCGTTTCTGCTGACTCATGGTGTAGAGCATTTTTCGCATGTGCTTTTTAGCCATTTATATTTTCTCCTTTGTGAAGCATCTGTTCAGATCTTTGGCCCATATTTGAATCCTTTGGGTCATTTGTGTTTTTACTACTGAGTTGCAGGAAGGATGTGAGCCTTTTTTATTTAACTGATTCAATTCACACTCCTGTGATCCACATAGGAATTTCCCAATTTTCCCTCTTTTTTTCATTCTTCTCTCCCTCTCATCTCCCTGCTCCTCTGCCACCTCAGCAGCCTTAGAGACTTTGTCCCTTTGGAGAAAAGAGGGTAAATTTTTATACTCCCTGTGAAGTAAGCTACCCAACATGGTGGCTGCTTGTCACATGAACCTATAAGTTTAAATAAACTAAAATTAAAAATATATTTAAATTAGCTGTGTTTCAAGCGCTCTGTAGTCACCCAACGCTGGTGGCTGCCCTGTTGGCTACACAGATAGGCACCATTTTTGTCATCACGGAAAGTTCCAGACGTATCTGCAGGAAAACCAAGCCATCTCTGGCAGTACTGACTACCTTTCCTAAGATCACACAGGTGTGTCATCCTGCTTCCCCCCCGAGGGCGAGAAAGGAAGAAATGAAGGTGAGGTGAGAATGAGAAAAAAACACAAACCGTAATAATAATCGCCTGGCACTTTTGAAGTACTCATTACTTTCAAAATACACACATAACTGCCCCCTAATGAGTATTTACTGAGTGCCAAATACTTTCTTGTCTACAGTTATCTGATGTGTGTTTATTCCCGTGGAAACAGGAGGAGCAAGAGAAAAAGCCTCTAGCCAAGGTGCTTCCCGTCCAAGTAGCAGAGGGATTAACTCTTTCGACTCCACACGCCATCTTGGAAGGAAATCTCTCCAAGCCGTGCCGGGCACATGCTGAACCGGGCTCACTCTCGCACCTGCAGTTCCCCTCCCTGTGTGTCCGGTCACCTCGCTTAGGTAACAGAACATCATGCCACCACCTCTTTCATCCCCACCCACCCTCCACAGATGGGCCCTCCTGCCCCGCATCTGTGCCCCAAACCCTTCTTTCCACGCTCATGCCCACAATCCCAACTCTGGCCTCTTTCTCTCTCCTCTGGACCCCTACCTCTCCCCACTCCTGCACGGCCCCAGAGGGTCTTTCTGTACCCAGAGCCAATCTTGCCCACCCCCCTGCTTATAGCCCTTGCAGTGCCCCTAAGATGACATCCCAGGCTTCGGTTTGGTGTTGGAGGTACTCTCTTTCATCTGTGCCTAAGCACTGCTCCCTTTACCCAGAATTCCCTCCCCGTCGCTCCTTGGTGAACTCCTATTCATCCTTCAACACCCAACTCAATCAGCCCCTGTTCCGGGAAGCGTTCTCTGACTCCCTAGGACAGACCAGTACATGGCCTCTGAGCCCCTGCAGTACCCTGTGAGACCGTGGTCACTACCCGTCTCTCTCAACTGTGAGAGCCTCCCAGTCTTCCCTGTGAGAGCGTGACCTCCCAGAGAGAAAAAGTGTCACTCGTCTTCATCACCACAACATCTTGGCCAGGGCCTGGCACACAATACGTGCTCTATAAGTGTGTGTTAGAAAAATTGGTAAACAGTAGTTGACATCAAATGAACCCTGTGGGACAAAAAATAGGATGGTCACGGAGAAGCCTTTAGGAAGGCACTGTCTTAAGGAAGTCAAAGCTAATATGATCAGTAACAAGACCCTCTGTCATCGTGGTCTTCCTGATGTCACCCACTGAGGATGTGGCATCGCTTCCAGGGCCTTTCTGTCCCAAGTGCACGACCTGGATCCAATCATTAGGACAACGTCAGACAAACTCAAACCAAAGGCCATGCTACAAATAAATGGCCAGTGCTTCTTCACTTTGCCAGTGTAGAAACAGGCTCGAGGACGACAGGAAGGTATTGTCCCCCGGTTCTGGAATCCACAGGCCGAAGTCAGGGTGTCAGCAGGGCCACAGTCCCCACGAGACCTGGAGGACAGAACTCTCCTGGCCTCTCCCGAGCATCTGACAGCTGCCAACAGGCTCCGGTGTTTCTTAGCTTGCAGCTGAATTACCCGAGTCTCTACTGTTGTTGTCTCATGACATTGTCCCTCTACATCTCTGCGCCTTCACACCGTGTTCCTTTTGTGAGGGCACGGGTCACGTTGGATTAGGGGCCACCCTGCTCTGATGAGACCTCACCTAACTAACTCCGCCTACAATGACCTGTTCCCAAATCAGGTCACCTTCTGAGGCCCTAGGGGTTAAGACTTCAACATATCTTCTTTGGGGGGCACACAGTTTAACCCTCGAACACAAGCTAAGGAAAAACACAAAGCAGAGAAGGGGGACAGGAAGTGGTGGGCTGAGCGGCTGCTCCCTCAGATCAGGTGGCCTGGGAGGGGACACTAGAGTCATAGGCTGAAGGAGAGGCGTTGACAGTGAGTGTGAATTTCATCACCTGGTGTTTATGACATTCCCCTTGGCATCTCAGTCTAATATTTTTTTCCTGTTCATTTCCTGGTTTGAAACCGGTGAGATTAGTGGGAGTAAGTCATGGAGGTGGGACTCTCCTGAGAATCTGAGATATTTTCCACCGTGTCGGTTTCACTCCGTCAGCGGCTCTGAGAAACTCCAGCAGCTGTGAGGCCGAGAAACCGTCAGGCGCCTCTTCTGGCCAGAGGTCAGGGGCCTCTGAAGTGTATCAGCTGCTGTGCCAAGTCTCAGACTGCCACTGCCAATGCCCCTGCCAGTTTTATTTAGAATAACATGCTCACAAAAGAGGGGCTCCCATGCTAAGTGTACAGCCAGTGAATCATCACAAAGTGAGCATGTTTATGAAGCCAGACTTAAAAAGCAGAACACCCCAGCTGCGCCCCCCAAAATCATCCTGTGTCCCAACGGTCACCACGAGCCTCACTTCTAACACCGTAGGTCCGTCCTTCCCATGCTAACAAATGTCCACGGGGTTCTCTGTCCTGGGCTGTGTATTCTCATGCTGTACATCAGCAGTCTGCAAACCATAGCCGGGGAGAGGGCAGAACCAGCCTGGTGCCCGTTTGGATAAATAAAGTTTTATTGGGACGCAGCCGCTCCATTCATCAGTGGCTGTCAATTGCTGTTTGCATGCTTTATAAGGGCTGTGGCACAGACCCCATGGCCCAGAAAGCCAAATATATTTACTCTCTGGTCCTTAACAAAAAAGATTCGTCAGCTCCTGCTGGGTGACATTCCAGTGTACAAATATAATAGCATTTATTCATCCAACTGTGAATGGATATTTGTGTAGCTTCCAGCTTGGGGTTATTACAACAGGGCCCCTAAGAACATTCTAGCACAGAGGTCGTCAAACTTTTCCTGATCACATTAGGTCAGTGATTCTTGAAAGGGAGCAATTGTGTCATTCAGGTGACACTAGCGATGTCTGGAGACCATTTGGGCTATTGCTGTGGTCTGAATGCCTGCGTGCCCTTGAAATTCAAATATTGAAATCCTGATCCCTGAGGGGACGGTGTTAGGAGGCAGGACCTTTGGGAGGTGACCAGGCCAGCATGCAGGTGTAGTTCTCACAAATGGGATTAGTGACTTTATGAAAGAGGCCCCACAGAGCTCTGTCACCCCTCCCCCATGCGGACGCAACCTGGAGTCTGTGACCTGTGAGAGGGCACTCACCTGACCAGGACAGGGCCCCTACCTGCCCAGGCTGGCACCCTGATCTCTGGTTTTCTGTAGTCTCTACCTTCAGAATGTGCTCTTGGTTCCACCACCCCTCGTGACCCTGTCTGCCACCACCCTCGTCCAGTCGGCCATCACCTCCTGACGCTCCTCGTGCCTCCTCACTGGACTGTCTGCTTCCATCCAGCCAGCAACCATCCTATTAAAACCTCCGTCTGATCTCATTCTTCCTCCCTTAGGGACGGAGTGTTGGCGTCCCTCTGAAGCCCACCTGTTGACGCCTTACCCTCCAGTACGATAGTATTGGGAGGTGGCATCTTTGGCAGTAATTAGGTTTATATGAGGTCATGAGGTGGGGGGCGCGATGGAATCAGTGTTTGTATAAGAAGAGGAGACAGACTAGAGTCCCACGCTCTCCTCTGCCACAGGACAGAGGAGGAAGCCGCCACCTGCAAGCCAGGGAGAGAGCCGTCACCAGTGAGCGCACTCACTGGCACCTTGCTCCTGGGCTTCCCCTTCTCCAGGCTGCGAAAGATGAACTCCTGTTGTTTAGGCCACCCAGTCTGTGGCATTGTGTTGTGGCACCCGAGACAGCTCCGCCGCCTCCCACTCACTCAGAGTAAAAGCAGAGCGCTCACTAAGAGGCCTGGAGGATTTCGCCGTCCACCCCGCACTTCCTGACCCAGTCTCCCATCTTCGACTCCGCCTTCCTGTTGCTGGCATCCTTGAAATGCCAGGCACGTCCCTGCCCCAGGGCCTTGGCACTTGCCGTTTGTGCCCTCTGCCCAAGAAGGCTCTTCCCTGAGACAACCCCATGACTCACTCCCTCATCTCCTTCCTGCTTTATTTTGCTTCTCTCTGGTGCATAAGATCATCTTATAAGTTACATATTTTGTGTTTATTTTATTTAAGGTCCATCTCCCCGCTTTGAATATAAGCTCTGAGAGTTTGTGTCAGTGATGGCCACTGTTACAGCCTCAGTGTCGTACAGTTGGTACATGTGCTGTCTCAATGAATGAATGAATGAATGAATGAATTCAACAAATATTTCTGCTAGGCTCCTAGAACAGGGATGGAGACTGAACCCAGGAAGCTCAGATATGGCTCCTGCCCCCTGAGAGTTCAATGTCTCAGGGTGGGGAGGGCTGGAGCCCTAAAGAGAAAGAGAAATCAAAACCACAATGTAGTCTGATAAGGACTGTGGAGAAGAGTTAGGAGGTTGGAGGGGCACACAAAGCCTATGAAAATAAATAGTTGCCTCTTTTTCCAATTCTAATATAGGAATCGGCAAACTATGGCCCGTGGGCCAGCTCTCTGAGTTTCTTTTTTTTTTTTCAGCCATCTGTTTTGTTAAATAAAGTTTTATTGGAACACAGCTACATCCATTCATTAATGCACAGTCGGTGACTGCTTTCTGCTACAACGGAGCTGTGTGGTTGTGACGGAGATTATATGGCCTGCAAAGCCAGAAATATTTACTATCTGGGCCTTTACAGAAAAAGTTTGCCAACATCTACCTTAATGCGAAAAGCCAACATTTTCTGTATGCTTACTATATGCCGTATAGATAGTTTCCCCCCATGTGCTTTGTTATTTAGTCTTAACCGTGACCTTTGAGATTATGAATATCCCATTTTACAGATGAGGAGGTGGAGGTTCAGAGAGGCCAGGGAATTTTTCCCAGGTCACACAGAGAGAGAGAGAGAGGGGCAGAGCACAAAGTACTCTCAGGTTCGCATTTCGCATTTTGCATTTTTCACTTAGTGATACATCTTGAGGAGGGTCCCTTCTGTGATCACGTGCATCCATCACAGTCGTTTATCTGACAGTCCTCTTCCGATGAACATCTAGCTTATTTCCCCCTCTGCCATGATGAGAGCCATGACCCGCTACGTAGCCCTCCCGCTACGTTCTCTGAGTGCACGTGTGTGGTCTGACCCAGAACTTGGAGTGGCTGGGCCAGAGGGCATGCTCCAGGCGGTGACTTTGGCACGCTGCTGAGTTCACCAGGCAGGTGGGGGAGGAGAGAATGGAGAGGGCATTCCGGCTGGAGGGACCTGTGTGGACAGGTGCTTGGAGGTGTGGGTTACACCTAGTACTCGAGTCTGCATAAAGGCGACAGGTGATGCAAGGTGACAGGTGATGTGAGGTACGCGAGGGAGAGTATGGCGTCTCCAATGCCAGGCTGGGCTCCGTCCTGGAGGCACTAGGGAGCGATGGCGGGGCTGTGAGAGGAGGGGCTGGGGCCAGGGGTGGGGGAGAGGACAGGGCCGGGTCTTCTTCACTGGTCAGGGTTTCTACTAGATCGAATGGGATGCCTCTCTCGCTGCTCCCAGCTCATGTTTATGGGACAATGTCTCTATGCCAGAGGCTTTACATTCATCATCTCATTTGTCCCTGACAACAGAACTATTGTAGAGTTAGGCGAGAGCACTGGAGCTCAAGGAGGGAACTGTCCCCCGGAGCACACAGCTCGTAAAGAGCCCCTAGCTGGGACTCTGACTCCACAATTCATTCTTTTTTGTTTGATTCCTTTTTTGTTTGTTTGTTTAATTTTTTTAAGGTGTAATTAACAGACCATAAAATTCACCATTTAATGTGTGCAGTGCGTCCAGCAGCTTTGAGTCCCTTCCCGGGGCTGTGTGATCAGCATAGTGTCTAATCCCAGGACAGTTCCATCACCCCCAAAAGAAACCCCACACCCATTAGCGGTCACCCCACAATACCCCCATCCCAGGCAAACTGCTAATCTGCTTTCTGTCTGCATAGATTTGCCTGTTCTGGACATTTCCTAGGAATAGAATCACATGATCCATGGGCTTCGGTGTCTGGCTTCTTTCGCTCAGCATCATGTTCTCGAAGCTCACCCTTGTTGTAGCTAGCATATGTCAGTGCTTCAATCCTTTTTATGGCTACATAATATTCTATCGCATGCATGAGTAGACCACATTTTGATTACCTGTACTTCAGTCGATGGGCCCTTGGGCTGTTTTTCCCTTTGGGCTACCGTGAATAGTGCTGCTCTGAACATCTGCGTACACATTTTTTCGTGGACACTTTCAATTCTCGTGGATATTTACCAAGAAGTGGAATTTCCAGGTCCTAGGGTAACTGCGTTTAACTTTTCGAGGACTTACTAACCTGCTTTCCAGGTTGGGTGCACATTTCACATCCCCGTCAGCAACGTACGAGGGTTCCAGTGTCTCCACATTCTCATCAATGCTTGCCTGGCTTTTTGACTGTGACCATCCCAGTGGGCATGGGGTGGTATTTCATTGTAGTTCATGTTTGTGTTTCCCTGATGGCTAATGGCATTGAGTATCTTTCCACCCCGTGGTTATCGGCCATTCGTACATTGTCTTTGGAGAGATGTCTATTCAAGTTCTTTGCCCATTTCTTAACTGGGTTATTTAATTTTTAATGGTTAGGTATAAAGCCAGGAATATTGAGAGCCACAGAGAGAGGAACAGAGACCCAGAGACAGGGAGACAGAGACTCAGAGAGAAAAGGAGAGACAAAAAGGGGGGAAATAATGAGGGGCTGAGTTTGAGGAAAGACAGCACAGCTGGGACTGCAGGAGGGCAGAGAGCCTGTGGTCACCTCACCGCCCCAGCTCTGTTCTGGGAGAGGAGGTGGTGAGGGGTAGCTGTTTGCAGAGAAGTCTCCGGGCCTGGGCAGGGTGTGGGATGCCTTGTCCCTAGGTAAGGCCTCCCAGCTGAGGTCAAAGTAGAGGTGGTGGAGTGACCCCAGGGCAGGTGACAGAGTCCAGAGGAAGCTGGCAAGTGGGTGTGACAGCATTTGGAGCCCCACCCTGTGGGCATGAGAGTCAGTGAATGAGGGGAGAAGTGCCCCAGGGGACAAGTCTCAAGGCCTCCCTCTGAGGCGCACACTACTTACTCGGTAGATAGCACTGCATGATATTTTTAAAACTTTTGTACTGTGAAATGTCACACACGTCCAGAAATGGACATAACACATTATGTGCAAGCAACCAAAGTGTCTGTCAGCAGATGAACTGGTAAACACGAGGCAGTCCATCTATCCAACGGAATACTATTCAGCCTAAAAAAGGAAGGAGATGCTGACCCGTGCTACAACGTGGATACATTCTGAGGACATTCTGCTAAGTGAAATCGGCCAGTCACAGAAACAGAAATACTGCACAATTGTCCCTACAGGAGGCACTTAGAGCAGTTAAATTCATAGAGACACAAAGCAGAATATTGGATACAAGAGACAATGAGAAGGAGAATTTCAGTTTTGCAAGAAGAAAGAAACTCTGGAGGCGCATGCGCGTGATGCTTGCATAACAATGTGAATGTACTTAACTCCACTGCGCAGCCCACCTTAAATATGATCAGTTTTAAGTTGTGTGTATTTTACCACGATCTTCAAAAATGTAAATCAGGTCGTGTCACTCAACTTTACTCTCGAGATAAAATATATTAATGATTTTTTAAATCATAGTTTACACCTTAAACGATGACCCTTGAAGGTCAAGAAACGTTGCCTGCCACGCTCATTCCCACCCCACCCCCACCCCGTCCAGGCCCCTTCCCCTCACTTGTCCATCATCACCTTCCTCATTTTCTTCGTCCATTTATCACCTAAGTATTCATCTCGGACCCTACCGTTCGCTGTGGCTTCTTCTGGTTCGCATCATGGGGACAAGGAGTGCCCCAGACGGCGCGCAACCACATTGCCCAGGGCCACGCAGAATCCCATTGAATGAAAGAACCCAAGTGCCGGGTTTTCGTTTTTGTTTTTCATGATTCCAGGATTTATGAAGTCACACATGCAAAACTGCCGATGGCATTAACCAAAAGATCAGGGGAAGATCACTCCGCGATTCTGCAACTGTCGCTTCAGAATGTTTTGGTCGCGTGGTTGGAAGGGCTTGCAGTTGAGTAAGTGACAGAGCTCCATCAGCATGAACGTGGCATCTACAGGACGTGACATACCCGAGGAACACTGTGAGGCAGAGCGACGACAGGAAGTTTGTGTCCCCGTGAGGGACATGAAGAGAATGATCAGAGTCAGCCCAAGCCCAGTGCTGGGGATCCGGCACAACAGCGATGTTAAGAAGGCCCACCGTTTAAGAATATCTAAAATATTTTTTTAAACTG
The DNA here is from genome assembly GCF_014176215.1 of Rousettus aegyptiacus. Lineage (NCBI taxonomy): Eukaryota > Metazoa > Chordata > Mammalia > Chiroptera > Pteropodidae > Rousettus > Rousettus aegyptiacus. The sequence continues at coordinate 46,242,993 of NW_023416289.1, read as the reverse complement.
TCAAGCTGTAACGCATGAATTTGACACCCCAGGATGAGGAAACCCAGGAAAGTACCTATGAGCTTTGGATAAAGGGACACGAAAACAGGACTGTGCTTTTACTAATCTACAAAAAAAAAAAAAAAAAAAAAAAAAAAAAGTGGTTTATCCAGCGAGTGCCGCGTCCGTGTCCATAGACATTTGGATCGTTTCCTGCGTGGGCGTGGTTGTCCGCGTCGGCGTCCCCTGGAGACGCGCGCTCCCGTCCCTCCGGGATACACACGGAGCAGGGGTGTGCGTCTGGCAGCTTCCTGAGACCCTACCGCCCCGCCGCGTCCCCCCACGGCAGTGCGTGAGGACAGGCCACTGTTCCCGCAGCCACGCGGCGTGGCCTGGGGAGGGCGCTGAGAACAGGTCCCGTCCTGCCCCCCCGCCGGCGCTGCGGTCACCTCCTATAATCCCGCCATCTCCCCGGGCCACAAGCCAACGCTCTGCAACCTTCTCCCCAGCATCTTTGTCTCCAGGGGCGGCGGGGAGAGGGTGAGACCTTCTTCGGCCACTTCCTCAAAGGGAGGGGACTTGCATACTCCGCAGATACTTAATTTAACTCAGCTATGTTTTTACCAAATGGCACTTCAGCGCGGCTGCATCATCAGAGAAATACAACCAGTTCTGCCTCCCGATTCTCCCTGCTCCACGCCTGGGCCTGCGGCTTTGGGGCTTAGAAGCTCAGGAATTTGCAGCCTTTGTTTTCTCATCCCATTCTGACAGCTCCTTCTTTGGGCACCGCAGAAACTGCTATTACAAATGGCTAATTCTGGGAAAGGCAGGAGAGCCAAGGGTGAGACTCTCTCCGGCGGGAGAGAGAAGTTCCACTCGGGCGCGCGCGCCCCCTTGTGGTCTTATCGCCCCATTACACCTTGAGTGATTCTCCCAACCATGAACCTCCACCTAATTTCATTCCATCTAATTCAATTCGAATAGCATTGGGCACCACCCATGTGCTACGCCAACGATGTCCAATGAAATATAATGCGATCCCCATGTAATTCAAACTTCCCACTAGCCAAGTTAAAAAAAAAGTAAAAGAAACAGGCGATAACAATTATATTTTATTAATTCAGTATGTTCAAAATATTATTCTTTAAACATATGACCAATATAAAAATTACTGATGTATTTCCCTTTTTTTGTGCTGAGCCTTCAAAATGTCCTCAGGCAGCACGTGTGAATTTGGACACTCAATTTTTATTTAAAATATTTGACCTCTACTTAGATTTTATAACATTTACAGTTGGAGTAAATTCACACACTCGAGTTGTTCCAAACATGTTTAAAGGTTTCCCAATAACTGAACCTAGGATCCGTGTGTTTTTTTTAATCTACGTTTAAATTAATTACAATTAAATAAAAATAAAGTTCCATTTCTCGGTCACATCACATTTCGAGAACTCAGTAGCCACGTGCGACCAGTGGCTGACACACTGGATCACGCGGACATGGGCAGACATTGTCTCACCCTCGGGATAAGCTAGGTATATACTATCTCCACTCACAGAAGAGGAAACTGAGGCTCAGGAAGGGAAATTGACTTTTTTTTGTCATTTGGCAAGTATTGATTGAACACCTGTCCTATGCCAGGTCATTTCCTAGGGATTGGGGACTAATGGTGAACGAGACACATATGGTTCCTGGACTCAAGGCATTTATTGGATGATATGGGAGAAAGACTCAAAAAATTATAAATTGTAATTAGTGCTATGGCAGAAACCAACAGGATAATGAGTCGAGTTAATGGCAAACTATGGCCCCCAAGCTAAGAATGAAATTTACATTTCTAAATGGTTGAGAAACTCAAGCGAAGAATAACATTTTGTGACATGTGAAAATTGTGTGAAATTCACATCTCGGTGTGGGTAAGTGAAGTTTTTTGAAACGCGGCCACACCCGTCCACCTCCGCATTGTCCGTGGCTGCTTTACTTCTGAGCGTGGCTGAACCCACCAACCGATGTTAAATATCCTCGGTGTGGCTCTCACTGTTCTAGGTAATCCAAATGCCTCGTATGAGTGGAGTCATGCAGCGTTTGTCTTTTCTTCACTCAGCGTAACGACCTCGAGTTTCATCCGCTTTGCAGCACGTGTCAAAATTTCCTTCCTTTTTTGAGACCGAATAATATTATCCCATCGCGTGGCTATACCGCCTCTTGTCTACCCGTTCTTTAGTCGAGGGACACTGGGACTCTCATCCAGCGCGCTGTACGTAGTGGGTGCTCCATTGACTTCCTTAAACAAAAGCATGTAGTTGATGTGAGCGGTGACTCGCGCCAGGGGCTTCCGGCCCGGCCCGTTACCTGGGGGGCGGGGAAGGGGGGCGGCCGGGCCCCTTCTGTGACGCCACAAAGGCCCTGCCATGCCTCCGGCCTTGGCCCTCCTGCTGCTCGCGGGCCTGAGTGCCCGCGGAGGCTGGGGCTGCCTGCAGTGCGACCGCTCGGTGCAGGAGGCGCTGAGTCAGCTGCGGGTCACCGTGGTCCCCGGCCGCTTCCACGAGGAGCAGCTGCGGGCCCGCGCGCAGGCCCTGCTGCTGGGCATGGAGGGGCCTTTCTTCCGGGACTACGCGCTGAACGCGTTCGTGGGGAAAGCGGGTGAGTGGCGGGGAGGGGACGGTGCCTGGCACTAGCGGGGACCAAGCCGGACGCTGGAGTGGGGTCACTTTGGGGACCAGCGGCCCCAGAGGGGGGGGGGGCCTGACCTGGAGGAAGATGGGGGAGGGGTAACTTGGTTCTCTGAGGGACCCAGCGGAATTTCCTCGTCTCTCGTCCCCAGAAGTCGATCTCCTGGACCACGTGGCGTCCCTCATCAAGAATCAAGTGAGCAACTTAAAGACTAATGCTCTGAAAGGTAGGAGCCGAGAGGGAAAGACTTTTCCCAGCCCCCTCCCCCTCGTCCGTTCCCACCGCGCCTCCTCGTGATTTGAAAACGAAGACAAACGCAGGGTACAGCCTTTATGCACTACCGGCAGGGCTCTGAGCGCTTTGGTTAGAAAAGTCTGGACAGCCATCTCCGTGGGCGGCGCCCTCTTCAGAGAACCGAGGCGCAGACAGGCCCAGGGGCACACAACTGGGAAGCACCCGAGCTGAGGACCTGAACCCGGGACATCCCGGACAGCGAATCCCCGAGCCCCAGCCCGCGGGCCTGTCTCTGCAACCCCTGGAGCGCCTTTCAGTCAGTGGATGGAGATTCGCGAGGCCCTTATGACAGTCCCAGCAGAGGGCAGTAGATGGCTCTGTGGATTTGGGGGTTGTGGAGGAGTCTAAATCCCAGAAGCCTGGTCCCACCTCTAGGGATGGAGCAGGGAGCAGGACACCGTGGACCAGCCCAGCAGTTTTTAAAAAGATGAGAAGTGTGTGTGTGTGTGTGTGTGTGTGTGTGTGTGTGTGTGATTTGAGAGTTAATGACATTTCGACCCTAGCTTAGACACTACATTCTCCAGTGGGTGATCTAAGAAAGAGAAAGGACAGTCTACTGTTCTTTCGATCCTTGATCTGTCATTTTTATGACACTGACAGTTTCAAGGAGCCTAGGCCAACCACTTTACCGACTGTTACTACGTTATTGAGGGTTGGTCACATCTGCCTGGAGAACCCAAGCGGCTGACCTTTGTCGCTCAGTCTCCAAGCCCCTCCAGCGGTCACGTGGCCCAAGGCCTTACCATGAATCAGCCCGTTAGTATAGACTGGTGTGGCCTGAGGCCCCCAAGTAAGGAAGGACATTCTGGCAAGGTCTGAGGGGTGGAGCGGGGCCAGAGCCAAACCGGTTCTTGTAATGCACAGGGTTTGGACACCCCAGGCCTGCTGTGTTAACCCTTTACTACATGAGGTAATAAGTCAAAAGGGGACAAATATGATGGAGGAAAAAAATAAAGTGGAGACCAGGGGACAGGTGGTGCTGGGAGTTGAGATGGGGTCACAGTTTAAACCAGGGTGCCCAAGAAGGATGACACCCGGAAGTCAGTGCGTGAGGGAAGACAGAAGAAGAGGGGAGTCATCCATGAGGGGTCTGGAGTTGAGGGCTGCTGGCAGAAAGAAAGGACCCCCGGTGGACAGGACTGTGTGTGGCAGACCCTCAAGGAGGCCGGAGTGGGAGAGGGCTGGAGTGGGGGTGGGGAGATGTGGAAGATAAGGTCCTAGAGGTAAGGGGGGAGGGGTAGATCACATAGCACCTTCAGGTCTGGGCCAAGGTCAGGACTTTTGGCTTCTATTCTCGGTCACGTGGGAGGGCTCAGAGCTGGAGTGTGATGCCCATGAACTGACTGAGGTTTTAATAAGAATCCTTTGGCTGTGGAGAACAGATTTTAGCAGGGCGAGGGGGAAAGAGGGCTCAGAACCCAGCGAGAAAGGTGACTGATGGCCCAGGCAAGAGATGACGATGGCTGAACCAGGTGCTATCAGAAACGATGGGATTCCTGGATCTGTCTTGAATACTGAACCAACAGGATTCGCTAATGTACCTATTGACAAGTTGCATGTGGCATATGAGAGAAAAAGGAGTCAAAGACAGCACTAGGGGTTTTGGTCTGAGCAACTAGACTTACGGCATCTGCAGCTACTAAAATGAAGATTCAGGGGTCAGGAGTGGGTCTGGTTTTGGACTTATTGAGTTTAAGATGCCTATCAGACATCCAAGTGGAGATCCCGAGTGGGTCATTGGATATAAGCATCTGGACATCAGAGAGCGGTCTAGGCTAGTGCTATAAACGTGTGGGGAGCTATCAGTGTGTATAAAAACAGTGGAAACATGATATGAGGCACAAACAGGCACAGTAGTAATGTTTAATTTTCTAGTAGCCACATGTTTTAAAAGGTAGAAGCAGATGTCATCACTTTCACTATATTTCATTTAACGCGATATCTAAAATATTACCATTACAACATGCGAGCAACATAAAAGTTATCGAGATGCCCTGCAGTTACTTTTTTCGGTACCACGCCTTGGAAATCTAGCACAGGTTTTATACTGACGGCACACCTGGGTCCGGACCAGCCCGTTCTGAGCACTCAGCAGTCGTGCATGGCTCAGGGCTCCCATATCGGACAGTGCAGGTTTAGGGAATGCGTAGAGCCCTCATGAAGGAGGGAGTGTGAAAAAGAAGAGAGGAGAAGTGATGGAGTCCCGCCTTCTACTACTCACCAGATGAGGAAACTGAGGCCAAAGGAGGGCAGTTCGGCCAGGGGCCCCACAGTTGATTGGAAGCTAGATGCAGGACCCCTGAGGCCACTGATTGGCCCAGCGGTCCCCCGAGTAATACCTGGTCTTGCTTACTCATCCTTTCTCTTCAAAGCTGCAGACAGAGGGCTGGGAGCCTCCCGGCCCGCAAGGATCTCTTTCTTTCCTCAGACAGGCCCCTGCTGGAAGAGCTGGTGAGTCTAAGGGAGAATGCAATCCAGGAACTCAAGAAAGTGTTAATATCGTACGAATTGAAAGGTGTGGCATATCTCTCCACCAAGCCTGCTTCTCCCTTCCCCTTCATAACCCCATCCGCTTCTCACCTTTTCTCTCAGACACCCTCCCCACCTGCCCTGTATCTGAATGTTCTCTGCCCCTCCCCCACATTCCCTTCTCCCCTGGTCCCTTCCCCGTTAAGTTCTCAAGCTGTTGTCACAACTTAGCTCACCTCGGCTCTTTTCTCTTGCAGCATGCGATCCCGAAAGCTGCCGTGAGTCTTGGATTCATTGTCTGTCCCTCCCTTCTCTACCCTCCCCATACCTCTATTCCCTGTCTCCCCCAAATCAAGCCCTACCATTACACCTACTCCATCTGGCGGCTCCCCACTCCGAAGCCATAGCACCTAGGGTTACTTGATTTTTGTGGGCTTAGGAAAGTGGTTGCAACCTGCAAAAAGGTACTTGAGAGGGATGTCAGTCAGGATAGGAGAGCCTACATCCTAGTAGCAAATCGCACGTTCTCGGCAGCTTAACAACAACAACAACAAAAAAGGTTTCTTTCTCTCCCACCCACAATCCACTCATAGCTGAGCATTTTCCAAGCAGTGATTTAGGGGTCCAGGTTGCACCCACGTTGTGGCGTCTAAGCGTGCTTCAAAAAGGGAAGAGAATAGGGAACCCTACAAGGACATTTGCCTCGTCCCTCTGCCCACTTCCCGTTGGCCGGAACGCTGTCACGTGGTTGCACCCTGCTGCCAAAGGTGCTGCGAAACGCAGTCTTCCTGTGTGGCAGGAAGAGGAGGGGACAGATGAGTGCGTGGCCAGCCAGCCTATGCCCCAGGGGGCTGCAAAATGTTTGTTGACATTTCATAAATAGATATGTTTAATTTTAATTACATTTTTCTACGAAAAGAACGTTGGGTAAATTGGGCAGCTGCAACTCAATTCGACTCCTCGATATTATGTAACAGTTATTTTCACTCTGAGCTGTCTGTCAGTGAGTTCTGCTCAGCTGGCCCCGCACGCGGGACCTCCAGATTCCTGAGGGCCGAGGGGCTCCATCCCCGCTTTCCCCTGCTGCCTTCCCGCTCCTTCCCAGCCCTCTGATAGCTGCCCTCATCCTGGTCCTTCCTTTCCCCTGGTCCAGACTTGCTGAAAGACGAGGTCTTGGACTGTTTGCATTGCCTGAAGATCAGTCCGAACTGTATCAAGAAAAAGGACTGTTTCGGTAAGCTCTCGGGGTGCGGGAAGATGGGCGACAGGTGCATGAGAGATGAGGACGACTGTGTCTCAGTGAGTGTGGGCTTTTAGGTCTCCTGCGCGCAGCCTCGAATCCTGCCCCCAACACTTGCTTGCAGCGTGGGCCGGAAGTTGTTTCCACATCCGGGCTGTAGAATGGGAACGTGCCCTGGTGTCTTTACAAGGCCTATAAAGCCGGAATGGCAGGTGCTAGAAAAAGGTTTTCTTTTTAACCAGTGCCATAGGTGGGGGATCTGGAAGGATGTGTTGAATTCACTCATTCATCCATTTGAGATTTTTTTTTTTTTTTTTTACTCCTACAGCATCTGGTCTTCCTAGCTGGTCTCCCATCCAAGTACTAACCAGGCCTGGCCCTGCTTAGCTTCTGAGAACAGATGGGATTGGGTGTGTTCAGGGTGGCATGGCCATAGACCATGGACCATGACCTTCTGCGTGTAAAGAAGACGTGCTAACCGTTACACTATGGACCACGTCTTATCTGAGATTTTAAAAATAGCTATCCTTAGAGCAGAGAAGACAGTACAATGACTGCCCATATGTACATCAGGACTGAATAGTCACGCTGGCCCTTTGCACATGCTGTCCCCTCTCGCTGTGGCACCGTCCTCACTGCCTCCAGTATCAAGGTTTGCCTCCTTGGAGAGGATTCCCCAGGGGGCTGCAAAATGTGTGTTGACATTTTGGCTCTTTCTGTCGAATCATCCTGACAATGAACTTCTTCCGTTTCTGCTTTACCTATTTATCGCTGCAGTATTTTAAAAGAAATCAGGCACCGGGAGATTACACCTTTTCATAGCGTGTGCCTCTAAAAATAAGGACATTTTCTACATGAGCACAATGCCATCCCCAACCCAGCGAACCTGACAACAAACAGTTCAATATCAAATAATTCCGAATCCCTTCACCAGCTTCCCTAATTGTCCCCAGAATACCTTTCACAGCTGATTCATTCAAAGCAAGATCCAATGAGAGGACTTCTGACATTTTTCAATCGTTAGGGTTTCTCTCTCTTTTTAAATCAGGAAGTGTTTTTATCTTTCCCTCTCCTCCCCCCATGACACTGAAAAGAGGGGAATTATCTATTTGCTTCCTTAGGTGCCCTGGCTGTCGCGCTGTCGGCTCAGGGAGGGCGGGGATGTTTCCCCGCGGGGTTCAGAGGTTCAGGGCAGGATCCTGAGGGACTAGAAGAGCACCTGGGATGCAGAAGTGGAGGAAGAGATGGGGAGTCAGACCCCAAGAGAGGGCAAGGGCCTGGAGCGGGGTGGGGAGGAGCCAGGGTGCTGAGTCAGCAGTGGGTGCATGAAGCTGAGGGAGGAAGGGTGGTGAGGAAGGGTGGTGACTCGGTGGTCCGCCCCACCCCTACCCCCTAAACCTGACCCCCAGTTGACAGGCAGCACCGCGTAGCCCTGCAGTACGAGAAAATGAGTGAGAATGCGCTGATCCGGGCCCTGCCTGGCATCATCATCTCCATATTTCTGGCTCTCCTCGCCTTGGGGGTCATCGTGGTTTCGTGAGTCATCTCTTCCTCTCCTGAGGCCCCCGGGTGCCCCCACCGAGCCCCTCAAAAGTGGCCCTGCCCTGGGCCGGTCACTGTGTTATGTTGGAGTCTCCTTCCCAGTCACTTTATGTCTCTGTCTCTGCCTCCCTCTGTCTCTTTTTCTCTGGCTCTCCTCCCCTCTCTCCATCTCTTTTCTCTCTCATCTCTGTCTCTCTCTGTCTCTCTCTGTCTCTCTGTCTCTCTGTCTCTCTGTCTCTCTCTCTCTCCTCCTCTTCCTCCAACCCCTGGACCACATTATGTCTTCCTGGATCCTCAGCACTTTTGCCTTCGTGGGTCTCCTCCTCCATAAAGATAATACTAAAAATTATATTTCGTGGATGTGCTGGTTTGAAGACAGACATATTCTAAGCTGGAGTCATTATTATATATTCTTATTCATCATCGTCGTCATCATCACTGTTCTACTAACTTGTTTTCTTCTGCTTCTCAAGAGTCTTTAAATGAAAACACTTCCGTGGGCCCCAAGCACGGAGCCCGTGGTGCCAAGGGGGGACACTGCCCTCGCTGCCAGCGCTTCTCCCAGCCTCTGTCTGCTGTCCCCAGTGCAGTCCCCTCCCCAGTCTCTCACTCTCTTCCACCGGCCCCTCGCTCTCCTTTTCCTGAGCCCCAGTTTCTTCTTATTCATCTGTAGGCCATCCCTGCCTCCCTCCCAGGGCCGGGGGTGAGCGTTAAATGCTCATTCAGCATAGCGCATGTGGCCTCCGCTGTCACGTCCCCTTCTCTCTCCCTCTCTCTGCCTCTCCGGAGCACCAGGCTTTCTCCTCCTCTTCTCTGTCCCAGTCCCGGCTCCGCCACCCGCTCCTCCTCCTTCCCCTGCCCCCAGGTTGGATCTGTGTCTCTCAGTCTCTCTGCCTCTGTCTCTGAATGTCTCTTCCTCTCTCTGGGTCTGTTTCTAACTCCCACCCCACGAGCCCTGCAGGCTTTCTCCCTGACCTCAGCCCCTCGCTGCTGCTTTAAATCTCTCCGGCTGTGGCCACCTCCCCCCCTCTCCTCCCCACACCTTTCACTCAGCTCTCTCCCCTCCCCGGTGTTTGAACCCCTCTTCCTGTCTTCCCCTCTTCCATCTCCGGGGGTCCCTTTTCTGTTTCTAATTCCGTTTCTCCTTCATGCTCTTGCCCAAGTCCCCTCTTGCCTCTTGGTCTCTGTTACAGAACACTGTCCCTGCTCTCTCGCCACCGCCTGCCTCCCCTCCCCGTGTGTGAGTTTCCTGTTGCCGCTGTAACAAATGGCCACATGCTGGGTGGCTTAAGGAAACACAAATTCGTTCTTAGGGTTCCAGAAGCCAGAAGTTCACAAGCAAAGGGGTTGGTGGGGTTGGTCCCTCCTGGAGGTTCTGAGAGAATCGGTTCCCTCTCCGCCTGCTGCAGCCTTGCCATCACCCGTGGCTTCCCTCCAGTCTTCATGTGCCTTTTTCCTCTGTCTCAAACCTCCCTTTCTTTCCTCTTATAAGGACGGCAGCCATCGGATGAGGGGTCCAGCCCAAATCCAGAATGATCCCCTCTTACGTTAACTTAATTATATCTCCAAAGAGCCTATTTCCAAATGAGGTCACATGCACAGGGACCGAGAATGAGGACTTGGACGTATCTTTTGGGGAACGCAGTTCAGCTAGTACACCTGTTCTTGTTCTCTTTTCTCTCGCTTTCTGTCTTTCTCTTCTCTTCGAGCCTCTCTCCTTGTGTCTGTGTCTTTCATCGCACCTCTTGGCTTTTTCCACTCTTTGTGTTTCCATATTTTACTCTCACTCCCAGTCCCAATTTCTCATGCCTTTCTCCCCATGTACCAACCCTGATTAGCTGAGAACACTGGAAATCTACCCAGAGACCGATGATGTCACTGGCTAAGCCCAATAAGGCCGATGATTGGAGGGAAGTCTTTTTTTGGGGGGAGGGGGGCGGTTCTGTAGATCTGCAAGGGCCTCAAGGCCTCTTTCTAACGTCCAGGCCTTTTCTCTCTGACCAGGGCTATTACATATCGAGAAAACCGGAAACTCTTGCTGCAGTAAGGCATTGGTTTGGGGGTTCATAAGGGGAAAAGAAAAGAAAAGTTTAATAAAGTCTGTGACAAATTCTTCCATGTCTACGTCAGTTTCTGGAGGCCCCTCCCCTGCAATTGGTGTCCAGTTCTGGACACCCAACTGGGTACTCCTCAAGGGGTAGGGCCAGGTCTCACCCATCTGTAGACACAAGTTGCCCCGATTCAAAGTAGAAGCCATCTGGCCCATCAAGAGAGATGGACATTGAAGGCTCGAAGGGACAACCATTGCTACTGTGGGCAGGAATGCATCCTAAAGGTGACACCATAGTGCGACGGTCAAGAACAGTCAGACAGAGGAAGAGCAGTGGTCGGTGCGGAGAATGCGGGTTTCCCTCTCTATCTGAACTCTGAAATTTTCACTCCCTGTGTTCCTGAGTGGATTCGGATTCATTTTGCTATCTGAACTCTTGCTACTCGCTCACCCAGGGTAGGAAGCAAATGGCTTTGGATGACGTGGTGTCCTGTTTCTGAGCTGGCTAGCACAACCGCTGCTTTCTCATTCAGGATGTGGATAACGCGGATGTTTGATGGGTGGAAGAAAGGAGGGTTTTAGCTGAAGATTCAGTGCCTAGCATAGCTTGGCCATGAGCAGGCATTCAGTGAATATTTGTTGAATAAGTGAGGGTAGTAGTGTTGGGGGTGGGAGTGGGGAGTCCGTAAAGACGGTATTGATCCACACACTTTAAATGCCAGGGAAAGGAGCTTTGGGTGGTTTTTCCCAGGGTCTGAGATTGAAACCTCATGTATTTGGGGTCCAGGCAGAGAAATTGAAGACTGCGAGTCCCAGTCACAGAGGGTAGAGAACACGCAGCTCTATCCTATTGCGGTTGTGGTGAAATGACAGCCCCCGTGTTTTCAGATCTTCAGAGTTTTCAAGAGAACCCAGAAATTCAGATTTTTTTTTTTTTTCTGTGAAATCCCTCCGTTAAAGTAGTCTGGGCAACTAATTTTTTCAAGTACTGCAGACCAACCAAGACGCGTTTTGCTACCATTGTGAGACGACAGGGAAATGTCAGGGTGCTGCATATATATATATATATATATATATATATATATATATATATATATATATATATATATCGTATTCCTAGACATATATCTCCCTGCTCCCACTATAAAGGTCTATTTCCTCTACCACACTGGCCTTTAAGAGGTAAGAGGGGAAAGTGAGGCATACAGAAAGGAGGATGCGTAGGGAAATCTTGAGTAATTAAATGACAGAGGGGGCATGGCATGTATTCACCATCAATTTAGATGGGGCCAATTTTTTTTGTATCCCGAAGACATAAAAGTTGGTAGGAGAAATTTGGATAACATGGGTGAAAAAGACTATGACATAACCTCCTGTAGAGGGCAGTTAAAAGACTCTGGCTAAAATGGGAATATTTGCGGTGCCGATACTGCCAGACATTTCCCAAATGCCATGTTTCCTCCAGATGCAAAGCAGGTGTGTATTACAGTATGCATTCTCCCGCCCATTCTAGTCCCAGACTCCATTTCCCAGCATTCCCAGCCCTCGGAGGCCTTAGGCCGGGAGGAGCGTGAGTCGCAAGGTTTTCTGGGAAATGTAGTCCAGTTGCGAAGTCGCGTTTAAAGTACCAGTACTTAAAGTTCCGAGACAGTGACGGCGCAGGCGCATACCGTGGCCCGCGGGAGGGTGGGAAGGCCTGGCAGCGGTGTGCAACCCGCGGGGGCGCGCAGGTGAGACACGACGCGGCTGACCCCGGGGTAGCTGGTGGTTGCGGGCCGGGCTGGGCCGGGCGGGAGTGCCGACGCTCAGGGGGCGGGTCTAAGTCGTGCCTGGGTGGGAGGGGGCATGGCGCTTTGGGCGGCGCCCCGCCCCATCCGGTCACTAGCCAGGCGGCCCCACCGTCTGCGCGACTAGGACGATCTCAGCGCGCGGGAATGGGGCACCTGCCGTCTGCCAGGAGTGCGGCCAAGGATCCCCTACGAGGGAGAATGTACCTTTCCTCACTTCGCAGGTGAAGAAACAGACTCGGGGAGACTACGCGGCTTCTCCCCAGTCACAATGCTAATAAGTGGCCGACCAGGGGTCACAGCCAGAGATGTCTGACCCTGACTCCCCAGCGCGTACTCTGCACGGCCACGCCCTCGGTCTATATCCTTATCCTCAGCATCTTTTCCCCTCTCTCTGACCTTTATCTCTTCTCTCTAATCTCCAACCGTTACCCCGACCCCATTATGTCTCCTTTTCTCTCTGAGTCTCTACCCCTCTTTCTCTGTGTGTCGCTGTCCACTTCTCTCTGGGTCTCTGGACGCCTCCCTTCTCCAAGAGTCTTTGTGGTTTTTTCTAAAAACAAGGTCGCTGTGGAGAATCTGTTGCCTTGCCTTTTCCAGCCTCTGAGAGCACCTCGCATTCCCCGGGTGCTCCTCCATCCTTCAGCTTCAAAGCTGGAGGCCTAGGGCCCACCCAGATAATCCAGGATAATCTTCCCATCTAAGGATGCTTAACTCAATCACATTGCAGTTCATCCCAGACGTATCTTTTGGGTCCACTATTCATCCCCTATATGGTTTATGTCCAGGACTGTCTCCCCCACCAGGCAGAGGATGGAGCTTCATCTCACTGGTCTCTGTCCTCAGAGCCCCAAATGGAGCCTGTCACTCACCTGGGGCTCAGAGTGTGTCTGATGAACGAATGGGGGCGACCACAGTCTGAACACCAACCTCTCTTTGGCAGGGATTCTGAAACTTTATTTCAGCAGATGAAACCTTTCTTTAAACATGTTAAGGAGGAGCCCAGGATCCTTAAACAGGATTTTTGCAGGAGCTCCGCAAAACATGGCCCATCCATACAGTGGAATATTATTCAGCCCTGAAAAGGGATGAAGCACTGAGATGTGCTATAACATGGATGAACCTTGAACATGTTATGTTAAGTAAAAGAAACCAGACAAGAAAGGCCACGTGTTGTATAATTCCATGTATATGAAATGTCCAGAATAGGCAAATCCTTTGAGACAGAAAGATGAGTGGTTATCAGGGGCTGGCATTGGGGCAGAGGGAACAAGGACATTTGGGGGTGACTGGTTAACAGTAGAGGGATTCCTTGTAGAGTGATGATGAAAATGTTCTGGAACTAGGTAGTAGCGGTGGTTGCACATCATTGTGAGTGTACTAAATGCCACCGAATCATACACTTCAAAATGGTTAAAATGGTATCTTTTATGTTATATGTGTATTACTGCAATAGAAAAAATTATAACAAAAAAGGGGTTGGGTCTGTGGCGGCTTCTGGGTTTGAATCTTGCTCTTGGCACTTGACATCTCTCTGACCTTGAGCAAGGGTCTTGACCTCTTGTGCCTTGATTTCCTCACCTGAGGATAACTGTAGTTCCTTCTCTGAGGGCTGATGTGTGGATGCAGCAAGCTGAACCCCCTGATTGCTTGTAGTTGTTGGTACAGAATGGGGACCTCAGGCAGCCTGTCCTAAGCCTTTTTTCCTGCTTGTAGGAGACCAGGGTCCCCTCTGTCACAAGGCTTCTTTGGGAAATTCTGTCTGTCTAGGCCAGAACTGACCCCGGTTCTCTGCTCCAGTCTCCTTCAGCTCTACAGAATCAGACCTGGTTCTTTTCTCTTGCAGGTGCAGGCCAGGGACCCAGCAATGGCCACCAGGACTCTGACAGCTGAGGACCAGGTAAGCCTGTGCTCCCTCTTCCCAGATATGACCTTGTGGACCCCAAGGGCCATCCCCATCTCTGCCTGTGGCCTGAAAATCTTCTGCCCCTCCCAGTACTGGGAGAGAAGGGGGCTGTGATGGGAACTGCGGGGCTGGGAGGTGTGAGGGAGGGGCAGGATGCTCTGAGCCGGGACATTAGGACACAGTCTGAAAATCAATCATCGAATGTTCAGCGGCCTTTTGGTTAGCAGGTGAAATGGGTAGCAGTTTGTTTTGTTTCTCCCCCGAGCCTCATCCTTAGAATCGGGAACGGCATTTGGAATCAGAGTTGGGATGAAGTACAACTTAGGAACATGAAGCTCTCGATGCACAATGGCTGGTCACTCTTTTAAAAGTGTTTCTTAGGACTGCCACATACAGACGTGCAGTTACTCACTGCACAGGGGCGCCTCATCTCAGTGGCATGATTTGCATCTTATACCTCATATATTGGTGTATTTATTATGACAGTTTTTTCATGCAGATGGCAGCAAACTGTCATATACCAAAATAATTGGCACGTTATAACGATTTTCCAACAGATGGCAGTACAGAGTCACGTGACGAGCCCTCGTTTGACTTTCTAACGGGGTGCCTGTGGGCTAGCTCGCGGCCTGCCCTAGGCTTCTTACATGCTTTCCCAAACATGCCGAGCCAAAATGCCCCAGCCCAGGGAGCATGTCATAGGCCCTTGCCTCATGACCTCCCTCATCCAGACTTCTGGAAGGACGTGCCCTTCCACTGTGTAACGCTGGCCCTTTCAGGAATCAGTGACCTTCAAGGACGTGGCTGTGGACTTCACACTGGAGGAGTGGGGCCAGCTGGGGCCTGGCCAGAGGGAGCTGTATTGGGACGTGATGCTGGAGAACTACCAGAACCTTCTCTCCCTGGGTGAGGTCCCACTTCTGCCTTTCCAGGAGGAGGCATGATGCCCCCTCTGTTCTCACTTCCTGTGTGCCCACTCACTGCTGACCTGTGGGTGGCCTCTGGGTCATATGGTGCCCTCACCGGTCCCTCCTAGCTGGCCTCTCTCCGTTTCTCTCTGCCTCTCCTAGAGTCCCAGTGTCCCTCAGGGCCCCAAGTCCTCTGCCTGTCCCTCGAAATCTTCAGCTGGTGTCCCCACCCTCATCTCATGCTTCCCTCTGCATATGTGCTGACTTCAGGCTCCACACTGGGATGCCTGTTCTGGAATCTCAGACTTCAGGTACCCTCCCCCCTCGCCCCCGATGTCCTATCAACAGGCTCCGTCCTGGCATCTTCTCCCCAGAGTATTCAAACGCTCTTCCCCACATGTGTCTCCCAAGTCCCACACTTGTCCACGCACCCACCCCCTGAGTCCCACAAGGCCTGTCCCATCCACCACCTTTACCCTGAGCTCAGTGTCTCCACACTGACCTGCTCCTCCTGCTCCAGGGCCCCACGTTCCCCAGGGCCCAGACCAGATCCCCAGGCACCATCCCCTAACTAACAACCCATCAGGCCCCAGCTGTGTCCCCCTCTGCCCCCTGACTCTCCGTATATTCCCTCCTCTCTGTCCCCACAGCCGGGCTCTGCTCAGGCCTTGTCCTCTGCCCAGACCCAACGCCGGCCTGTCCTCTGCTTTGCCCTTCCCTCCCCTTCCGTCTCTCCCTCCTCATTTCATTGCCCGGCTCCTGCATGTCTCCTTTCCCTGTGAGCTATGGTGGCGCATAGGCTCCATCCTCAGCTCTCCTTACGCGCACACTTTTGGTAGACAAACTCTGTCCCCTGGGTTCCAGCTCTGTGCAGCTGGTGGCCTCCAGAACACTTCCCAAGAAGGGCCCAGCCCCCACAAAGCTGACCGCGGCTCTCCAGACTCATTCTCCCATGGGTCCCCCATCTCGGGGACAGTCCCCCACCCACGCAGTCAGCAGGCCAGTCCTGGGCACTGCCCTTATCGGCTCCTTCACAGCCTGACATGACGTGGGCCCTGCAGCCTCTTCAGTTTCATCACCTCCCATTCCCTTTGTCCCCCAAGCTCCTCCAGTCAGAGGAAGGCTCGTCCCTAGTGCGGGAGGCATCGGCATGTCGTCTGCTCATCAGGATGATGAGTAGGAAGATGGATTAGCTTCCTGGGGCTGCTGAAACAAATTGCGCAAACTCGGCACCTTAAAACAGCAGAAATTTATTCTCCCACAGTTCCGGAAGCCAGAAGTGCAAAAGCAAGGCGTGGGCAGCACCACGCTCCTTCCGAAGGCTCTGGGGAAATCCGTTCCTGCCTCCTCCAGCTCCTTGAGGCTCCCAGCAATCCTGGGGTTTCTCATCTCATACCTGCATCACCCCAACCTCTGTCTCCACCTTTGCATGGCCTGCCCCCCTCCATATGTGTCTGTGTGTCCCTCTTCGCATAAGGACACCTCATTGGGTTGCAGACTCACCATAATCCAGTAGGACCTTGTCTGAACTAATTACATCGGCAAAGCTCCCATTTCCAAATTAGGTCACATTCTGAGGCTCTGTGGACATAATTTGGGGCAAACACTGTTCATTCCACAATAGGAAGAGAGAAATTAATTATCTCAAAGGCAGCAGGCATAAAAAGCAAAAAGAAACAGATGGAATTAATTTTAGTAATATGTTTTGTTTCATCCCATCTATTTAAAATGTGATCATTTTGGCACATGTCAAAATCACAGTCAATATAAAAATTATTAATGAGATCATTTATGTTTTTCTGCATCTTAAGTTCTTCAGAATGTGGTGTGTTTCACACTCAGGTTGAACAGCAGAGAGTCAGAGCCTGAAACAGTAACATCAGGGCTCAGGCTCTCTCTGGGACATAGTAGGCACCTGAAAAATGAATCTCGCATTGACCGTTAAAGTGTCTAATAAGTAGGCACCCAATGTATGCATCTCTCCTGCAGACCCAGGGCCTGAGGCCCAGCCCTGAGGCCTCTGTGACCATGGCGCCCACTGCCAAGACTCGTGTCTTTTCCAGGAGCAGGGCTTCCTGGGTCCAAACCCAATGTGATTTCCCGTCTGGAGCGAGGGGAAGAGCCCAGGATGGAGGAGAGAGAATCCTGGCAAGTTACCTGTCCAGGTGTGTGAGGATGTCCAGCAAGTGTGAGCCATCTTCCTACCCCATCTGTCATGATCAGCATGGTCACTCAAGAATGAGGCAGCATAACATACAGGTCATCACTGTGGACTCTGGGTTCAAATCTTAGCTCTACTGCTTCCTGGTTCTGTGACCTTGGGCAAGTCATTTGGCTTCTCTGTGCTTCAGTTTCCCCATCTGCAAAACGGGGTCAATAATAGTCTCTCTCTCTCTCTTTCTCTCTCTCTCTCTCTCTCTCTCTCTCTCTCTCTCTCTCCTTCCCTCCCTCCCTCCCTCTCTCCCCACCTTCCCCCACCACATGTTGATCCTATCTGTTTCTGCCTTCAGTCTATCTTCAGGCTTTTCTACGTGGCAGTTGATATGGCTTCCCCTACTCTCAAACTTATGTTCTGCCTAGCAACACCATATATCAATCTCAAGGAAGACTCTGATAGGCCCTGTTTGGATCTTGAACTAATTATAATGGCCTGAGGGATAGGATATTCTGATTGGCCAGCCTGGGTTTCATGAAGTGGAGGGTGGGAAAGACTATCTATGATAAACAGCCCCATCAAGATTACATCAAAAGGGGATCAGTGGTTGTTCAAAGGCAGGGATGCTAAGGAGACAAGGAGGATATGTCTAAGATGGCAGAGTACAAGCCTGCCCCACCCTCTTCTCTGAGGGCAAGGGTCAGATGTCTTGTTCAGTACAGTCATCCACCCCAGAACTGTGGTTGGCACGTGACAATTATGCAATTAATGGATATCTTATGAACAAATCTATAGCATCAAAAAATCAATCCCCTTCAACAAATTCCAAATGGCAATGTTTCCTGCTCATCATCTTTTGTCTCCTTTTCTCCAAATTGCAAGCTGTTAAAGCCTCATATACATTTAATATTATCAATATCTGTCGATCAAGTAAAAGTTACATGTGTTCATCATAGAAACTTTGAAAATCCAAATAAGAATGAAGCAAGAAATGAAAATTCCATAATCCTAATTGTCTCTTCAAAAAAATCCACATTTAAAATTTTAATGTAGTTCCTTCATGTATTTTCACCCCAATGTCTCTACTGTATTTTTAATAATAAAAGTAAATAATAACAACATTGATGAACCTTGAAGACATTATGCCAAGTGAAATAAGGCAGACTTAAAAAGGATTTCACTTACATAGGGTACCTACAGTAGGCAAATTTATAGAGACAAAGTAGAATGGTGGTTGCCAAGGGGTGGGGGAGGGGAAACTGGGAATTAGTGTTTAATGGGTACAGAGTTGCAGTTTGAGAAAATTAAAAAGTCCTGGAGGTGGATAGTGGTGAATGTACTTGTGCAACTGAACTGTACACTTAAAAGTGGCTTAAATGATATAATTTATGTTATGGGTATTTTACCACAATCAAAAATAATAAATTAAAAACTCTCCATCCCACCACACATAAACACACACACACACAAATATATAGAAAATCTCTAGAAGGATTCGCCAATTAGAAACAGCGTAGGAACAAAGGAAGGAGGAATATTTACTTTTCACTGTGATCACCTAGTAAAAATTACTTTTTAATATTTAAAATGAATAAAACATTTCAAATATGTAATGTAGAAAGTGAAATTCTTTTATAAATTCACTTCTACAATTCACTTGCCAACAACACTGGATATTTTTAAAATTTCCAAACTAAAAAGTGTCAAATAAGCTTCTCGGTAATTTGATTTTTTCAACTATTACTAATGTTGAGCATCTTTTTACATATTAATTGGCCACTTGTTTTTCTTCTGCAAAGTGCCTATTCACATTCTTGCCTCACTATTTTTATTAGATTGTTTCTCTTATTGATTTGTAAAAATGTATTATATATTATGGCTAATAAACCACTGTGCACATAAACTGTGTTGCAACTCAGTTCTTTTCACTTTTAGAGTATATTGAGGCCACTCTTCCATGTGACAACATGAATCTATTTACTTCATGTCTTTTGAAATAGCAACACAAACTTTGAAGCTTCTCTTCTAATTTTACAATGACAGTTCTAAATAAACAGCTTATTTTGTTCTGGAACAGACGATGTTCATATTTTCCATTTCTTTCAGACTTGGAGACAATCTCTGAAACTACTCAAGAGACACTGCCAAAAAAGGATATTTCTGAAGAAGCAGCTTCCCCGGTGGGGAAGATGGAGGGAATTTTAATGGCAATGCTTGGAGATGGCAAGATGGGGGAATACTGGACATGTGGCCATCAATCAGAGGACCAGAGAAAGCAGGAGAGGCATTTGAGGTGTCTTTTTGCTTCTCCCAAGGAAAACATCTGTGGGGAGAGAGGTCTTGGCTGTATTGAGCTTGGAAGAAGCTTCAGGCGGACCTCAGTCTTCATGAAGAAGCACAGAGTGCCTGGGGGAGAGAGGCTTCAGAAGTGGAATCGGCCAAGGAAGAGCTCAAAACGCCAAAGGACCTTTGTAGAGAAGAAATCATTTAACTGTATGGAATGTGGGAAAGCCTTCGTTTACCATTCGGACTATATCCTACACCAGAGAATTCACACTGGAGAGAAACCCTACAAGTGTAAGGACTGCGGGAAGGCATTCAGCAACAGCTCGTATTTCATCCAACACCATGTCATTCACACGGGGGAGAAGCCCTATGCATGCAACGAATGTGGCAAGACCTTTACTCAGAGCTCATCTCTGACCGAGCATCAGAGGATCCATACTGGAGAGAAGCCATACCAATGCAAGGAATGCGGGAAGGCCTTCACCCAGAGCTCCTCCCTCATTAAGCACCAGCGATGCCACACCGGGGAGAAACCCTATAAATGTGACCAGTGTGGAAAGTTCTACTCGCAGGTGTCCCACCTCACTCGCCACCAGAAAATCCACACAGGGGAGAAGCCCTACAAGTGTGGCGAGTGTGGCAAGGCTTTCTGTCACACCTCTTCCCTGAGCCAGCACCAGACAATCCACACCGGAGAGAAACCCTACAAATGTAATGAGTGTGGGAAAACCTTCAGCCACAGCTCATCTCTGACTCAGCATCAGCGGGTTCACACGGGAGAAAAACCTTATGAGTGCTCCGCGTGTGGCAAAGCCTTCAGCCACAGTTCTTCCCTGACTCAGCATCAGAGAATTCACACTGGTGAGAAGCCCTATGAGTGTAACGAGTGTGGGAAGGCTTACACGCAGATTTCCCACCTCATGAGACACCAGAGCATTCACATGGGGGAAAAACCCTATATATGTAATGAGTGTGGCAAAGCTTTCAGTCACACTTCATCCTTTGCTCAACACCAGACAATTCACACTGGCGAGAAGCCCTATAAATGTAACGAATGTGGGAAAACCTTCAGCCAGAACTCTTCCCTGACACGCCACCAGAGGATTCACACTGGGGAGAAGCCTTATGAGTGTCGCATTTGCGGGAAGGCCTATACCCAAATTTCCCACCTCATTCAACACCAGAGGATTCACACCGGAGAGAAACCTTATGTGTGCAGTGAGTGTGGGAAAGCCTTTAGCCGGAGCACCCACCTTATCGAGCATCAGAAAATCCACACGGGCGAGAAGCCCTATAAGTGTAAGGAGTGTGGGAAGACATTCAGTCACAACTCATCCCTCACTCAGCATCGGAGGATTCACACTGGCGAGAAACCCTACCCCTGTAAGGAATGCGGGAAAGCCTTCAACCAGAGCATCCACCTTATTCAGCATCAGAGAATTCACACCGGAGAGAAGCCCTACAAATGTAACAACTGTGGGAAAACCTATACCCAGATCTCACACCTTATTCAACATCAGAAGGTTCACACGGGTGGCAGACACTATGTGTGTAAGGAACGTGGGGAGGATTTTGGCTGGAGTTCACACCTGACTGAACACCAGAGAGTTCACAGCACCCACAACACCTACATCTGCGATGATTTTGAGAAAGCCTTTGCTTGGGGCACGCAGCTTGCTGATCATCATCAGAGAACTCATGCTGACTAGAAGGCCTGAGAATGTGACACACTGGTGGTTCTGCTGTTGGGTTCGGTTCAGCCTTCATCAGCACTAATAACTTTCTCCCAAAGGAACAGTAACACCAAACATCGAGAGAGCTGGTTTCTTTTTTCCCTAGGAGGATGGCACAGTTTATCACCAACTGGAACAGCTTCTGATCGTTTTAGTAGCTTCCCCCTAAAATCTGAAATTCCTTCCTATTTTTCAACCCTACAGTGTCCCCAGGTGGTGGTCTAGGTGGTGCTCTAAATGGGCTGCAACCATATCTGGGGTCTTAAATAAGGTCGCGCTGAGCTTTTTAAATGCAATGATTATTCATTAAATTGGAGCCTGAAAATTCAAGAAAAAAGAAACAGCCGGAAAGAATAACCCTTGAGTAAAAGTGTCAAATATATGTAGCTGAACATATGTGCTAGGTGATTTTACTTTCCTTTAAGACTTTAAGATACAAATGTCGCCACAAAATTTACAATTGGCTTAAATATTGAATATGTTTCACATATTTACATCCACTTTTGATGTCCTGTTTTTTTGATCTTTTCCATTTCCAGGATTTGTGATTTAGAAAGCCATTGCCCTATTGGGCATTATTTTCTAATTCTATTCATGCCCAAAGGGAGGTTTTTCTTTCCTCATATTTTTGAAATATTTTTCTAACTATAAAAATAATTGCATACTTTCACAACAGGAAAAAATTTTAAATAAAATCACATATGCTTATTGTAAAGGATGGTTTGGAAAGTGTAGAGAATTAGGGACTACAATACCAATCCCCCATAATCCCATAGCCCAGAGACACTGATCATATTGGGCTGTATTTCTGGTTTTGTTTTACACTGTGTTCCATATTCATAGTATTAAACTTAGAAAAAATTAGAATCAGAAAACAAAAGCCATATATATTCACCTACAATGTGGTCACCCTCAAAAATCATATTGTTTTGATTTTTCCTATTTCCTTCAAAATATCATTTAAAAATAAATTTTATTTTATTTGATTGTGTAGTAAGAGTGTAGAAATGATTTTGACTTCTCTGTTTTGCCCTCATTTTACCATGAGCAGTGTCCTTTTTCACCACATATACTTCATACTCATCACTATTAGGGTTAATGATATTTATTTCATTGACAGGTGTCAAATAATTTACAAATCCATTGCCCCATTTTGGCTTTGTTCTAAGCCCCTGATTGACACAGATTGTTCACCAATTTTCTCAATTATGAACAATTTTATAACAAGCATTTTCATGCCTCCTCTCTTCTTTTGAGGGGATTATTTCTCTAAGTCAAATTTCTCAGAGTGGGAATAATAGAATCGAGATTCTAACCATTTTCCTGATTCCTGAATGTTTCAAATTGCTTTCCAAAGAGACTGAACCTAATCTACCTGGCAAAAGGGGGCATGTGGACCATAGTTTTGCCACATTTACCAGCACCGAACATGAATCATGTGATTTTTCCCCCCATGTCAAACTTAAAATGGTTAGTGCATTCAGTAACTTGCTGTGTGCCGAGCTCTGTTTTAAGCCCTTAGTATGAACACCTTTCATTCTTTCAACATCCACCCATGTTTAGGGCTGTGTTATTCCATTTCACAGATGAGGGCACTGAGGCACAGAGAGATGAAGTGGCAAAAGTCTCACAGCTGGTCAGGATCATGGTGTCTGGATTCAAGCCCAAGCAGTAAAGCTCCAGAAGCTATGCTCTGAACTTCTATAGGGTTCATCCACATTCTACATATAGCATTTCCTTCTTAAAATAATGTTTATTATATTCTAAAAACCAGTACATGCTTATTGAAAATTTAGAAGGCCCCCCACAAATCCAGAAAACTTTATCCAAAGTTCAGTGCTATCCAGAGATGTTAATATTTTGATAAACTACTATTTTTAAAACTTTATACTATATATGCTTTAATAAATCTGGGGCATATTGAATATACAGTTAAGTGTACTTCTGTTTATTTAACTTTATATGATGAGCCCCTATCATTAAATGATAGACTCGTATCATTAAATACTCATATCTTAAATAACCTTTAACAATCAGATGGTCTGGGGCTTTGCATAGTCTATGTTTATTCAACATATTAGCCAGTAGGACTCCTATTGGACATTTTGGTTGTTTCTAGATTTTGACTTTTACAAATGTCCCTTCTGTTGAAATCTTACCCTGAGCACCTGACAAGTTCTCAAGTGACATCCTGGCAGAGGGGTTGTAGTGTCAAAGGGAAAATGTTTCAATTATCCCAGACATACAGCCTGTGGCTTCCCAGGTCTGTCTCTCTGGTGATCTGACTGGCAGTGGGGGATGGGCTGCATCTCCCCAACATCCTCAGTGGTAACTATTACCATGTTCAAAAGTCTTTGCCCAGGTACAGTATGTCTAGTCTGGTTGAAGAAATACTCATTTATTGTGAATAATTCAGACAATACAAAAACGAAGAAAGCTATGGCTTTCTATAAATCTTTATTCCAAAGATTCTAGACTTTTTTCTGTGAATATGAACCTCGCAAGCCCCCCTTTTTTTATATAAAATTGGTGATAGTCACATAAATATAGTATATAATTTGTTATGGTATAATCGCATGTGATTTTAGAAGTGGCTTTTTTTACTTGGTATAATGTTATCTGATCTCTATTAACGGACATTTTTATCTTCCATCATTGGACATTTATTTGACATTGGTGCAAAATACCCCCATGAGTACCCAAATGTTAATACCATAGAATGTCCATGTTTAAAATTTTGAGTTATTGCTAAATGAAACTCAAAGAAAGGATGACCCAATCTACATGACTCCTGGAAGTGCTGAGTGCCTATTTCTGCTCCTCCACTTCCTTCACAAATACTTGCTATTAGTCTTATTTTTTAAACATTCTTAATCTAATAAGTAAAAATGGCCTACCGATAATGAGATAAAAGACCTTTCTGTTATTGATGTTTTGGCTTCATTGAATTGCTTATTTATGCATTTTGCCCATTTTTAATTTGGCTTCTTTTTTGTATTAACTCTTTGTTATATGTAACTACTATTTTTCCCAGTTGGTTATTTCTCTCAATTTTGCTTATGGTGTATTTTGCTATACCGATTTTTAAAACTTTTAGAAATTCAAATCTATTTGAATTTTCTTTTATAGTTCTCTGATCTACTATCACGCTAAGAAAGGCCTTCCTCACCCCCCAGGATTATGGAAACATTCTCCTATATTTTATTCTAGTATTTTTATGATTTCTTAAGGTTTGTTTTTATTCCATTTGAAAGGCTATCACATTCCAACTGGTGGGGCTACACGCAGATATCCTGGGTGGACAGGATGTATCCTACCACTCGCCCCATCCCCAGCCCTGCCAACCCAGTGCCAAACCCACGTAGTGTGAATGAGCAAAATAAACCTGTGCCGTTCGGCCACTGAGATCTGACTTAACTGTATTGCCAAAGCATTATCCTGACATAGCGGTCCACTGGCAAGGGCACTAGGCTTCAATTAGTGTTCCCCAAACCTCACTAGATTATATACTAGTGTCAATGTTTTTTTTTTTTTTTTACTGTAGATGTGTACCATACTTTAAGTTCACATTTTTAAAAACTTTTATAATAAAATGTTAAAGGACTTTTTATCATTACCATGCGTGGGAAACTAGTATCTTTTGTCAGTAAAAGGAAAAAAGGGGGCAGAGGAAGGAAAATACCAAGAGAGCAAAGTAATAGTAAATTCTAGGTAAAATTATTGCCTGAGCTGGAGGCCTGATGTCTTTGTAATGAGAGAGGAGTAAACACCTTGCTGTGCGTGCTTTCTCCCCGGCTGAAGACTGCACTAGAATGGAAAAGTGGTTTGATAACCAGCTGGTTCCTCCGTGGCACATGCCCCTAACCACTTTGGGAAAAACAGACTTAACTGCCCTCTTAGGGGACCGTTTTCAGCATTATTAACCCTCCCCCACTAGAACACCTGTCAGCACCCAGCAGGCAGGGACTCTGTATGCCCCACATCCGGTTGGGGGTGTGGCACCAGGGCTGAACGAAGGAAGCAACACTTTTAGACTCAAAACTTTAATCAGACAACCAACATGTACACACAAAGGCATTCTACACCGGCCCACGCAGTACAGGTCACTAGTTACAGAGACCGGCCCCTCCTCCCGCCCAGGAGCTGCTGACTTTCCACAGGGCCTCCAACCTGAGACCTGTACGTTTGATCTTAAAACTCACTGAACACACTTTTCAATCTGAGTTCCCACCTCCCCACCCTGCGACACTCTGTAAGCCCCTTTGGAACTAACAGACATCTGACGGCCCAGACTAGACTGATCTCAAGGGCAGGAGTTACACCAGCAGGAAGTCAAACCTTTCGGCCACTAGAAAACCAGTACACTCACCACTACGCGGTGGGCCCAAGGGTCAGCCATTAAGTTTCCAGTTTCAACAACAAAAGCAAACAGCAGAACTCAAGGTTTAAGATCTGAAAAGCCCAAATGCACAGGGCACATATTCCTAAACTTTTTTAGCACCAAAAATAGGAAAGATATCAAAAGCGTGGGACTAACGTCTTCATAAAATTGTTTGTGCTTCAGCAGATGGGTGACTGGGTGGCTTACTGAAGGGAGACAACAGCCGAGTTGAGAAGGTACCATCAGGAGGGAGCTGGTTGTGTGGTTCCGCGAGGTGTCTCAGCTGTAGAATAGGCCTCACCCAGGCGAGTGGCTGACTCGAGGGCTCCAACGTGAAGCATCGTTTCCTTGTGTGCTTCCAACAACCCTCGGTGGCCCCAGACCTTGCTGTGACGAGGGAATGCTGGCCTTTTAAGATGTCACTTGTCACCGAACTGTGCTCCTCCATGGAAAGGAAGCCAACTATTTCCCTTGGATTCCAGAAGCTTCAAGGCAAGGGCGGGCCTTACCGTATTGACATTCCCTGTCCTGGAGCCTGGTGAAGCGCCTGGTGAGTGGCCAGCTTGGACAAATTGTGAAGAACATTCCAGCACTGGTTTCCATACATCACAATTCTCACCACCATGCATATCTTCTGCACAGATCATGTTAACTGTGGGGCGACATCCATTGCAGCTTTCTTAACGGAATCCAGCTGTTTCCGGTACGTTAATCACAGTGACAAATTGGGTCTCACAGTGTATAACCAACAACTTTAAACAGGGGAAGGCCATTGTGGTGAAGGTGGTATATGTATGTGGGAGGGGGTCCTTTTGAGTCAGAGGTTTGAGAGGTTAGGAGTGGAAAGTTTTAGCCATTTGATGTTAGTTTATATGTTGTTCTGGGCTATCTGTGGGTTAGTTAAGAAAATACTAGGACAGAGCAGAGAGATGGAGGAAAGAGAAAGATAAGACGTAAAAAAAAAATTAAGGTTTGGGGAACCAAATTAAGCCAAAGACATCC
This sequence comes from Rousettus aegyptiacus, assembly GCF_014176215.1. NCBI lineage: Eukaryota > Metazoa > Chordata > Mammalia > Chiroptera > Pteropodidae > Rousettus > Rousettus aegyptiacus. The sequence goes on along the minus strand of NW_023416289.1, from coordinate 46,216,588 downwards.
TGGAGAAAAACTTTAAAAATTAAAGCATATTATTAAGAACATTAATTGTAATAGAGGGTTGCTAATTCTCTTCCTTTTAACATAAAAGAGTGTATTTACATTGTACCTAATGCATACGTAGAGCTCACACTCAGTGAGTACTTACTATATGCTAGGCACTCGGTCCTAAGTGCTTTACATCTAATTTATCCTCACGACAGCCCTCTGAGGTAGGTAACTATTACTGTGCCCATTTTGCAGATGAGAACTTTTGAGGCCCTGAGAGGTACCACGACTCTCCCAGGATCGCTTAGGCAGCAGATGGCAGAACTGGAATTTAACTCAGCAGATTGGTTCCAGAGTCCACGTCAGAATCTGGATACCATACAGCTTCTTTTGTTTTCGTTGTTTTAATGCAATTTGTGTGCAAATTTTCTAATCTTTATCAATAAAGATCTTTATCTATTGTGGTGGGAGGTGGGTGGGTGGGTTACAATGTGATGGTTTCAAGTTTAAGCCTCAAATGACTGTGTTTGCAGCTTCCATCTAGCTGCCATGGGTGGTATTGCTACTTCTTACTTTTGAGTGTGAACTCGCTGATGTCGGCGGAGACCTAAATAGTAGCGAAAGGCTTTCTGACAGTGTTGACACTGATATGGTTTCTCCTGGGTGTGAATTCTCTGGTGCTGACTGAGGTGGGCACTGAGGCCAAAGGCTTTCCCACACACGTCACAGGTGTAAGGCTTCTCCCCAGTGTGAATTCGCTCATGCTGCTTCATGTTTGCTTTCTGGGAGAAGGCTTTCCCACATTCGGCACAAGTGTAGGGCTTCTCCCCAGTGTGAACTCTCTGGTGAACAGAAAGGCACGAGCTCTGGCTGAAGGTTTTTCCACATTCCTCACAAGTATAAGGCTTTTCTCCAGTGTGGACTCTCCGGTGTCGAATGAGTGGGGCACTCAGGCTGAAGGTTTTCCCACAGTCGCTACATTTATAGGGCTGCTCACCTGTGTGAACTTTCTGATGCTTAGAAAGGTGCCAGCTGTGGTGGAATATTTTTCCACATTCCTTACACTCAAAGGATTTCTTCCCATCATGGGTTTTCTGATGCTGGATAAGGTGGTTATTGTGTGCAAAGACTTTGTCGCACTGGTTACAACTGAAGGGTTTCTCTACAGCGTGAACTGACTGATGCTCTGAGAGATGTGTACTTTGGCTGAAGGTCTTTCCACACTCATGACACTTAAAGGGGTGCTCGTTCAGGTGGGTGCACTGATGTTTGGTGAAGAAGGCGCTGCGGATGAAGGCCTTCCCGCAGGCTCCACATTTATAGGGCTTCACTCCTGAGTGAGCCATCTGGTGGCGCTCAAGCTGTGTACTTTGGCCAAAGGCTTTCCCACACTGGTTACAGTTAAAGGGCTTCTCTCTGCTGTGAATCCGCTCGTGCTGAGTGAGGTGTTTGGTGCAGTTGAAGGTTTTCTCACATTTGTTACACTTAAAGCACTTCCTGCTTATCACCGGGTGTTCTTTCTGTTCTGGAGTCTGATTCAAGGCCTTTCCACTCTCATCAAGTCCTTGTTTTTCTCGGGTATGAACACTCTGGTGGCAAGTTAGGGTCGAGCTGCAAATGAAGCGCTCGCCACACTCCTGACATTCGTAGCGGGTTTCCACAGCATGAATTTTCTGGTGTTGAATAAGGTGTTCATTATGGCTGAAGGTCGCTTTACATTCGGCACAGCTGTAGGGCTTTTCTGTGGCATGAACGGACTGGTGTCGAATCAGGTGGGAGGGCCGGCTGAAACTCTTGATGCATTTCTGACATTTGTGGGGCTTGTAGCCCGTGTGAATCCTTAGGTGTTCATTAAGGTGAGTGTTCCGGTAGAAGGCTTTCCCACACTCAGTGCATCTGAAAGTCTTCTCTCTGCCATGAACCTTCTGGTGGGTCTTTAGGGTCAAGATATGGCTGAAGAGTTTCCCACACTTGTCACACTTAAATGGCTCTTCTCCAGTGTGAATGGACTGGTGTTTGATGAGTGCCAAATTCTGCCGAAACACCTTCCCATATTCCTGGCACTGAGAGATAGCTTTTGCGGCATGAATTTTCTGATGCTGGAGGAGGTATTTGTTAAAGTTAAAGGTGGCCTTGCATTTGGCACATTCATAGCGCTTCCGAGTGTGGGTCTTCTGATGCTGACTGAGACGAAAGGTGCGGCTGAAACTCTCGCCACACTCGTTACACTTGTAGGATTTAGCACCTGTGTGGGTTTTCTGCTGCTCAACAGGCTGAGAGGCGTGACCTGACGGACGGCCATGGTCTTGACTCTTATGTGGTTTCTCTCCAGTGTGAATTTTCTGATGCCACAGGAGGTGTGTATTTTGACTAAAAGTTTTCCCACACTTGTTACAAACATAGGATTTGTGAGTCATCGGATACACAAAAAGGCACGAACTCCAGTCAAAAGCGCTCTCCTGGTCTTGAATCGCAGCAGGTTTCTCACGCACGTGAACGACCCAGTGCTGAATGAGATGGCAACCCCGGCTGAAGCTCTGCCCACATTCACTACACTTGTATGCTTCCTCCCCTCCCAGGACAGTGTCCTGCTGACTCTGATCTGAGTGGTAGCCAAGGTCATTCCTACATTCCTGAGACTCAGCTGGCATCAGGTTCTTTTCGGGAAGGTCATGGATCACGGACTCCTCTCCCGTCGTAAGGAGGGGCTCGGGGCTGTGACTACTCTCGAGTTCGTGACTCTTGCACTCTGTGGGACTTTCCACGTTGGTGACAATATCAGAACTCAGAAGACTTTCTGGATCTCCCAGCAGACTATCTAACCAGCTCTCGTCCATGCAGGCTTCTTCCAAGTTGAAGTTCCAGAGGCCATCCTTGGAAAACGTCTCCAAAAGCTCCTGGTAGAGTCCTTCTTCCAGGAAGTCCTGCAGCGGAGAACAGTTCTTGGCCTCAGCCATGTCTGCAAGAGAGGGACAGTGTAAATGTCTCCTGTTCCCCAGGGTGTAAAGACAGGAGCCACAGGGCGAGGACAAAAGCAAGAGTGAGAAAAAGGGATGGGACCTGAGTCAAGTCAGTCCATCAAGGGGACAAAGGAAAAGAGGCCAGTGTAGTGACCCGGCTGGAACCAGCGCCACGGGAAACAGGGCGCTCACATCCGGGGCTTACAACTGGAGCTGGGCCCACCCGGGGAAAAGATCCTCTTGTGGACACTCCCCACTGTCACCTTGTCAGCTAAGGCCTACCTCCTAGAAGCGCCCTGTTCAAGCAGGTGAGAGAAATGAACGGTAACAATGCCACACAAGTGCCACCACGCGCGATACATTTGCTCCTTAGCGCACGCACGTTGGGGCAGCAGAAACAGAAATCCGAGGCTGTTGGAACCATGTCCGCGCTGGTCACCCACGTGCAATGCCGGTGTGCCGCCAGAAGGCGGCAGAGCGCGCACTCACGAGCCTCTGAGAGGTGAAGCAAGAACAAAGCTGCACGGCCAGGTGGGCGGGGCCTGCCCGAGAGGCGTGGCCACTCCCCACGTCCGGTTCAGGAACGCTCCTCCCGTGTTCATGGTAGAACGCGAAGGAAGCCTCCCGCCTCCGCTTCCTCCCAGGAGGAGCCTCTTGACCAGCGTCCTCACTGCTTTACCCTATCCCCCTGGGGAAGCGTGGCCGGAGAGAGGCAGGGCGAAGGCCCTCGGCAACGTTTAGCCTAGTGGGGCTGGGTCTACTAATGTGGCCACCCGCTACGCTACACTCGTGGGACAGTAAAGAGGGCTGGGCCCAACCAAGGGGAGGTGGAACAGGGAGACCACGGTGTCCTGGGTGCTCAGGGGGTGTGAGGCAGGAAGACAGAGAGACTGACTTGAGGAATGGAAGGCCACCCCAAGGACCGAGGAGAGGACAGAGGAAAGGCACCAGGACAGCCACATGCTGAATACTTAGGTAGACGAAGACAAGATGGGCACACGGAGTGAGGGTCCAGACCCCTGTTGGGACATGCAGACAAAAGCCAGCATGTGGCAGAGCGAAGCCCAGACACCAGGGGTCCTGATGGCTGGGGAGATGGGCTGGGCCTGGACGGAGGTTCCAAGAACTGAAAGCAACACCCCAGGACCCCACCGTCCTCCCCCAAGTGCCACCCACTCACCAGGGCCTGTTGCTTCTGGACTTCCTCTCGCCAGAGCATCTGGCTCCTCTCCCCCATCCGGGTGGGAGGGCAGATCGGATCCGGGGGGGTCTGCGGGGAGATAATGGCACTGTCATCAGCCAGGACACGGAGGGCTACCCAGCCACTCAGCGGGAACCTTCAGGTTCTCCCAACCACCCGATCTTTAGCACACAGTGCTGCAGGGCAGACGCTGTGCCAGGCAGCTCCCGGTCCAGTCGGGGAGAGGGACCCAGACAGCCACAATCCAGGGCGATTAGAGCTGTGACGGCTGGGGCTGGGGTCATGAAGGACTTGCAACTGCTCAAGGGAACGAGCAGTCTGCCAGTTGGAGAGGCCCATACTTCCTGAGCCGATCACCACTCTCGTTCACCCATGGACCACACCACCTGAGGCCTCCAAGGGCCAGGCCTCTGGTACAAGGTGGCAGGGTCCCGGACCCAAGCAGTCCCGCATCCTGCCCTCCACCAACTTCCTCAAGGACAGGAGCAGAGTCAGAATCCAGGGATGTGTGCTACGGTGGAGGAAAGGCCACTGCTGGCTTGGAAGGTGAAGGCAGAGGCCAGGAGGGAAGCAACACGGGCGGCTTCCAGAAGCTGAAATGGAGCAAGGAAACAGAGTCTCCTTGGAGCCTCCAGAAGGAACAAGCCCTGCCAACAACTTGACGTTAGCCTAGCCAGACCCATTTCGAAAGTCTGCCCTCCGGAACTGTGAGAGAATAAAAGCGCACTGCTTTAAGCCACATTTGAGGCGTCCTCATTTATACACATGGATGTGCACAGAGGCATCAAGGGCGACGCGTTTCCGCTGTGGGCCAGGGTTTAAAAACTGAAAAGGTCAGATCAGCCCTCCTCTAAGCTGCTTCTGCAGCCCACGGAGTCCAGTTTGGAGAAAATCTGTCCCGATGTGACAAAATTACAGCAACTCGTGGTTTCCAGTGTGCGCTCGTGTGTTTTTTCATCTTTTGGAATAAATCCTTCTGTCTTTGGAAAAGACTTGAGGCACTGGAATAAGGGAAATGAGTTGATTGGAAGGAGGTGACAGTCATGTGGAGCTGGGGTGCCGTGGAGTTGCACAGGTCACAACTGGAGTCTTGGCTGCGCCACCTCCTGTTTGATGCACCCCCCCACAAGTGGTGACAATCAAAAAGGCCATCAGGCATCACTAATGTCCCCTGGGGGGGAAGAATCAGCCAGCTGGGCACTGCTGGGCTAGATCGTGCTGGTTCTGAGGTGCTGAGGGGCTGAGAACTCACCCTGTGGGTGACAGGGAGTCATGGGCAATCACTGAGCAGGGCCAGGGCGCATACTCACTCAGCAAGAAGAGGTTCTGGTAGTTGTCCAGGGCTGTGTCCCAGAACACATCCCCCTGGTCCAGCCCCAGCTGCTCCCAGTCCTCCAAGGTGAAGTCCATGGTGAAGTCCTTGAGGGTCACAAATTGCTGAAACACAGCAGAGTCAGTGACTCCGGTGCTGGGGTCAAGAAAGGGCCGCATGGCTCACTCAGTGCAGCCCCCGCCTCAACGTCCCAGGCCTTTGTGACATAACTCATCTCAAGAGAACAGTCAGACCTGAGACCAGGAGGCCCCGTATTTTGTAGGCAAGGACACAGTCTCACAGAGGAGACATGAAGGTCATGCAAGCAGGACTTCAACCCAGGTCTGCCTGATCCTAAAATCCATTTATTTCTGGCTTTTGCTTTTTTTAGTGTTTGTTCAAGATTTTAAGTTTTTATCATGGAAACTTTCAAGCATATACCCAAGTAAATACATATATGCAAAAGACCATCAGCTGTCCATGACCCAATTTCAAGGATTACCTGCATTCCCCAAAGTGGTGACAATCACAAAGGTCACCGCCAGGCATTGCCAATGTCCCCGGGGGTGCAGAATCAGTCAGCTGGGCACTAGCGGGCTAGATCATTAGAAGGACATGTGACTTTCAACATTTACCTGTTTTGTTCATTAAGCCTCTTTCCCCACCTTTATTCATTTTTTGTGGGGCTAAAATATTTCAAAGTTAATCCAATGTGGCATGTGATTTCACCTGTGACCATTTCAGTAGTAACAGCAGAACCCCTTACTATTACTAAACACATGCACCATGTGCAAAGTCTGTATTCAGATTTATCTGACATCTTTTCTTCCAATTTTTTTTATTGTGATAAAATATATATAAAATTTACCATCTTAACCAATTTGCAGTGTACAGTTCAGTGGCATTAGGTACAATCACACTGTTTCGCTCTCATAGCCACCATCTCCAGAACTCTCTTCATCTTGCAAAACTAAATCTGTCTGCATTAAACACTAACTTCCCAGCCCCCTCCCCCCGCCCCGGCACCCCTCCCATCCTGCTTTCTGTCTCTATGGGTTTGACCACTCTGGGACCATGGTATGTTTTCATAGTTGGCTCATTTAGCTCCAAATCCGAGGACACCCATGCCCTATACTGGGGTGATGCGCCTCGGGGGGTCGACCCCTAGCCGTACACCTCTGCCCTTTTCATTCCATGTTCCTGATTTAGGGTGCCACATTCTGGACGTGGCAAACTGCTTCCTCTTGGTGTCATTCAGCTGCTCCTCTGTCCGCTGCATTTCCTGGAGACTAGTCAGTAGAATGGTAACCTGGTAAGATTCGGTGCAACTCTGGGGGGCAGGAGCCCTCATCTGCATCCCTGGGCCCACTTAGGGATGTGTGGCTACCTGAGGTTCCGGCCTGACTGCCCAGCTTTTAGCGAAACCACCTTTCTTAATTTTAAAATTTCCCAGTGAATAGGTGCTTAGAATAAAAATTGAAATACTTGAGAAGTATTGACAATAAAAAGTGACAGCCTCCCCTAGCACCCCACCTCCAGGTGAACCCATGACTGTCTGGTGTGCTCCTTCCACACCTCCAGCCACACGCATTTTAGTAAAAATGAAATCAGCCTGCAGTCTGGGTTTCGGGTGTGGCCCCACCACCTTCCCCTGTGGGTGACTGCTGGCATGTAAGTTACATGCCTCCCTGAGCCCCGATTCCAGCCCCATTTCGTAGGGCTACTCTGCAAAGTGACAGGTGCTGCTGGGGAGCTCTGCCTCGTTCCTAGCACACAGGACGGACTCGACCACAGGGCAGCTGTGTCTAGTCCGGCAGGGCTGACAGACACAACCAGGGGCAACCACACCTGGGTGGCACTGAGCTACAGTGGCAGCTGCAGATGGTGCTATGGGAGACCAGAGCACAGATGACTCCACCTGGGAAGGTTGGGGGACTGTGCTGGGTCTTGAGGCCTGTGTAAGGCCAGCCAGAGATGGCAGGCAGCGTATTCTGGGTGTGCTGTGTTTCAGCAACTGGTGACTCTCAAGGACGTGGCCATGGACTTTACCTTGGAGAAGTGGGAGCAGAGGGAGGAGACTGAGGAAAGGCTGGGAAGCTGGAGAGCATAGTGTAACATTTTATCATCAGGCCGAGAAGGGTGTGTCGCTTGTGTGAAAGAGAAATGGAAAGAGAAAACCGTGGGGTGGGGAGAAGGGGACACAGCAGGAGAGGAACAGGACCCAGGAATAGGCTGAGAAACCTGGATTTTATCCCAGAAACAATATGGATTTGTGGAAGAGGACTGGCAGGAGAGTGATAATGTGAGAGCTTTAGGAAGGTCGCTGCAGGGGCCACCACAGGACAGTGAGCCTGGGACAAAGGCAGCCAGCTGTGCAGCCTTTGGGGATGATCCGCTGGGGCGGAGGGGCCCTCGGACTCACCTAGGTCACAGTCCTCATTTAAGCTCCCCCTCCTTCGCCTCCACATTCCTGGCTGGCAGAGCTGCGGGATGGACCGAGGGGCTGGGACGAAGTCCCCCTTCCTTCTCGGGCTGCTTTCCCCTCCATGCTGGATGAGCCCTCAAAATGTCCAGAAGTCAGAACGTGTGCTTCCCTGCAGGAATCACAACAACACTGTCTTTACTGAAACTAGCCCAGCCCCACCTAGCCTCTGTGCTTCGGCTAATACAAAACAGAGTAACGACCATGCTCAGAACTTACTGAGTCAGGAAATTCACATTTGGAACATTCTGTCTTGCTAACTGCTGTGTTCTAGCACAGTACTGTGCCTGGTGACAGCAGGTACTTTAAATATTTGTTGACAGAACATATGTCTCTAACCGAACCCCTGGGACAATGCTTCTGACATTTCAGACCATCATCTATCTCTAGGATTCGAGCCCACGTGAGTTGGCCTCCAAAACTGTTGTTATTTCTACAAGAGCTGGAGTTCAACTTCTTTTTAACCACAACCCACAGTAACGAGGACAATATATATCACAACTGCTTGTTCACATATATAACCAAACAGAAGCTTCATGAGACAATACTTAACCTTCCAAGATAGAACGTATTGGGATGTTTTCTCTCCTTGTCACTTTTATTTTACTTCATTGAAAAAAATTATGGTGCTTGCCCACTGAGTCTTATTTTCATGACCCACAATATGCAAAACACTGTACCATAGGACTTTTCCCACATTTGTAGCCACTATGAATTTCCTAAGGAGCATATACCTATGCAGCATTGAACACACTCTACATCATGAAGCAGCAAGATGATTTAATGCCACAGGTCCATAATTCGTAAGCCTCTGAGGCCAAATGTGCTTTGAAATTCAGAAATGTTCGGATTTTTAAAAGGTGATATACGTTTATTTAACATATTTCATTAACACCCAGTGCAGTGTGGGACAGGCAGCATTTTGTTATCGAACAGTCAGTGTTTCTAGAGTGAAGGGTAAAATATGTTCACTCTAGGTCAGATAATGAAAGGTTATAAATCACAGCAGTTCTGGTCAGGTTTGGGCACCAAATTAATAAAAAAGAACGCTCTTCAGAACTTTCTAGATTTTGTGATTGCAGATAAGGCAATGTGGCAGACTGATAAGTGCTAATATAATGATGTTTCTCATGTGACAGAGATTAAATCCTGACACGTAAGTATAACTTGATCCACAGACGTTTTATTTGACTCACGGTGTTGGCAAATAGGAAATTTCTTAAGGAAAATTATTTTAAGTAGTCCTAAACTTTAAAACTGGGAAAATTCACGTAAAAATTATGTTTCCAGCTTCTGAAAAATCTGAGGATTGGGCCAGGCTGGGTCTGCAATCCCATGGAGCTAGTTTGTTGCAGCTGATTAAAGCTAACCCCCCACACACCCCCAAAGATGGGGCGAGTGCTGCCTGATGCCCCCTGCATGTCTCTCCTTCACCTGCTCTGCCTGGCCCTCATGAACATCTGCACTTGAGATCTGTCTAGTTTCTGAATCACCTTCGGTCCCTATCTCATACACTCTCAGCCCTGGGAGGGAAGGGGTTGGATGGAACCTTGATGTGACAACGCGCAAGGTCACCCAGCCTGTCAGAGTGACCTGAGCCAAACAATTACAGGACTGAACAACCTTGGGCCCTGGAGTCTTGCCTCTTCTTAGTGTGGGATCATAGCCACAGCATTTGCCCTGTGCCTCAGTTTCCATATATACAAAATGGGGCAAACACAACAGATCCACAGCTCTTTATCTTTAATCCTAAACAACAAAATGCTCTGTCATCCAGAACTTTATTCATAAACTGGCAGCAAAACTTAACCTGAACTGTCACTGTAGTCTCTTCCCTTCACTTTGACTTTTCACGCCTTTCCCAGCAAAAATATTAGAGTGCCCCGGATTCCACCGGGAGTGCTGCTCAGTTACGAAACATGCACCCTATCGATCTTCGTAAGTCTGGTTCCCAAGATGACCCTGGGGCCAGGAGTATCGGGTAAGGCCGGGGAGCGACAGTCACCGCTGCTGTGGAGCTCAGGGAAGAGAACGCGAGGACAGCTCGGCGCCTGCCACACCGAAAGCGCTGGAAGTAAACGCTCGATCCTTTGACCTCCCGAAGAACCCGCATTTGTTCACCCCTCGGCTCTGACCAGTTCTGCCAACGGCTTCAGGCGACACACCCGCTCCTCCTGCGACGGTTTCCCCAGACTCAAAATAAAACAGGCCCGCTCCTCTCAAAGGCTGCGGATGGGTGCTGGAAACCACTTCAGCCAGAGCCCCGGCCCGTAGCAGACTCTGAACGAGAGCTCAAGACTCCACGTAGACCCACGGCCCACGACGACGCGCTCTCTGCGGCTGTCACCCCAGGAGCCTTCCATCCGTCACCCTTCTGGAAGGACCGAGCCCCCAAACCTCTGGAGTCCCCAGCAACCGCAGCCCCGGCGTTTCCTCACCTCGAGACTGCCGTCTGCCAAGTTAACAGACGCTACCCCACCCCGGGGGGGGCGGGACACGGGGCTCCCCTCACGCGCGCCGCAGCCACTTCCGGTGCCGTGCGAAACCTCCTCCGCGCCGGCGCCGAGACGCCCTTTCCCAGAGGGCTAAGCGGCCGCGTTTGCGGCTCCATCCGCTTCCCCGGTCTCAAGAGTCCTGCTGCGCGCTCCGCGGGGGAAATAGAACAGAAACAGAGTCGGGACCGAGTGCCAACTGGGTGTTGTAGTCCAGCGTTTATCCTGTTGCTGAACAATCTAATCGGTCGCCCCCTAACTCTCCTGGAAGACGGGGAGGTGCTTTCTTAAGTAGACAGCCGGAGGGTTGCCGTAGAAACACGTGCAAGTAAGGGGCGGGGTTGAGGCGGAGAAATAATGGGACCTCTTCTGATTGGCGAAGAGGTGCCTCGTAGTTCGTCCTGCCTTACTATTGGCTCCACGTGAACACATGCGCAATAGAACAAGGCCGCGTTCCACAGGGGGAGGCAGGGGGGTGAGGCCGAGAGGAAATGATCCCGCCCCCAGCCTCTATATGAGGTCTGGCCTGCCGCGAAGGCGTCTGGGAAATGGAGTTCCCTGGAAAGCACAGCCCGGGGCCAGTCGGGAGGTCAGCAGCGCCTGCGCGGGCATCGCCCCGCCTCAGGGCAGAGGATGCGCGCGCAGCACTGTCCGTCCCAGCGGAAGTTCCCGCGGGGCAACTGAGGTGAGTGTCGGTCTCAGCCGTGCACCCGAGGGTTCGCGGCGGATACTTTGTCTCCACTCCGCTCACCGAGTCCAGAGGTGAGGGGAAGGCGAGGCTTAGCAAGGGGAGGTCTCCTGATGCCCCATTCTCCCCCGGGTCGTGGTGCTTGTGACGTCAGCACGGGCCTTTGTGGGAGATGGAGCGCCCGGGGGCGCGGTGTGGGATTGGAGGAACAACTTCTGTTCGCCGGGGAAATCAGCCTGTCCTAACGGTCCCAAACCCCATTTGGTTCTTGGTGGCGGATGTAGCTACGACTGAGACAGGCGGAGCTAATGGGGAATTTGACTGACGCCCCGCCTTAGCATCACGTCATCCCTGGTTTCTGCTTAGGGCGGGGCCGAGGCAAGTCACGGTCACCGAAACAACTGTCCCTCCTGCGCCCAGGTGGAGTCTAGCCTTTAGCTCTTTTATTGTGCTAGTCTTACAACCTTCCAGGAGGGACACAGTACTTAACACATAGCAGATGTTCAGAAAATATTTGTTGAATAAAGTAAGTGGATGAATGAATTACAAAGACTGGCCAGAGTGTTGGAGCCTTCAGTTTTAGTCCTGAACTAGCTATGTGGCCTTTTGGACAGGTGACTTCAGCACTCTGAGACCCCTCTTTCTTCCATAATTATTGAGCGTTTACAATAGCACTATCTCTAAGCTGTTAGTTAGTTGCTCATTGATTTATTATCTTGTGCCCCCCTACCCCCGTGTTTGTTTCCTTTGCTGCTGTATCCCCAGTGGTTGGCATATCTTAACAAGTTCAGTGAATAATTATTGAATAAATGAATGAAATTAGCACATTCTGGCTACGCGGCCAATGCTCAATAAGCACTAACCATTATCTTTCAGTTACACGTGAAGTAAACCTGAGTCAGACTCTCCATCTTTATTCACTTACAGGACACTGTTAAGATGGAGTTTCCAGACCAGTGAATCTGAGTGCCAGACTGTGACCCCATAAAGGTACCGTTTCTTTGGGCCTGTGACCTTTAAGTCCCATTCCCCACCATCAGCCTACTACTGCCGCATCTCCTCTGTGTTGCTACTCTCAAACCTCAGTTCCAGGACTGTTATCGTGGGCATGACAGGGTCACTGGGTTAGGCGCTTGCTCCATCCTGGAGGCCATCTTTATACAAGGGCACTTGGCACCTGGGGAAATTCCACTTAAAGCAAAGCCACATAAAACTGACACAGATTTTCATACTTTCGCTTACATAAGTAATCTAGCAAAGTCTCAGTGTATTAGTCAGACTAGGCTAGACTGTGCTGCAGTAACAACCACGGAACCTCAGTGGCTTAACCAAACACAAGTTTCTCACTAGTACAAAGTCTGGAGCAACCCTCCAGGGTAACCATCCTCTAGGCAATCTTGATCTTGTGGCTCCATCAACACAAGGGCTTCAGGCCCAAGGGAAAAGGAAGATGTGGTGGTGACTCCTCTAGCTCGCTGAAACTAGTCAGTAGTATTTATACCTTTGAGAAACTAGAGCTAGCCATATCAGTGTTATTACCAGAACAACAGATTCTTAAGTTACACGACCGATCAAAATTACAGACCTCTTAGAGGCTTAGGGATTTCTGGCGACAGTCTTTGCAGTCAGATGTGTGACACAACTGCTTTGTGGGAAATAACAAAAGGAAAGTTTACACCACAGTGTGGTGTCTGCTCTTCTGCAGGCCAAGGGGAAGAGGGACGCTTTTCTCTGGCTGGGATTTCTTTCACTTAGCTGTTTGGACAGCCTATGTTTTTCAAGGGCTGGTACTGGAATTGCATAAGGCAGCTCCAACAGGCAGTGGAGAGGCCCAAGAGGCTCAGAACTTAGAATATGGAAAGAGAAAAGGGGAAAAAAGCAATATTAGCAAATAGAATATAATAAATGGGGTACCGGGCACGATATAGTAATAGCAACCACTGACATTAAAGGCTTTCCATGGGCCAGGCCCTGCTCCCAACACTTGCTATAAATGTATTCATTTAAGCCTCACAACCACTCTGTCAAGTGGGTGCTGTTAGAAACCCCATTTTACTCTCGGGCGGGCTGAGGCACAGAGAGGCCAGGTAAGGTGCACAGCATGTACCAGATCTGGAATTGAAATCCAGGCAGCCTAGGACCAGAGCCTTTGATCTTAAAGACTCTACCATTTTGTGATTGCAGTGGAGACCAACCTTTAAGGTGAATAAAGGAAAAGGATTTGATTATGCTAAGCCAGACACAGAAAGATAAATGTTGTATTATCTATCTCACTTATATATAGAATCTAAAAAAAGGTCGATTCCCTAGTAGCAGAGAGTAGAACAGTGGTTACCAGAGGCTGCGGGGGAAAATTAATCAAAAGGTGCACATGTCCAGTTATGAAATGAATACGTTTTGGAGACCTAAGGTATAGCATGTCAACTATAGTAAGTACTTGAAATTTGCTAAGAAAGTAGATCTCAGAGTTTTCACCACACAAAAAAATGGTAGCTATGGGAGGCGACAGATTTGTTAATTAGTTTGATCGTGGTAATCATTTCACGATGTATACATATATCGAAACATTACCTGCACCTTAAATGTATACAATTTTTATTTGTCAAAAATAAAAGTAAAAAGAGAAGAACTTTCTCTTACAAGGTGAAATGAGTCCACGAGCACAAGTTTATTTCAACTTCTGTTTTGATAGTCCAGCTTATAATCGGTCGTGTACACTAAGTCTTAGAATAAAGAACAAATAAGATAATTTTTTCTTTTGATATTGAAAATATATTCATTGATGTGCCTATTGCACTGTCATGCTTATTGATTTTCCTTTCACTTATTAACTGGTTTAATCCTGCTGTCAAGGGCTGAACTGTGTCCTGTAAAAATTTGTATGCAGGGACCTAACCCCGAACCCCTCAGAATGTGATCATATTTGGACATAGGGGCTTTAAAGAGATAATTAAGTTAGAATGGGTTTGCTAAGGTGGGCCTGCTATGATCTGAATGTGTGGGTTCCTCCAAAATTCGTATATCAAAATCCTAATGCCCAATGTGATGGCATTAGCAGGTGAGGCCTTTGGGAGGTGATTAGGTCGTGAGGGTGGGGCCTCATGAATAATTAATGCTCTTATAAAAGAGACCCAGAGAGCTCTCTAGCCTCTTCCACTACTTGAGGACACAGAGAGGTTGTCAGTCTGTACCCCAGGAGAAAGCCTTTGCCAGAAGCCAACCATGGTGGCACCTTGATCTTGGACTTCTCTGTCTCCAGAGCTATGAGCAATAAGTTTCTGTTGTTTATAAGCCACCCAGTCCATGGTATTCTGTTATAGCACCCCGAACAGACTAAGACAGTGTCCTAATCCAGTATGACTGGTGTCCTGATAAGAAGAAATTAAGACACAGACAGAGGGATGACCACGTGAGGACACAGTGAGAAGGCAGCCATCTGCAAGCCAAGGAGAGAGGCCTCAGAAGAAGCCAAACTTACTGATGCCTTGATCTCAAACTTCTAGCCTCTAATATTGTGAGGAAAATAAATGCATATTGTTTAAGCCACCTGGTCTGTGGCATTTAGTTTGGCAGCCCAAGCAAACAAGGAGGCCTGCCATATCTTCATTTGTCATAGGCTCTAGGTGGATTTTGGTTTTGATTTTTAAGGTATTAGGAAATATTTCAGAGATACTCAAGGCTTAGAAGATAATGCAGTGAATACCCACTATCTCACTAAGTTAGTCAGGATAGGATAGGCTATGCTGTAGTAACAAATAAACCCTGGAATCTCGGTAGCTCAGTATAACATAAGTTCATTTGCCGATCATGAAATTCCAATGTGAACCAGTCATCCCTCTGTCATCTCATAGCTGTGCCTCCTGGCGTACGTGACCTCCAGGGCCATCCCTGCAAGGAAGCAGAGGATGGAGGAAGTACTCTGGCTCTTATCTGCCTCAGCTGGAAAATAACTTCCATTCACACCCCATTGGCCAGAACTAGTCATGTGGCCCCAATCTAACCGCAGGGGACCCTGGGAAGTATAGGGGAGCATGTGGCTGTTCGGTGAGCATCAGCCATCTCTCTAATCCCCATTATGTGGTTCAAGAAATAAATATCACGATTTGTCAAAATAAGTCAAAAAGATAAATACCCTATGATTTCACTTAAATGTGGAATCTAAGGAACAAAAAGAACAAACTAATCAAAATAGACTCACAAATATAGCGGACAATTTGGTGATGGACAGAAGGGAGGGGGAGTTGGGGGCTGGGAGAATGAGGTGAAGGGTTAAAGAAGTACAAATTTGTAGTTCATAGATGGTGATGGAGGTAGGGAGCATGGGATAGGGAATGCAGTTAGCATTAATATGATGGCTAAGTGGAGGGCCAGGGGAGGGAAGGAGCAGTTGGCATTGTTTTATGAACTATATAGATGTCTAACCAATGGCGTGTATACTTGAAACTAATTTAAAAAAAATAAAAAAGTGTAGAGGGTAAAATTGTCACATTTGAGATTGATACTATAATTGATGTTCATATGAGTAACCATGGGTCTTCAATAAAGATGAACTAATAATTAAAAAAAAAAAGAAAGAAATGATCACAAACGCTGTCGAAGACCCTCAGTGCGTCTGTGCTTGGAGCAGTGCTCCTGCATAATTTTCATTGACCTCGAGGCATTCCAATATCTTTTGTGAGCTGTGTACCTTTGTTCTGCTTTGTCCCTGTCCTGGGCCATTAGGAAGAGATGGGTAGCTAGAGGCTGGATGCAGCGGGCGGGAACTCATTTTAGCAGTGGCCACTTCCGGAGAGCATGTAATCGGGAGTGATCACTTTCCTTCCTTTTGCAATCTTGACATTGTGGGGAACTCAGATAACTACTCCTCAGCAGTGTATTAAGTTTCTCCTCCCACTTCCCATTCTCTCCAGCCCCTACTTCTGTTTTCTAGCATGGTCACCTTCTGCCCAGAATGTGGCAAGAGTATCAAAGCAGCATTCAAGTTCTGCCCCTACTGTGGGAAGCCTCTGCCTACTGAGGAGCATGAGGGGTCCCAGACCTTTGTCAGACCACTTTCATCATCCTTCCGAGGTAAGGACCAGGGCCTTGAGCTTGTACCTGGAGGAGGGGTGAGGCGTATGGTGCGTGTGTTTGCGGAGGGGGCGCAGAGCACTTTGCAGCCTGTTTGATCCTGCGTTGGCACAGGAGAAGCCCAGAGCCCAGGCTCACTCTGTACCCGGTTTGTCAATCTCATGGCTTTCGAGTTGACAGCTTACACATTTCTGACTGCAGCCCACGCTCCCCCAGAATTCCAGATTCATACATCAGACTACCCGCTTGACATCTATTGCATGTCCCATACGTGTCTCCACTGCCCGGAACTGAGCTTCCGATGTGACTGCCCCCGCATCTGCGCATCCACAGGTTTCCCTATCATGGTAAATGGCAGTTCTCGGGCTAGATCGTGGAGGCATCTGCGTCCTGTCCCTCCCACCCCTCAACTTCGACACTCCAGCATGTCTTGTCAGCCCTCCATTTAAAATCAGTGCCAAATCAGACCATTTCCTGCCACCTCCTCTGCCACCACCCTGGTCCATCCCACCTTCACCTGTCACCGGAATTGTTGCAGAATCCTCCTCCCCCTGGTCTCCCCACTGCTGCTCCATCTCCTACAGGTCTCTTCACCCGGCAGCCCGACAGACTCTGTTAAAACAGAGTCACACCCTGTCATTTCTCTGCTCACCATCTTGCCAGGTCAGGCCCCAGATGATCAGGTCCCCGTTGTCTCTCAGAGCTCACCTAACCCTGCTGCCGTTGCTTATGTGGCCCCAACCACCCAGGCCCCCTCACTCTTCCTCCACACCTCAGGAGTGCCAGGGCCTCTGAGCCATCGCACTTGCTGTTCCCTCTCACTGGGTGGTTCTTCCCTCATCTGGTGCATGACCCACTCTTTCATTTCCTTCAGGCCTTTATTCAGTTGTCGCCTTCTCAGCAAGGCCCTCCCTGACATCCCTAACTGAAATCACATCATCCCTGCTTAGGACAGTCCCTGTCCCCTGCTCCTGCTTTATATTGCCTTTTGGTACTTGCAAGTAGTAAATGTAGTATTTTACTTATTTATGTTGTTTTTCATCTTTAAGCTCCATAAGGCCAGAAATTTACTGTGGTTTGTAGGCTGTGTTGATTGAGATTTGTAGCCTGCTCTTAGCACAGCACCCAGGACTGTTCCAGGCACAGAGTTGGGTGCTGAGAAATCTTATTGATCAACTGACTGACTGAAGGAGACATCAGGCATGGGTCCTTGCCCATGGCAAGGCCAAGCACAGATCCTACATTGATAGATCAAAATGGGTTTACTCATCCGAAGCCCACAAAAGGAAGTTGGGATACGTAGCAGGAAGTTCAGCAACACTTATTTTATCATTCAGGATTGTGTCTGGCTGCAGGCAACAGGAAACACTACCTCAAGGTTTTAAACAAATGAATGGGTTTATATTTCTTACTAACAAAGTCCAGAGGGAACATCCAATATAGGGATGGTGCCCCCATGATGCCAGAAGGGACCTAGACGCCTCCCGTCTTTCCACTCAGTCATCCTCAGCATATATTTTCTGTTCCCTTGCTTATTGCTTTGAATTTTCAAGATGGCTTCTCCATCTCCAATGTTGCATCTCCATCCCAGGCAGATGCCAACAGAATTTGCCTTAGCCTGAGTTCAGCATCTGAGTTTAACTCCAGTCTTTCCTAATGCCAGCCTAGGGCCAGTTCATTATTCACCCCCCCAGTCATCGGGCGACAAATATATATGGAATATGTATATGGAGGACCTACTCTGTGCTTGGTACTATGTAGTAACAGATAAGATGGACCTGGTTTCTAGTCTCAGAGCTTTCGGAGCCCAGTAGGGCCAAACACATTGACTAAGCAGTTGCCTGTAGAGTTCGCGGTAACAGAAGGGCAGTGAATGCTCCACAGAACATGTAAGGGACATGTGTTCTGGGGGGATCAGGGAAGGCTGCTGAGGTGGGTAATATTTGAGCTGAGACCTGGGAATGATAAAAGTTAACCAAGCGAAGAGTGAGGGTGAGGTGAGGGGTGTCAGGCATTGGGGCATGGTGTAGGGCAGGCCGTGAGGTGGGGGGAGCCATGCATGTTGGAGAAATGAAGGAGGACATCCTGATGGGGGCAGAGAGGCGGAGTCTGGGAGATCACAGGAAGGGCGTCCAGTGGGCACCGATGTAGCGCGCAGCTCTCGGAGTGTTTCTCCCAAGTAAGAGAGCACGATCTACATTTTGAAAAGACCTCTCTGACTCTATGTGTGGAAAGTAGATTAAAGACATGGAAACGAGTTAGGCCGTTAACAGGAGCCTGGGGATTAACCACGCTAGCTGAGGTGGTGTCATTTGAAAGGCGATGTCTGTTTTTAGCAATATGGCAGGCTAGCTGATAGGTAAAAGCCCTTTATGGTTCAGTGTACCACAAAGTGCTAGATTAAATGTAAAGAATATTTTTAAAAAAATAAAACATCGGGCCGAGTAGTAGAATAATAAGAGAATTCCAAAGAAGTGAGAAACAATAAGAAATCACAGACCCACAGGGCTGAGCAATTGCTGTTGGTCCTGGGCTGTTTGCTGGTCATCAGTGGCCTTTAGTTTGGGTCTAATTGGGGTACAGGAAACAAAACTTAGGGCCTGATCAGTACAGAAGGTGTGACTGGAAACCTGGAAAACCTGGGACTCTTCAGAATGTAAGCTAGAACAAAAAATTGCTCCACACAGAAAATTGGCGGAGACATTTTTCTCAGCCTTGGTTGTAGGTGAATAAAGGAAAAAAGTCTTCTCTGAGGATTCCTAACTGGGACCTCACATTCTCACCAGTTTGGGGGCAGAGTTTGTACTGAACTATGTGCCCCCCCCACCAAAAAAAAAATAGCAGGAATGTGTAAAATGATGAGATATGGGTGCCCCTCCCCAGCCGAAGCAAAACTTTCTAGGAAACACACTTTAAAGACAGACCTCAGAGAATTTCGACAGCCACATGATCTCCCAGTCAATCAACAAAGATATGTGGAAACAAGGCACTGTTAGGAGAAGTGACAAATCCAGAATGAGACCTGAGACCAGAGATCTCAAAATTAACAGACAAGACTGTGTGCAGAACCCCTTTAATATATTTAAAGACATAAGAAAGAAATTGAACATATAGTGAAGGAACAAAAATAGTTGGAAATGACATGGCAGATTTGCAGAGAAACCAAGTAACAAATGTTACCATGGCATTCAGAAACTCATTGGATGGCTTAAACTGAAGACTAGACACAGCCGAAGGGTGAATAGTAAACTGGAAGACAGGTGTGAGGAAATTACCTAGAAGAGAGCACATAATGTCAAAGTGATAAAAGTTACAAAAGAGAGGCAATACCCCTAGGGGAAAGAATAACTAAAACAAAGGAATAGTTTGCTTAGATGTTTAGGTGATAAAAGCAGCAAGACTTGGCTGTGAGGGTCAAAAGAAAGAGAATGGCCAGAGTTTCTGGTTCAGCAGTTCCCGGAAAGGCCTTTGTAAAGCCAGTCTGCATTGGTCTTACTTTCTCTAGGTTCAAGGAAAGAGAGGGACACCTGTTCTGAAATCTCTCCCAAGAAAGTGAAATGGTCCGGCTGTGTTGCTTCTCCCTCCTCATCCCTCTTAAACTATGACAGTTCTGGGTCTGAAGATACCCTGAGTCCCCATGAGAAGCCCAAAGGTAAGAGTTCGGATCCATCGGCCTGACTCTGGATGATGAAAAGCCAGGTCATCTGACTGTGCTTGGGGTCCATTCCCCTGCTCAGGCATCACTTACACTTGCCTGGACCCTCAGCCCAGCATCCTACCCACCTTCCAGCCTCCAATCTATCTCTTCACAGCCGGTGCTGACCCCACCACTCCCTTCTCACAGCCCCCTACTGTTCCCATCACCCCACAGTTCAGCCTCTTCGGCCTTGCATCTGACACTCTCTGGTCTATTTCCTGTTTTATCTCTCACACCACAGCCCCATGCACAGAAAACTCACTTTTTGGAAATACTTTATAGGGTCTTCAGCTTCTCGGCTTTGCCAAGTCCATGCCCTCGGCCCAGGGCGCTCTTGCCTCCCTTTGCCTGGCGCACTGCCACTTTTCCTGCACTCAGGGATCAGGGCTCTAGGAAGCCTTTCCTGGGTCCGTGGGCTAGATCAAGGCCACCTCATCTCCCTCCAGAGCCTCTCTTTGTCCTCTTTGAGCACCCACAGTTCTGGTGCCACTCCCGTTTAAGCACATTTTCCACCAAGGCTCCTTGTCCCTTTCTGCCCTACTTGCTGGACCGAGAGGCCTTCAGGGGCAGGAACAAGGTACACTCATCTGTGTGTGCCCCATGCCAGCCAGAGAGCGCGGGAGGCTCGAGGACTATGTGCGCCCATCTCCTTGGCACTGAGTCCTCAGACCTGAAGTCACAGCCCTCAGTGCCTCGTCTCTGTCCTTCGTCATTCTCCAGGCCCCACTGCCTGTCACCATTCTGTGCTGTGGGTGGATGGTGGGCAGGAGGAAAGGAGTAGGTGCCAGCTTTTCCTGTGTCCATGTCTGTCTCCTTAACACACCACCGTATTCTCTTGCGGTCTGGACGCCCTTCAAGGGCAGGGCCTTGGTCTAACAAATTTCTGGGCCCTTTTTATACTCAGCACAAGGCCAGATCCTGTTTTAGGATGCTTTTGCTTGAATGTCTGGAGACTCCCCTCACCCTACCCCCCGGCAAACTTCTACTCATCCAACAAGACAGAAACCCCTGACTTCTCCAGTTTCTTTCTCATACTCCTCTGTACTACCCTGTCACAGACTCAGTTCTGACCAGCCATGTCCAGGTCCAACTTTACCACCAAATTAGAGACTCCCAAGAGAAGAGCCCAGGCTTGACACATGGCCGGTTCCCCAGCTTTGTCACATAGGCCCTGACCCATGAAAGGTCCCAGGAAGCATTTGTTGGACACCTTATTCTGACCATCCTCCTGCAGGGTCCCGGAGCAGACCGTCAACGCCTAAAAGCAGTCCACAGACAACCAAGCAAAGCCCTCAGACACTGAAGCGCAGCCGGGTGACCACCTCACTCGAGGCTTTGCCCTCAGGGACAGTGGTGATAGACAAGAGTGGGACTCACTGGAAGCTGGGACCCCTTCAGACCAGGGACAGCCAGGGCATTCTCTATGAAGGTACGCTCTGTCCATAGGTGCTGCAGGGGAAGTGGGGGGACCCCTTTTGAAGAATGGGAAGCCGTATCCCAGCTGCAGACCTGCCTCATTGCAGATTTCTCTTAAACTGGAGACTGCAGACCTGTCCACCTGCAGGGGCTGGGCAGGTAGAATAAAAGGTTGCAGGAGGCTGGGAGTCAGCAGTTGGGAGTGGTGGGGACTGTGGCCAACTGGAGGGCACACTTTTCAGATCCACCTACTGGTGTCTTGTAGGAGTGCACGCCCAGTGTGGCCGAAAGATGAGGTGAATGATTCTGTCTGCCCTGCAGAGACGGGATGGACAGTGCCCCTCAGTTTGGTTTGAATGTTGAGATTAGTGATGTCAGTCACACAAAGAGGATGTGAAAGGTTTATTGCCTGCATAGTCATTTCTGGGAGAGCAGGTCTAAACTATGCTGAGAGCAAGGAAAGATGCCTGACCTGGGTTTTTGTCATGGTTGAGGGGCGGGGCCAGGGTGAGGGTTCACACACATGGGCCAGGGCCTCCTGTGGTTCGTCTCTCCCACTAGCACCAAAGGGAAGGAGCCTCAGGCTTTTTTTATCAGCTCATGCAGTTCTGGGGCGGGAGGGAGGAGGCAAGGCCAGGCTTAAAAGCCGTCGGAAGTCAGATGTCGAAAAACAGTCAGACACCTTGTTACAATGAGGAAAATAATAACTGCACTGAAAGTATTAACATTTACTGAATGCTTACTCAAGATCAGCCCCATTCTAAGTGCTTTATGTAGTTTGGGGGTGGGGGGGGAGGTTTGCAATCTTTTAGTCGAAGAAAAAACATATAACATAAAATTCTGTTTTAAAGTGTACAGTTCAGTGGGTCCATTTACATGCACAATGTCATGTACCATCACCACTAATTCCAGAACATTTCCATCACCCTGAGAGGAAACCCCGTACCTTCTAGTGGGTTCCTCTCAGCCCCCCTCTTTCCAGCCCAGGCTGCCACTGATCTACTATCTCCATGGACGTCCTTGATCTGGACATTGCAGACAGATGGAGTGGCCTTTTGTGGCTGGCTCTTTTCCTTCAGCGTGGTGGTTTTAAGGTCCCTCCATGTAGCATATGCCAGTACTTCATTCCATTTTATGGTTGAATAATAAATATTTTAGAGTGTGCACATATCACATTTGGTTTATCAGCTGGTGGACATTTGGTTGTTTCCACTTTCCACTGTGATGAATAATGCCACTGTGAACCTTGTGTGTAATCCCTCGGTATCCGCGGGGGATGGGTTCTGGGACCCCTTACGGATACCAGAATCGGAGGATGCTCAAGTCCCTTATATAAAATGGCACAGTATTCACGTGTAACCTCCGCACATCCTCTCATGTTTTCAGTCTCTCTAGATGACTTATGATACCTGATACAACGTAAATGCTGCGCAAATAGTAGATCTACTGTGTTGTTCAGAAGATAACAACCAAAAAAAACACGTACACGTTCAGCGTAGATACAACACGAAGAGTTGAAGGCTGCCTCTGACGGACGGGCGGGGTGAGGCTAAGGCAGCAAGTCTTTCCTGGAGGAGGGATCTGTATCCATCACGTGGCACCTACCCACATATGTAGACAAACACAGATAAAGTGTGTTGGCGTCCCCAGAACCCCTTCCAGGCTCAGCAATACTCTAGGACAGCGGTCCCCAAACTTTCTGGCACCAGGGACTAGTGCTCCTATGAGAATCTTAATGCCTAGTTATCTGAGGCAGAGCTGAGGCGGTGATGCTAGCGCTGGGGAGCAGCTGTAGACACTTGTGATGCCTCGCTCACCCACCCACCACTCCCCTCCTGTGCGGCCTGCCTGGTTCCTAACAGACCCCAGTCCACAGCCCAAGGGCTTAGGACCCTTGCTCTAGGAGGACCCATAGGCATCAGCATGCAGTCATACTCATGCCATGATGCCTTGCAGTGTGGGGCACAGAGCACAGTCAGCAAAGGGTGAGGTACGTGAGGTAGAGTATGGGGGAGACCAGAGCAGCTCCCAGGGTCTACTCCCCACGGAGCCATACAGGGAGTGCAGCGAGGTGTGACAGCGTGTGAAATGTTGGCTGCCCGGGCCACAGGGTTTTCATTGGGGGCTGGTCACGTGGGCACCTTCTGTCTGGAACTTACTGACATTCCAGACTCCCAGGAGGCAAGCAGTTCAGCAGGACAGTCTGGGCACAGGGAGCCCCTCTTACTAGGGAACGCCAGAGCCCTCCTGGGATTCAGGTTGGCCTACGCCAGCCACGGGCCGCATTGGGGGCAGGACAGCAGATTCGGCCTCTCTGTTAATGACTCATTTTGCAGTAACAGAGAGAAGGCTGGGAGGTTGTGGGGAAGGAACCTGTTTGAAAATAAGGAGGAACAGTTCTCGAAAGCCCAGCATTTACTTGACTCTGAACAGAAACCGGTGCTCATTTCTGGCAAGTTTGAGGACGATGATGCTCACTTTGCCTGTAGGTGACAGCCTCTCATTTTGTCCATCCACACAGCTGAGCCCATCTCCGCCTGCGTGTCAAGTTCCCAGAAACAGAGATTCTCACTTAAACTAGTGAGTGGTGGTGGGGCAAGAGGGGTGGGGGGGCTCTGGGGCTTCGACCAAGGCCCCATCGATTGCCAAGCCCTGCTGTGGCCTGTGCCCATGAAGCTGCAGGCCTTGGGCGCAGCACATCTCCCTCTGGGCTGCAGGCTTTCTATCACCCCGAGCCTTGCCTCGTATGCTTTCCGGCCACGTGATCCGAGCATGTGCTGCCACCCCCCCCACCTCCAGGGCTAGCTTCCCGCATCTGTGAAAAGGAGCCAGTCTGGACCCACTCGCCCACCACCCACCTGCCTTGTAGCATGTTTTTATTGAGCGCCTACTATAATACATCACTGCGCTGGGTGTCGGGGTCCAACAGAGAACCAATCAGATGGGGTCCCTGTGCTGAGGAGTCAGTGAACTCATGCCTGACTTTAGAATACAGGAAACGTGCACTTGAGGGGGGCCCAAGGGAAAAAATTAATTGAGAAAGAGCAACCAGCGGTACAAGTTGCATCCTTCACAAAGCAGAGGAAGGGGAGGGCCTGCCCCAGCCCATTAAGGCAACAAACAACCTGAAAGTTGCCCACTTCTCTTCTGCCCACACCCCATTGGCCAGAATTCATCATGTGGTTGGTCATTCCTTACTGCAAGGGAGAGTGGGAAATGTAGTCTCTAGCTAAAGGCCACGGGTCTAGGGAAAATTTACAGATGCAGTAGGGGGCAACTGGAGGTCTCTGATACGTATTCTTGTGCAGCACCCTAGGGAATTTGATTCTGATGTGCAGGATCGGATGGAGAACCTGGGTTTTGCTGGTATTACCCTGGGGTGACATATGGCCAGTGATCACCTGGGAGCCCTCGTCTAAGAGATTCCAGTGCGACAGGCTTCTCCCCCTCTGTCCCCAACTAGGACGCCAAGGATGGACGTTTGTTCAACGAGCAGAACTTCTTCCAGCGGGCTGCCAAGCCTTTGCAAGGTATTCCACAGGGAAGTAGGCAAGGGCTAGAGACTTGGGGGTACCAGCTTGCTTAGAACAACTAGCTTCTCCCCAAAGGTGTGGGGAGAATGGGGATTAAATTAAAGGCCCAGATGTGCTCTGGTCATTCCTCAGGTCTCAGAGGACAGACCTGGACTGAGGCCAGCTCTTACCAGCTCTTCTCTCTCTCTCTCTCTCTCTCTCTCTCTCTCTCTCTCTCTCTCTCTCTCTCTCTCTCTCTCGTTAATTAATTTATTTCTTTTTAATTCTTCAATGTCACCACATTCTTATCAGCTCGAGAGACAAGTATTGAATTTTCAGAAATACTGCAAACCAGTTGTTAAACATTAGCCATTACCAAAATTAAATACATCAACTTAACAGTTAAACAAATTCATTAACATGAGTAATAAATATTCAAAACTCATCACTTAATTATTTATCTACATTTCTGTTATCTGTACTCTTGAGGCTATTTGCATCTATTGTATCTGGATGGTGAAGACACTGCATAATGCATAGTGGCATGCTGCCACACATCAAGTTCTAACTCCACATTCTGTGTTATGTCAATAGCTTGAACTTGACCATGGTGGGAAGTATTTATACAACAGAAATTGGCAAACACTACAGATCAGGGCTGTTTTCCCCTGAACGGCCAGTTGTTAAAATTTTATCAGCGTACCACTGGATCTATACCATCTAACTCAGAGGTCCCCCAACCTTTGTGGCACCAGGGACCGGTGCTCCTATGAGAATCTAATGCCTGATGATCTGAGGTGGAGCTGAGGCGGTGATGCTGGCGCTGGGGAGCGGCTGCAGATACAGGTGAAGCTTCACTCGCCACTCATCTCCTGCCATGTGGCCTGGTTCCTAATAAGCCACAGACTGGCACCATCTATGGCCCAGGGGTTGGAGACCCCTGATCTAACTGAGATCCTGGAACATGGGTGGACATCTAGTGACATTATGACCAGTTTAGATGTTTCCTGATCTTATTAGTTATACGTGTGAATTCAGAAGTAGTTTTGGCATTCTTATGCCTTCCACTTCAGATTTGTATATTCTTTCTTCCACGTTCACTCCTTGTCATCTGTAGATATAGATGACAGACATTCAGGGGTCAACTAGCCACCCCATTTTCACCCACCCACAGAAGTGCATCTCTGACCAGGAGACCCAGGGTCCGGTCTGGGTTCAGGCACACTGTTTCTGGTTTGAGAATGAGCTGTTGTCCCTATGGGCCTGGGACCAGGTGGGCCCTAACCTCTCAGGCCCTGCCTCCCACAGTGAACAAATGGAAGAAGCTGTACTCGGTCCCCCTGCTGGCCATCCCCACCTGTGTCGGTTTTGGCATTCACCAGGACAGGTACAGGTGAGTTGCCTCACTTGCCTCCCACCTCACTGACCCTTTCTTTCTCGCTCCATCATGTGCTCAGGTGTGGCTGGGGCCCTGTAGCCATTGGCCAGTTAGTGGCTTCCTCTCCCTGCTTCGAGCCAGGCTGACCCCCCAGCAACCAGAACTTGTAATCTTGCCAGGGAACAGGACCTCAAAGCCACCCAGCTGCAGTCCAGCCTTGGTGGCCTGTACTCCGCCTCATTCCATAGTCATCTCTCCCACCTCCTGGGCTACCCATGTCTTCCAGGTTCTTGGTGTTCCCCATGCTGGGGAGGCCCCTTCAGTCAGCCCTGGATGACAACCCGAAGCACGTAATGTCCACGCGCTCTGTGTTCCAGATGGCCTGCCGGTTGGTACGTTACTGGGCGTGCTGGCTCTCGTCTGGGGGATGGCACACTGGGTTCTCGTGTGTTACCTGGGCTTGCTGGCTCCCGTCCGGGGGATGGCACACCGGGTTGTAGTTCATCGGTCTGTTTGTTCATTGACACATTCAGCTCGTGCCTCCTCCTGCTAGACAGTGGGGGGCGGGGGTGGCACACTGACAGAGGTGAACCCATTAGAACCAGAGTAATAAGCATTATCATGAGAGGTGTTCAGAAGGCCATGGGAGTTGGAGGAAGGGGCCTCAGCCTCAAATTGAGGGGTTTGATCGCGCTTCCCAACAGAGGTTTTTTCCTCAGGTGCCGGGTGGAGTGGGAATGGAGATATGTGGAAAGAATATTCCACATATTCCTTTTGCTCAAGGATGCAGCTTGGGCAAAAGCTTGTATGGGAGAGAGAGCGTGAGGTTCGTCCATTCCTTCATCTGTCCTTTCGTTAAATATTTATCAGGTCCCTGCTAGTGTCAGGCACCATTCCAAGGACCAGGAGGATGGTGTCACACAGTTGCACAGGTTGTGAAAAGTGCTCTGAATAGAAATGTCCCCTGCTGTGGTGGAGGGTAAGAGAGCCCAATCAAAATGCAGGAGGGGCAGAAGTGGTAGCGTAGTGACATGTTAGGTGAGTCCCAAAGATCTTTATGCCCAGAGTGTCTGCAGTGTGACATGAGGAGGAAAGGGTAGGAAATGAGGTTGGCGTGGAGAAGTCAGCAGTAACCAAATCACACAGAGCCTCAAGACACCAAGCTGAGGAGCTGGTACTCTGTCCTGAGGGCACTGGGAGGACTGGGAGCAGGGTAGGTAGGTGCAGGGTCAGCTCCGGGGGCAGAGGGACCCTGTGGGCCATGTGGGGAGGGACTGGAGGGGGTGAGGTGGAGGCCACGTGAGGTCAGCATGAGGACAAGGCCTGAGAAGAGGCCAGGCTGCGGGAAAAGAGAGTTTGTAGGACAAGCAGAATTTGGTTGACAGTTAAGCCTTGGGTTCAAGGGGGTCTTGGAGGTGCCATTAGGATGTAACTAACACCTAGGCAGTTTAATATTCGAGTGTGGTGCTCAGTAGAAAAGTCAGAGCTGGAGATAAAAATATAAATTGCTTAACTAAATTGATTTCTGCTCTTTAGGAGAAATGAGAAGAAGCCTGATGTACAGGATCTTGGGTTTTGGGTTTTTTGTTTGTTTGTTTGTTTGTTTGTTTTCTGCAGGAAGTATTAAGTACCCAACATCTTCTCCTGAGTTTGCAATCAACTAAAAAATAGATGCAAGAGATAAATAGAAAACCAAATATTAGCTTTAATGCTGAATACTTTTAAAGCCTTATTTGAAGACACGATGTGGTTTGCCATAGAGTGGGCTTCCTGATGTGTCACCCAGAATCAGTCAGGCTTAACCCGCCCACCCCCGGTCACATGCAGAGCTGCACGACCCCAGGCCTAGCAGTAGGGATTCGTTCATGGGCTCTGCATCAGAGCTTCTTTGTGTTAGTCATGCTACTCACAGAGCTGCTTTCTGTCTCCCAGCTGGACGCCCTGGAGTTCCTCCACGAGAATGAGTATGTTCATGGAAATGTGACAGCTGAGAATATCTTTGTGAATCCAGCGGACCTGAGCCAGGTAATAGCCAGGTCCTCCCCGCCCTGGAGTTTTTCTGGGCTCCAGACCTCATCTGTCTCAAAACTTCCATTTGTTTTACAATGCTATTGCAGACAAAGGATTGCTCGCCATCATATATAAAGAGCTTCTTTGAATAAGAGATAAAGCAAATTAGTAGAAAACCGGACAAACGATAGGGAAAGTAGTTTATAGAAAACTCCACAGGTTAGTTAAATATCTGAAAAGATGATCAACCTCCCTAAAAATTATAGAAATGAAAATTATTTTCATCCTTTAGTAAAATTAAAAAATATTAAAAAGAATAGTAATATATATTGGTGATAAGAATGTAAGGAAATAGAAATTCTTATATCTTGTTGGGCAGCCTTTTTGGAAGGAAACTTGGATACAATAGTCAAAATTTTATATGCACCAGGATTGTTCTAAGGTATATATACAAAATGTCCCTGACAACATTGATTGTAATAGGAAGACCTTAATTAAATATTCTTGGTAGGATACTGATTAAATAGCATTTTAAAATAAATTTGAATTGCTCTTTCAACTGCAAATGACAACAACTGAATTTAACATAACTAAGTAAAAAAAAAATTTAGGGAGGGAGTACAATTTATTAGTCCATGGAATGGAAAAATCCAAGACTGACTTTAGGCATGGCCAAATCCAGGAATGCAAGCCCTGTCTTGGGAAACTGGTTCTTCCATCCCTGGGCTTCTCTTGTTTCTGCATTGCTCACTGTCAGGCAGACTCTCTTTCCTTTTGGTGACAGAATCACTACCAGCAAATCAGGCTTCAATCCCCTCAGCTCAGCAACCCATTGGCAATGGGTCAGGAGAGCCCCACCTCAGTTATGTGGACCGAGAGTTGAGAGAAGTGATCCCAAAGAAAAATCCCAGAACTATATTAGAGTGCCCTAGAGAAGCAGAACCAACAGAGTGTGTGTGTGTGTGTGTGTGTGTGTGTGTGTGTGTGTGCGCGCGCACGCGTGTGCGCACATTTACAGAAAGATTTATGATAGGGAATTAGCTCACACAGTTATGAAGGGTGTGAGTCTCAAGTCTGCACTTGGCAAGCAGGAGACCCAGCAGAGCTGACGGCATAGTTCCCGTCTGAAAGCTGGCAGACTCGAGACCCAAGAAGAACCAGGGTTTCAGTTCAAGTCCAAGGCAGGAAAAGACCAGTGTTCCAGCTCGTGCAGTCAGGCAGGAGGTGTTCCCTGTCACTCAGCCTTTTTGTTCTATTCAGGCCTGCAACTGATTGCACAAGGTCCATCCACATTAGGTGCTTAGAATATGACTTACTTAGAATATGATTTCAGTGTTAATCTTCTCCAGAAACACACCTTTGCAGACACATCGAGAACATTGTTTGGACAAATATCTGGGCACCCTGTGGCCCAGTGAGGTTGACTTATAAAATTAAGTATTGCAAACTGTGACTAGAGGAAAAGGATGTAAATTATGGACAAAAGCAACAGTTGTCCATTATCCATACAGCAGAAAACCATGCAGCATTAAAAAGCAGATGTGGCTAACTGTGTGTAGATAAGCACTTTACTTTTTGTTCAGCCTCATAATAACCCTGCGAGGTGGGGAGTGTCGTTGGTTCATTTTACAAATGGAAAAATCCAAACATGAAGAAGTTTCATAACTTGCCCAAGGTTGCACAGCCACTAAGGGCCAGGCCATCACTTGAACCTGGTCTGACTCCAACATTTATGCGCTGAACCACTATTAAAATGCAAAAAGCTGAGAGCCTGACAGGAAGTAGAGCTCAATCACTCTGTGGAAAACTAGAGCCCCTTCCTGTCCACACATGCTTCTTCCTGTCCACACGTGCTTACTGATTTCCAAGAAAACACTTGGGAACAATGCATAAGAAACTGCTATTGTATTTGTTGTTAGTGTATTTATTATTGCTCATTTATTGTTTACCAGTATTAGGTTACTTCTAGGTGGTGGGTTTATGGGGCTGGGGAACAATAGGGACGGGTGGTTTGGGTGCTTTTCGCTTCACACGCTTCTGTACTGTTTAGCATTTGGTTGTTTCACATCATACCCACGATTTAAATCTCTGACTCCACAGAGTCCAAGCCCCTAATCTCCAAACTGTTTGACTCCTCTGAATGTCCACACAGGTAACCCTGGGAGGCTACGGCTTCGCCTTCCGCTATTCCCCAGGTGGCAGACACGTGGCCTACACGGAAGGTAGCAGGAGCCCACATGAGGGAGACCTTGAGTTCATTAGCATGGACCTGCACAAAGGATGTGGTAAGAGCCCCGGTAGAGGGATCGGGACCATGCAGACATGCTTCTCGTACAGGGGCAGCCTTAGGTCTTCACAGCCACCTGCAGAGGTGACCTGACGGAGGTGACCAGACACTGGAGTCATGCTTCAGAAGCTACAATAGGGATTCAGAACTGCGGGTAGCATCCTGGAACACTAGGGAGTTGCGAGTAGTGGTTCAGCACCAAGGACAGAGGGCTTGAAACATGAGCATTGCCCAAGAGTCATCCCAGAGATGCTGTTGAGGGAGCAAGTAGTTGGTTGTCCATGTCCGGAACACAGAAGTCAAGTCTGGACAGAGATTCAGGTGTCTGCAGGATCTCAGGAGTTGTCAGCTCTAGTCCTGGGAGAGGAATGGGATTTTTCGAGGAAAGTGTGTGGAATGCAGAGAAAGCCCAGGGCAGATCCCTTAAGGAGGTCTCAGCTCTTTTCCCAAACCCCTTGATATTGCCATCTATGTGCCTGCCCACGTCCTCAGCAGACTGTGCTCATCCAGGGAAGGGATGGTGCCTGTGCTCCCAGCATCAGGTGGCAGAAGGCCTGGCACAGTCAACTCAGTGTGTGTTGAATGCCTACACGAATTGTCTAAATCATGGCATTTAGGAAGCATAAGAAAAATAAAACCCAGTGGCCTCCTTTACGCCTCTACTGAGGCTGTATCCTGTGCTCCCTCCTGCCTTGTTTTGCTTTCTCCATAGCCCAGGTGCTATGATCCAAACTCTTCTAGAACTGGAGAATGGGGTGGGGCCTGGCGCACAGGACTCTGAGGGCTCATTGAATGAATGAGTATGTGAATGAAAGATAAGTAATGAGACCATGAGCTAGTGAGGCAGGGACGAAGGGGTGGCTGAGAGGGTAAGAGTGAGGAGTGAACAGGTGAGAGCCCGTGGTTTGGGTGGTTGAGTGCATGAGCACGTGGTTGAGTCAGAGAGAGGAAGGCAGGGGGTGGACATGTCAGCAAGTGAAGCGTCTGGACTGAACCACCACCTCTTTCCCTCCCTCTCCAGGGCCCTCCCGCCGCAGCGACCTCCAGGCTCTGGGCTACTGTTTGCTGAAGTGGCTTTATGGGACCCTGCCCTGGACAAACTTCCTTTCCAGCATTGAGGATGTCATGAAGCTGAAACAGAAGTGAGTCTGGGGGTCAGCAGAGCCCAGCACTGGCCCCGGCACCCCTGCAAGTAGAGCAGAGTCTCACAACCCAGCAGGGGACAGAAAGGAGAGGGAGGCAGCATGCAGCAGCTCCGAGGCCCATGCAGTTCTCGGGCATGAGCTCTGCCATCTGTTCCAGCAGACAGGAGCATGGGCTAGATCCAGCCTCAGCACTGCAGTTTGTGGGCGGGCAGCTAGACTGCCACAGACCTCAGAGTCCTCGGTCAGGGGTCCCTTGAGCACCCACCACAGGGCCCTTGGAAAGATTTGAGGGTGACCGGCCCACAGCACTCAGCACACAGCCTGACCCGGGGAAAATGCTCACCGTGCACAGGTCACCATGGCTCGTTCATTCCTTCATGAGCACACAGGCAACCCAAGAAGTTAAGTCTGGGCCCTGCCCCGGCATAGGGCAACACCAGCCACCGGTGTTCACACTTTGTCTCCCTCGCCTCTGCATGTAAAACCACCAGATCCTGCTAGTTTGGGTTCAAACATTCAGCACCAAGGACAGCGGAGTGAGCTGGCTGCAAAGGGAAGTGCTAGGTGTGGGTTCAGCACCCCGGACAGAGGGCAACGAAGCACAGGAAGACGTTGGCATGCGCGCTTTGGTCTTCAGCACCAAGGACAGTGGCCATCAGACGCAGGGCAGCCCAGTGGGTTGAGAGGTTGGGGTTCAAGGTCTGGAGGGTAAGAGTTGCCCAGGAGTCACAAGAGGGGCTGTTCAGGGCGTGTTCGGCTGTCTGAAGTGCGGGAGTGAAGTCCACATGGAAAGTCAGAGCCGGGCGGTATCTCGGTGGGCAGCAGAAGCCTTGGGAAAGGGCAAGGTTTTCCGAGGAGTATGTAGAGTGGGAAGAGGGGCAGCTCCAGTGAACGGCCTTGGCCCGGCCTACTTCTCAGGTCTCAGTGTGCTGAGCCACTGGTTCTTCCTGAGCCTCTCCTTTTTGCTCCTTTTACATCCCCCACCTTTCTTCTCTCAACTGAGGACACCCGCTCAAAAGTGGCTAATGTATGTTTTACTGGCGTGTTTGCTTAAATGTATCTGTATCCTTAAGCTTGCGTGATGGTGGCATTGTCTGTGTTTGACTACAACAAATGTTATTCTCTGAACCTCATCTGTTTCTGGCTTTGTTCACTCAACACTATATTCTTCAGCTTTAACCACATCATTGTATATGCATGTTTTACTGCCTCTGACTACTGCTTCTAATAAGTTTGTATAGATGTGTCTGTGTTCTTGAACAACGTATGAGTGTATTTAACTTACATAAATGGCACTTTGCTCTAAATTTAATTGTTTCTTGCTTTCTTCCACTTAGTGCTGTATTTGTGAACTTTTAACTACATTTCTAATTCCCTACCTCTGAATACTTCTCCTAAATTTGTTTGTTTAGATGTATCTGCGTCCTTGAAAAATATGTCATGTCATTGTTGGGTGCGTGTGTGATTGGCAAATGCCCTGAATCTCCTGCTCCTTGGGTTCCAGCTCAGTCGTCACTGCGCGGGAACCCCTTCCGTCAGTTGTGCTGTGTGTGCTCAGAGGAAAGGGTTTGCCCCTGTCCCATTGGCTTGCTCATAATGACATGTTCAAGGCCAGTGTTTGTCACATGCTCGTCTGCACCGGGCACTGCCCCAGTCCTTCCTGTGTTGTCCTCAGAACAATCCTGAAGTAAGTGCCCTCGTCATCTGGGGCACAGAGAGCATAGGTAATCAGCCTCAGTCACACAGCCACTAAGTAGAGATACTCAGACTCAACACTCAGGCAATGTGACTGCAGAGAAGGCCTTTTTGCCTCAAGGTCAGTGTCTCCCAGGTGCAGGAGGCTCACGGGTGGGTTAGTGGCGCTTGGACACAGCCTTCCCCCATTCAGCACGTGCATACTGAGCACCTACTATGCTCCAGGTTTCATTATAGGCCTTGGGACCCAGGAATAACTAAGATACACACACCCCACCCCAGGGAACTCACACCCGGTGGGGGAGACAGTAAAGAGATCAGAGTGAGATGCAGAGCTTGTCTGAGGGCAGACTGAGGAGGGCCGTGGGGTCAGCCCTGGGGGTCTGCCAGTGGGGCTGTCGGCGTGGGTCAGAGTGTGGGTGTGTGCACCTCTTTTAGACTTAACGGGTAGGCAGGTCTCACGCCAGTGGCAACAAGGAGATCACCTCCAGCAGGACAGCGAGGCAAGGAGGAGGGTTCACTTTGGTGATGACATGACATGCAGTGAACATCTCTGCAGAGGGAGGGAGGGGTGGTAAGTGAGGCCCCGGGGTTCCTGGATCCCTGGCTCCCACGCATGATCTCCGCATCAGAAGCCAGCCGCAGAACCCGCCAGGACACGAGCCGTGGCCCTGTTCCCTTGGAGTTCATTTTGTATTTATTTTCTAGTTTTTCTAGTAATTTTCCACTTTTGAAATGAAGCCAGGCAAAAACAGCGACTCATAGAATCAGTAAACACAGGCAGTGGGAGCATCCGGCCCCATTTGCCAAAGCAGCAAGTGCACCTGAAGTTTGTGACCCGCTCCTTTACTCACTCTGTTTTGTTGGTTCTCACAGGGAGACCCCAAAACATGGGCTCAAATGAAGCAGATGTTTATTTCCCTCTCACTGGCACCCCAGGGTCGGAGGCCAGGGGCGGCCAGCGCCGCGGCCCCCTGTGGCAGCGCGTGTTTCTCTCCGGCTGTGAGCTCCGGTGCCGTCCCTACCATTCCTTCTAAAGGACAGAACTGGAGACGGTCATCTCTTGGTTGCGTGGGCACCCTGAGCTGCAGTGGGGCTGGGAAATGTCTCCGGCCTGTGGCTGCTGACCCTTGGGATTCTACCATCGAATGGGAAAGGTGACACTGGGTCACAGGTAGCAGATTCTCCACAGTGCCTCCTCGAGTCACATTTCTGTGAGGCAGGGGACCAGCCACGTCCGCTCTCTTTGTCACCGTGTTGTTTGCAACACAGTGCTTGGCACGGCGTGGGTGCATGTGAAATAGTCGCGGAGTGAGTGAAGGACTAAGGAATGGATATATGAGCATTCATTTTCAGGCCCAGGCTTCTGTGTAGACACACAGGGCAAGCAGATGTGCCCCAGCCTCGGGGGTTCCCAGGCTGAGAGGTGACGG
Source organism: Rousettus aegyptiacus (assembly GCF_014176215.1). Lineage (NCBI taxonomy): Eukaryota > Metazoa > Chordata > Mammalia > Chiroptera > Pteropodidae > Rousettus > Rousettus aegyptiacus. The sequence continues at coordinate 46,181,825 of NW_023416289.1, read as the reverse complement.
AGAGGAAGCAGGCCCTGCGTGTGAGGGTGAGAGCAGCCCTCGGAGCATTGCGGGAGCCAAGGGGAGACACGTGACCTGGCCTCAGCTGCTGGGAGCCTTCACCCAGAGCCCCTGACCTGGCCCGCAGAGAGCATAGCAGTTCTCCAGGCAGGGAAGGGGGTGGCGGGGCTTCCAGGCAGACAGGACAGCACATACATGAGTCCTTCGTTCATTCATTCATAACCTGTTTTTCTGAGCACTTCTGTGTGCCAGTCCCTGTGCTGGGAAGTGCTGGGCACCCAGATGTGAATCAACCGAGGGCACTTCTTACCATCAGTGAAACCACCCGCCGGGGCTCTGCTGAGTTGAATCCTGCCCCTCTGCCTCTCCTGACTCCTAAGAACGGTGGCATTTCCTTTTCACGGCTCTCCCACCTTCTCCTTCAAAGAGGTCATTGACAATGAGAAGCACTTTGCTAAGAGGCTCTGTAATGCCAGGTTGGTGCAGAGTTAGTAAGATAGGTCCTTGTGATCATTTTGATATTGATTTCAGTACGAGTCACCATTGATTCCAGAGCTGCAGTCCCAACAATGACCTCGGAGGGAGGGCCGGGCACGGGAAGACGTGGGTGGTGGGCAGTGCTGCTGTCGTGGACCCCCCAGCCCAGTTGGGTGATTCAGTGCAGTAACCACAGGGATCATAAGGGGGTGATGTTGGCAAGTGCAGGTTTACTGGAACCCTAGCTTGTCCTCTAGAGCAGCAGTCCCCAACCTTTCTGGCACCAGGACTGGTGCTCCTATGAGAATCTAATGCCTGATGACCTGAGGCGGTGCTGAGGCGGTGATGCTGGCTCTGGGAAGTGGCTGCAGATACAGATGATCCTTCACTCGCTTACTCGCTGCTCACCTCCTGCTGTGCGGCCTGGTTCCTAAAGGCCACGGACCAGTACCAGTCTCCTGGCCTAGAACCTCTCATTGGTGTGTGTGACCTTTTTCCATTCGCTCAACAAATATTTCTTCATTTTCTTGTACATCTTAGTTTTTCTGAAATAGTCGAATAGTGCGATGCCCTGAGGTGTTCTGTTGAGTGAGGGCCCCCGCTGGGAAGCACAGATGTGATTCGGATCCGGTCCCTGGGGCCTGGGAGGTCCCAGGGCAGCGACAGCCTGTAGGGGAAAAACTCCTCATGCAGTTTACAATGTCCAGAGGATGGCACAGCCCTTTTGGGCCTTCACTGGCTTTTGGTCATTCACGTGCCACACACATCCTGAGCCTGCGGGCGGAGAGGGGTCTGACCTGGGCCTCCTCTTCCCGTTGCCGTGAGGCATCTGTGGACCTCTGCCCAGGGTGACAGGCACTCAGGAGGCAGTGATTTCCTCTCCCTGGAGCGGGGAAGCTTCCGGGAGGCCAGTCCCAAACTGTGTCCAGAAGGGGAGCAGCCACCTGGCAGGCGTCAGGTGGCGAAAAGCCATCCAGGGCAGGGGACTATGTGTGCAGAGGCAAGAGACACGGGTGGACTTGGTTGGAGGACTAGAAAATATTTGGTGTGGCTGGAGCAGTGAGGTGGGTGGGAGGAAGTCAGGGGGACAAGGGCAGAGGGGCTGGCAGCCCTTCATACCAGGGGCTTTCCCAGCTAAGGTTAAACACATTTCAGCCCTCGCACTGGAAGCCAGTGTCTGTTATGTGGTCTGTTTAATGCCACGTTTTCCACGTTTTGTGCTTCATGTTGGCTATTTCGCGGTTTAGCGTAGCCGCAGGCATAGTGCTGAAGTGTCATTTGGTCTCCCTCAGTATGGGAAGCCCGCAGCGTGGCTCACAGAGAACACACGTGTATTGGGGGCAGGGGGCTCCTTCAGGCACGAGGCTGAGTGCTGCTGGGCGTGAGTTCAACGTGAATGAATCCTCATTATGTTAAATACGGCGCCTTTAAACACAGACCTACATAAAGTCATGAAAATGCCATCAGGGGCTCGCAGGAACCCGATGCTGTGCTGCCCCTAAAGGCAGGTTCAGAAGTCGCTAGCTCAGCATGCAGGGTGGCCATGCGGAGTGTGACCACTGTGCATAGCAAGGCACCTGTGCACCTGGGAGACCTGGTCACAGGTCTCTCTCCCCTCCGCAAAAGACCTTTTGCATGTACCTCTGTCCTGTCAGGTTTCTTGACAACCCAGAGGCCCTCGTGGGACAGTGCTGTCGCTGGATGAGTCCCTCAGGTATGTCCTAAAGGGGGGACAGGCGGGGCTGGGAAGGAACCCTTTTGTTTTCTTTCTTTGAATTTTCTAAATTACGTGTATATATACACACGCGCGCGCGTGCTCAGTGTAGAAAAGCAAAAACCTTCTCCCAAAATTCTGAAGTGTTCCTGAATAGTAATAACAATATACACACATACAATGGATTTTTTTAAATTGAATCATGTATACTAGTCTCCAATTTTGTTGTATTTTTTTCATTTAAGAAGGGTATATCTTGGAGATTTTCTGTGTCGGTGTTTGTAGGATTTTGTCAGCATTTTTTTTTTTAATTGTGATAAAGTACACGGTAATGTCAGTGTTTTGAAAATGTAGTCGTGACACATTACTCAGTTTAATGGGTCAAGAACATGATTTTTAAAAATTTAAACAGACAAATTATGAGTGCCTTGCAGGAGCTAAGGAAATGTATGTGAGATGTTAGCTTCAGAGATACATAATTATACATATGTGTGTGTGTGTATAACAGGTTGTAATGTAAAATGGATTTATATTTATAATTATGTGTCAGTTTAAAAACATTTCAAAACAGTGGTCTGGGTGCAGCAATCCATCATGCACGATATAATCCATCATATGAATATATATTAATTTATTTCACCAGCTCTTCATTGATAAACATTTAGATTGTCTCCAACTTTCTGACATTAAAATCTCTACTTTTTTCTTTATGGGGTTTTGGTTTAATTACTAATATTATATTTACTTATAAAATAATTTAAACCGAACTGAACTGTGTGTAACACAAAGTGAAAGTTCCTGTCTCTCTCTCGTCCCCTCCCCAGTCATACTTTCAAAGTAATCACTGTTAATAGCATGGCGAGTGCATATGTATCGGTTATCTGTCGCCTCGTAACAAGCCACTTCAAAACACAGTGGCCTGAAACAACAGCCATGTTGTTTCTCTGCGGTTCTTTGGACCGTATGGCTGGGTTCGGCAGGTAGTTGATCAACTCATCTTACTGGGCCATCCCTGCGGGTGCTGCCATCCGGCAACTAGACAGGGCGGCTGGCCCAGGTGGTCCCTCTGCCTTCCGTCTGGTGGCTGCCACCGGCTTGTCACAGGAAGATCTAGGCCTTGGCTAGGACAGCGCCCACCTCCCCCTCCACCCCCATCCTTCCCCCCACCTCCCACCCCGTCTGTGCTCCTCGGGGCCACGCCCCCTGCCGCCTGCTGGACCAGCTTTTCACACGGCTTCTTCCAAGAGGGCAAGAGTGACATACCAAGCACGGGCGTCCCGGACACCCCTCCTGCCTGATTCAGACAAGCCACAAAGCCAGTCCACTCCCCAGAGGCAGAGGAGTGGCAGTCACATTACCAAGGGACACGCAGGCCAGACGGGGATGGGGGCTGGCTGCCCAGCCTCTGCTACCTGCCGCCAGCCCTCGCTCTGAAAGAACAAACAAAACCATTGCTTTTTTTACAAAACTGTTTTGGTTTTTTTTCATTAATTACCATTGGGGCTTGTCCTTCTGTCCTGTTGCTCATACATCTACCAGCTGTACAATACTCACGGCTCAGCCAAACTGTCATTCTTAGAAACCCCTGGGTTTAAATCACAGCCCCTGCACAAGTACTTCCTTGCCAGCCTTGGGTTGTAGCCCACTGCTTTTGCCTGGGCGGGCCTGGCCCTCCCCTGGGAGGAAGTCACAGCCTCCAGTTCCTTAGAGAGGTGCCAGCCGGGGGCATTGGTGCGTAGGTAAATGTGCCCCTCTGAGCCTCCGCTTGTGTAGACGGGCCAACAGCCCGTCTGGGGTTGCCCTCAGAATTCAAGCAGAACCCTGTGCACAGAGCTGCTGCCCCCCCCAAACTAAATGTAGACATTCCCCAGGTGGGGGCTCTTATGACTGTTCCTGCTGGCATCATAATTGGCACCTTTTAAAAGCTTTTGTGCTTTATTTAGGGAAAAAAACAGCCAGAAGTTTCTCTTTTAAACTGTGTCCCGGGCCTGTGTCTGTCAGTCAGTGAACTAAGAGTTGTTTTACGTTTGGAAATGGCTGGGAAAAAAAAAAAAATCAAAAGAACATTTCATGACATGTGAAACTTACCTGAAATTCAGGGGGCAGCGTCCATGAATAAAGCCGGCTGGGCACAGACAGCCATGCCATCGGCTGACCTGTCGTCTGTGGCCGCTTGTGTGTGAGAACAGCTGAGCCGCGTCCTTGTGACACAGACTGCTCAGCACACAATGCCAAAAGCATTTACTCTGGACTTGACTATAAAAGCCTGCTGGTCCCATTTTAGAGATACACACTATGTACGTACAGGTAAAATGACGTAATTAGCTGAGATTGACTTTAAAACTGCAGGAGGGGGAAGCGGAGGGAGTTTGGATGAAACAAGGTTGGCTGTGCGTCAACTGAGGCCAGTGATGGACTCGCTGGCGTTTTTGACACCATTCTGCTGTTGCATATGTTTGACGTTTTATAAAATTTAAAACAAATCTAAGTGCCTGTGGCAGTGCCGGGTGCAGGAAGCACTGAGCAAGTGGGCGTCACGGCTGAGACCTGGGCACAGCCCCAAGGCTCTGGGTTGGGGGCCCCACAGGCCTCTCCATGATGGGGATGTCTCGCCCACAGAGACCCTGCAGGAGTACCTGAAGGTGGCCATGGCTCTTCAGTATGACGAGAAGCCACCCTACACCCTGCTGAGGAACAGCCTGGAAGCCGTGCTGCAGGACCTGCGGGTGGCAGCCTATGACCCCGTGGACTTACCCATGGTGCCCTAGGTGGGTTCCCCTGGGCGAAGTTGGAGACTTACCCCCTCTTGCCACCCCGGGCTCTGCCTGCCAGACGCTACCTGCTGCTTTTTCCAAGATGCCAGCTTCCCCAACGGACGCTGGATTCTTCCACATGGTGTTTTTCAATCCCAGGAATCACGAGTAGTAGAAACTCGGTTCAAAGGGGCTTTTAGGACGAGGCAGATTGAATTGGCTCCCGTAGCTAGAAAAGTCTAAGGGAAGAGCTTTAGCCCTGACGGTTCAGGGCCTGGAAAGCAGCCTCGGGCTGTGAGCGACCTGCCTGTCGTTCTCTGGCCCTTCTTTCTTCCCTCTGTTCCGCCGCCCATCTGCCTGTCGTCTCTGCTGTCCTTTGGGTTGGCTCCCCCACCCCTTGACACTCAGTAACTCAGGGCTCTGCGGGCTGTGCCACGCCTTGCTCTTCACCGCATGGGTGTCTCAGCACCGCCCTCGTGTGGGGAGGGGACCTCTCAACCTGTGTCTGCCGGGTTCCTCGGCTTCTGTTTACACACCGCGTTGCCTTGCACACCTGCGTGCCCAGGCCTTACTCGGCTATGCTCCTGTGTCTGTGGATGAAGTCCTCATCCTGAGCGAGAACTAGATCACCCTCCATCGGGGCTGTCCCTGTGGACGCTCCCACGAGCATCGCGCGAGAGCATGCAGGAATTTCGGGAAGGTCAAAACAAAACCAAGTTCGCTTTATAGTCCCTCTTGGCAAGGCTGCAGGGAGACAAGCCCCTCAGAAGATGAGCTCCAAGGCTCTGCTCTGTCCATCGGGGCTGGCTGGACTCAGAGCTCCATGTTTGTCTGTCTTGGGTTCTCGAATGGAGGCGAGGTATCCTCTGCGGGGCGTTCAGTGACGTTTGTTACTGTCTGCAGACATGCTAGGTTGTCACAGCTGAGGAGAGGGTGCCACTGGCAGTGCTCTGGGCCCTCACGGAGCGCCGCCAGCCCCGGTGTCCGTCGTGCCAGGCTTGATGGAGCCAGTCCGAGCGCATCCTGAGCGGCCCCCTCCGGGGTGGCACCCCATCTGCCACAGCAGCCCTCTCCTGCGGGCACCTCAGTCACGGTGCTCCTCGCCCCCGCGGCCTGCACTCATCCCAACAATGACAGCATGAGATGACATACGTGCAAAGCCCTGCGCACAGGCCTGGTCACAGTATGGTCTGAGAATGCCAGGCCATGGGTTTAGGCTTCCCCACGGAGTGGTGGGCTCTCAGCCTTGATCTCAGACGCTCTCCCAAAGTGAAGGCGTGACTTCTCCACCGGGCCTCTCCAGCTCAGCAGGTGGCTCCTCCCCCCACTGTCCAGGAGACCTCCGGTCCACCCCATGCCCCATCCCTCCGGGCAGGCGCCAGGTCCCTTCCAGTCCATCTCCTCCGGGCCTTTACCCCAGCCCTCCCCCCCGGATTCCCCTGGAGGCAGTGAACCCTGTGGTCACCTGTCGTGATTGCCCACCGGTGGTGATCTCCATGAGGACGGGGCACATCTTTCTCTGGCCTCCTTGTCTTCTGCATGTCCTGGTGCCCAGAGTCTCCACCAGATTTATGGAGCACGTGGCTCCAGCCTTGTCACCGGGGCTGGCCTGTCTTACAGCACTCCTCCTGTGTGCCAGCGCCATGGAAATTTCAAAACACAAACCCTAACGGCCCCTCTTAGGATCGTTATAGTTTCAGACCTGCTTCCTCTCTGGGGACCACTTAGCCGCAGGTGTGTCCCTTGGTCAGGAGAAGCTGCTTAAGGTGCACGTGATGCTGCAGTCACCTGAAGACCACCTGGCCCCTGCTATAGGGCGGCTCCTTGCCCGGTCTGCGGGGCCAACCTCCCGCCTCTGCCTCCTCCAGCCCGCTCTGTGCTCCCCGCACTGTCCTCCCCTGAGATTCCAGACCCGGCAGAGCTCCGTCCCACCTCAGGACCTTGCACTTGGTGCCCCCAGAGCCCGCAGTGCTTTCCCCTCGTGTTTGCATGGCTGGCTCCTCACTTGCTCTCGGGATCCTGAGGCCTTCCCTGACCCCCCGCCCCCTGCCGTCAGGCGCCTCCCACCTGTCCTCTAGACTCTTACCACCAGCTTCTGCACAGTCCCTGCCTTGGCTGGAGGAAGAATGTATTCAATCTGCAGTCTCCGCCCCCCTCCTGCAGCTCAGCAGAGGTTCCTTGTTCCCTTTGTCCTCAAAAAGTACCTGGCACACCGCAGGGGCTGCTGGGGAGCTCCTGGAATGAAGGAGACACTAACAGCTGTTTTTGATTGTCTTCCAGAACTTTCAACTCACAGTTTGAAATAGAAAAAAAAAAAAGAAGAAACGTGACTCCAGTCCTGCTGTATAATCACACATAAGCTTCTAGAAAGATCCCTCAAATGTCGAATGTACATTCCTGCCACTTTAGACAACACTACTCCTCGGTAGTCTTGGTTATCGTGAGGGAACCCGGCAGTTAGGCTGCAGGTAATGTGAATGGCCGCCTTTCTACTGTCCCTTTCAGCCATCGTCCCCTGCCAGCCGCGGGGGCTGTGAATGGAGAAGACCCCCCAGCTCAAAGGCGGTGGATTGAGCCAGCCCCTCAGTGGGGACCCCTCCTGCCATCGGCACCACTACGCTTGTATAATAATAAATTGTTTCACTGGAGCTTAGAGAATCGAGTGTCTGCAAAAAAAGGTCCCTTGGGAAACTTTAGCGCCCCCCCCCTTTTTACCTCTTCTACCTACCCCTTCAGCCTTTTACCTAGCAATCACTCTCATTCGACTCTTCAGATGTAGACATCCCTGTGCCCGTTCTTCCATCCATCTTTCCGTCTGTCCATCTTTTCATCCATCCGTCCGTCCTTCTGTCCATCCATCCATTCTTCCATCTGTTCGTCCGTCCGTCCATCTATCCTTCCGCGTGTAGATCCACCTGGCCTTGTCACAGGGTTATATCCTGGTAAGCCCACGGTGAGACCCTGACACAGACCTATCTATACCTTCCATAAAAATGAACTCAAATACAAAACCAAAACTTCCGGAAGAAAACAGGACAAAGTCTATATGACTTTGGATTTGGTGAAAAGAAAAGAAGGAAAGGAAAAAAACTGCATTTACTGAGCTTGTTTGCCTGTTTCCTCGGCTGTGCTGTTTGTGGAGAGCTGGTTGCAAACTGACAAGGTCCTTGCAGTCTGTGAGGGTTATCTCGTCTCCAGGAATCCTAAAAATGGGAAATAGGAACAGATCGGAAAACAATGCGGTGTTGAAATGCAAAGGATTACTGCAGGGTATGGAGGTTGGGTGGGGATAATCTCATTTTAGCCAGCAAATGTATGCTTTGTACAAAAGCAACTTGCAAAAGTAAAATCGCTGTCTACTCCATCACGAGTGGACAGCTGGCCTCCCGATCCCAGCTTTCTGTCTTCTTTCTTCTCTCAATCTCCCACCGTTCCCACTCAGGATTATTTTCCAGGATTTACCACTTGCTGGACGCGGCAAACTACAAGTGAAGTCACAGCTGAGCACTGTGGGCGGGGCCACAGAGCAGCAGGTGGGGCCAGTGTGACTGGCTCTGAGACCCTTTCCTCTGAGGGTGGGTCCCGCCACGCCCAGACTTACCTCATAGTCCAACACTATGCAGTGCTGGAGGGAGGGGCAGCGCTGCTCCAGAAACGCTGCTGGCCCGCTCACCCGGCCTTTTCCTCCAGGTCCCTTTGTCACATCTGGATGTTAGTTATTGTAAGAAAACAATGTATTTACTTGTCTGGCTGTTGCACGGGCCCAGAGATGGGGCCTCACACCAGTCCCAGCTGCAACTCCACTCCCAGCCCTTGGCCGGTTGTGTCCCCCATCCGCTGTGGGATTTCACAGGCTGTGCCAGCCCTCCGCAGCCCCGAGGGAGCCGTGCTCAGGGCTTCTAGTCCCAGAAGCCTCAGAGCTGCGAATCGGATTGGAACCACTAGACTCAACTCCGAGATCTTCCTGTGGTGTGTAGGGGGGCAGGGGTCTTTGACGATTCTCGCCCCTGTTCTGCTCCTCAGTTTTCTCTTCTGCAAAATGGGAATTTTTAATACTTGCTTTAACAAATGTTCCAGGCCCCTTCGGAGCACTTTACAAATATTAATTCAGTTAATGCTCAGGGCAACCCTGTGAGGTTGGTGCTGTGATTCCCATTTTATAAGAGGAAACGGAGGCACGGAGAGGCGAAGCAGGCTGCCCAAGGTCACAGCCAGCTGGCGGTCGCAGGATTACTCCCTAGGCCGCCCTGTACTGGGGGGTCGTGAACTTGGGACCTCCTCTGCCCTCCCCACTTGGATGTGATCTGGCAGCGGGAACTTCGTCTGGCGCAGGGAGGCGGTTAACACTGAAGGAGGGGTGACCTGATCTCAGGACCCGAGCCCTCCTGCCACTCTGCTCGGGACGTGTATTCGTGCTCAGGGCTTCTAGTCCCAGTAAAGGGATCCTCTCCGGCGTGTCGCAGGACCAGCAGGGACTCGCGGGCTTGGACCGCCTGAGAGGACCTAGCAGAACCGGCTCACGGCGGGGGCACGGGCGCCCCCTAGCGACAGAACTATGCCAGGACGGCGCCAACAGGAGCCCGGAAAGGTTTGCTTTGGGACGAAAGGGACTTGCCATCGGGTCCGTTTTTTGGAAATCAGTGCAAGCAGCTGGAGGCTCTGGGCCAATGATTTCAAAATTTTTATGATGCACAGTAAAAAAATCAAGCTCACTAAAAGTATGATGCAGAAAGTGTTAGCTCCCAGACCGGACCCCCTCCAAACCCTGGGTGACTTCCACATCTGTGCTGTCAGGTCGGGGTTTGCCATCCCCGAACTCCAGATAAGGAATTGAAGACAAAGGTGACAACACCTGTTCAAGACCACACAGCTTTGATGTGCAGTGCCAGCTTCCGCCTCATTCTGGAGGAGACACTCACTAGGCGCTCCTCATCTGTTTTGGAGTAAAGCTTCATTTAGTCCTTTCTCTATTCTCACAAATAGGGTTGCACTGCACTGGCCTGCAATGTATAATGTAAATTACTGACATTCCAAAGATCAGGCTGACAGTTCTGTCTTCACATGGAATGAGATGAATCTGAGATGGAGAGAAGAGTCTGTGTCTATTCTAGATTGTCCAAACTAGCCATCTCAGTTAAATATATGCAAAGATGACAGCAAAAATATGAAAATCATCTCTGTGCAGCAATTGGCAAGGATGGCACAGGCTGAAGTCCATGGGAATGCAGGAGCCTGAGGTGGGGGTTAGCACTGAAGACACTTTGCTCCTAGGGCCTTGGCTGCTGCAGGGGGACTTAAACTTGGACCTTGACATTTCCATTTGTTCCTGCCAGGTAGCAACACCAGTCAAGGATCCTTCATACTAAGTTCAGCTCTGACGGTCTGGTCTCTGTCACCCCTGCCCCCCACCCCCACTATGAGTCCCCAGGGTGGACATCTACAGAAAGGCTAGGCTGTGGCAAAAAGTCCAGAGATGTATTTTTCCTATTCTTTTAATCTTGTTCTGCTCAGCACCAAGAAATAAAGGACAATGAGAAGCCTGGGGGGTCACCCAAATGGGACATCAAAAGACAGCCCTCGGCACAACAAACAGGGCCCCTCGTGTTAGTTTCTTGTGGCTGCCATATCATATTACCACAAACTTAGTCTCTTAAGATGAAAGTTATTTTCTCTCAGTTCTGGAGGCCAGACATCCGAAATCAAGGTGGCAGCAAGGCCACTTCCTCCGAAGGCTCTGGGGGAAGATCTCTTTTCACTTCCAGCTGGTGGCTTCGGACTTGCCTGGGCCTGTGGCCGCGTCACCCAGTCTCTGCCTGTTTTCACATAGCCTCCTACCCCTTTCTCTAATTGTCTCTCCTTTGAAGGACCCTTGTCATTGGATTTAAAGTATGTGCCTTCTCCACATAAGGTCTAATTCACAGGTTCTAGAGGTTAGGATGTGGTCCTATCTTCTGAGGGGTCACCAATCCACTACAGACCCTAAAGGCTAAATTATCGAGGATGAACGAGAATTAAACTCATTCCTCCAGTTCATGGAATTCGGAGGACAAATGAGGGGGAGAGGGGAGTCACCACTCAAAGGCGTGACGTTTATTCTGGAGTGACGGAAGGGGAACTGGATCGAAGCGGTTGGCAAACTGCGAATGTACTGACTGGCGCCGCACTGTCCACCTTTTTACATCAACTGAGATCGTGCATGTAATGTGCTGAAAACAGCACCTTGCACATAGTAAACGCTGGACATCGAGGGGAGCGTTGCCACCACGGCCGCAGGGCCACCTCCCCACCTTTCAACTGCTCCCAGGCGACTTTAATCAGATTGGGGGCTCCTCTGCACTGGGCCCCCCACAACCCGTTGCAGCTATCCAGCCCTTTTTGTTTCGGCATCATCCTTTTCATTGTGACAAGGACCATGGGAGGTGGCACCTTTGGCTATCCTTTCTTTTGCTGTGTAAGTAAGTAAGGGTCTGAATCTAAAAATGGGTCTCGTTGGGTTCAGTCGGGCCCCTCTTGGCCTTGGCCGTGTGCCAAGTGTGTGTACTCGACCATATGTGTTACCTGTTATTTCTATTATTATTATTATCATTCTGGTCTTTGGCCTAAGACTGCCCTCTCTCCCAACTTCTCCTCTCAAAGACAAGACACGCAGACCAGAAGAAATTCATTTTATTTCTGCCACCACTCACAAAATGATCACTCCCTGCCCTCCCTCATCCTAGATGCAGCCCCTGGCCCCACACCTTTCACAAAACACTGATTTCCTCCCACAGCTAATGTGAACACCCCGCCACCAACTATGGCCATGCCCGCCCTGCCCCACTCCCCACCTGCCTCCATAGCCACCAGCTCTTTAAACTTGGCCACCTTTTGGCTCCCTGCCCAAATGTAGTTTCCCAAGGTCACCTGGCTTGCTTTTCTTGTTTATATCATTATACAAGTGCCATTCTTAAAATGCTCCCCGACTTACTCTCATGAAGGCTCCCCCATCCTAATAGGCATGTCATTCTGCACAGGTTTCTGGCCTCGCCTCCCTGCTTGAGAGGTTCCCAAGCTCTCCCCAGCAACCTGAACTCTCCGGGCGCCTCAGACCCTCAGCTGTCATGTGAGGAGTGTAGATGTTGACTAAGGCCAAACATTCCATGATCCCGGGAAGGGAGGAGAGGAGCGGAATGGAAATGCACAAGAAATGAGACAAGGATAAAAGGAGGGAGAGAGAAGTGGGGCACACTGCTGGAAAGGAGCCGGGGGCAGAGGGATGAAGAAGGGACCCTGCCACCTCGGCCCCAGAAACAGAAGTGAGCCAGAGCTGGAGACCAAGCCCCTGTGTGCCTAGCTGCTGCGGGTCCTCTGGCTCCGCGCCTTGTACACCTCGATGAGCAGGTCCTTAACATACTGGATCTCCCGCTCCACAGATTCGGCCCTCTCCCGCAGCTCCCGGTTCCGTGCCTCTAGACCCTGGCACTCACCCTCCAGGGCTTCGCCCTCTGCCCGCTTCCTCTGGCGGTACCTCAGAGCAGCTGACTTGTTCTGATCTCTCTTCTTTTGTTTGCGGTCCCCTCGGGTGGTGGCAGGAACGGCGTAGGGGGCCGGGCGAGAGGTCGGAGGTAGAGGAGGGGGCTGCTGTGGTGGGGGCAGGGGAGCCAACCCTGAATCGCCCTGCCCTGCCTCGCTGCGGCAGTAGATGGCCAGCAAGTCTAGGGTATCCAGGGCGGGGGGCTGGGGGAGGGCAAAGGTGGGGAGGGGGACAGGGAGGGAGGGTGCCGGTGCCGGTGGTGGTGGTGGCGGTGGTGGAGGCGGCGGCTGCGGTGGTGGGGAGGACGGTGGGAGGAGTGGAGCATCAAGGAAGAAGTCTTCCATCTGCTCCAGCTCCTTCTTGAGGAGGGAGGCCATGGCTTCCAGGTCAGGTGGGGGTGGGGAAGGTGGGGGGAGGGCACCTGAGGGCAAGGGGGGCTCCAGAGGGAGAAGGGCTGTAAAGTCAACCCGCTCAGTCATCCAGTCAGAGAAGCCATCACCTGGAAGATTGGAGGAGGGCAAAGTTCCTTGAGTTCCTGGTCCTCTACCCACCTGGGTGCTCACTCATATCTGCTTCGTTCATCCCATTCATTGAGTAAAGCCACCAACCAGCCAACCAGTCAATGAGTCAATCATCAAACCAGTCAACAAATCAGTCAACCAATAAACCAGTTAAACATCTAGCCAACCAACTGACCAACCAATTAACCGGTCAACCAACCTGACAACCAGTAAACCAGCCAACCAACCAATCAGCTAACAAAATGAATCAGTCAACCAACCAATGACCCAAACAACAAAAACAGATGACCAGCCGTTTCTTCAATCATTCCAACATCCTCTTTACTGATTAACCTACATCTGGGATCTACTCTCTAGTTTATTCTTTAAAAGCAAACTAAATTGCATATACACAACACACCCATTTCGTCTTTAATTTGTTGATTCTTGAAAACTCTACGTGACAAGCATTTGGGACACACTAACAAATTAAATAATTCTTGCCTCAGGGCCTTCTGTATGCTGCTCTCGCCAACTGAAAAGTTCTTCCCTTGGGTCTTTTCATGGCTGTTTACCATGTGTTAGGCCTCAGCCAAAACGTTACCAACTTGGAGAGGGTTTCCTGGCTACCCGCTCTAAATTAGGTCCATGATGTCATTTTTTATTTTTTAAATTTTTTTAGGCAAGGCAACCCTTGGTTGATCTCACAGATTGCAGGGACCTCATCAGTTTACAATCCCTTATTATTTATTTATTTTTTAAAGTAAATAAATGGTCTTCCTAGGTGGTCTCCCATCCGAGTACTAACCAGGCTCAACCCTGCTTAGGTTCCAAGATCAGATGGGATTGGGCTAGTTCAGGGTGGCATGGCCTGATGTCATTTTTTAGCTCAGCTACTAAGTGCTTCCCACTTATACCTCACACTTATCACTTGTCTCCTCTGTCTTTTCACTAGAGTATGCCTGGCATATTATAATTATCGAGTGAATAATTGAATAAATTCTTCCTCCTCCTCGAATCCTGCACCCCATGCCCCAGTTCACCCCACCTCCATTCTCCACCTGCCCTTACCTGCCAGGGGCTCTCCCCCCCCTGGAAGCCCGCCTTCCAGGGCTCCCCCAAGGACCTCATAGGGAGCCAAGGGGGCAGGGGCCAGGGGGAGTTTTCCATAGTCTACGAGCCAGCCTAGCCCGCTAGCTGGGAGCAGGGCCCTGTCCAGCTCCAGCCCCAGGGTCGCCAGGAGTGACATGGCTGCAGCACAGGCGCTGGGCACGGATGGCAATGAAAGAGGCTGCACCAACAGCTGGGAGGCGGCTCTGGAGGTTGTTCAGCTGGGCGAAGACAGGCACCAAGGAGAAAGTAGAGGACCTACAGGTGAGACAAAAGTGGGTTGGGTCACAGGCCAGCCTGGCTCACCGCCAAAGTCACCGGGAAACCAAGCCACACCCCCGCGTCTCCGGGGTTCTGCTTCACGCTTCCAACTGGGCTTGAGACTATGCTTCGATCCCTCAGAATTCTAAATCTGTCCTTTCCCCAAATCTCTGCGCCCCATCCACTCTCAAGAGAATTCTCTTCAGGCCCGACTTGCTTTTCTTCAAAACCCCCAAGACCCAATCTCTCCCATACAGAAAACTAATGGTTTACCAGGGGAATTTCCTTAAGCCCCTCCCACCTACCCCATAATATTCCTTCATAAGGAAGCTCAGTTTTCTTCCAGCCACATCCCTTACTCGAAACTATTTCCTTTAGGTCCCACCCACTCTCTAGGTTCCAGATCAGATCAGTTCCCTGGGGATTTCCTCCTGTCCCACCCCTTCAATGTTATCCATTCAAATCCCACTCTTCCCTTCTAACTTTGCAGTGACCACCATTGTCCCTCCAAGTCCCGCCCCAGTTTAGTTTAGCTCCACCCTTCTCGAAGATTCCCTAGCCCCGTTTTTCTCCAATAGAAACCCGTCATCGCATAGCCCCGCCCCCTCGCACAATGGGCTCTCCGAAGACCGAGCGTTCCCCGTGACTGGGACCCTAGCTCCACCTTTTTTTTGGGCAAATGACTGAAGTCCTCTTTTTTAAGCCCTGCCTTCTACCCTGTCAATCTAAACCAGCACCGGCCCCAGCAGAGGCCGGAATGAAAGGGAGGGGCGTTGTGCCGCGAGCCTGAGCGGTACGAAGCAGGCACGGTGGAAGGGGGCCGGCGGAGAACAGCGGCCCACGCCCCGGTCCCGTTCCCGTTCCAGCTTTTGGCTCTCAGAGAGCTAAAGCGCACGCTCCGTGTGTAGAACGGTTCCCACTGCTCACGCCTGCACCCGCCTCAGGGTCAGTGCGCATGTGCAGCTGCTCACTCCCCACCCTTTGCACATTAATACGGACTCTGGTGGGGTGATGCGCGTGACCAATCGCGCGCAGACAGAATCGTTCCAGGAGAGAAATAAAAAAGACATACACCCTCGCTGGGGGTTAGTGCACAGACCGAGCCGTATCCGGGCCATCTTTAAACGCCAAAACTCTACGGAAGAAAGCACCTTCCGCCTCGTCCCGGGGGGCCGAGTGCGCATGCTTGGCCGGACGCCCACGCCGCTACTCTCCTTCTGCGCCTGCGCGACCGTGATCCCTCGCTCTCGTGTCCCCCCTCCCCCCAGGCTTGGCCTTGAGGGCCGCGAGCTTCGAAAGGGCGGGAAAGGCGGTTGGCGAGGGAGGGGCGAGCGGTTACTCACTCCATGGCTGCGGAAAGGAGAGGCGGCGGCGGCCTCGGCTGAAGAAAGAAGGCAGGAGCGGAGAGCGCAGGCGCGGTGAGCGCGGAGACGGGCCGGGGGCACGGAGGGGTCGCGGCTACAGCGCCATGGCCGGGGATACGCGGGCGGAGGCCGTGTCGCGGCGGCGTGAGGAGACAGCGTGTTCTGAGGATGGGGAATGAGGCGGCCCCGGGGACTGAGGACAGATATACCGGGGCTGGCGCAGCACGGCCCGCCCGGATCCTTCCGCGCCCCGCCTCCGCGCGGCCCCCAGCGGGAGGCAGGCCCGCCGCCCTCCTCCCGGGGATCCAGCCGCCCCCTCCGACCCCGGGAGTGTGGCCCGCCCTCCCCTATGGCTCGGGGGGCCATCCCCCTGTTCCTGATGCCGGGGCCGGCCCGCTGTCCCCTACACCCTCGGGCCTGCTTTTCTCCCCTTTCTGATTCAGGCCCGCTTCCCTGGTTCTGATTCTGAGGGTTCGGCCCCCTCCCCCTCCCCGAGGCCCGCACTGGTGCGTTTCTCGTTACTTTCCCTCCTGTTTCACTTATTTCTGGTCGGCCACACGCTCCTTTCTGCATTCCCCAGCTGCCGCCTCACCCCGAACACGCTGTTTGTGGGTGAGAGCCCCGCGTGAGTCACAGTCAGCGCGCTCCGTTCACATTACAGACCTGCCTTGGTGGCCTTGGGCAATTCCTCTGGCCTGAGATAGGGAAGTGCCTGTGAAATGTGAAGAATAATCAACCCTGCTTGATGGGATCGTTTGTGAGAGTCAGATGAGTCGATGACGCCTGGGAAGCCCTAAGCATAGAGCCCAGCTCATGCACGAATGCTCTCGGCGTATCTTATTATTATTATTAATAGGAACCGTGGGGCTCTGGTTCATCTGGTTCATCTCCCCACCCCCACCCGCAGGAGCCCCAGACACTTGACCATCCAGTACCTGGCAGTAGTAGGTCATTCTTGTGACTCTACTCTTCCAAGGTGTCAATTTCCAGCCATCCTCACCCTTCCCCATTCCAGGTATTCCCAGCCCCACCCTGGTGCAGGGAATCGGGCATCCCCGCCCCTACTCCAGTCTGTCCTCCATCCCCTGCCTACCCTGCCTCTGCTTCTGCCCTGACTTACTGATATGCCCTCCCTCCCCACGAAATCAGTTTCCCAGCCCTCCCAAAAATGGGAGACTGATTTACTAAAAGAGGGGCCATCTCCTTGTGTGCGCTGGGCCCTCCGTCAGCCTGTGTGGGTGTGGGCCTTGCCTTTCCCTCAGAAACCTTCCCCCCCTTGCATCCGTTCCCGTCAGGACATTGCCCTTGGAGTTTAAGTGATCGGACTGCTTTGCCTTAGACCACTTACTGTCCGCTCTGTCAGTTTTTGAGCACTCACTCTGTATTTCCTTGAGTCTCCACAGGCTACATTATTACCCAGGCAGCATAGAGTAGTGGTTAGCATAGATTATGGAGCCAGACAATTTAGATTCAGACTGCACCCCACTTACTAGCTATGTAAGCTGCGATCTCCCTTAGAAATAAGAGGCCATTGATAGTGTAGCTGTGTTTTGGTGCTGTCAGGAGGATTAAATGAGTTAACCCAGGTCAAGCACTTAGCTTAGTGCCTGGGACGCAGTAGGGTTTACATAAGGGTTCGTTATTGTTATTGAGGTGGATGTTTTATCTCCATTGCTAAACAGTTAGTGCTTTGAAACTATGATGAGTCATCCACCTTTTAAATGACACTTAAAGACCCACCTTCCACATGTCAGTGCAGCAATTTGAGCAGTAGCAGGAAGGATCAGGGTAGACTGTTGGACAGAGTGCTTGGCAGTGAGGAGGACATAGTCATCCCATGGGGTCTTTTTCTGAGAAGATCTAGATTATGCACTGGAATTAGGTAGAGCATTTTTTAAATAATCTTTTAATTGGAATAATTTTTTATTTAAAGAAAAGTTGTAAAAAAGATAGTGGAAAGTTTCCACATACCCCTCGCCTCATTGTCACCTTACATTACTGTGGTACATTTGCTAAGTTAAGGAACCATCTGTACACCTCTATTAATCAAATTTCGACTTTATTCTGATTTCACTGGTCGTTCCCTAATGCCCTTTTTCATTCTAGGATCCTCTCCAGGACACCGTATGACATTGAGTCATGGCGTCTCATTAGCATCCCCTGGTCTGCTGCTGTTTCTCTGACTCGTGTTGTCCTTTGTGACCTTGACCGTTGTGCAGAGTGCTAGCTGGATGTTCTGTGGACTGTACCTCAGTCTGGTTTTGTCTCGTAGACTGGGATTATGGGTTTTCGAGAGCATGGTTAGGTGGGATATTTTTTAATAACCGGAAATGAACTTGCTCAGTATGGGAATCATGTTGCTGGCTGGGCGAGATGCACGCTGACCAAGAAGGCGCAGGGACAAGGATCCCGGTACCCCTGTCCCCTTGTGCCTTTCTCCCTCTAGATTTTGAATGCCACCCAGTTCAGCTGTGGTGCCAACCTTTCCACCCAAACAGCTCCACTCAGTCCTGCTGAGTGGGTGCCAGTCGTCACACTTGGCTCTCAGCCCTTCTCGGCATGTTCTGATGTTTGGGCAGTGGCTACCTGTGAGCGCAGGTCTTTGTCCCCTGAGCCCTCTCTCATGCCCACCCCTGACCCAAAACTGTGGCCCCCCAGGACTGAAATGTGTCGATTCCCCCCAGCTTCACAGAGTGTCTGGAGTCCAGGTACCTCAGCCCTTCCAGCTCCTGAGCAGGGGCAGGAGCATGGGTGGGGCTGCTGGGGACTCTTTTTCATTGCGGAGTGACCAGGCTTGGGGAGTGAGGTGGCAGTTGCAGGCAGGTTGCATCACCCTGGCTCTGGGATGGGAAGGGGTAGTGGAGGGAATCTCTGGGGGCCCCGGCGCACCTGGCAACAGTCTCCTGGTTAGCGGAGCTCTGGATCCAGGAGAGGCCCCAGCTCATCGAAGGCGATGGGGGAGGGCGAGCAGCTGCCTGTGCAGACCCCGAGGATCTGAGATTCGCCGCCAGGAAGTGGCCTTGGGTCATCGAGGCTAACCCACTTGTCTTGTAGGGGGCAAGACTGAGGACCAAAGGTGACAGGCACTTGTACAATCATACTGCCGGTTGAGTCGGCCTCTACAGCACTGCACAGCTCCTGAGGTCCTGCAGGCCCGGGGAGACTGTCTACTTCCCTCAGATCAGACCCCTCGCCCTGGGCATGGCTTGCAGGAAGGCCACCGAGCCTGGGCCTTCGCCTCAGGTTTGCTGCTGCTCAGTTGCCAAATTCTGTTGATTCTGACTTGCCTCTCCCGCCCCCTCTGCTCCGCAGGAGGTCCTCCTCACCTGTACTCTTGAGCAACCCCTCACCGGTGTCCCAGTTAAGGTGACAGTCCGGCATGATGGAAGAGGCGCTGAGTTTGCATCAGATGGGCCCAGGCGCCAAGCCCACAGCACTTAGCCCTGGCTGCAGATGCAGGCAGAGACTGGGCTCTGCCTGAGCCTCAGCTGCCTTCCGCAGGGTGGGACAGAATGGTGGCTCTAGAGCCAGTGTGCCTGACCCCTGGCAAGCGGCATCGTCTCCCTGTGACTTAGTTCCCTTATGCATAAGATGGGACTAGAAGGACGCACCGCACAGGGTGGGCACGAGGGTTAGGTAGGGAAATCGACGCGAGGTCTTCGGAGCGGGCCTGCCCGCTGTGAGCATTCGCTGTTTCTTCCGGAGGCGTGGGGTGCTGGGGGGCTGCGGGAAATGCCGCAGGTGAAACCCCGCGTTCACTGGCTCCCCCACATCTACGTGTTCATTTCTCTTCCTGTCCCCACTGCACTCTGCTCTGCTTTTGCAGCCACTGCAGACAGGTGTACATGGACACGACTGTTTCCCTAAGCGCGTAGAAGGCAAAGTTGGGACCCTCCTCGTCCCCAGAATCATCCCCTCAGCCTCCAGCCCTACACCGCTGCCTCAGTGGGCCTCAGTCCACTTCTGGATGAGTCCCCTGTGTACAGAGGCGGGGAATCCAGTGCTGTGATCCCAATTCCTGGGTCATGTAGGCCGGGGGGGCGGGGGCTGTAGGTGGACATCCTGGCAAACAAGGGCAGGAAGGCCAAGGCTGTTTCAGCTCGGGAAAGGGCAGCGCAGGGCACAGGTCGGCCACGTGGCCGACGGCTCAGAGTCCTCCTGAGCGCCTCCCCTCCCCTTGCTCGCCTGCGTTTCAGCTCTGAGAGCCTCGTCGGCCCCGCACCAGGCACTAGCTCTCTCGATGGTCACCTTCTGTTGTGGTGTCTGCACTCGCTGCTGTAACAGTGCCATAAACTTAGTGGCTTAAAACAACACATTTGTTCCCTTTCGGTTCTGGAGACCACAGTGGCCGCAGGGCTGCGTCCCTTTCTGGAGGCGCCGGGGAGAATCCGTTCCTTGGCCTCTTCCAGCTGCCGGAGGCCATCTGTCCTGGGCTCGCGGCCCCTTCCTCGGTCACTCCTCTCTCCTTTGATCTTCGTGCTCTCCCTCTTGAAAAGACCCTTGTGGTTACATTAAGGTGTGCCCAGGTAACCCAGGATAACGTCTTTGTCACAGGACCCTTAGTCATGTCTGCAAAGTGTCTTTTCTGCATGAGGTTGCATACTGAGGTTCTGAGGTTTAGGGCACCTTTGGGAGGCCATTATCCACCCTACCGCCTACCCCTTTTAGAACCCGTTTCCTCATCTGGGAAATAGGAAATAGGCTGGGGCCCACCCTGGGGCGCACCCTGCCTCCTGTGCCCACAGAAACTGGCCATAGGGAAAGGACAGGGCCAACCGAAGGGACCTGTCTTGGTGCTCAGATGTCACTGCTCTGTGACCTCCAGCAAGATACTGGGCCCCCTTGTGCCATTATGGCCTCATCAGTAAAGTAGGGATAACAGCAGAACCCTCCTGAGAGGGCAGTGGTGAGGACGAGCCTGGTTCAGTCAGCCAGCCGTCCCCACAGACTGCAGGCCCTGTCGCGGGGCGGGCCGGCGAAGCCCTGGACCAGCGGAAGGGCCCGGGGCGGCCCACCCCGCTGGGCAGTGGTGCCAGCCTGCAGGTGCAGAGCTTCCGCTTTCACAGAAATCAGAAATCCGGGTTTTTCTGCAAGATCCAAGTTTTAAAAGGTTGGCGAATATTTAGAGGAATCCCAACAAGCCACGAGTGTGGACAGACTCAGGCTGCGGGTCTCCCCCGGCCTTCAGCTCATTGATCTTCCCCCACACCTCAGACCTGTAACCTCCCTGCCCACAGCAGGGGACAAGGGGACTGTCTGACTCGAGCCAGTCACAGGCCCAGCCCCTCTCTGCTGAACTGACCGAAACTGAAAAGGAGCAGAGTCTGCTCAGACCCACCCCAGGCCCACAGCCTGGGCGGCAGCATTTGTGGGGGCGGGGCAGGGGCTCACCAGCAAATGGTCCCTGCGGGGCAGGTGTGTGCCAGGTGCGGCTGAGGGGGAGCTGGTATCTGATTACCCCACCTGTTCTTACCAGCCAGCCAAGTCCCCAGCCAGAAGCCACTAGGAACATGTGTTGCTGAGCAGCTTGAGTTTCCTGCGTGTTGGTGCTAGGGAGGCCGCCCCCCACAGGGCCCCTCTGGGCTGGGGTAGGTGACTTTGGGAGGGCTCAGGGAAATGGCCTTGCTCTGGATCCGTGCCGACCGGAAGCAGGAGCAAGGCCATGACCTTGCTGTGTCTTACTTCTTCAGAGGCGGAGGGACGACAGGCACTAGTGCCGTGATTAGTGAAACAGCCATCACTCCGAGCCAGGGGGGTGAGGGTTGGTCATGTTTGTGCTCAGGACAGTGTTTGTGTTTTCGTCTGTGTGGAGGCATGACTCAAGTGGTCTCATTTTTGTCTCGTCTGTCACGCTCAGAGTGACCTTGGCTGCTGATGGTGTTCTGTGAAATCATTTATGTCCAACGGGAGAGTACGGGGCTCGAGCTGGCCGGACAGATGTGCTCAGTAGCGGGGGAAGGGAGGTGGAGAGCCCCAGGGCCAGGACACGGCCTGTGTTGCTGCCATGTGGTAGGCCACGGACGCGTAGCTCTCATGGGGTCACTTGGGCACAGAGGAAGGTAGCAGGGCCTGACCCAAACTGGCACCTGCTGGGATGGCCAGTCATAGTGGGAGCCGAGGGGAGCAGGAGAGAGAGATTGAGACAGAGAACCACAGTGGGAAGACCTCACAGTCCCCTGGGTTCCCCAGGTGTCCCCTGCACAGGCGTGTGGGGATGCACCATGGCGAACATCGAGGGTCAACGGCCTGCAGAGCCCCAAGCCATAGCCTCGTTCGTTCAAGAGCCCTTTGTCCTTCTCCTCCTGCCTGCTGCCACCAACAGAAGGACCAGATTGCTGAGGGGGACAGGAAAGAGCAGCCAATGTCCCCTTTTCACTCCAAGCCACAGGAAGTCCAGCCTGTAGCTGTGGGAGGCAGACAGTACTGAATCGGATCAGGAGCGAGACCTGGCTAGACTGGCCTGGAAGGTGACAGAGATGGCCGGGGATGTCGTCTGAGAGTGGGAGGAGGGTGCTGGCCATGGCACGTGGTGGGGGATGTGAGAAAACATCACGTTGGAGAGGCTCCTGAGATCCAGCTTGGCGCCAGGGCCAGATAGTGGGGTCTGTCCTAACTACGTGCACGACCTTGGGCAGGTCACTGAGGTTCTCTGGACCCCAGTTTGCTTGTCTGTCGGACGGGAGAGCGGGAGGTTCCCGCCTCACGGGGTCATCAGCCAGCACAGGGAATGCACTGCAGACAGAGCCCGGCCCATGAAGTCCAGAACGTCCGTGTGTGTTCGGTTCTGATTCTCAGAGTTAAAGCCACCCTGTCTCTACCTCTGGTGGCTTTCACCTGGTTCCTTGAGAAACCATCTCCATGGCAACGTCTCTGCCACAGCATGGCTGGGATCTTTATCTCCTTCCCCCACTGGTACTACTGCCTCTCCCCTGGGACACCGCTGTTGATTACTGGAGAGAGGCTGGGGAGGGCACAGGTGTATGTGGTTCTGTCTGTGAACACACACACACACACACACACACACACAGCACTCTTAAAGAGTCCCTCAGCCCTGGTGCTTCAGCCCCTCCCCAGGTCTTGATGCCTTGGTGTGGTGGCCATGTCCACCTTCCTTTCCCCAGGGCCCCCTGCTGTCCTTGCAGCTGCCTGGAGCATTGCCACTTTGGCCTCCTCAGCCGTCCTCAGCAGGTTCCCTCGTCCTGTCCCGGTCACTCATCCTCAGGGGAAGGCATGCGTCTCTCTTCAGAAGCTCCTCTGCCCAGCCCTGCCCACCTCCACGGCCCTACTCCGTTCTTCAGCCTGCTCCTGGCGCCCCGTGCTGGGTGGGTTTGTTTAATGGCTTTATGGAGATACCATGTAATTCACATCTGTTTGTGAAAGTGTACAATTTATGGTTTTCAGTACATTCACAGAGTTGTGTACCCATCACCACAATCTAATTTTAGAACTTTTTCATCACCCCAAAAAGAAGCGCCATACCTATTAGCAGTCACTCCCCACTCCCCACCCCCGAGTCATAGGCCACCACCAGTCTGCTTTCTGCCCCTGGAGTTGCCTCTTCCAGACACTTAATGTGACTGGGATTATAGGTGGTCCCTCGTGTCTGGTTTTCAGGGTTCGTTGGTACTGTTCCTTTTTAAGGCTGAAGAGTATTCCATCGTGTACTACATTTTATCCGTTCATCAGTTGATGAACATTTGAGTCATTCGTACTTTTTGACTGTTAATGAATATGTGTGTACAAGTTTCATGTGGACATGTTTTCACTTCTCTTGGGAGATGCCTAGGAGTGGAATTGTAGTTAGTACCTGGCACAGAGCAACCCCTGAATTTGTTTATTCTATTGACAGGCATTTACTGAGTGCCCACCATGGCCTGTAACTATTACAGACACTGGGGAACCAGCAGTGGAAGTCACAGACAAAAATCCTGCCCCTTGTGGAGCTGACAGATGATAAATGAGATTATTGTGTCTCAGATGGTACCAAGTCGTAAGGCTAGCCAGGCAGCCCTCACTGAGTAGCTGGCATCACAAAGACCTGAAGGCGGCAAGCAGTCCAGGGGGCGGAGCAGCAGGTGCAGAGGCCCTGAGGCAGGCAGGGCTAGGGTGGGGTGATGGCCGCAAAGCATGATTGCAGGTGAGCGCACCTTTCGGCTGTCGTGAATAATGCTGCTACAAACCGTCGAGCATGAGTTTTTGAACACTTGTTTTCAGTAGCTTTCTCTTGATCAGTTAGTTAACACTGGGATTTTGAGGGTGGTGGCCAGGCCAGATTGTCTTTATTTGCCCAGCACAGGGCCTGTCCTGTCCTAAGACCCAGTGGATGTTCGTGACTGACTGAGGTGTATTTGTGAATAACCCAATGCATGCTGGCACAGGTGGATTCTGAATGGTTAGTTGCTTTCCTTGTTATTTTTTAATAAATGCAATTGATGTATCAGATTGGCAGATCCGATATAACTTTTCCTGATCTCAGGCGCTGGCCGGTTGTGGGGAGATGGTTGTCTCGGGCACTGCCGGTGAGAATAAAAATGGGAACCGGCAGGCCGGAGGGCAGCTTGGCAGTCCCTCGGTTAACCTCTGCCGTGGAAAAACGCCCCCGCCCATTAGCACCATCCGCAAGCCCAAGGCACATATTGTTTATAATAAAGGGCACTCGGAAGCGTCCTGAACGTCCACCAGTAGGGAAGTAGATAAAGTGTGGGAGGGAGGCCTAGAGACTAACTGGCAGCAGCCAGCAGAAGTGAAGAACATTCTGAGAGAAGGACAAGTTGGTGACACGTGCAATGTGATACCTTGTGTAGTGGGGAAAATAGGGGAATGAGAATGTGTCCTCTGGCTGCAAATATACAAATGTGAAAAAGATACACAGTGGCTCTAGCACGGGTGCCTCTCGGGCGTGGGGGACCCGGGTGGGCGACAGCGATTGAGGGTGTCTTAGCTTCGTCGATAAGGTCCAAAACAATATTTTCAAGAAAGGACTGATGTATTAATTGTGTCATTAAAATGTAAATGTTAAAAATGCAGTTAAGTAGAGGGGGGAAAATCCTTCAATATCAGAGAAACAAACAGTTCTTGGCAAAAACGAGTAGGGGGCCCAGCGCCAATCTCCCCGACATCTCTGCCAGTCCCGTGATTTCGTGGTAAGAGTAGTGGTTCTGCAGCCTTCTCTCTGTCTCCTGATTGTCACGCGCGTCTCGCCTGGCTGCTTCTCCCCGTGGGGAAGAGGCTGTTTGTCCCAGCACCTGCGCCCCTGCGGGCATGAGCCCAGGCCTCAGGAGTGGGGAGGACAGCCAATGGCTAATTAGGCATGATGTGGCTTGAGGGAGAGAGTGTGTTCAAGGAAAGGAAGAAAGGGGAGAGAAGGTCGCGAACCCCTGAACCCAGGAGGCACGGAAGTGCCAGCACCCCTGCCAGGCGGCCTCCCCTCCCGCAGCCCTTCCCGCCTCCGTCCATGGAGGACCCTGGGCCTGCGTCAAACGACTTCTGAGGTCTAGTAAGTGAAAAAGGGCAGTGCATCTGGCGTGCGGTCTTTTCTGTACACAGTGGGGATGTGTGCGAACTGCGCGTTTGCTTTAACTGCATTGGAAATCTCTGGGGTGAGGCACAGGAACCCTGATAGCTTGTCTCCAGGATGATCGCTGGGCCATGGGGACAGGAGGATGGGACCACAGCATTCACTTTCGAGCTTTTGAACATAAAACCATGTGAACAAACTACCTATTCACAAAAAGAATTTAATTTTTATTTTTTAAATAGCCGCTGCTGTGTCATTGGGTCAGCTGGGAAATGGACCATGGGCGCCAGTGCCTCCTTGGTCTGTAGCACGTAGTGACATGTGGGCACTTGAACGGTAGACATCTGAACGTGCAGTACACCGGGAGGGGTTCCTTCCCGGGCCTGGGCCTGGAGAAGAGACAGCAGCATGGCAGGCAGGGGCGCTTTCTGGGGCCCCTGCCCCGGGGAGCAGACAGACGTGCACTTCCTGCCTGGCTCTGCACAGGTCCCTCTGGCTTGACACAGGTCGGTTATACCCAGGAGGTCTGGAGGGCTCCGGTGCTCTGGTCCTTGGAGGGGGGCAGGGGGCGCCAGAAGCAGTTGGGACCAAGAGTCCCTGGTGGGTGTCTCCATCCCACCCTCCCTGTCCCGGACATTTGTACTGTGGCAGAGGCGTGGCCTTTAGACAGAGGTAACCACTGAGGGTTTCGTGCTGCCGAATCGCCGTAGGAAAACAGCTCTGCCACTCTTGTGGGCCCCTGCCACAAGGGCTGGTCACGCCTCCCAAGGCAGGTTGGTCACGTCAGAGCTGGACAGGGTAGCCCAGGCCACCACCGGCTCCGCCTCTTGCCCCACGGCAGCCTGGGCAAGTCTGCGAGCACACTGCTCAGAATGCCTCCTGCCTTGGCCTTCGTGCTGCTGTGTCCTCGGCCCGAGTCAGCGGAGACTCTGCCTCGGCTGAGATCCAGTTAGCGAGCCACTCACTGCTTCTGAGTTGAGTCCCATTCTTGAAGGGCAGGCTCTGAGCTCATCGGTTCCCAGGGGGTAAGAGCAGAGGTCCCCGACCTGTTAGGCACCAGGGACCAGAGCTCCTATGAGGAGCTGAAGCGGAGCTGAGGCAGCAGTGCTGGCACTGGGGAGCAGCTGCCAGTATGGATGAAGTGTCGCTCATTTGCCCACCACTCACCTCCTGCTACGTGGCCCGGGGGTTGGGGTCTCCTGGGTTAGAGGTTTTTCAAACATTCAGGAGATATGGTATTTAAGAAGCAGAGTCAACAGACCTGGGGCGTCCTGTCTATATGACAGGACGGCAGCCAGCTCGGGAGCGATGATCGTGGGGCGGCGGGGTGCCCCTGCACTAACACACGGCAAGGGCCAGCTAGGCTTCGGAGCCCAGGCTGGATGGATGGTGGCCAAAGGCAAAGATCCCCTGGGTCTCTCGTTCTCCCCCTTTTATCCTCTCTGCCCGCCCCCTCCACTCCTCTTCCCGGCTCCTTTGCTCTTTCTGAGTCTGTGGTCACACTTCTCTAGGTCTTAAACCACTAATTCCTTGGGGAAGAGTTCCCACCGAGACAGCTCCTGTCCTTCCTGGGCAATCAGCATTGTCAGCAGCGCCACCAGGTGGCTGTGGGCTGAATGCCAGGAGTGCTTGCTCCAGTCGCTCCCTAGAACTGGGCCTGGAGGCTGCAGGGGGCACTCATTGGCTGACAAGCGCCTGACACGAATCAGACCAGTCCTTATTTTTAGATGAGACCGAGGCATGGGGGATGAAACTGGAATCTAAGAGTCCAGGGCTGGGAGTGGAGAAGCAGGGGCTCAGGCCAACGGGCCGCGTCCTGCCAGGCGACTGACAGCAAAGGACGGGGAAAGGCCCTGTCCTCGGAGCATGCAGGAGTCCAGTCTGGACTTCTAAGGGCAGCAACAGACCCTCGCCCCGGGCCATCCCCCGCCCATCGGAGGACAAGCATTCTCGAGCCCTGCAGAGGAGCCCTGGGAGATCAAGCCCTTTGGCCGGATACCCTCCTGTCCCACATGTCATCGCGTTTCTGCTACAGAGGAGGAGGTGGTGGTCTCAGCCCCGGCGGGTGAGCCTCTGCGCAGCGTCATCCAGGCCGTGAGGGGGGCACTGAAGGGCAGCGGTGGTGTCAGGGAGGGAGGTGGTGTCACGACTTTGCCTTCAGTAGGCGGACTAGCCCGGTGGTCTGCCTCTGTGACCCGGCCTGCAGCCCCACCTGCCCCCAGCTGGCTGCTGTGCAGAAGCTGGCCTGTGTATGTCACTGTCTCTGCCACCCGTCTGCCCAGTGAACAATTTAAGAATGGATTCTGCCATCTCGTCCTCTCACACCCCAGGCGGAACCTCAGGCATTAGCCCCAGAAAGATCTGGACTCCCATACTGGGATTAGTGTTTGCTGCTCTGTGACCTTGGAGAAGTCGTGTCACCTCTCTGAGCCTGTTTCCCATCCAGGAAGGGTTCATGTGCTGCTATTTAGTGCCCCTGGCCCAGTGCCACATAGGCAGTGCCTGGCGGGTGAAGTTAGCACTGGTTATCGGTCGGTCAGTGGGTCACAGTTACTTACTGTGCACCTGCTGCATGCCAGGCCCTGCGCTAGGTGCCAGGAATGAAAAAAATGGAAATTCTGCCCCAGGGGCCAACACCAGCACTGATACTTGCCCTCCCTGGTGCTCTCAGGCCATCCTGTTCTTCCCTCCGTCACAGATGGCCTCTTATTGCTGGTTGTCACACATACAGGCCCCTAATGAGGTCACCCCAGAAGGGTGAAGGGGGATGTCTAGATTTTCAGAATCACAGCTTGCTGTGCTTTTTTTAGCAGCTCCCTAGCTGCTGGGGCCCAGCGGCCGCAGCACCCCTCTCCCCACGGCCCTGTTGCAGAGAAAGGCCGGCCCAGCCCCGTCTCCGCCCCAGCTCCAGGACGTGCTTCCCGTCTGCAGATTTGGTCTGTCTCGTTCTTCCTTTCTCCTTACCCCTGAATTTCCTGTCACTGTTGTAAAAAGTTATCACAAACTGAGTGGGTTAAAACACTACACGCCTATCCTCTTAGAGTTCTCGAGGTCAGAAGCCTGACGGATCCATGGGGCTGTGTTCCTTCCGAAGTCTCGGGGGGTCGGGGGTCTGGTCTCGGCCTGTTCCAGCTTCTCACGGCACGCTCGCCATCTCTCCAGACAGGCCCTCCACGGTCATGTCCCCTCCGCCCTGCCCCCCTGCCTCCCTGCTCCACATCAGGATCCTCGTAGTTGCATTTAAGGCCCACCCACGTCATTCAGGCGAATCTCCCCGTCTCAAGATCCTTGCTGCAGTCACTTCAGCAAAGTCCCTCTTGCCCATGAGGTCACATGCTCATGGGTCTGGGATTAGGGCATGGACAAGTGTGGGAGCCATTATTCCATCACACCCGCCCCATCCTCCTTGCTCTTCTTCCCTCTTGGTCCAGGCTGACGCGTCCGTGCTCGTTCCCCTGTTCCTGATCTCTAAGGGAAGGGGCTGGGATAGGGAAGGAGGGAGGAGAGTCCCAGGGCTCATGACAGTGACACCTGCCCCCAGCCACACTGGCCACCTGCTGCCATCATCCACCTGAGGACTTTAGTCTGTGCTCCGGCCCCATACACATGCCGCCGTTCCCTCGCCCCTCACACATAGCCTCTCCCAGTGTGACACGTGGTTTCTTTGTGGCATTCGTGCTCCTGTCTGTCTCCCTTACTGGGCTATGTACTCCTCGGTCTTGTTCCCGGCGGGGCTTTGGACGGTGCCTGTACATCACAGGTGCTCGGAAGTCCTTGTCGTATGAATGTCGTACCGCAAAGAGTTTGTGACTCTCTGTGACTTCACCTTGGGAGACGGGCCTTTGGCCTCTCCGTGTTGTCATCACTGTGCAGAGTAGGGCCGAGTATGTAGTGAAGTTAGGAGTAAGTGGCAAAAGTAAAAGGTAGAGGTGAGGCGGGTGGATGCGGGTGATGCTGGAGAGGACAGCCGAGAACCCTGGGCTGCAGCCAGCGGGTGGGTCATGTCCTCAAATAGGAGTCCCAGGGGGCTCTTCAGCTTTCCCTGGGAAGGTGGGCGCCGTGGGCCCGCAGCTCTGCCAGGAACTTCTCCAGCTCCTCTGAGGCGGCTGCCGCTCCCTCCCGAGCGGACTGCAGATGGCCGCAGCCGTGGCCGTCTGTTCCCAGCACCCGGCCCAGGCACACTCTTCGCCTTTTCCAGGAAAAGCTCCGTTCCTCCAGTTTCTGTTCCTCTCGCCTTCCCCTGAGCACTGTCGGCTTCTGTTTCCGGAAATCTCGCCCCTTCAGTAGCCGTGCAAAGCCTGCGTCAGCTCCTAGTAGTGTGTGTATGTTCGGCCACAATTGTGAAAAAGTCCCGAGGTCCTGGCATCCCTGGCCTCGTTCACCAGGACAGACCCTACAGAACCGTCACTTCATTTTGGTGCAGATTTACTCATTTTCCAAATCAGGGTTCTCTCCTCTGTCCCCAGAGTCCTGGCTCAGGTCTTGAGCTCTCGGCCTGGGCCATCACCCAGCCTCCAGCCTCCGCCCCTGCAGTCCATCCCTGTGCATTTATCTGGCCATGTCAGTCCTCCGCAGTCTTCATGTCCCTCCACGGCTCCCTCAAAATAAAGTCTGAGCCATGAGCGTGTGTGTAGTGACGTGATGCAAAGGGAGAAGTGGACAGAGCCACAGATGCCACGCTGATGGCTCAGGACACTCCAAGGGCTTAGCAGTCATCTCAGAAGTGGGCAGGCACCTCCTCTGTGTGCAGTGTGCAGGGTTTGGCGACCCAGGCCTATGAGTCACCCTTAGCGCGCACACTCCCTTTAGCCGCCCTAGTCCCTCAGCACCCCAGAAGCACCTGCACAGGCCTCTGTCGGCCTTCACCAGGCCCTGCCTCCCTGTCTCCTGGCCGATCCTACATCCTTTGATGCTCAGCTAAGGCACATGCCCCCCAGAATGCGGACCAGTGTGACGGCCTCGCCCCTGCTTCCACATGACCCAGCCCTGTTCCTGCCTGGGACCCTGGGACTGAAGCTGACGTTTGCTGTGTCTCCAGCTGCCTTGAGGACGAGGGCCATGCTTAGTGACCTCTCTGGGCCTCACCCTCCTAGTCTGTAAAGCGGACCTGCCCCAAATGAACCTGCTTGCAGAGCCCGTGAGCAAGAATGCATCCGAGGTACACGGGACAGGCTGGGCCATGTGTGTTCACCATCATTATGTCGCTGGCATCTGGGGAGTTGGG
The DNA here is from genome assembly GCF_014176215.1 of Rousettus aegyptiacus. Lineage (NCBI taxonomy): Eukaryota > Metazoa > Chordata > Mammalia > Chiroptera > Pteropodidae > Rousettus > Rousettus aegyptiacus. The sequence continues at coordinate 46,151,392 of NW_023416289.1, read as the reverse complement.
AACAGGCGAGATATGCAATAGAAGGTGCGCCACGAAACCAGACGAGCCCCACGGAGCACAGTTTTCCTTGCAGTTTTTTAAGAGTGTAAAAAGCAAAGGACTTTATAAATGCTCTTTTGGAAAATTTTAGCTGCAACTTATCACTAGCAAAAGCTCTCTTGGGCTGAAGTCCCAAGAACTAAGACCACGTGGGTGGCTGTTAACAAACCCAGCTAAAGGTGGCTCTGTAGTGACAGGTGCGTTTTCTCACGCAGGAAGGGCTCTGACCCTGGGCAGGGCGACGGCAGGCCTGAGGAGAGCAAAGATGCCTCCCTTGGAAGCCCCCAGAGCAGCTTCGTGAACATGCCAAGGCCAGGGGCCGTCCCCAGGGAGACAGCCTCACTGCCCTGATGGTGGTCAGCGTACCTTTCCAGCACTCCAGGGGTGCCGACAGGCAGCCAGTCGTGATCTGCTGGCTTAGACTGGGCACACCACCAGTGGCGCAGGCAGTCCCGGGGTCATCTCTCTAGAGCATGTGTGGAGGAGGAGGAGACCCTAAAAATAGGGGCCTGCGAGAAAGGCAGAGGGTGCAGTGCAAGTTGGGGAGGGGTAGCTGCAGTGGGCGTCCTCTGACTTGGGGTGGGGGAGGGTTCCCCAAGGACACTTCGAAACAAGCTGGGCCTGCAGGACAGGGGAGAGGAGGCGGGACCGCGGATGCCTCTGTGAGCCAGGCAGGCACCAGGCCTCGACCGTGTCCTACTCTTTCCTCACAGCAGGGTGGTGGTCCCCCTCGCTACGGATGGGGATGCCGAGGCACGTGGGGCGCAGCAGCCCCTAGCCCCTGGGCCCTCAGCTAGCTAGTGACAGAAGCAGAGTTCATACCCGATCATTTACGTGTGGAGACCAGCTTCGGCCTAGAAGCTGGGACTGCCTGGCTGCTGGACACGGGAAGTGAGAGCGCACAGGTGTCGGGTGGAGCCGGGTCCAGAACAGGCCGTGTCCCCAAGCAGGTGGCATCCGCCGTGCCTGGGTGGGCCCGGGTGGTGGAGTGGGAGTTGGCAAGTAACTTCAATCCGAGCCTCTTCCCGCACCTGTGAGGCGGGGCTGGCATCGCATCCTGCCTGGTGGGACGCGCGGAAACTTGGCTGAGGGTCTGGCTGCAGAGTGTCCGTGGCACAGGGCTGGAGTTAGCTGCCTGGGAAGCCCCATCGCTCTGTTGGAACTGGCACTTCTGCGGCCTGACGACCCCCCCAAGCAGTGGCAGCCAACTGCGAATTCATAGCAAACTTGAGGTCAGCCACAAGCCCGGTCTTTTTCTTGAGAACTTCACAGCTGGGTGTTCACGCCCCTCCTGCAGAGTCACCCCTTTAGTGCACACTCTTCCTGCCTCACCAGCTTCCAGAGGCTCTCCCTACAGTGCGGCCATGTGCCAGCATGTGGCTGCCGTGTGAGCGAGCCCCCTGACTCACGCCCTGCGGTCCGCCACACGGCAGCATGGCAGCTGTCACCCCCCTTTCCTGGTGAGGGAGCGGAGCCTCGGCATTGGCTGTCCCCTGGTTGAGAACGGTGCTCTGGGGAGTCATGGGGCCATGCTTCACTTCTATCGGCTCACATCTCACCCGTGTCAGTCCCTGCGGCTGCTCTCTCTGTCCGTCACAGATCTGGTGGCCTAAAACCGCTCAGTGTGGCACAGAAGTCCGGACCAGCCCCACTGACCCAGCCCCAGGTTCAGAGGGGAATCTCTCCCTTGCCTTTTCCAGCTTTTCAAGCCGCCCAAATCACTCGCCTGGCGGCCCCTCCATCTCCAGTTCAAAGGGTACCACTCCGACTTCTGCTTCCACCACCATGTGGGCCGCCTTCCTGGACCCACTGCCCCTGCACTCTGTTTTATAAGGACACTCAAGATGACATTTAGGGCCTGTCGTTTAATCCAGGACCATCTCCCCCTTCTTAAGGTCCTTCCTTTAATCACATCTAAGAATTCTTTGCCACCTACGGTCACATATCCCTAAATTCTGGGGATTAGGACAGGGCTCTGGGTTGGACCGTGTCTTCGACGTGGCTTGTCAGTTATGTTTTTCCATTACACAGACTCAGCACTTGGAAACTACTGCAAATTAGGGGGGGTCAGTGTGCCGCCCCGCTGCCCAAAGAAGCCTGTCCACAGCTCGCTGTGTTTCCGTCCCGGCTTCTCGCTCTCGAGTTGTTTTCCACAGCTGAGCTCACTGCACTGGTAAATTTGCATTCTGCTCCGGTGCCATTGTCATCATTTCCTGCATTTCTTGTGTATTGTTAGAAGCCATATCAGCCGACATGATGCATAATGCTGATCATCCCTTGTGTCTGATACCCACTAGATTTTCTAATTGGGTGCAGGGCGGTGCCCTGTCATCCGGTGAGCACGCCCGAGGCTGGGGTCAGCTCCTGGCCCCGTGCTTGCTAGCTGGGTGACCCTGGGTGCATCGCCACAGCTTCTGAGCCCCAGTTTCCTCATCTCAGACATGGGAACAGAATCCCTGCCTCCAGACAGGACCCCATGTCTCTCCCAGGCCCACCTCACAGTGGATGCTCAGCACATGATTGTTACCTAAAAACGCCACTGTCCCTGTATCCTCCGACCCTGTCTTCATCCAGTGACCTTTCATTTCCAGCTAACAGATGACTCTGCTCGGTGCTTTTTTAGTTAGAAATTACAGGGACCAGGGATGCGCTGGCTCATGGAGCTCCTGGGAAGACAAGGTGGGGCTGGGAGCGTGGCTTTCTTCTGGGTGCTCCCCCGCTTTGCTCTCTCTGGTGGCAGCTCATTGTCTCCCACACGGGTGGTGGGGTGGGGTGGGGATACACGTCCTTTGTGCCCTGCGCCTGCAGATGAAGTAGGCCACCCGCCCTGCAGCGCCTGAAGAGGAATCCTCCTGTCGGCTCAGGTTTCTGTGTCTCCTTGAATCGGCCGCTGTGGCCAGGGCCTCGGATTGTTCTTGAGCTCTTGGGTCTCCTGCTCGCCCGAGTTGCAGGGAGGGTGGGAAGATGCCCCAGCGGGCATTCAGGGACTGGCCCAGTTTCCGGGGCCTGTCTCTGAGGTCCAGAAGGGTGCTCAAGGTAGCATTCTCTACCCCCTTCCTGTTGTAGTCAACAGAGAAACCTGGGGGGTCGGTTCTGAAGGTGTTGCTTTGTGTGATTCTAGTCCCCCGCGCCTGGACCCTGGCTGCGTCCCCCGGAGCCCGCGGGGCTCCCTATTGTGCAGGACGCTCAGGCTGGTCCGAGCTCATCCAGCTTCTAGCACGCCACATACAGCCCTTCCTTTCTAGCTGAGCAAGGCCTGGTTAGGGCGCTGCAGGTGGAGGCGGGTGGCCGCGTGGTAGAGTTGCCAGCCCTGCGCCCTGCAGACCGTGCTCCATTGTGCCGCTGGAGTTGCCTTTCCAAAACTGCCATCTGATCATGTCACTTCCTCTGCTTTAAAAATCTCCCCAAGGTTGCAGACGCTGACGGATTTGCTTTGGGAGCCGGAGTAGCTGCCGCCACCGGAGTCGGGAGCCATGAGCGGGTTTAATTTTGGAGGCGCCGGGGCCCCCACAGGCGGGTTCACATTTGGCACTGCAAAGACAGCGACTGCCACCCCTGCTGCTGGGTTCTCTTTCTCGACGTCTGGCACTGGCGGGTTTAGCTTTGGGACCCCCTCCCAAACAGCCACAAGTACCCCTTCGACCAGCCTGTTCTCACTCAACACCCAGGCGCCTGCGACTCAGACCCCAGGGTTCAGCTTTGGAGCCACGACGCCCGCCACAGGAGGACCCGGGTTTTCCTTGGGGATCAGCACCCCGAAGCTAAGCCTGAGCAACGCGGCCGCCGCCCCAGCTGCGGCGCAGCCCAGTGGCTTCGGGCTCGGCAGCGGCACCCTCACCAACGCCGTCTCCAGCGCCGTCACCGCCAGCCAGGGCGCAGCCCCCGCCGGCTTCGTGTTCAGCTCCTCCGGCACTTCTGTCGCCCCATCCACCACGCCCGGGGGCTTCTCGTTCACAGGTGGCAGCACGGCCCAGGCCGGGGCCACCTCCAGTTTCAGCATCGGCTCCATGGGGAGTTCCACGCAGCCCACGACCCTTGCCGGCTTGTCCTTTACGTTGGCCACGCCAGCAGCCACTGGAGTGGGGGCCACACAGCCAGCTGCTCCCACACCCACTACCGCCACCACCAGTGCTGGGCCCACGCTCTTCGCCTCACTCGCCACCGCGCCAGCGTCGTCCAGCACCACCGGGCTCACCCTCGGTGCCCCAGTGACCACAGCCGCAACTCCGGGGACCGGGGCGCTGGGCTTCAGCTTAAAGGCCCCTGGAGCAGCCCCTCCGTCATCCATAGCAACGTCCACTGCTGCGGCCACCACGACCAGCAGCAGCTTTGCTCTGAATCTGAAACCCCTGGCGCCAGCCGGGTCATCCAGCACCGCGCCCACCGCCGTGACTGCTCCATCTGGCCCTAGTGCAGCCGCCGGGGTGGCCACCAGCCCCGCGATGACCTACGCGCAGCTGGAGAGTCTGATCAACAAGTGGAGCCTGGAGCTGGAGGATCAGGAGCGGCACTTCCTTCAGCAGGCCACGCAGGTCAACGCCTGGGACCGCACACTCATCGAGAACGGGGAGAAGATCACCACCCTGCACCGTGAGGTGGAGAAGGTGAAGCTGGACCAGAAGAGGCTGGACCAGGAGCTGGACTTCATCCTGTCCCAGCAGAAGGAGCTGGAAGACCTGCTCAGCCCGCTGGAGGAGTCGGTGAAGGAGCAGAGCGGGACGGTGCACCTGCAGCACGCCGATGAGGAACGTGAGAAGACCTACAAGCTGGCGGAAAACATCGACGCGCAGCTGAAGCGCATGGCACAGGACCTCAAGGACATCATTGAGCACCTGAACACATCCGGGGGCCCCGCCGACACCAGCGACCCCCTGCAGCAGATCTGCAAGATCCTCAACGCACACATGGACTCACTGCAGTGGGTCGACCAGAACTCGGCCCTGCTGCAGAGGAAGGTGGAGGAGGTGAGCAGGGTATGCGAGGGGCGGCGCAAGGAGCAGGAGCGCGGCTTCCGCATCACGTTCGACTGAGCCCGGCCTGCGGCTGCGCGCACAGTGGGCGCGCAGGTCTCGGCTCGCTTTCGCTTTCGTTTTCGTTTGCAGAGAAGTCCTTGTTTCTTTCTTTCAAACAGTCGTGCTGTCGGGAGAACTGCTCTGTGGCTTGACCTTCCACGTTGGCAAGTAGTATTCTGGGCTTTCTGGGCCGGCTGCGGCCTAGGAGCCACGCGCACTCTGTGTGTCTTGTGTGTGCCCTACACCTTTTCACCGACTGCCAGCCCGGCCTCCTGCTCGCTTTGGCCACATGCGGGAGACGTGCCCATTCGCCTGACGGCCATCCGTCTCCAGGCTGGGCTCCCCAGGCGGCCTCGGCCCTCAGGGGACAGCCGAGGAAATGAAGCACCTGTGCAGAGGTGACTTGTAACTAGAACAGACCGCGGGATGGAACATTTCACAGGAGGAGATGGGTCAGATGAAGGACTGGGCCGGGGATGTTAGAAAAAGGGTCAGACTGGACCCGGGGGTCTTCACGTCACCCAGTGGACACCTCATCCTCCAGGTCTCCTTATCCTAGGCCATCCCGCAGCCCCACCAGGTGGCCGAGCCGCAGTCCCCACAGCACACCGAGCGTGTACCTCTGTTAATGCCTCCCTGCGTTGTGCCGGCTGTTTGCTTCTCCGTCTTTCCATTAGACTGTGAGCCCCTGTGGGCAGGGACTGTTTCTCGTGTCCCTTTGTGTCACGTTTATTGAGCGAACGAACAACAGAGATGAAACCTGACAAAATGTTAATCCCTGATGCCCGCTGCAATGGCCACGGTGGCAGAGGCGGCCGCGGGCTCAGTGCTGAGCTTCCTGGTGCCAGAGCAAACCTAGTCAGTCACAGTGTGATCCAGTGTCCCGAAGGCAAAAGCCAGCCAGGCAGACCACAGGCGTCTTTCGTATTTGTCTTTATACTTTGCTGCACCCTGAAATACCTAGGACTGTATGTCGCTTTCCTAAATAAAAGTCTACTGTGGAACAAAAAAGCTGCTATTAATGTAGATAACATGGAAAGAGACAACTGGGGAAAAAGTAAGTTCCAGAAGACTCACATGGGTTGCGTCTGGACTCAGACAAGCAAAACAGAAGGATAACGTTTAGGCTTTGGGGGACATGCACGTACACTCGAGGCGGGCTCCTCCAGTGCTGGTGGCCGCAGAGGAGCACATGGGGTACCTGTTAGAGGTCACGTTCTGGGTTATAGCTCAGGATACACATAAGCGTCCAGACATCCATCACCGTTCCTAAGGTGGTCCATAGCTCTCACAGTACCTGAGCCCTAGATGTTCCCGGCATTCTTCTCACAGTTACCTGGGGCTAGCTGGAGGGTTCTGCTCCTGTTCATCAGTGGAAAACAGGTGGCGTCCAGACACCTGCCTGACGTCCCTCCTTCAGCCCCAGCTCCATGGGCGTGAGTGGTGCCAAGCCCTTCGGCGGGGCGCAGTCTGACCTTTAGCCTCCCCCTGCCTATGCCCCACTGAGCCACATTTTGGCTAAGGAGTGCCAGAAGCTTGTTCCCGTAGATTTAGGGTCTATTTTCCCTGAGTCACGGTCACAGGCATCCCCTTGGACTGTTCTTGAGCTCCCTAAGGTGGGTGTCCCATCCCAGCAGAGGCCACAGGAGGCGGAGAATGAACGAGAAGAGGGGGACCCCTGCAACCCTGGTGGCTTCTCCTAGAGCTCCTCTCCCTAGTGCAGTGGGCCCTGGTGCAATGCGTGAGCTTTGATGGCACATGCAACCCAGTCTGACCCCTGCACCTGGGGATGAGAGATGGGGGGCTACGGGGCCCCTAGAAAGTATAGAGGCATTTGTATTTCAGCTGCACCTATTCAGTCAACGGCCACTTTCGGAGTCCCCGCTATGTACCATATGGCATTTGGGATCATAACCACCCTGTCCCCAGGGAGGTCACTGGCCAGGGCCATAGAATCGGTAGAAAAATATTTCTTGAGCTTTCATTTCCAATGTATATGATATACCTGTTGTTTTCCATATTAAACAGTAAAGCTTAACTGCTTTCTTGTAGTTGAATTTTTAAAAATAAAAACAAAGTTCTAGCATTTTCCCACTCCCAAAGGGATTGTGGGCCCCCCACTTTGGGAGGGAAATGGCCGGGCGGGCTTCCTGGGGGAGTCGGGCCCCAGGACCGGAGCTGGGGCTGGGGCAGGCTGGGCGGGAGCCCCAGGGAAGGCGGCTGCGTTATAACTGTGCTTTCCCCTTCCCAGGAGGAAACAGATGTGCTTCCTTGCCGGCCGCGACAAATGGCCTCCACTCACGTTCCTCTCCGTTAATTAAAGGTGACTCTCTCCTCAGTGAGCTGTTATTGCGTTTCTTCTCCCTGGTTAGGGGTGAGATAGCGATTGGCTTTATGGTGATGGCTTTTCTTTTAATCTCAAAGAGACCGTCACACTGCAGCCTCCCTTTGAGAAAGGAGGGCCTGCCCTCCACAGCGTCCCAACTGCTCTGACCCCACACCAGGACCCTGGCACCTCTGGTCTAACAAGAATCAGGACAGAGCCACACCATTCACCCGGGTTCCGCACACACCCGACGATGACTTCTGTCCCGGGCTAACCAGAAAGGCCATGGGTGCTGAGAGAGCCCCCCAGAGCCAGCCATGCAGTGAGTGTCCCCCACTGGGCCCAGGGGTTCTGGAAGTGGAAAGGAGGGACAGGAGGGCCCCGTGGGAAGGGGGCCCCTGTCTAGGGGTCAGGCCAGAGACCAGGGCCTCGGTGAGTCTGTCCCCTGCCATCTGCGCCCTTCCCCAGTTCAGGTCTGGACCCCTGACTTCCGCCTGGGGCCTTGAGCATCCCCTGGGCAGGCTCTGTCCCCTCTGAGACTCTGTGAAAGTTTTGATATCGAGCACTTGGGGTCTTTGGACCAACTCAGAGAAAAGAGTATATGTAAGGCACCAGCCGTGTCCCTCATACACCTGTGTGGCCACCGTCACCGTTAGCTGCCCGGATGGGCCGTGGAGGCCCCTGGCTCTTCAGACTGGGCCTAAACCCCATTAGGCCTGTGTCTGGTTCTAGAAGCAGACCAGTTAGGTGGGGTTTCCTCCCTAAAGAGTGTTCATCCGGAAGGATTGCCTGTTTCCTAGAAACTGCTTCATAAAACCAGACTCCCAAAATCAACTGAAGCAAACAAAATTGATTTGGTGGGAAGCACAGGCATTCCCCGCACCTGCCCCAACCCCCAGTTCTCACCGTGTGTCCTGTATCTGTGACCCGGAAGCCTAGGAAACCCAGATGAATCCAAACCCTCTTCTTCCTGCCCCGTTGTACCCTAACCCGTACCCTAAACCTAACCCTAGCGTCAGTCTCTTCAGCATTATCAGCCATGACTGGGAGGTCTACTTATTTCTACCAAAGCAATTCCCAAGTGACTCATAATCTGACCCAAAACAAACTCCACCCTGCAGCCTCCCTGTCCCCTGTGGCCAGGGCTCCATCGTGGTCCCTCGTGGCAGTTCCACCTGGCAGTGGTGCCCGGCCAGTGTGGTTTTGCCTCCCCTTCCCCAGAAATGCCACGTCTGGAGATACTTGTGTTTGTCACACTTTGAAGGGCAAGTGCCACTGGCATTTGGCAGGTAGAGGCTAGTGACGCTGTTTGACATCCTACAGTCCACCAGAGCCCCCACAGAGACACCCCGAATGGCAGTGGTGCTGAGGCAGAGCACCCCCACCCCGCCCTGTCCCCAGTCCTCAAGCCTGAGCTTGTTGCCGCTCGTACCGAGTTGAGAACAGGCCGGGACCAAGCACAGGTTCTGCTACCTCTTAGCTGGTGACTCTCTGGGCCTCAGTGTTCTCCGGTGTAAAATGGGGACCACCGAGCCCCCGTTGTCAATGTCGTTCCTGGACAAAACGGAGGGAAACACACGAGGCATCTGGTACGTGGGCCTGAGCTATACCCGTCATTCTGTCAGTAGCAAGAGACGGGGCAGGCCCTGCCCTGACTGTCCCCACTCGCGGATGCTAGCACCTGATTCCCCCCAGGGTGTCTTAGGGGAGTCCTGCCCTTGTCCTTACAGTTTGGGAGGTGAGCTGGAGGTGTGCCCGGGTCCGGGGGACTTGGAACAGCAATCCTGTGTAGGAGAGAGCAGAGGTCAAGCCAGGGCCCCTCAGCCTCTCTGGGGACTAGCGCTTCTTGCCAGACAGGCCCCAGAGCCCGCAGGCCCTGCTGCCTCCACCCCTTTCCACATCCATGTTGTTTCTACTGCTTCTGTCTGTGTGGGGCGTGGCCATGGTGCTGCAGCGCTCTGGGCACTCTGGCCTGGGGACACCTGCTGATTCCCACTGTGGAACCGCAGGCACCGGCCTTGCTCCCTTGCTCGCTGCCGGTCAGGGCCCCTCCCTCACAGGTGCCTGGGGTCAGGGAATTTCTGTGCCAGGTGCAGCCGCTGCCACTGTGAGTTGAGGAGGTTGTAACCTGGCGGCATCGTTTTCCGCGTTGCTGTGAGTGAAGCAGGCAGCCTGTGTGACGGGAAGGCCGCCGGCTCCGAGGCCTCGGCAAGGCCCGGCCAAGGCCCCTGCCCGCCCTGGCCATCTCTGAGCCTCAGTTTCTTTCTTCGCCAAATACAGTGTGGCAAGGTCCCCAGTGACTGCAAAGCACTGAGCCCAGGCCACCTTGGCGCCACGGTCGCGGGGAACAGTCCCTCGCTGCGGTGCTGCTGTTACACTGCCCCGTGCCCGTCGCTCTCTCTGCGTCTTTGAGGTCGGTCCAGCTCACCGATTCCAGTTTCCTTCTCTACCACTGCCTCCCCGCCCCCTCGCCGTGTGTCCTCTGACTCACTCGCATGCTGCCCTCCATGAAACCACATCCCTCTCTGGTTTACTCTTTGGATTTTCCCACTCTGCTTCTGTTGAGAATCTGCCACCCTCAGCCTTTCCTCCTCACTCGGCCCCCCAACACCCCCCAAATTGCCCTGCACCTCTACCCACTTCAAAGGACCCGCCACATGTCCCCTTGGCTAGGGCCCCAAAGCCGTGGGACCCCTGCTGCCCCATGTGGGACTCCTTATAACTGAGTCATCCTGTCCTCACTGCCTGCCTCCTGCCCCTCAGGAGAAAAGTGCCCCAGAGACGGGACTGGCCAAGGCCAAGGGCAGAGGCAGAAGCCCCTGGGCCATTTCTCTGAGGTTCCCTGACTCATGAGGCTGAGCTGAGTGCCACAGTGACTCCGCACGCAAGGCTGCGGCAGGCCGGGGCAAGCCTGGGCCACTCCTGGTGCAGCGCAGGGGCTGGGGAACCCTGCTGAGGTCCCCTCAGCAGCTCCACGGTGGCAGCAGTGGCATTTCCTGAGGAGCAGATTCTAGTACTGACCCAGGTGCTGGGCACGGGGCCAGACCTGGAATCACTACCTAATCCTCCCGACATTGTAACGACCCCCACTCGACAGCTGCAGACCGGGGCCACAGAGGGGCGGCCACGGCCCAGAGTCCCCCGGCAGGCAGGCGCGAGGCTCAGGACTCAGGCAGACTGGCCCAGAGCCCTGCCTCTGACCTCTGTGCCGCCCGCCTCACGGAGGGGGAGACTGAGGCTCAGAGCAGACAGCCGGGGGGGAGTGAGTGGAGCCATCAAAGGCCCTTCAGGCCACAGCAACCTCTGACACAGAGAGGGACTCAGACTGTCATGCAGCCCTAAGGCCAGAGACCCCTTTCTCCCTGCCCAAGAGCCCAGGAGGCAGAGAGCACACAGGACAGGGCAGACACACAAACCCCACAACCAGTGGCTCCGGACGGGCCATGGGGAGCCCCCACCCTCACAGTTACCTACGCATTTATTTCTGGTTGCCATCCAACCGTCCGAGAACTATTCGGGGCAAGAGGAAGAAAATAGATTGATTTGCTTCCTCCTGACCCCCAACCCCACCAGCTCCCCCGCTCCCCCCCCCCCCCGCCCCGCCTCCAGCCTCAACTGGAGCCTGAGCTTGCAAGCCCAGAGAGCACTTTCATTTCTCAGCAGCCCAATTTCCCAAGGGGAGGGGAGGGCGGGGCTCCTCTGGTTTAAGAGCAGAGAGAGGGGCACCCCCAGGCTAGTGGAGTAACGGAGGGGAGAGGTGGTGCTGGCTTCAGCAGAGAGCCAAGGTAGAGGGCAGGCTGCAGAGCCACAGGGACCCACAGAGCAGAGACCGGGAGACAGAGAGGTGGGGAGAGGAGAAACAGAAGCAGGGAGGGGAGGAAGAGAGGGGAGAGGGAAGAGAGATGGGGAGGCAGAGATGGGAGAGGCATGTAGAGACAGAGACAGGAGAGCACAGAGCAGACTGGGGATCAGGGGACACATGCAGACAGAGTGGTGGCCATAGGGGTGAGGGCTGAGGTGGGGTGTGGGCAGCCCCACGGAGAGTCAGGCTGTGATGGGACCTGTCACAGTGGCCCTTGCTTCCCCTCCAACCCAGACACCATCTCCCTGCAAGAGCCATGGCCTCACTTGGTAAGTGAGCAGGGGAGGGGGCGCTGGGCAGGGCTGGGGTGGTGAAGAACCACGTATCCACTGACCCTGTGCTCCCCCCAGCCTGGCGCCTCCTCGCCCTGGTCCCCATCCTCATCCTGGTGGGGTCCCTGGAATGGAAGATGGCCCACAGCAAGGACCCCTTCCAGAGGTGCATGCAGGATCCTGACTACGAGCAGCTGCTCAAGGTTGTGACCTTGGGTCTCAATCAGACTCTGAAGCCCCAGCAGGTGATCGTGGTTGGCGCCGGTGTGGCAGGGCTGGTGGCTGCCAAGGTGCTCAGTGATGCTGGCCACAAGGTAGGAAGCATGGCTGGCTGTCTACGCTGAGCCTTCTGGGCTGTGGGTGGAGGGACCTGGCCTGTCCCATGGGGGGTAGGGGGGGAGGCGGAAGCTAGCTTTCCCTCTAGGTGGGGAGCGAGACTGGGAACCCAGAGGGTGCGTTAGTCTACATGTCTAGACGTCTAGACGAAGTGCTTTGGCTCTCCCCGCCCCCTCCCTCTCTTCCTGGAGGGAAATTCCTGGAAACTTCCAGCCTTCTGGGGGCAGCTGCCTTACTCCGCCCCAGGGGAAGTACCCCCTGAGGTCTAACCACTGTCCCTCTCACTGAAATCCAAGAATGAGAGTGGGCCAGGCCAGGGGCTTCTGTGCATATGGGAAATTTCCTCCTTCCTGAGCTGGGAAGTCCCTCTGTCATCTGGCCCGCGGCCTTCCTGCTGCAGTTTGGAAATCGTCCCAGTGTCTGTGTTTGCTGTGATGTTCTGTCCCCGACCCCCTCCCCTCCCACCTCTCCTCATCTAGTCTAGGTCTGCACTGCTGTGGGATGGAAGGTGAGGGGCTGGCACAGGGTGGAGATGGGGACCAGTGGGAGGAGTTGATGCTTCCCCATCCCTCAGGTCACCATCTTGGAGGCAGACAACAGGATTGGGGGCCGCATCCTCACTTACCGGGACCAGAAGACCGGCTGGACTGGGGAGCTGGGAGCCATGCGCATGCCCAGCTCGCACAGGTGAGGACTTACCTGACGCCAGGTGGACCCCTGCTCTGTGCTCAGGCTTAGCCGGATCCCCAACTCAGTCCCCCTGTACCAGCCAGGACTCCAACTCCAACCCCAAACCTATCCCCCCCAATCACCAGACTCCAACTCGGTCCTTCTCCTGGTCCCAGCCCCAGCCCTGCACCCCCAACTCTGGTCTCTTCCCATCCTGAGCCCCCATGCAACCCAGTGAAAGCCAACAGCCATTCCAAACCCAACCCTACCCCGGTACTACCCCCAGCCTGCCCTCTGTTCCCAGATCTAGCCCCATTCCAACCCCACGCCATCCCCAAACCCGTCCCTAGCTGCCTTACCAACCCCTTTCCCTCCTCCAAGGCCTGTGGGGACAGGGGCCCGCCACGTCCCCTGCCAGACCCTCACCAGCCCTCGCCCGCTCCCTCAGGATCCTGCATGAGCTCTGCAAGAGCCTGGGACTCAACCTGACCAAGTTCACCCAGTATGATGAGAACACGTGGACGGAAGTGAGCGGCATCAAGCTGCGGAACTACGTGGTGGAGAAGATGCCGGAGAAGCTGGGCTACGAACTGTACCCTGGGGAGAAGGGCCATGCGCCAGAGGAAATCTACCAGATGGCTCTGAACAAGGTGGGCGTGCCCGCCTGGCCTGCTGCCCGGCCTCCCGCCCCAGCCTGCAAACTGCTCTGTCCTGTGACCCCTCATCTTCCCCCTGACCCATCGCTCGGCCGCCTCCCTGGCCTGGCTTCCCTTCTCTCTCTCATGTCTCTGGTCTCCCATCACTGGCCTGTCCACCTTCCGTTTCCCCGTAAACTCCGTGGACCCCCAAAGCTCCACAAGCTTCTTCAGTCTTTGATCCGCTTCTCACCCACACTGTCCCAGACCACCTCACCTTGCCGCCGCCTTGGCTTAAACTTGGACCTGCAAGTGGACATCCCAAACCCAGCTCCCGAGGCCCACATCTACACCTGTCTCCCTGTGGCCACCCCAAGGGCCCTCCGCCTCCCACTGAGCTCCGTACCTTCCTCTAAATCCACCCATACTCCTCCCGGTCCCCCATCTCTCAGAGACTCTGTTGCCCTCCAATCACAAGGTAGACCCCCAGGTGCCATTCCTGCGCCCTACCGCCCCTCGCCCATCAGTCCCCCGATGCATCCTTCCTGTCTGACCCTCTTACACCGTTCCCACCTCTGTCCCCACAGCTACAATTCAGGCCTCATCCTCTCCCCTCATCCTCTCACTCTCCCCTCTCCTCTTCGTGGCCCTGCCACCCCCTCTGGCCCCCCAGTGCCGCAGCCTCAGCTGCAAGCCCTGAGCTGTCTGGTCTCTTCCACCCCCACCCCCAGCATGCCATGTCCAGGCTGACGAGTGGCAGAAGGGACTCTGTTTCTGTCTGTGCCCACAATGATCTAGGTGACAGACAAATACTGAACACCAGAAGGACACCACACTGAGACAGACACAATCCCTGCCTGTGCAGACCTCACAGCCTAAACAGGAGGAGCTAGGCAGCGTTGGGGCGAGTGGGGCTGAGGGCACTAACCGCTGGGGAAGACTTCTCAGAGTGGCTGTTTCTGAGCAGCAGTGGAGGGCAAGGCTGAGGGCACAGCATAGGTGAAGGCCTGGCAGCTAGAATAAGAGTGGCAAACGGTCACTGACAGGAGCAGGGAGAGAAGCCAGGCCTGGACCTCAGGCCCGAACTCACCTCCCGCCCCCGCCGCTCAGCTCAGCGCTGTCTGCTTGTTCCACTGCAGGCCCTCGAGGATTTCAAGACGCTGGGCTGCACCAAGGCAATGAAGAAGTTTGAAAGGCACACACTCCTGGTGAGTGGGGGCCACTGCGCCGCGCGGGCTGAGAAACCAGAACGAGGAGGGTGCTTTGGCCCAGGAATCAGCGAGCAGGACCCGGGACCCCAAGGGCTGACACGGCCTCTTTGCCGGACCCTGGGGCAGGACACGCCCCTTCTCCGGTCTTTAGTTCTTATCTGTTACAAGAGAGGGGACCAGATCGCTAAAGGCCTGGGAAACCGTACTAAGCTCACAGTCGTGATTGTGTCATGGAACGGGGAAGGGCCCCAGGGGAGAGTGAGACAGGGCCGGCAGGGGCAGCCTGCCCGGGCCCTGACCTGGGCCCTCGCCCGTCCCCCAGGGATACCTCCTTGGGGAGGGGGACCTGAGCCAGCCTGCCACGCAGCTCCTGGGAGATGTGATGTCCGAGGACGGCTTCTTCTATCTCAGCTTTGCCGAGGCCCTGCGGGCCCACAGCTGCCTCAGCGACCGGCTCCGGTGAGGGGCGGGGCCTGAGGGAAGAGGAGGGGCCTGTGGGGGCCAATGGGGGCGAGTGCGAGTGGGCGGGGCCGGTAAGGCGCGGCTTGCAGCGAGAAGGGGCCAGAGCGGCAGCAAGACGGGGAGCTAGGGTCCTGCCACGCTCGCCCCGCATCCCGGGTCGTCCGGTAGGCACTGCGTAAGAAAGGTTCCAGGAGAAGGGCGTGTCCGAGAAGAGACGAGGTCACACAGTCCTCTATGTCCTGTCCCAGGGGTACGGACGTCAGGGAGAGGAGGGGGCAGGGGTAGATGAATGGGCGGTGCTTGCGGGGAGCAGGCAGGTGCCAATTAAGGACCAGTAACTGAGTGTCCCGGGGCCTGCCAGAAGCACTAGGATTAGAGGGAACTGGGCAGGTAGGCGAAAACTAGAGCAGGTGCCAGGAAGTGCCGCCATAGGTGGTGGAGGTGGGGTGGGGGGGAGCAGCGGAAAGGGTCAGGGCCTGAGAGCCCTGGTCACGCTGCCGCCCCGCCCGCAGGTACAGCCGCATCGTGGGCGGCTGGGATCTGCTGCCGCGCGCACTGCTGAGCTCGCTGTCAGGGCCCCTGATGTTGCGCTCGCCGGTCAAGGCGTTAACGCAGGATGCGCACAAGGTGCATGTGCACGTAGGGACCTCGCTCCCGGACAAAAGTCTGAAGACCCTAACCGCGGACGTGGTGCTGCTGACCGCGAGCGGGCCCGCGCTGCAGCGCATGACCTTCTCGCCGCCGCTGCCACGGAAGCTGCAGGAGGCTCTGCGCAGACTGCACTACGTGCCGGCCACCAAAGTGTTCCTGAGCTTCCGCCGGCCCTTCTGGCACGAGGAGCACATCGAGGGCGGCCACTCGAACACCGATCGCCCGTCGCGCATGATATTCTACCCGCCGCCGGGCGACGGCGCGCTGCTGCTGGCCTCGTACACGTGGTCAGACGCGTCGGCGCCGTTCGCAGGCCTGAGTGTGGAGGACACGCTGCGCTTGGCGCTCGACGACGTGGCGGCGCTGCACGGGCCGGTCGTGTACCAGCTCTGGGACGGCAGCGGCGTGGTCAAGCGCTGGGCTGAGGACCCGCACAGCCAGGGCGGCTTCGTCATGCAGCCGCCCTTCTGGCAAGAGGACAATGACAAGGAGTTCAGCTGGGCGGGTCCCTTTGGTCGCCTCTACTTCGCTGGGGAGCACACAGCCTACCCGCATGGCTGGGTAGAGACGGCCGTCAAGTCGGCGCTGCGCGCCGCGCTGCTGATCCACAGCCAGCGCCACCGCCAGGAGAGGCGCGTGCGCGCGGCTTAGGCACCTGTGCTCAGACAGGTCCCGAGCAAACCCCAAAAGCGGGAGGCCACCCTCTCAAGTCCTGCACGTGCCTGCTCCGCACACGTCCCACCAAAGGACTCAGCATTAAAGTATTTTCAGAAAAAGCCATGGTCCCGCGCCCTCGCTGGCCCAGTCCTTCCCTAGTTCGTTTGGAGCAGAGCCATTACCTGTTGGTAGAAGGTGGCGGCGCCCAGACTGGAGCCTAAGAAGTTGCCCCGCTTCTGCCAGGGGCTTCCCGGTGTGAGGACCCACACTGCTTCGTACCACTGATTGGTTAACGGTGATCAGTGCCCCCTCCCCCCACTGTCATGACACAGACGGGCCCCACGCAAGTAACAGAAAGCGCGGTGATAGTGGATTAAAGTTTATTTTTCTCACGTAACAAGAGGCTGGTAGGCAGGGTCCCCAGAGTGTCTGAGTTGCTCTGCAGGCTCTCCCATCTCGGTTTTGTTCAGATGTGTGCCCCCCACAGCTACTAGGTGGTGGCCATACCCCAGCATTCCACCCCTCACTCCTCCCAAAGCCCCAAACTCAGGCAGTTAACAGAGCCCTGCCTCCACCAGTACCCACCGAGGGGCCTCTTCTCACATCTCATCTCATCGGCAGGGTCGGGGTTACTGGTCAGACACCAGCTCTGAGAGGTGTGGGAGGGGACCATGTACCACACCTCCCCATCCAGATTCAAGGCAACACGGCAGCTCCCCCTACACGAGGCCGACTGGCCGTGAGAGTGTCAGTTAATAAAACCAGCTAATCGGGAGTGTCAGTTAATAAAACCAGCTAATCGGGAGGGCACGGGAGGCACGGCAGGAGCCCCACCCCTCTTCACTCGCTCCACCCCCAGCCTCTGGGAGGGGCGCGGTCATGGGCTGGGAACTGGATAAAGTGCTGTTATCAGGCAGGCTGTGACTTAGGAGTTGGTGCCTTCTTCCTCCTCCTCCTCAGGCAGAATCTCCAAGCTGCTGTCCGGCTGCGGGGCAGTGTCCGAGGGGAGTGGTGGGGCCGGCGGGGCCCGGGTGGGCGACAGCGGCAGTGGGGAGACGGGAGGTGATGGGCTGTGGGGCTCTGCAGGGGGCACGAGCCCCAGGACCTCCTGCACGTTGTGGGGCAGCTCCTGGGAGGTCAGGAGGTGGGGAGCAAAAAGTCAGCGAGTTTGACAGGGCAGGGGAAGGGGGGCCATCAGGGGGCACTGGGGACTCACTGCGCAGGCCATCAACTGCCGGTAGAGAACCTCAGCCCGGGTCAGCACGTCCTCCACGCTCAGCTTCATGGTCAGTTCATTGATGTGCTGTGGGAGGGGCGGGTCAGGCCACCTGCCCGCATGCACGCAACCACCCCCTCCCCCGCATCCAGCTCCGTGCCCCGTGCTGGGGACACGTGGAGGGAAGACGGATGGGGCTGGCCCTCTTGGGGATACTAGGGGAGCAAGAGGATCGGCTGGCCACACTCTCCCAAGCTGCTCGCAGATGCAGGATACCAGAGAGGGAGAAGGTACTGTGCTCCACCCTGTGGCCCGGCCCCACATTCAGGTCCCGGGTGAGTATGAGGACACCCCCTCATGCAAGGGCCACATGCTCTATGAGGGCAGTGCTGGGAGGCAAGGACAGGATGGAATGAGAGACAAATGGAGCCAGCCTCGTGGCTGCCATGCTCAGAGCTCAGGTAACCATACTTCTGAGAATCCTATTTTGAGTACCGACTACTGCAAGGTACTGTGGCACAGGCAGTGCCGGCCTCCATGGAGACCACACCCAGCTGCTGTGTCCGGTCTGCACAGGTCAGGATGGGCAGGAAAAAGGTGGGAGGGGCCAGCGCCTGACCTTGAGGATCTCATTGGAGCCGAAGCCTGAGAGCATGAGGGTGTCCCGCTCCATGTCCAGGATGGCACAGGCCACCAGCAGGTGCAGGTTAGGGCCAGGGAGCCCTGTCCACAGCACCTGGGGGTACCGGAGGGAGGGGTCATGGCCCAGCCTGTTTGAGGTCCCCCCAGGTCTGCGCCTGCCCCTGCCCACAGCCCTCCCACCCAGGCTGGCTGCCCACCTCCCATAGCCGAAGGACATCTGGGAAGGGAAACTCCCTCTTGAACCAAATGAGCAGCCACCGGAAGCAGAAGCAGAGCGAGCCGGAGTCCTGAGAGTCTGTTGGAGGACAGCAGTGGCCGCGAAGGGCCAGCTTAGAATCACTGCCAATGCCATCCTAATTCACAGTGTGCTGGGGCTGGATGGAGGCTCCGGAAGAAGTTTCCCTGGCCGTGAGACCCTTACACCCAGCGCGAGATAGCCTCCGAGCTGAGACAGGAACACTGTGCCAACAGGAACCCTTCCCGCCCTGCCCCCCAGCCCAGACGAGGTAAGCTGTGCCACGTGCAAGACACAGTAAGACCAGTACGGTCAAGGAAAAGGTAAAAACCATTCAGCGTCCACTGCTGGTAGTGGCCCAAGGGACCAGGCACTCGTGTACCCTGCCAGCAGTACCAGAAGCTGGCACAACTCTCCAGGGAAGGAGGTATGGGGACAGACATTTCCAAAACTGTGAAAGCACGAATTGCCCTGAATGGTTTCGCTTGGAACGTAACCTAAAGAAACCATCCAGCCTATAGTCATCACTATGGAAAATGACAAGCAACCTCAACGTCCAGCAGGTCAGTTCAAGTCTGTTCTTGTCCCTTAAGATGGACAGAACACTGTGTAGGCTGATAAAAGGGACGGTTTAGGGAACTTTCAATGACATAGAAGCAACTAAAGTCAGTGCCCCCAGAAGGGGCATGAGCTTGCTAGGTCTTAGTTTCCTCATCACTGAAGTGAGGCCCACAGGGAGAGCCGAAACTCCAGTGTACCGAAACTCCAGTGTAGCAATGCCCATGAGTGAATTAGCTTCCCATCCTCTGCAGCCAACAGAATGCTACTATCAACAGTAAATTTTACCTTCTTTATCCTAACTCCCTGCCTTTGTTACATTGAGCAAATAATGAAGAAAGGAGCCCAGAGAACCAGTGTCCAACCCCTGGCTCCAGGCAGTGGGGAATAAAGTGCTGGGAGGCACGCCAGGTGTGCGTGAGAAGTGCGGGGCTGATGGCGGTGTGCACACACCTGCATCCGCTCAGGTTTAGCTCTACTGCAGTCCTGCTCTTACAGGTAAGTTCTGGGTTCTGGCTTCTGCAAGATGCTTCTCTGGTTTGGATCAGGACCAAATGTCCTGGATGCTGCCTGTGGCTACTCACTCCCAGAGACTTTTTGGCAAAGTCTGTGGCCCCAAATGTCCCCTTCCCGCCCACCAAGACACATACCCAGGAAGTCACAGAGCGGTGGGTCCAGCACCCGGAGGAGCAGCAGGAGCTGCCCGAGTTGTCGCTTCATGGTCTCCTGACTCTCCTCAAAGTTCCCATGCTGTGGGGGGAAGGCCACGTGAAGGGCTGGACCCCGACCCCTGGAAGGGGGCCTGTCTCCCGCCCCTGTTCTGAGCCTCACCACGAGCTCCATGAAGCCACAGAAACACCAGAAGGCATCCACCTCATTCTGAATGACGTAGAGGATTGGAGACAGGAGGTCACTCATGCCCTGGACGTAGCCTAGGAAGACACGGGGGTCAGGGCGCGCCACCCAGGCCCTTGGCTGCCGGGGCAGGCCCCGCCCCCGGCGCCCACCGCACCAAGGTCGAAGTGGTACATGCAGTAGGTGAGGAGGATGTCGTTCAGCAGGCTGAGCCCGGGGTTCTCGGGACCTTCATAGAACTTGTTGCTCCTGTCGGTGCGGCTCACATCTCTCTCTGTGGGGAAGGGGTGCGGGGTGCATGGTGAGAAAAGTAGAGCGAGGGCCAGTCCCGGAAGCATCTGAACACCGGACTGAGGTGCTGTGCTCCCTGCAACCGACGGTCACGAGCCACCCACAGATGGGGAAACTGAGGCCCAGGGGTCAAACCACTTGCCAAGATCCCACGGTGAGTAGGTGGCAGAGCTGGGGTTTGAACGAGCCTGGCTCTCCTCCCCCCCCTACCCCGCCCTCTCCCCGCCCATCCCTACTCGAGGGGGCGGGGCCCCACCTAGCCCCACCCACCGATGAGGCTGCGGTAGCCGTGCAGCAGCGAGTTCCTGCGCTCCTGCTCGGGACTCACGGATTTCCACTGCAGCTTCATGCGGAAATACTCGTCCCTGTGGGCGACAGAGGCCAGGCTTGCAGACTCCCCGCCCTGCCGCCGCCTCGGCCTCAGGGCTCAGGCCTGTCAGGGCCTCAGAGCCCCTCCCTGACCACCTACAACCAAGCAGGCCACCGGGTGGGTGGTCCTGCTGGGGCCCCATGCTTCCCTGTCCTGACACCTCACAGGACACCCTGTGGGCTTATGTTTGAAAGTGTCGCCAAAACTGGACAGAGAGCACCAGGGGTGGGGCACAGTACATATGAGGAACGGAGGAGAGCTCGGCCCCAGGGTTTAGGAAGCGAAGCAGTGAACACTGAAACAGTATGGTGCCAGGAGGGACAAGTCACAGGGGACAAGCCGGGGTACGGCCTGGCTTTCCCCTCGGTCTCCCTCCTGCATAACTCGGTGCCCAGCACGTGGCAGGCCCACAACCATCCGGGAGCGAACCCTGGTGCACACATGTGCTGTGCCAGGTGCCCCGGTGGCCACCGGAACGTGTTGATCAGAAACCTCCTGTTGACTTAGGAAGCCAGGGGGCGGGAGGTCAGGGCCTGGCTGGGAGGGGGCCGCAGCTTCTCACTCACGTTTTCTTTCGCACGTGGGCCTTGTGCTCCTCGGCTGAGCCCTCCCAGCTGAGGTACCCCAGGAGGAACTTCCAGGCCTCCCGCCTCAGGCAGGGGCTCAGACCCTGGGGGGCAGAGCAGGCAGGCAGCTCAGAGGCAACCCCCAGCCACCCGCTGGCCCGGCCCTGCCCAGCCCTCCCCACACCGGCGCCTCACCCCCGAGAACATCCGGGCTCTCAGCTCAGGGACCCGCTGCAGACGGCCCTCGGGGCCCACGTGGCTGGCCCATTCCTCCTCCGTGACCGGGGATGCCCGCTCCACCGCCGGCCGAGGGCCCAGCTCCACCTGCGGGACCACAGGGCAAGTAAGCCCAGGGGCTCGACGGCCTGCCGGAGTCCTGTCTGCGGGGTACCCCGCAGCGCTCCCCAACCCCATCGCAGGCCACCTCAGAGCCCTCTGTAGCTCAACAGACAGTTAACATTTAGGGTGGGAAGTATCTCTGTCCTTGGGTCAGTGACAAAGTCATCCCCAAGTCAAGAAGGGCCCCCCAGTAGCAAAAGGCCCCAGAAGCACAGCTGTAAGCACTTTCTGCAATCGCCTAAGCAACCCGATGAGGTGGTGCCATCATCATCCCCACTTTTCCAAGGAGGAAACTGAGGCCCAGGGAAATGTAGTCATGTGCCCCAGGTGACAGCACAGAGTAGTGGGGTCTGCCCCGATACTCACACAGGAAATGACCTCGAAGCCAGGCTCAGGCTCATCGTCAGGGCCCGGAGGATGGTCGGAGGTGGCCCCCTCCGGGTGTGGCTGCAGAGCGCCCCGGAAGAAGTTGGTCACGCGAGAGAAGCTGCTGAAGGTGGTGGAGTAGGGGTCCTGGAGGAAGCGCTGGGGACAAGGCCGAGGGTGGGTCACAGCTCTGCCCCTTCCCGCCGCACCCTCCAGGGCATCCGCCTGCCTCCCCACGGCGCCCGGGCCTGGAGTGGGGACTCACAGACACCACGTTGGAGCTGTCCTGGTCGAAGAGCTGCAGGTGGTGGAAGGAGCTGCAGAGGGCCGAGGAGTCGTGGGGGAAGACGAGGTACAGGCGGGAGTCCTGCGGGGAACTGCGGGAGGCGTTTGGTGACGTGCAGGTCTGGTCGGGGACCCTGTGTCCTTCCCTCCCCCTCCAGCTGTGGGCCCTGGCTGCCCTCGGGGAAGCCTTCATTGGGCCTGACACCACAACTAGATCCTGGGGCTGGCCGACGAGGTCCTTGCACCTCCCGGGCAGGTTCCTGAGCCAGGTGACTGATTCAGGAGCCGGCCAAAGAGGGGCAGCAGCCCAGGGATGCTGCTGCGATGGGGAGAGATGCTCTCTCCCCACTGGGGCCGTGGCCACGCCCTCCCCCCCCCCCCCGTTCCTGCCCCACCCCCCTACCCCCTCCCCCGCCCCCGCCAGAAGGATCCCCACTCAGAGGGACACCATGGCTCTCTAACACCCTGGGCCCGGGCCCTCCTGGGACTAAACTACCCTTGGACTTGGAGCTTACGTGTGCCAGTCAATTTCCCTTTACTGCCTGGAAATTGGTCCGAGTGGCGTTTTTTTCGCGACTGCGGAGGAACAAGGCCTGGCCTGGAAGGAGGCTCACCTGGCCAAGAGCAGGTAGCGGCTGAGGACGCGAAGCAGGGCACGGGTGCCCCCTCGGTGGAAGTGCAGGGCGGGCAGAGAGCCCCCAGCCTGGGTCACCAGGACCAGATAGGCCCAGCTGAGGCCCGGCTTGGACCGGCGGATGGACTTGAGCTCCCCCAGACTCACCGAGAAGGCCCAGGAGCCCCGGGGGGAGCTGGGCTCTGCCCCTAGGGGAGAGGACGGGGCAGTATCAGAGGCCCGCAGAGCCAGGGGCAGGGCCAGCTTCTGAGAGGCCACTGCGAGCCAACCCCAGGCCATGCAGAGTCCTTCTTAGCTTGCTGGACGAGCAATTAACATTCAGGGTGGGAAGCATCTCTGTCCTTAGGTCAGCGACAAAGTCACCCCCAAGTCAGGAGGGGCCCCCAATAACAACAGGCACCAGGAGCCCTGGGTCACCTCACGTTCCCTTAGAAACACAACTAAATGAAATGAAAGGGGAGCCCAGTGGACACGTGCCTATTCCAAAATCGGCTCCCTGGAGCCTTCAGAGTGAAGACCAGAGTCTGCTGGTCTGTCCCCTGTCCCCTGCCCATCCCCCCTCCAAGCCTGACTTCACTCATAGCCCACACTGGAGCCACGACGAAAGGCTGCAGTTTCCTAGCCACGCCCAGCACCCCACACCAGGGGCCTTGTGCTGGCTTGTCCTCACTGCCAGGGCATGCCCAAGTGTCCCTTAGCACCAGGCTCTGGCCTCGCCCCTCCGTGGAAGGCTTCTCCGCCCCCCAAAGGGGTCAGATGCCTCCTCTGGTGCTCGGTACTGTGTGAGTCCAGGATGGCCTGAATCGCCCTGTCACCCTGTACCTGTCACCCATGGGCTGGGCTCATGCGGAGGTGCCCAAACCAATTAGGGGGCCCAGCAGGGTGAGCAAGGCTGCAAACCCCCAAGACACCAGCCACACTGGGCCTGGCATGGGGACAGACTGCACCCCCATCCACCCTCCTGGGACTGGAAGGCTAGTACTGGATGGCCACCTTGCCTATGGGCAACAGAGCCCAGGGAGCCATGACCACTAAGGTCAAATGTGTCTCCACCTGTACTTCCCACCGCTAGGGCACCAGCTCGGCCTACCTCTGGGGGGCTCTGAGTCCTGGGGCCGTGGCCGCACAGTGCTGATGACAGCCCAGTCGGGTTCATAGCCGGGGTCAAAGGTCGGTTCTTCTTCAGAGGTGCAGGGGTCACCCCCACTGGTGTCCTTGGGGAAAGAAAAGAGTGAGGGGCTATAGAAGCAGAATTTCTGGATCGAAGCCACCCTGGAAAGGTAGCCCCATGAACAAAGAGGGAAACCGAGGAGCACGGAGGGCACGGCACTTGCTTGGGGTCACCCGGCACGGCCGAGGGCCGCTGCCTGGAGAGCAGGCACCTGGTGGGGCAGGGTCTCGGGGCTCTGAGTAAGCAGTTAGTATTTGCAGGGGCAACTCGAACCCGAACTGCAATTGGATACCCCGCGTACCCAACAGGACAGCTACGACAAACATGACAGGGATAATGAGTATTGGTGATGACGTGGAGAGACTGGCCCGTCACACTGCTGGCGGGACCGGCAATGCTGCGGCTGCCGTCGGAAAGGCTGGCAGGTCTCCAAAAGGCCAAACATGGAATTCCTCGTGACTGGCAATTCCGCTGCTAGGCATGTCCCCCAAAGAAGTGAATAGAAACATCCACGGGAAAATGTGTGTGTGAATGTTCATGGCAGCATCAATCACGACAGCCGAAAGGAAGAACCAATCCACTGTCTTAAACCGATGAATGAATGAACAGAACGTGGTGGAGGCGCAGGCGGAGTACCGCTCAGTGACGGAGCAAGAACAGACTACTGACCACACTGCAACACGATGAACCTCGAAAGCATCCTCAGTAAAAGAAGCCAGTCGCAAAGGACCACGGGTTGTGTGATTCCACCTGTGTGAAATGTCAGACTAGGCGACTCTATGGAGGCAGAAAGGAGGTGAGCGGTGGCCCAGAGCTGGGGAGGGGGACAGGGGCGCCTGCTAACAGGTCCGGGCTCTCTTACGGGCAGACAAAGCATTGTGGACTTGGACACTGGTAATGGCTGCAGTCCTGTGAATACTGAAAACTGCTGAACTATGCACTCTAAGCGTCTTAAACTTCACCATAAAATTGAGTCCTGTGGTAAGTGAATTCTAACCTAAGGAGAGAAAAAGCATCTGGCTCACAGGTTGCTATGACAACATCAGGGCATGCGTAGCATGGCGCCGGCAGTGGCTACTCTTACTGCGCTTCAAGCTCAGGAAACAGCAGGGGAAGCCGTGCTGAGGTTAGACAGCAGCAAAAGCCGATGGTAGGAGGACAGGGAGGGGACAAAGTTTGTAAGGACTGCAGAGACCCAGTCTGTTCACAGCTAGTGTGCCTTCTTGTTCGGCAAAGTCCAGCAAGCTAGAAACTACACTTCCCAGGCTCCCTTGCAGCCAGAGTACCCACTGGGTACAGGACGGGCTACCAAACAGATCCACTTGATCTGGAAAGCAGAAACCAGGGAGGGCAACTTCCTGCCACTGGGGCTGTATGTGGCTGGCAAGCGAGAAGACACATCTCCGTCTTCATCCTCCCACATGTGGGGAAACCACCGGGGCAGCAGTGGGGACAGCTCAGTCCCTAGCCCAGTCACTAGCTCAGTGGGGGCTGAGAAGCAGCGCTGAGGGCAGTGTTCTTGAACTCGACAGCTCCCATTACAGTCCCATTCACCACAGCCATCATTCTGGCAGGGGCGGTGGTTCCCCAGGCAGGTCCCCTTCCTCCAGCCCTGGCAAAAGCCCTGTAAGCCTCCACTTCTTTGCA
The DNA here is from genome assembly GCF_014176215.1 of Rousettus aegyptiacus. NCBI lineage: Eukaryota > Metazoa > Chordata > Mammalia > Chiroptera > Pteropodidae > Rousettus > Rousettus aegyptiacus. Next base: position 46,126,085 of record NW_023416289.1, on the reverse strand, counting down.
TTTAACCCCTTGCTGCTTAAACTTGCTGCAGTGTGCATGACTCCTGCAGCGGACCCTGTGTGATTAGAGTCATGAAGCTGGGAAGACCCCAGCTGTGGGTCTCCCCAACAGCCATCTCTGCTGCTGCTCCCAGGGCCCCCACCGCAGACACTGGACTCTCCCTATCACATTTCACTTGCCCAGCCGTCCCTGCAGTTCTGAGTGGCCCACGGACCAACTCTGGCCAGTGGGAACTGAGAGGACCTCAGTGGGGAGTTTGAGGAAGAGAAATCCCCGATAAAAAGGCACCTACAGGAGTGAACACCCTATCCAGGCGAGCGTTTGGGTGCTGTCAGGGGAGGACATGGTGTTCCGAGCTGTGTGAGTAAACTATGGCCACTAGGGGAGGGCCAAGGACCGGCAGGGACACTTGTCCACGAGACTGCCGAATCAGTGCTGGCAAAGCCATTTCCGCCCTCTGTGTTCCGTGACATGAAGAACTCGATGATTCTGCCTTGTTAATATTAGCATGACTGGCCAAATGTCTGCAGCTCTCTGCCTTTTCAGCACATGGTGGGGTCACAGCCACTGAACCCCACTGGGTGGCAGAGCCATATAGCTAGCCCTGGCCAAGGGGCTGGGCTGCGTCACCGCCAGCATGACCTGTTTCATCACTGGATGAGACCTTTCCCTCCGCCACAAGGAATGGCGACCTGTCAGATGGTGACTGCTGTGGTATGACACGTCCTTGAGTAATCATTATGAACACAGCTCCCTGGCCAACGTGTAACACATGAACAAAGTGAGCAAAGATAGTCAAAAAGGCCAGCGTTCCAGACAGCCCTGAGGATCGACAACACGAGGATAGCAGAGCACACGTGGAAGAAAATGGGGTCACTGGTGACGCATGACCTTGTACTGCTGACTTCTGGGCTCTTCGAGAGGACAGAAATGAGCTTTCATCTTGCGTAGGCCACCATCATTCCTATTTTTATCACGCACGGCCAAATGCAACTGCTAACCGAGGCAGGGGGCATGTGGAAAATCTCGTTTTCTGATGAGGACAGAGATGTGACTGGCACCCTGCCTGCCCCCATTCTTCCTGCCTTAAATGAGGCAGATGCAATGGCTGGAGCTGAAGCAGTTATTTAAAGGCCAGCAGGATCTCAGTGACTCAGGGTCTGGCAGCAGACCCAGGGCTCGTGGGGTCTCGTGAGATGAGAGGAACAAACGCGCTTGCTTTGCCTGTCATCGGTCTGGTTTTCTGCGCTTTGGAGCCAAACATGCTATGACCGCGCATGCACCCTTTCTCCTGAAGCCCACCTCAGTGGGTTCCTGCTACTCAAAAGTAAGAGGACTGAAGACAGCGATGTTCTCAAGAAAAGTCCTCAGAATGCCTTCCAGGTTGGTGGAAAATGCAAAACCCTGGCTGCTCCTGTCCCAACCCCTGAGGGGTACACTCTGGAATCCCCGTTTGTACCCCACTAGGTCATCTGAAAGCCCACGACCCCAACTGAAGCTTCGGCCTATCTCCCTGGCCCATCACGCTGGCCTCCTCCCTGCCCTTCTCCCTCCCTGCAGCCCTTGGGCCAGCGCCGACATGCCTCCCCTGCGGGGTGCTTTCCACACTGACACTTTGCTCCTCCCATGGTCAAGGTCCAAGTTCTAAGCCTAGTGTTTCAGGCCCAACCATCTTTCTAGCAAATCCCTCTGCAGAGAGGTCCCACTTCCCCGGAAACACACTTCCTCCCGAATTACCCTCTCCCCCTCCTCACCTTCAGAGTCCCAGCCCAAATGCCCACCCAGGAAGAGAGGAGGCTCCAGAATCAGGGTCTGGTGGGTTCAAACTCGAGTTCCAATGCCTCCTACCTTTCTATGACCTCAGAAAAGGGGCTTCCTATCATTGTCCCTCCATTTCTCACAGACAGAACGTGGGTCAGGGCTTAAGCAGGGCCTTGGCCGGAGTCACTTCTGGGCGCCAGCACTGTCCAGCACAGTGCCTAGCAACGAGAATCCTCAGGAGCCCACTGGCACTAAGAAGGACACGGTCCTGTACTGGGAGAGGAAGGTGTACCAGCGAAGTGGGGAAGTCACCCTGGCCAGGTCCTGTTTCCTTTCGCAATGTGATGGCAAGATGGCCCCAGGAAAATGCCACACCTCTTTAAGTTTTTATGGGTTAACAGCCCATGGAACCCAAATCCATGGGCTGAACTGTCCTTTCATGTCCTAGCAGGGCTCCCCCAGAAGGCAGTGGGAGTGAGGGGGCAGCTGTCTCCATGGCCAAGAACTTCATGGTGTCTGCTTCCGCTCCGTTAATGGGCATCTTCACCCCTATCTTACAGAGAGGAGGAAACCAACCAGGGTCATGCCTGTGCCAAGGATAGTTTTGGGATTGTACCCATCTTTTTAAAACGCCTTCCAATGCCCAGACTAGAGAAACAGTAAGTGGAGAAGGGAAGAGCAAGGGAAGCTTACCTTCCTGGAGAAAAGGATTTGGGTGGAATCTCCAGCCTCCTCTATGGGAGCCCAGTGCAGGAGGACGTCATTGTCCTGCGGAAGAAGGGAGGGCTTAGAAGGGCTCCCCTCTTAACTCTCTAAACCGTATCGCCAAACTTCTTCGTTTTGGACCCTCAGCCTGAGAGTGCCCCATCTCTCTTTCCAGCCCCTACCCCCAGTCTTAAGGTCCCATCACTGACAACCAGACCAAACTGCCACAGATGCCGCCACCATGCCGCTCTGGGCCCGCCCAAGCCCTTGTTCCCTCCCGGCGCACCTTCTCCACAACACGGATGACTCCGGAGATGAGGGAGTCCGGGTCTTGGTGCTTCTTGGCACTGGTGTGCAGGTACACGCCTTTCTTCTCAAACACCACCTGCGGCCCGGACCAGTGAGGGGCGGGGCCCAAGTGCAGAAAGACACCCGAGGGGCGGGACCCGGGAGGGAGCCAATGGGAATGGACTCGGGGCGGGGCCCAGGGAACCCTTACTTCGGGCACAACACCCGGAGAGGTGAAGCCTGAACGCCGGCCCTGCGTCCGAGTGGTGGGGGGCGGAGGAGGGAGGGGAGAAAGGAAGAGGGTGCATTCCAAAAGGGGCGGGGCCCAGAGGAGTATCTCCCCAGCCCAGGGGGCGAGCCAAAGACCACGGGTCTTCCCTAGGGCAGTGGAGGGAAAGGTGACAGCGCGTTCATCAGGGACATAGTGTGTTTGCTAAGGATCGGCCTGGCTCTCAGAGCTCCGGCACGGCCTGAGGGAAAAGCAGGCCGCCGGAGCGGGGCGTCTCATACAGACGGGAGCGAAAGAATGCGTCCTCGCGGCTTACCCTGTAACCGGCTCCCTCCATAGCCGCGGCCGAAGCCCCACTGCCCCGGCTCCCTCCCTTTCCGGGTCAACGAGCCGTCACGTCCGGATAGGAGACTCCCCTCAACCCTGAACAGTGGTAGCGTCCTTATCTATTCTACAACAGGAGTGGGTGTAACCATCTTTCAGAACGGGGTGGTTGAAGTCGAACCACGAGACATGTCACATGGCGCAGACCCTGAGGGTGGAGCGTGCCTGGGAGGGTGCGCAAGCGCAGTGCTCCGGTCCCGGCCACGAAGTAAACAAGGGGGAGGGCCCAAAGGTCCCACCCCCTCGCCCAATTTTTCCACATGGTATACTGGCATCGAAGCCAAAAAGCAGCCATCTTGCTTGAGGGCACGACAGAAGCCGGTCAGCAGCGGCCATGTTAATGTGGGGCACGACAGCGAGAGTTTGGGGAAAAAACGGACAAAGGAAAAGGTGAGAGGAACTGTACGTCACAAGAGGCCCTGAGGGACTTGGGTTAACAGGATGAGCCGTCAGTCTCCCCGGAAACAAAGCGGTCCCAGACGAATGAATGAGTCCCAACCGAAAGGAAGCGGTCTGAGGCGCCATACTGAAGTTGGGCAAACCGAAGCAAGAAAGGCTGCCATGTTGGATCTTTGCCAGTCTTGGTGCTTAAGTGGGATAGGCTGGAGGATCCATGTACACTATGGGCAAATGATGTCGAGATGGCTGCCATGTCATTAACGGGCACTGTGGAAGGGGTTGATTATTAATGAGGGACGTCAGGGCGCTTAAATTCGATTACAGTGGTCTCGAATGTGTATTACACCTGCTATATTTCTTGGGGTTAAATAAATATGGTCTAGGTTTGTTTCCGAGGAAGCCGAAGCCATCCCCCATCTTTCTTATGGCCACCCTGCCTGTCGCCATTGGCCCACTGTGACCTGGTGAAACCCCTGTGGCCGCCATCTTTGTCTCGGGCGGTCCCAGTAAGGGTGGAGTCTGCAGCTTGTAGGTGGGTCAACTACGCGGAAGTGACGCAAGTCGCCGCCATGTCTTTTGAGGGCGGTGACGGCGCCAGGTCGGCCATGCTGGCTACGGGCACGTGAGTGGAGGCGGCGTTGTGAACCACGGTGTGGGGAGGATTTCGCTGTCCCGAGCAGAGGGGCGCAGGGAGGGCAAGTTGCTCGCGGGAGGGGTATGGCCTGCGTAAATCAAAGGGGAGAGATCGCCCAGCGACCTCACGCTGAGCGGTAGAAAGGGGTCGCTGGCGGGAACCGTCGTTTCTCACCCGAGGCAAATCCTAGACAGCCTTACTTTCCGGTCTCCAGGCCCCTTAGGATCCTTACCTTGACCGTGGACCATGTCAGTAGGGTCGAGGGGTTGCATGGGGGGTCTCGGGGCGCCCCTCACCCGTCCAGAGGCGGGACTTCCGGTTCTGCTCCCTACCTGGGCGGGATTTCCTGTTTTTTTTTTCTTAGAGGAGTGGGTCTTCTCTGGCCCCCGGGAGAGGTGGGGAGGTCTCTGAGCCGTGGAGGGAGACCCCAGACATTCACCCCGGCCCCGGCTACGGAGTGCATCCTCGAGTTCCTCCTACCTTGGAGATGGGCTGGGGTCGGGGGCACTTCCATTTTGACAGGTAGTTGGAGGGGGTCTCCACTTGCATCCCTCATTCCCTGGGGGACTTTTCCTCTTTCCCAACCTCTTAAGAGGCCACTTTATCTCTCCCTCCCTGTCCCGTGGGGGACAGGTCTCACCTCCTTTTCCTCCTAATCTTAAAACTCCTCCATCTGTGGGGAGGGGGCCTTCCATTTCTTAGCTCTTTGGAGGTTGCAGGACTTCCCCCAGAAACCAAAGGGGCAGAAGACTCCCCAGGGCTTGGTTATTCTCCTCTTGGGCAGCAGACTTATGAGAGCTCCCAGGCTTTGGCGGAGAGGTCTGTGTGAGTCGTCCTCTTCTTTTTTGCCATGGTCTTGGGGATGGGGAGACCCTCACCTGTATTTCACTCTTTGGATCCCTATGGCTACCCTAAGATCTAGGACTGAGAGGAGTTTAATCCTTGTGTCCTAAGGAAGTAAGAGCCTCAGGTCTAGCACTGCTGGGCTGTGTGACCTTGGATTAGTCATTTCCCTGCCCTGTCATCATAGGGGAAGGAGTCAAGGAGTAGCCGTGAGACCCTGAGCACCTCCCAGTTCTGTTAGGTTTCAGAGTCTGGCAGACTGCGGTTTCAGTCTCACTTCTGCCCCTTCTCGCCGTGTGCCTTTGGGCCAGTGCCTTAAGCTCTCTGAGCCTCACTTTCCCCTTCTGGACTAGGAAGTCATAAATCTTTCCTCACGACGTGGGCAGGAAGGCATTTGGGATTCAGAACAGGCTCTGGCCCTAGACTTCCAGGTCCCTCTCCTCTCCAGCCGTCTGACCCTGGTCAAGATACTGACCCTCCCTGGGTCTCGGTTGTAAGGATGTGGGGTGGTAACGGCCCCTCCCACATAGGGCTACAGAGAGTGGGAGGAGAATGTCGGTGACACACTCAGGTCCCTTCCTAGCTCTTGGGAAGTGTGGGATCAACTTGCTATGGGGGACTGTCAAGAAAGGTGCTGTTTGTGCTGCTAGTCCGTGTGCCTTCTGGCAGGTGCTTCATCCCATGAGCTTTAGTTACCTCCTTTGCGAGGTAACAGCTCCGCCCTTTGTGGGTCAGATAAGAAGAGGTGAGATGACAGATGTCAAGTCCCTGCACTGAGTAGGTGCTCAGCAAACGCCGGCTTTGCCTGCAAATTGGAATTATTACCGTGACCCTGGTTAGCTGGGTCACAGCCCAGCTGGCATCCTTCCAATGATGAGGTGCCCACTTCCTTCCCAAGGAGGCTCCTCGGCTGACCAGCAACCCTGGCTCAACCTCTCTGCTTTACAAGGGAAAGAAAGGGAGGCACAGAGCGGGCCAGCGAGTGGTCCAGGGTCACAAAGCAGGTTTGAGACAGGACAGCAATCCAGCCCATGTGACTTTTGCTCTCCTCACCTTGTAAGGAAAGGCGTCCAGCAGATAGCTTAGGGCACACCTGTCCAGTTCCCTGGCCTTGGGTTGCTCACAGTTGAACAGAAGAGGCAGACAGAGGTACGACTGTTGCAACCTCAAGTGACCCGGGCGCTAATGGAGGTAGCCTGGGGCATTGTGGATCTAGGGAAGGCACCCGCTCCATCCCCAGGGGTCAGGAGTGACTTCCAGAATAGCTTCTATAAGGATAATCTTGTAGGAAGGACAGAGAGATATGTCCTAGAATGGGGGTGCCTCAGATGTTGGGGGAGCCTCTGGGGCATGGTGGAGGCTGACCCAATCTAGGGGGTGAGGGAAAAAGTGACAAGGAAATGGAGGGTAAGTGGTCCAGGTATGGGGGAGTGGGGGGACCTTGACCAAAAGCCTCAGGCTTCAGAAGTCTGGAAGGCTGTGAGGTCCAGGGCAGGGCCAGACCATGTGGGCCCTCCGGGGCCAAGCCGAGGGGCTGTGACCCATCTCGGGGATGCTGTGGAGGGGCAGGGTCAGCTCCGGGTGTAGAAGGGCCCTTGAAGGGCTACATGCTGGGAATAGGCTAGGATGAAGGTCAGGGCGGTACAGTCCAACAGAATAGAATGCCAGCCATGCATATAATTTCAGGTTTTCCCAAGGCCATATTAAATAAGTAAAGAGAAAACAGATTTACGTTCACTTTCACTGTACATTTTATTTAGCCAATACGTCTCAGACATTATTTCAACATGCAATCGCTATCAGATTGCCCAGGAGATACTTACATCTTAGTTTTTTGTGGCCAGTCTTAGAAATCCAGGTTAGATTTCACATGCAGAGCGCCTCTCACGTTGGACCCTCCACCTGTCAAGTGCTCCTTAGTCACCTGTGGCTGGTGGCTCCCCTGTTGGACAGGGCAGGGCCAAGAGGAGAGACCAGGGCTGCGTCCACACCGCGGGGCTTGGGGGTGAGGCCTGTGTGGGGACGTATCCTGGGGAGTGGCATCCAAGCACAGGTAGACACGTGGGGCTGGCTCAGTCAGCCCAGCCTCAGCCCCCTCTGTCCTGCTCTGCCCTGCAGGGCGCGGATGGCGTCGGGGCGCCCCGAAGAGCTGTGGGAGGCTGTGGTGGGTGCCGCCGAGCGCTTCCGGGCCCGGACAGGCACGGAGCTGGTGCTGCTGACGGCCGCGCCGCCCCTGCGCCCTGGCCCCTGTGCCTACGCGGCCCACGGCCGTGGCGCTCTGGCCGAGGCTGCCCGCCACTGCCTCCAGGACATAGCCCTGGCCCACAGGGCCGCCGCCGCCGCCCGGCCCCCCGTGGCCCCACCTGCACCACAGCCGCCCAGTCCCACACGGAGCCCGCCCCAGCCCACCCTCGCCAGGGAGGAAGATGAGGACGATGAGGACGAGCCGACAGAGACAGAGACCTCCGGGGAGCGGCTGGGTGTTAGCGATAATGGAGGTGAGAGGCACATGGGGTGGGGGCTGGGGTAGCTCTCAGCCCAGCAAGGTGCCTCCGATGTAGGTTTTCCCGAAGGGGTGGGACTTGTCCATCTGAGCCCTGAGCTTCTGTGGCAGCTGAACTCTCACAGAGCCTGGGGGCCAGGCTGGCTTGCCTGTGGCTTGCTGTGTGACCTTAAGTGAGTCATTATACCTCTGTGGGCCTCAGTGTCTTTACACCATGTCCTAGGGACCCCCTGTGCTGGAAGGTGCTGGGCACCGACACAGAGCCAGCTTGGGCCCTCTTCCTGTGGGACTGCGGTCTGGCCAGCGAACTGGAGTCCCATGATGAGGCCCGTTGCAGGCTGTGGGTTGGGAGGGGGCCATCTGGGCTGGAACGTGAGCAGAACCAGAGTTATGTCCAAATCTGGGTGCCTGATGCCCATAAGAACAAAGACGGGCGTTAAGGGGAGTCAGGGATGCAAGTGACAGCTGAAGCCAGGGGGGGAGGCAGCTGGCAGTTTGGGGGAGAATCTGTAGGCTGGATACTTCCTAGAGACTGGACTGTAACATTAGGGCTTTGAAGAGTGAGTAGGAGTTTGAGAGAGCATGATAAATAGCAGATACTCACTTGTTATTGTTGTTACTGAGGGCTGGCTTCCTCCTTGTTGCTGAAGAAAACCCATGTAGGGTCAAGGGCACAGACTCTGGAGCCAGGTGGCCTGGGTTCAAATCCAGGTGACACCACTTAACTAGCTGTGGGACTTTGGGCAAGTGGCTTAACCTTTCTGTGCCTCCAAGTCCCCACTTATCACAGACCAAAATCATCTCATCTTTCTCTCAGCCTGTATTTTCCTGTTCAGCCAGTTGCTTTCACCTAAGGGTGTAACAGATGGAACTGGATTTGTGTCTGCCAAACCAGAGGCAGAGGGAATCATGGTTCTAGAAGCCCCATGACTTGCAAGGGGCTGGCCAGAGCGGGCAGCAGCAGTAGCTGGAGTGTGGAGGTGACTCTGACTGGCCTGGGCCTCAAATGCCATCTGCAGGGCTCTTTGTGATGGATGAGGACGCCACGCTCCAGGACCTGCCCCCCTTCTGCGAGTCAGACCCTGAGAGCACAGACGGTGAGTGTCCCAGGCTCTGCCTGTGCCCCGGGTGGGGGAAGGGGGGGACTGGGACAGAGGCAGAGACAGAGGCTGAAGTCCACCATCTCTCCCAGATGGCAGCCTGAGTGAGGAGACCCCTGCTGGCCCTGCAGCCTATTCAGTGCCCCCGGCCTCAGCCCTGCCCACACAGCAGTACGCCAAGTCCCTGCCTGTGTCCGTGCCCGTCTGGCCCTTCAAGGAGAAGAGGACAGAAGCACGGTCATCGGATGAGGAGAATGGGCCGGTGAGGGGCAAATGGCAGGGGTTGGGGCGGGGGAGTGGCAGGAAGGGCTCAGAGCCACCTCCTCCAGGAAGCCCCCAGGCATAGATGCCACATTTCACAGGGTTAACCCTTTCCCCCACCTCACCAGGTATGTTCTTGGGTCACAGCCATGCAGGCCCAGCTCCTGCAGCCCTGTGCCGTGTCCTCGCGCCTTGTAGACAACGCCTCCCTTCATTTCCTGGGGAAGCTCCATTAATACGTGCTGCTGGCAAGGCACAAGGATTGTGGTGTCCCCTTCAGATGGGGAAACTGAGGCTCAGAGGGGTCCAACCCCCTTTTGTCCCCACCCTGAATATTCCTGGCCACTCGTGGATTTCATCTCATCCCATCTTGTCCTCGTTGCTCCCACGTGATTTCACATATGCAGTTCCTGGACTGGCCTGGGTAGGTCCTTCCCGCCCAGCACGGACACTCTCTGAAGCACAGGGAAAACTGAGTCACCGAGCGTACACGTGACTTCTCCAAGACCACAGCCTGGAAGGGGCAGAGCTGGCAGTGGGCCCCAGCTTCCTTTTGTAAGGAGCTGTGAGCTCCATGGAAGGAAGCCTTGTGTCCTGTGGACCCCCCTTGCTCTCAGGCCTCAGTGTCCTCATTCACAAGCTGGCAGGGCCCATCAGCTGCCGCTGTCCCCACTCACCTCTGCTAGAAACACAGTTACTTCACTGAATGTTTGAGTCCCACGCGCTCAGGTCCAACTTGATGGCCTGTCCCATTCTGCTGGGGGCTAGGCCAAGCTCAGGGTGACAGGGTCTAGGGGGAGTGACGCTAGGTGCCGGGCAGCAGGTAGAATGACAGGAGCCTTCTTGGGTAGAAGCCAACACGGGGAGGGATCCTTTCTGTAGGGCACGGGCAACCTGATAGCTCATCTTTCCTCAGTAGTCACTGTGTCCTGATTTTCTCAGACCCTGTCATTGCAGAATTGTCAGAGGGGGAGACACGCCTTCTGCAGGGGGGCGAAGTCCCTGTGGACAGCTAGTGGGTGGCAGAGGCCTGACTGGCCCACGACCATCCCAAACCCAAATCCTTTGACGTGAGACTTTCTGGGTGTATGTAGCTTCATGGTCAGCGGACAGGCAGCACTTACGCTGTGTGACAAGGAACTGGAACGCAGCGGGATGGGCAGCTGTGCTTGTCCCTAAGCCTAGGCCAAGAAGGGGAGAAGTGCAGAAGGCTTCTTGGAGGAGGTGGTGTTTGAGGCGGGTAAGGGGGTCCTATATGTAGCAAGACTGGGGTAAGGGGCTTCTGGGCAGGGGCATCCCAGGGGTGAAAGTGCTGGGGGGGGGCCTGGTGCAGGCGCTGGATGCGGGGTGGGGGCCGCTGCGGGTGCTGACCCTGTCCCTGTTGCCGTCCCCGCAGCCCTCCTCGCCGGACCTGGACCGCATCGCGGCGAGCATGCGCGCGCTGGTGCTGCGGGAGGCCGAGGACTCCCAGGTCTTCGGGGACCTGCCGCGACCGCGGCTCAACACCAGTGACTTCCAGAAGCTGAAGCGGAAATACTGAGGCCCAGGGAGGCCCCAGCGTCCGCCCCGTCCCACACTACACCCCCGCCCCGCCCCCGGGGCCCGCCAATCTGAGTTAGGGCCGGGACCGGCCTCCCACGTCCCCTGGGGCCCATGTCTGACGAGTCCCAGCCAATTCCCGCCACCCTTGCAGCCCTCCACACCCATCTGCGCCGAGGAGCGGGACCTATACAGTTTCCCAAAAGGGTCTGTCGCCTCTTTTTCTGCCCAGCGACAGGTTCTTTCCGTTAAGGGATCGGCTCGCTCCCGGATCGGCTTGGCTAGTTCTAAGCCCTCAATGGGTCGAGTCTATTGTTTTCCGCCTAGCGACAAGAGGTTTGGTCGCGCGGCATTGGCTCCATCCTTGAAAGAGCACAGTCGAGCCCCAGGATTGGGTGGTGGCGCTCCACTTCAGTCTGGTGAATGGGCAGCTCATTCGTTTGATTGGCTCGAACCCTGTAAAGGTCTTGGCCAATCTCCCAAGCCACCAGCCGCCCTTAGTGAGTTCCCCTACCTGATTGGCTCCGACCTCAGGGGCGTGGCCGAGCCCTCCTGGGCCCAGGATTGGCCTGCGGCCTTAAATTTACGTTCTTTACACTACTGGGTCTGAGGTTTTTACTAAGTCCTGACAACTGGTCCCTCTGGCCCCCTCCTCAGGGATGGCCCGATTCTGTCCCTCCGTCTGACACTCTCAACTGGTTCCATCCCATAACATCCTGCCAATCAAAGCCCGTCCTTGCATCCAGGACGATGCCAGCTCCTGCCCCTCTTCCCTCACCCCCACAGGTGCCTTAAAGGGCCCTTCTCCACCCAAGGTGGGGAGGAGGGGCCCTTACTCTCCGGCCCTGATGTGGGGGAGAGAGTGGGGAGTGGGGAGCGCGAGTTGGGAGGGCTGCTCTGAGATTAAAGGGTTTTACCTCTTATCAAACGAGCATCAGGTGTGTTGTGGATGTTCGACAGTCTTTCCAAAGCCGAATGAGCAGCTCATGGATTCTTAGTGCAAAGCTGGGAGGCGCGATTGTTGTCCCCCTTTGACAGATAAAATGAAGCATGGGGTGGGCGGGAGGCTTCCAGCCCTGTGCGACCGTGGACCCCCAATCTTCTGGAGGTGATGGCGGGGAGGGGGGAGAGTGAGTGTTGAGATCAGAATGTTTTCTAAGCAGTCAGTCACCTGAGCCCATAGTCCCCAGTAAAGCTGAGGCCGCAAATTTTCTGCCATAAGACACCTGGAGGCGAGGGAATGAGTGGCACATGGCCCCCATGTTAGAGCTAGGTCAAGGTCAAGTAAACGGCCTCATCGGACAACCATGAGAGGAATGGTAACAATAGGCAAGACTTAAACAGGGCCAACTACCACTCAGTTTTATAAATTATTTAAATGTATTAATTCCTTTGACCTTCCTAGTAACCCCACGATGAGAAAACCGCAGCATCCAGGGTGGGGTGCTTTTCAGGCGGGGGTTTCTTCGACTGACAATGATCCTCAAATGGGAAAGAGAACTTCCCGCCGTTAACTATTTCCAGCAAAGGAAATGAAAATTAGAGTTCAAAGTGGAAAGAATGTGGAGCGGAGGGCCCTGCCCTCTATTGGCCTGAGCCTCGCACTGCAGCAAGAGAGATGAAGGTCAGAGCTGCGGAGGGACTGCAGGAGCCTGAGGCTTGGAAGGGGCGGGGCTTCCGCCGTGGGGGGCGGTGGCCCCGCCCCCTCGCGTAGGACAAGTCATTTCCGTCCGCCGAAAACCAGAAAGCCGCCGTCAGAGCTGCCGCGGGGCCGGAGCTCCCTGGAAGCGGCGAGTGAGCCGGAACGGTGGGCGCTGGTGAGCGCGGGCCCGGGGCGGGAGCGCGCGGAGTTCTCAGCCTTTGCTCTGGGAAGTAAGGGTCCCGACTCCCAGAGGACGGAGCGGAACGTCGTCACCTGGGAAACGGCGGAAGCCCAGGGTGGCACGTGGATGGGATTCCCTCAGCCTTTCCCGGATGCAGGAAGTTCCTGGTGGAGGGGACGAGAGGAGGCTGGACTTCCTGTAGCAATCTGAGGGCGACCGGTCACTCAAATCCATTTCTTATTTGCCCTTAGGCCGGTGCCCAGGATGGCGGACTTGGGGACCCAGGGCCGCCTGTGGCTGGAGAGTACCCCTGGGGGACCGCCCCCCATCTTCCTGCCCTCGGACGGACAAGCCCTGGTCCTGGGCCGGGGACCCCTGACCCAGGTTACCGACCGGAAGTGCTCCAGAAGCCAAGGTAGGCAGGGGCGGGGCCTGAGCTGCAGGTGTGCGGCGTGCTTCCGGGGTGGGAACACAGTCTTTGGGAAAGATGGACCCGTCGGTTCAGTGAGGGAGATAACTTGGCCACCAGTCGATATTGCGTGGTGCATCCATTCCTGAAGTTGGCAGGTGCCCTCTGGGGAGCCCAGGAAGAGAAAGGCTGCGCCTCACCTGGACCTAGCAGGGGGAAGGAGACCGAGCCAATCCCGAGACAGTTGTCACTGGGGATTGAACACGCTCACAGGCCACCGTGAAGGCTTGAGTCGGGCCACGACTCTCGTCAAAGAGAGCGCCGATGTCATGGAGAAAAGTACACGTTGCCAAGCCAGGATGGGTGGCGATGGGCTAGCTCCAAGCCTGTGCCCAGCCACACTCCTCGCCAAAGAGAAGCCAGTTCTAGCCTGAAAAATGCCCACCCCGCCCCTAAGCGAGTACTAGTGCCCTAAGGCCTTTCTTTGGTTACTGGTTGTCAGTGAGTGAGCCAGTACCATTTAGAGATGAACCGCTTTCTCCCCCTGAGTGGCTGCTGTAGCATCACTCTGTGGCCTGAGGCTGGCCATGCTTCCCAGTAATGAGGGAAGCAATCAGACAGGGATGTGGATCCTGACTCCACCCTCTCTCACCCCTCAGTGGAACTGGTTGCAGACCCTGAGACTCGCACCGTGGTTGTGAAACAGGTACCAGTCCCTCAGCAAGGCCTGGAGCTGGGAGGGGAGGGGACTCTCAACCCAGCAGGGAACAGGCCCACTGGGAACATCTGGCTGGAAAGGAAGCAGGTGTGGCCAGTAAAGCAGGTGTGTGTGTGTAGAGGGGTTTATCCATGGTTAAATTGGCTGAGACCTGGCCCCTGTAACTTCCAAAGCCCTGATTGGTGGGATACAGTGAAGAGGTGGGGCAGAGAAGCCTGAATGGCAGATGGAGAAAGGCAAGTCCTTTCCCCAGCTAGTTCATTTTGGGTTACAGCTGGGGGCAGCACCAGGTGCCAGCTCCTCTCTCTCTCCCTTTGCAGCTGGGAATTAACCCCTCAACTGCCGGGACCCAGGAGCTGAAGCAGGGGTCTGAGGGCTCTCTGCAGGTGGGGGACACACTGTATTTAGTCAATGGCCTGCACCCGCTGACCCTGCGCTGGCAAGAGGCCCACATTCCAGGATCCCAGGCAGACACCCCACCCGGAACCCCTCCAGGGGTCCTGAACGAGAAGGAGGAGGAGGAGGAAGAGAATGTTCAGCAGAAAAAGCAGATGCGGAAGTCATCCCCCCACTGGGAGAGCTTTGAGAAGCTACTGGTGTTCACAGCGCCTGGGGTGAAGCCCCGGAGCAAGGTGAGGGCCAAGCTGGGGGCTGAGGGAGGCATCCCAGACTGGGAACTCAATCCTGAATTGGCCGTGTGCCCCTGGGCAGGTCACTCAACCTCTCTGAGCCTTCACTTACTCTCCTGAGAAGTGGCCCTGATGACAGATTTAGGGGCTGTCTTAAGCCCCTGGGAGAATTGACATGTCAGCTCCCACCTGGCCTTTGGTAACCACCCTGTAATCATAGCAACAATCGGGATCATTTTAGCAGGAGCTATTATGATGAGTGTTTCTTAGGTCCAGAGACTCGTGTTCAGATGCTGTTATAGCACATTCCCCGAGACTCCCTTCTCTCCTCCCGTAAAATGAGGGATCCACGGGAGACGTGGGCAGAGCCCGATGTACACTTAGCACATGCACAAAACTTAGCTCCCATTTCACTTGTGTGGTTATTGTTAGTCCCTTGAGGCGGAGAAGCCGGGAGGAGGGTGGATAGGGTATGAGCGCGTTTTAAGGATGGGAATACTGAGGGGCTTAGGAGAGACAGTAAAGGCAGGGATGCATCCTTGCCATGCCTGTCCTTACACAAGACATCCAGGGGGCCAGTGGTCATAGTCCCCGCCTCCCGGGGTTGACATGACCCAGCCTGCGAATGAGTGGTCAGAACTGTCACTCTGCTCTTCCTCTTTTTTTGGTGATATCAGGTGGCCGGCTTTGATCTGGATGGAACCCTCATCACCACACGCTCTGGGAAGGTCTTTCCCACTGGCCCCAGTGACTGGAGGTGCTAAGAGGCAGGTGAAGGGGGTGAGTGAGGCCACTCCTGGGCCCCAGGTCACCTTGCTGCTTCCCCTGCATCCTAGGATCTTGTACCTAGAGATTCCGCGTAAGCTCCGGGAGCTGGATGCCACGGGCTACAAGGTGTGTGCATGCACATGTCCTCGGGTCCCGGCTGTGGGGAAGGCAGGCAGGGTGAGGGCACTTAGTGACACCCGTCTGCTTCCCAGCTGGTGGTCTTCACCAACCAGATGGGCATTGGGCGTGGGAAGCTGCCAGCAGAGGAGTTCAAGGCCAAGGTGGAGGCTGTGGTGGAGAAGCTAGGAGTTCCCTTTCAGGTATGGCTGCCAGGGGGGACAGGGGCTTGTGGGGGAGGACCCAGAGGAAGAGGACAGGGACACAGAGGGGGTGACAGGAACCCCAAGAGGAGAGTCCCAGGGTGGTACTGTGCTGGCAGAAACCTGTCACGAGCAGCAGGTTCTGGGGCCCCGGCAGTTCTCGGATAGTGAAGGTTGGGGTAGCACCCCTGGGTCCGGAGCCCTTGAAGAACTCTGGGTGTCTAAGGAGCTAAGTCAGGGTGGTGTCCGACCCCACCCCGTCCGCAGGTGCTGGTGTCCACACACGCGGGCTTATACCGGAAGCCACTGATCGGCATGTGGGACCATCTGCGGGAGCAGGTGACCAGGTTGCTCCCCCGTGCAGCCCCTCGCCCCCTGCCCGGCCTGCCCCTCCGGGTCATGGTCCTTGGCCACCCTCTCCTTGTCAGCTCTGTCCCCTGGTCCTCGCCTTCCCGCTGTTCAGCTGTCGTGGCCCAGGGTTGGTATGTGAAGCCAGTGTGCTCACGCTGACCACCAGAGTGGTCGAGGCATCAGCCACTGGCTGTCCCTTGCTTGTGTGCACGTTTGTTCTGAAGCTGCACAGCCTGAGCTGATGATACTGGTGAGCGACACGGGCCTGGGGCTCGTGGGCTCTGGGCTGGGGAGCGTGGCTTGCGGTGTCCTCGGCATGAAGCACTAAACGTGGTGGGGGTGGAGCCAGGCGGGTGTCTAGGTTCCAGAAGAGCCTTCCAGGCCAGCGTCCCGGCCAGTGTGGTCTTGTGCCCAGTGTTTATGGACAGTGAGGCTGTGATGCTGGGCCAGGAGGTCCCAGCGAGCAGGGGTCAGATTGTGAGAGGCCCCCTGGGCCAGGCACAGACCTCACTTACTGAGGGTGGCCCCGCCCCCCTGGGATGCTGGGAGGTGGGAGTGGCACCCTCTGGTGGCTCTGAGGGAGACAGACCATGCGGAGGAGGAATCCCTGAGACCCGTGTGGACACGAAGGTGTGAGAAGCAGCCAGAGAGGGTGCCACCAGGGCCTGCTGCTGAGCTGCATGCAGGGATAAGTAGAGCAGGCCCGTCACTTGGCAGCGTCACCCACCCTCTAACTGGCCAGAGCGCATTCTATGGCCTGTGTTTCCTGTCCTTCCCCAGGCCAATGGGGGGATGCCCATCTCTATCGGGGACAGCGTCTTCGTAGGAGGTAAGGGCCTGGGCTGGGGGCAGTGTGTGGCACCCGGTCCCCAGGCTGCTGGTGGAGACCAGGCCGTGTCCTCCACATGTTCCAGATGCGGCTGGACGCCCAGCCAACTGGGCCCCAGGGCGGAAAAAGAAGGACTTCTCCTGCGCAGACCGCCTGGTGAGACCCCCACCCGCCCGCCCGGTGCCCGCACCCCAGGCCCAGCCACACCCTCCTGTCTAACCGGCACCCTCACCCCTAGTTTGCCCTCAATCTGGGCCTGCCCTTCGCCACCCCGGAGGAGTTTTTCCTGAAGTGGCCGGTGGCCAGCTTTGAGCTCCCAGCCTTTGACCCGGTGAGGCCCCGGGCTGGGGCTGGGGCTGGGGCGTGGGACATGGGGGGCTGGGGCGGGCTGAGTCCTCACATCCGCATCCCCCCTCCCAGAGGACCGTCTCCCCATCGGGGCCACTCTGCCTGCCGGAGTCCCACTCCCTCTTGAGCTCCAACCCTGAGGTGGTTGTCGCCGTGGGATTCCCTGGCGGTGAGACACCCTGACTCCTGACCCCTAGAGCTCTGGCCCCCAGGATCCTGCTGAGACTGCCCCATCCCCACAGCCGGCAAGTCCACGTTCCTCCAGCAGCACCTTGTGGCCGCGGGATACGTCCACGTGAACAGAGTAAGGCCCGGCCTCACCACCACCCACAGTCACTGCTGCTGCTCATCATTCCCCGCCCCTCTCCCCGTCCCAGGCCCCTGGCCTCGCTAACCCATGGCCCGCTTTCCATGTGTCCCCCAGGACTCCCTGGGCTCCTGGCAGCGCTGTGTGAGCACGTGTGAGGCCGCTCTCAGGCAGGGCAAACGGGTGGCCGTCGACAACACGAACCCAGATGCTGCGAGCCGGGCTAGGTAGCAGCAGGGTCCTGTGGGAGGCTTTGGCACTGGCCCACGGCCCCTGCCAGCCTGACCCCTTCCGCCCTGCAGGTACATCAAGTGCGCCCAGGACGCAGGTGTCCCCTGCCGCTGCTTCCTCTTCAGCGCCACCCTGGAGCAGGCGCGGCACAACATCCGGGTGAGCGGCCGCACCCCCAGCACCCTCGTCCCCCACCCTCCCCGGCCTAACTGGCCTGGCCTCTGCCCCGCAGTTCCGCGAGATGACCGGTTCCTCTCACGCCCCTGTGTCCGACGTGGTCATCTATGGCTACAGGTAGGTGCCGCCAGGGCGGGCTGGGAGCCCAGCTGGGCCATGACCCCGCCTCACTGCCCTCCGCCAACAGGAAGCAGTTCGAGGCGCCAACACTGGCCGAAGGCTTCTCAGCGATTCTGCAGATCCCGTTCCGGTTGCACGTGGAGCCCCAGCTGGAGCGGCTGTACCGCCAGTTCTCGGAGGGCTGAGGCCGCCTGCCCCGGCCCCGCCTGCCAATAAACACTGTTTTTTGTTAAGCCTGGCCAGCATGTTGCTCGGAATGAGGGCCGGCCCCAGGGGTCCCCAAGCTGGGTGGGCCGGGTACCTCAGGACAAAGCCTCTCCTGCCAAGGGTGAGAATGAGTCTCCCAAGACCATGGCCGCACAAGGACTGGTGGCTTTTAAAAGACTTTATTGGGGAAACATACACGGGTGGGGACTGTCCTCAGAGACATCGCAGGACGCTGTCCTCCATCTCGCTGGGCAGTTGCAGTCTCCAGGGGCCCCTGCTCAGAAGTATCTGACCTGGGGCGGGGGACAGCACGGGGGCCTGGAAGGGGGCTCCCAGCTGCCACTTTCCCCCCTCCATGAGTCTACAGGGACTAAGGGCCTCTCCCTGGGAGGCCTGGAGCCCCAGGTCCCGTTGCTTCCTGGGGGAGGGGGCTGGAGTCTCCTAGAAGGTCAGGGGTCCCCGGAGGGACTGCAGTGCCTTCCTCTCCTCTGCTCTGTCAAAGCCGGGGTCACAGGACTTCTTCCCAGACTCCCAGTGCACCCAGCCCACATTCCACTCGCCTCCCACTCACCGGTCTCAGCAGAGGCCTCGTCTGTGACTCCCGGAGGGGCCTACCCCAGGGGGTGGCCACTAGCCCCCCATCTGCGGGGGAAGCAGCCAGGGAGGAAAGTCAGTGGGGGGAGGGCACAGGTTGGCAGGGCTCAGTGGGGGAACCCGGGCCCCGCCCCAGCCTTACCCCTCGCTGCTGCTGCTCCTGCTCCAGGTTCCGCTGCAGGACCTGTTGCTGGTTGGCAATGACGCGCCGGATGCCGCTGACGAAGCCGCTCTGGTCGTGGGGGATGAGGCCAATGAAGATCTTCTTCTCCGACGAGTACAGCAGCATGAGCACGCGCACCTCGCACGACGCCTTGTAGGAAAAGTGCACGCAGCCGGCCTGGCGGGCACAGGGCACTGCATCAAGGATACTGCTCCTCCCCAAGCGACGGGCTCAGACCACATCGGCCAGCATCCCCCAGACAGCTGGCGCCCCAGAACGTGCCAGAGCCAGAGACGTATCCTACCGGCTCCTTCCCTCTGACCCTGCTACGACTCCCCCATCTGGGGACACAGAGACAGAGGCGCACGGTCAGGGCCCTGAAGCCCAGTGGGCTCTGCAGAGGAGCCCAGGACACAAGAAGGTGCCAAAGCCCCAAGGACACTGCAGTGCCTAGGACAGGGCACCACCTGCACCAGACAAGCAAGTACACGGGCACCCCGAAACAGAGCCTATGGCACGGCCTGCAGGAGCGGCCACAAGCAAACCTGTGCAGAGGCCCCACTGGGGAGACAAGCACCCCATCGCCCTGACCCCATGTGACCCTCAGAGGCAGCTGAGCTAAGAGGCAGAGAAACAGGGTGGCCACTGGAGCACGTGCTACCCATCCATTTCCCTGGCTCCTCCCTCTTCCTGGCCCAAGATCCCCATCCCCATGTCACAGGTGGACCAACGGACGCTGACAACTCAAGGACTCGGGTCCCCAGAGCCAGAAGGGGAAGTGCTGGCCCCGTGTGCATCACCTTGGGAACAGTAGTGACGGGTCTCCAACAGGAAGCCCTTGGGAGAGCCTAGAACATGCCACACGCAAACCGACAGTGACTAGCCGCTGACCTGGGACCTTCACAGGTGTCCCTGAGGCAGCTCTGGGCTTTTAAATGTTTTTTTTAATATGAAAGAAATCTACAGCTAGTCACTCAAGTATACAACTACGTGACTATCATTACCTTAACAGACTTAAGTGAGGTCACCTGGAACCAGGTGTCGCCCCTATGCAGCAGACACCCAGAGTGGACAGTGACGATCATTTCAGAGCCAGGACCCCAAGCCTGCTCACCTCCCATGGAAAGCGAGGCTGGGGGTCCGCTAAGAGCTGGCCAGAAGCTGACATGCCTCCGAGCCTGGCAAGGGCCTTCCGGGGCCTGGGGGTTTCCATGGGAAAACCTGGAGTGACACCACGCGGTGCCCTGTCCCCAGGAAGGGGAATGGGAGGGAGGCAGCAGGTAAAAACCTACACAGATGGTGAGTGCTCACAAGGTCACCAAGACAGAGCAGCGTGGGACAGCCCTGAGGTCAGGCCCTTGCCCAGCACCTAGGCCTCCATTTCCCCATCTGTAAAACGGTCAGGACAGCACAGCCCCCTACGGGAGCTGCGTGGACTGGGAACCAGCACAGGTGTAGACACATGGCAAACGGCATCGCCATGGGCTGCCGTCACCGTCCCCAGCCAGTTGGTGTCGGTGTCCCCCCGTTCATCCTGTGTTTGAACGCCGAGTGGACCAGCGGTCTGTGTCTCCCCTCTCCGCCCCGCCCGCCACCGGCGGCCCCACTCACAAAGCCATTGTCCATGACCCGGCACAGGCTCTTCAGCGTCTCAAGGTCCTTGGTGAAGTGGAACTGCACGAGGCGGGAGGTCCGGAATAGCGGCACCAGGGTGGTCTGCGGGGCAGTGGGCGCCCCGTGAGCCACGCACCCCACCTTCCTGCCCCACGCGGAGCCAGCACCGAGACCCTGGGTTAAATCTCACAAGCCCTGGCCCCCTCACAGCTGGGGTCGCCTGGTGACTGCCCCGCGCTGGGCAGGCCATGGGACCTCTACTGTCCCCCAACCCAGAACGCCCCCCTCCAGCTGGGAGCTTAGGGGACCCTCCTCGGCGACGCGGCCTTCCCTCACTACGCACCAGCAGCTGCTGCGGGATGAGCTGCATGTACAGTTTCCTTGGCCACTGCTCTGTTCTCCTGTGGGCAGGAGGAAACGAGCGTCAGGAGGCAGGTCTCGCTGAGACGCTGCCCCACCCCCAGCCCAACACTCACAGGATCTCCCCCTGGTTCACGTAGACGTGCGACGGCAGCCACCTCTTAGCCCGGCTGTTGGGCTCAGGCCTGGGCTTTTGGGGAGAGAAAGAGGGGAGACATCAGGAGTGGGGGTGCACTGCTCCTAAGGTGCCCTGGGCCACCCCGGGGCTCACCTCCTGCCACTCCATGACTCCGCTCCACGCCAGGAACTTGTTGTTGACAATTTGGACTGGGCCTGCAACACCACCGGGTCCCACCGCCTGTGGGAGGACACAGGTGGGCTAGTGCTCCGGGGGCTTCCATGACACCCCCGTGCTGCACCAGGCCCCACCCATCAGCTCCACACCTGCTGCCACCTGCCTGTCCTGAAGATCCTCGCCCTGGCCTCCTCCCTGTCTAGGCCCATCTCCTTCCGGGACCCTCCTCCAATAGTCCCTCCCACCCCCCAAAGCCTCACTTGCCGGGGCCTAGGGTGTACCTGCTTGCGGGTCGTGATGACCTGCCGGATGGCACTGACAAAGCCACTCTGGTCGTAGGGGATGAGGCCCATGAAGATCTTCTTCTTGGACGAGTACAGCAGCATGAGCACACGCACCTCGCAAGGGGAGATGTGAGGGAAGAGCATGCAGCCCGCCTGCAGGGGGTTGGGGGGGGGCACCGGGAGGTCAGGGGCCCCAGAGCACTGCCAAGGGGTCCGAGTCCCCCACTCCCATCACCCAAGCCTGCCTGTCTCAGGACAGAGGTCCTGAAAGCCAGCCCCGTGGTCCCACGAGAGGCACACTCAAAACATGTCCCCTCACAGGCATGTGAACGGGCACCTTGGCACACCCACCCATGTACATGCGCTCAGGGCTGGGGACTGGGACCCGTGCTGGAGTATGGGGTCCTGAGGGCTTCATCTCCCACCACCCCCGGTGCCAGGTCCAGCTCCGCCTCCTCCTGGCCATGTGACCTAAGGTGAGTTACCGTGTATCTTGGACCTTGGTTTCCCCATCTGTAAAATGGGATGACCCCAGTGGACACAGTAAGTGCCACATAAATTCCCCTCACGTGATGTGCTGGTTCCTCGGTTGGACGCGGGAAAGCACGAGCCTGACCGTCCCATGTGGGTGGGACAGGAGCCAGCACCCCGAGCATGCCTGGAATACTGCCCCCCACCCACCCGGTCTGCTCATCCCACGGCCAGAGCCCCAGGTCTCCCCGCTCACAGCACCCGCCCCTGGGCCCGGTGCAGCCAGCACCCCCAGACCTCCTAGGACCAGGAGTGTGACCAGCAGACAGCAGAGCGTGACATCCGTCTTCCCTGCAGCCTGGGTGCCAGGCACAGGGCAAGCCCTCAGCAAATGGTGCTAAGGGAAAGGGTGACTGGTCAGGCAAGAGACCCTAGTCTGCCCAGGCCCTGGGGGAAAGGGGCTCCACCTCGATGGCAGGGTTGGGGCAGACACAGCAGGCCCTGGAGGGAGCAGCCTGTATCAAAGTGGAGCGGGGGCTGGAGGGAACCCCAGAGCTGAGTCCTGGGCTTCCGGGGCAGTGACACACTCCCGCCTGTGCCCACTCGTCCCCAGGAGCTGTCTTCTCCCACAGGAAGCCCCTTTGGGGGGGTGGTGCGTTGCACAGAAACTGGGCCCGGACCTCGGGGGTGGCAGGGCCCACTCCAGCTTTATGTCCTGACGTTCTGTGTCTAAGTCCCTGACTCCGACAATCTCAGCTGCTCGAGTTCACTGAGCACAGTCCCCAAATCGCTGCCTCAAGCACCTGACACCAGCCCCACTCCTCCAAGTGGCCCCGGGAGTAAACCCTACTGTCAGCCCCACCTGTCAGATGAGGAAACTGAGGCCCAGCACAGTCCCTGCCTCATTGCCCCCCATTTCCTGCCATGTGCTGGGCCCCAGGCCGACACACCGATGGCCAGCGCTCAGGTCGGCCAGACGCAGGAGTCCGAGGCGGGGGGACACCTTCCTTCCGCTCCAAGGGTGAGTCCCGACAGCACCCAGGACGCCACGAAAGACAGTGCGTTCCCCGCCTCCCCGGAGCGCGGCGCCCGCCCCACTCACGAAGCCATTGCCCATGACGCGGCACAGCCCCTTGACCGAGTCGCAGTCTCTGTTGGTGAAGTGGAACTGCGCCAGCTGGGAGTTGCGGAACAGGGGGCCCAGGGTGGTCTGGGGGTGACAAGGGCACAGGCGGGTCACGGCCAGGCTGCAGGGGCTCTGGCGAGCAGACAGGGGACGGGACAGGTCTCACCAGCAGCTGCTGCGGGATCAGCTGCATGATCAGCTTCTGCGGCCACTGGTCGGTCTCCCTGCGAGAGGAGAGGGTCAGAGGGGCCCTGGCCCTGGCCACCCACCCCCAAGCCCGCCGGCCGGGCACTCACAGGTTCTCGCCCTGGTTCACGTAGGCCTGGCAGGGCAGCGTGCGCTTCAGCTTTGCCGAGGAGTCCGAATAGGGTCTGCGCTTCTGTGGTGGGAGGGCTCACTGGACACGGCCCTCCACCCGCAGGGGCAGGCGGGGGCCCTCAGGGCCACCCCCAGCCCGACGGGAACGCGCGGGGGACCTGCGGGACCGCTCACCTCCTGCCACTCGAGGACGCCGCTCCAGGCCAGCAGCTTGTGGCTGAGCCGGTGCTCGCCCACCACCAGGCCCCCAAGGGCGAGCCCAGGAGATGACGGCCCAATGGGGCCCAGGGCCCCGAAGACTCGAGCACCTTGCTGTGGCAGAGGGGTGGGGAAACAGGCTGTTCCAAACACACCCCAGAAGGAACGCACTGCATTTTCATGCTCAGAAACCCCCAAGGCCACAGCTAAACCTGCTGTTCCAGGGGTCAAGACCCCACATGGCTGACCCCCACATCCTTTTCCTGCCACCACGGCAAGAACCTTCCTCAAGAGCTCACTTGTCACCTAAATGGTAGCCCATGAGGGGTCCCTGAGGGCCACCAGCCCGCTTCCCGCTCCAGCCTTTGCAGCAGCTGAGCTTTCACCTTGGGTGGAATACCCTGTCACCCCAAGGAGGTGCTACCCAACCTCTTTCCCAGCCTGATCAATCCTTGGTCCCTCTACTGCAGGGGTCCCAAACCCTGGTCCCTGGCCTATAAGGAACCAGCAGGAGGTGAGCAACGGACAAGTAAGTGAAGCTTCATCTGTATCTGCAGCCACTCCCCAGCGCCAGCATCACCGCCTCAGGTCCCCCTCAGGTCCTCAGGTGTTAAGATTCTCATAGGAGCACCCATCCTGGTGCCACAAAGGCTGGGGACTGTTGTTCTACTGAGAAATCAGCTCCTTGGGGTCTAGGGCCTCCTTGACGGCCCTCGATGCACAAGCCGGCCTGGGCTACACCTGCCTGGCACACCGCTGCGCCCTGCCCATCCTCAACTTTCCGAAGCTCCTTGTGACCATCGAGAGAAAGTCCAGGCTCTCTGGCTACCACCAACCTTTCCAGGTGGCTGCTGTCCCCCCACCACACACACCACCCAGGCTGCAGCCATGTCAAGCTGACCCCAGGGAGGCGGAGATGCAGCAGCCAGAAGCAGAGCCCAGAACTACCCAGGGAGCTGGGGAAACATGTGGAGGCAGCACTGGGACACCTTGGGGGGGGGGGGGGTCCTCAAACACAGCGTCTCGAGAACATTTGCAAAACACCAGAATGTTCCAGCAATAAAGCTAAGGAAAGCTACACATTCTACTCACAGGGTACACGCACAGTCATCTCTTTTCATACCAAAAACATCTCAGAGCAAACAAGGGAAGGCTCCGGAACAGCCTGGTGCAGGAATCCCAGGAAAATCTCACCAGCCCTCCAAGGTAAGGGCAACTAACTGTTGTTACTTTCACCTTGTTGCTAACGGGCATCCCCAAATGTCCTATAAGCCACAGATATCTTCTGTCCAGAACAACAACAGGCAAGAAAAATTTTATTTTGGGGGCTAAGAAAGCAAAAACACTTGAGCAAGCATGGTCTCCATCCGGGCAGGCAGCTCTGAGATGAGCAACTGCCCAAGGTGAGAAAGAAAACTGGAGTGCAGAGCCTGGGTCTGCAGGTCCAGAAACTGAGAAAATGCAGTTAAAGCGCCCAGCTGGGGGACCCAGTCCTGCAAGCGACCGGACAGTGTTTGACTTCTAGGATGGCAGAGCAACCACGGAGGGCTTGAAAGAAGTTTGCGCCTGGAGTGTAAAAACCAGGGGTGCATGCCTAAACCCAGAACACCTGCAACGGCAGGATGACAGGACAAGGTGGGAGACCACACCAAAGGGCTAGGCTTAAATGCGACCCCAACAGAAAACTCCCACTGGGGCAAGTGTGTGCACAATTTAGCTGAGCCTCCGACGTCTGACTCATTTATTACACAGACCTTCAAGGTTTGGGGAGGTATTCAGGGCCTGGGTATCTTATGTTTAAGGCCCTACGAGGCGTGTTTAAGGCCTGCGTGGAGGTGCCACAGCTCTGGGACACGCAAAACGCTGGGGCCGTGTAGTTTGAGGACGGAACCTGAGCGCCAGCCTGGGTGAAACGCACACCTGGGAAAAGGTGCGCACGGTTCAGCTGTGCGTGAAAAGCCGGGACGCGCGGCTTTGCCGCTCCAGACATGCCTCGTTAAGACTTTGAAAAGTACGCGCATGTTTTAAGGCCGGAGGGAGCGTGCGAAGTTTCATGTACCTGGATATTTATGTTTAAGGTCTGGGCTTGTTGCGACCTGTTAAGGGCACCTCACACCTGGCCGCGCGTGCAAATCTGCTGGGCGCACACGCCACGCGCGCCGTGCAGAACACCCCGGGTGCAACACCTGGGAGCGCGAGGGCCCGACGCGCCCCCTCGCCGCCGTGCCCCGGCCCCCTCCCCCATTTCCAGGTTCACGGCCCAAGCGGACAACTTTCCAATCGGAAAAACGCGCGCACGCCAGCCTCCGGCCCTCCGCCCGCCCCCCACCCCGCGTTTAAATCAGGCCGCGGAGTCAGCAGTAATTTGAGCCCTGCCTCCCCTCCCCCCCCCCGCGGACCCCACCCCTGCCACCCGGGCCCGAAAGCGTAACAAAGGGGACAGCCCGGCGCGTACCACCGGGGGGTTCCACGGGGGAACTCGGCTCCAGGCGGGACCACCCTTCGGGGCTCCCCAGAAGACCCCAGAGAGAAGGGGGCCGCGGACAAAGACGCGGGCCCGGGGGCGGGGCCGTGGAAGGCTCTGGAAGGAGGGCGGGGGGCTCACCATGGGAGGGGCTGAGCGGGCCCGGATCCGCGGCGGCTGCGGGCCCCGCGGGCTGGCCGGCCAAGAGCGCGAGCGGGCGGCGCGCATCGTGAGGGGCCGCGGGGGGCGGCCGCGACCCCCAAGGGGGCCCCCGGCGCCGGAGCGGTGCGGGGCGCGGCGCGGACGGACCATGGCGGGCACGGGCCGAGCGGGGGGCTGTAGGCTCCGCCGACTGAGAGGCGCGGGCACACGGCTTCGGGGGAGACGGGCCGGGCTGTACCAAGCGCGGGGGACACGCCGCCGAGAGGGGTCGCCGCGACCGAACCACTGCACAGCCGGGGGGGGGTCGAGCGGCGCGTCCCGAGAGCGTCCGCGAGGGGCGTGGTCGGGCCGTACCAAGTCGCGGCCGAGGCGCTGGGCGGGGAGTGCAGCGATTGGAGGACGCTCGAGTCCTCCGGCAGGGGCGGAAGGAAGTGGGGGGGGAGCGTACGAGGAACGGCCTCGGGGGCCGTGGCAGGAGTCGTACCAAAGGGTGAGGGGGGGGCGTTGTATGAACTTGACTCTGTGCCTTGCCCCGTCCCGGACCCGCGGGGCCTACCTAGCGGTTTGGAGATGCGGGTCGTACCATGAGAAAGGGGAGGACTTCAGGTTTGAGGCTGTGACGTGGCTAGGTGCGCAGGGGACCACAACTCCCAGCGACCCCAGGAGACGCCGTGAGTCACAGCTGCGTGCCCACCGGTCCCCGCCCCAGGCTCCGCCCACCGCCCCGCTCCGCTGCTTCAGGGCTATTCATTGATTCCATCATTCACTCAAGTATTAAATAACCGCCCGTTCACTTATTAGTAGTTGTGTAAGATTTCTTTCTTCAATCTCCGATTCTTAAACGTGGACAATAGCAACCCCTAAATTGGTTATGAGGGATCGGTACTTGGCACAGTGACGACTTAAATGTTTGCTTTTTTTCTTTTAATCATTATTATTAGTACCATTTCCAGTCCCGTGCTGGGTAATGAACACACTGTGATGAGCAAAACGGGCCAGGTCCGTCACCGCCCCTGGTCCACGGGAGAGAACACGTCCTCGCAGTCTGCGATGTGTTAACTAGAGCAAATGCGTGGGGGGATGGAGGGAAGGGGAAGTGACCTTTGAGCAACCTGCAATTCTACATAAGCTGAAAAAGTGTGCTGAGATAAGGGAACAACACGGGTACAAATCCTGAGAGTGTGAGAAGAACAAGGGAGGCCAGTGCGGCTGGAGCAGAGTGAGAGCGAGAGAACTGCGTTAGTGGGAAGGGGCCAGGTGCCTGTCGTCCTGGGATGGAATTTGGATTTCAGTCCCATGTTGCTGGGGAGCCACAAAAGGTTTTGGGTGAGGGAGTGACATGGTCTCATTTACATTTTAAAACAAATCATTCGTGGAATGCAGAGAGTCACGCACCAGTGTCTGCAAATCTGGAAGAAGCTGGGGTCCACAGCACGTCTGAGAAGAGAAGGCAGTGTGGGGAGGGGCGTGCAGCACACTTGGGGGTGGAAAGGCGATTCAGTGTACTATTTCAGATTATTTGGAATTCTTAACCATATAGGCAGGTGTTGCCTATTGAAAAATAACTTTGAAAATATTTAAAATGTTTTTTAGTACATATGCTGCCAAAGCGGGCACTTAAAACCTTTTTAAAGGACCCATCTAACTGCTGTGTTGAAACTAAGACTAGAGCTGGAGGAAGCTGGAGGGCAGAACCAGGCTGGGGCAATAAGCTGCGCAAGAGGCACAGAGGGATGGAGCACAGGCAGGATGGCCGCAGTGGAGGTGGCCGTTTTCATGATTTATTTTCAAGCTGGAGCCCAAAGGACTTGTGCAGAGAGTGAGAGAAAGAGGGGTGAAGTGCGATGCCAAGGTTTTTGCCTGTACAGAAGTGCCCTTCAGTGAAAGGGAGCTGGCTATTGAAGGGGCAGATTGGGGAGGCAGGGGGGACAGAAATCCCTATTTCCGTTCGTGATGCCTTAGGTTCAAGATGCTGACTAAGTCTGGAGTGTGTTTGAATCAAGAATGAATGAGATCACAAAGAGCACGTGTGTGAGGAGAGACTGGGACACTCCATCCCTTTAGAGGTCAGGGCCTTGAGGGGCCACTGGCAAATGAGACAGAGGAGTCACCAGTGAAATTTGAGAAGCCCGTCCCAGGTCACACTTCCCATCTTTGCTTGCCCCACCCACTAAGCTGCCTTCGCAAGGACTTCCCACGGCTGACCCTGAGCCCCAAATCTGACCTAGACTGTGGCCAGGTGGGAGTCAGTACTCTCCAGACCCAGACAGCAAGTCAGGTATTGACAAGTACCTCCAGAGCCCTCGCGATCACCTGAGTCAGCAGGAAAAAAGAAAGAACCACAGGGACAGAAGCCTTAATCGCCCTAAACCCTCACTTCTCCCCATTATCCTTGGTCCAAGCCATCGAGGTCTCTCGCCTGAATGACAGTCTCCTAACTCTTGCCGCCTTGTCTCTCATTCCGCTAAACACTCCAATGGCTTCCCGATGTCCTCAGAATTAAATACAAACTCCTCGCCATAGCCTCTAAGGCTCTGTACCAAGAGGCTTCTGCTTCCGTCTCCAGACTGATCACCCTTCCTGCTCTTCTTCCTGGTTGATGCCTTCCCATCATTCAGATCCCACCAGGACACATGCATGGGGATGAATTCCCAGGACTGTAAAAGCATGGAGAAAGCTGTGCCAGGATATGCTCCAGAACGTGCAAAATGAAGACATGTCAGAGTGTGAGATGACAGTGTAGGCTGAAATTCTATTAGTAACACTGCAGTACAGCGCTCTGAAACCATCTCGCTGGCCCAGTGTGCCAATTTGAAAGACACTGTCCATTCCATCTGTAAAACCTGCTGCCCAAGCTATCTGGCTATTGTGACTAAGCAGTTCTGCTCCCACATAGTGGGCTGCATACTTCCTGAGAAGTGGCTGGCTGCTACCAAACCTGTTTATGTCACTTGTCCCTAAGTTAATGACTTAATCCTACCAAACTAATGAAATATCAATGCAAGAGAATTGTTTATGTACAAACCAAGCTGCCTGCCTTGGAAAGAATAAAGGCAAGTTGCTTAAAAAAAAAAAAAAAATCCTGCCAAGTTCGGTATAAGCAAAGCAACTGTAAATGATTGAATGGAAAAGCTCATAAAAACCTGAGAAGACAGCCTTTGTTTGCTTCCTGTCTTTAGGGTCTTGAGTCACTGGGAACAATAGATGATTCGCTGTGGTTCGTGGGTACAGTTAATACAAGTGTATGTTGTATGATAACTGAGCTGTGAGAGATCACGCATGGGTAGATTTTTGGAACCTTTTAAAGTGTGAACCATATGAAGTTTTCGTACATGTGAAAAAATAAATTCAATTTTTAAAAAGTCTAAAAATAAAAATAAAATTGGTTTATGCCTCAATCCTGAAATCTTATTGCAAGGAATGTATTGTACAGGAATTCTTGCATAAGAGAACAACGAAAACACGTATATATATGCTTATCTGCAGCATCTTCGATAATAGTGAAAAACTGCCCAGCTAGCCAAATGCCCACACAGAAGGTGTCAAGTAGCCTCAGAATGGACCCATGGTCCCCACCTCCTGGTATTACAGTCTTAACCCTCTCAGCTTCAGTGTGGGCTGGATCTAGTGACATGTAACGAACAGAGTACAGCAAACGTGATGGCACATCACTTCCAAGCCTAGGTTACAGAAAGGCTGCAGCTTCCATCTCAGGCGACCTCTCTCACTTCTGGAGTGGCCGGCTTACAGAGAGGCAAGCTGCCCTACGAAGCCGCTACATGGTGAGAAACCCAGGGAGGCACTGAGGCTCCGCGTCCAATCACGGGCAAAGAAGCGAATCTGGCCAATGAGCAGGCGCGTGGGCTTGGATGTGGGCCCGCCCCCTTGACTGCGACCTTGAGAGAGACCTTGAGCCAGAGGCGACCAGAGACGCTGTGCCTGGCTTCCAGACCCAGAGCAGCGTAAGACAATAAATACCTGCTGTTTTCTGCCCTGGGTAATGGGGTCTTCACACATCGACAGGCAGCTCACGCTGACGGGATGGACTGGAGGACCGGAACGTGTCCATTCACCCGCAAGCATTTAAAAACAGGACATAGAGCCACACATAACGAATGATGCGGACGAATGGCCGGCCGGCCATTAGTGAAGTGGGAAAAAGAAGCAAGATAAAGAACATAGAGAAAATGACCCCACTTACGTAAATCATTTAAGAAACTGTAAATGTGTCTACGACCACACACGTCCAAATGCCAACACCAGATGGATGACCTGGATGGTCTGTCAGGAGCGTGTGTGTCTGGGGGGAGAGGGGAAGGTGAGAGGTGAAAGGGTCCTTCACTTTTTATTTTACACACTTGAACGCTTTTCCATCTTCATGAAACTGTAACCATGTGTGTAACTCAATACACGTTGAATTTTTGGAAAAAACCTGAGATGGTGGGGAAAACACTATTAGAGTTTTGTGCACCTTGAGACAAATATACCATTTTTAGGAGGTATCATTTTTTCTCATTTTTCTTTATACCTCTTCCCATTTAGAAAAAACAGAGGGCAGCCTGCCGCCAGCATTCATCACCACCACGTGCAGAAATGCTGTGCTTCCTAGGACTTGGTATTTTCGGCGATCGAACTACTGAAGACAGAACACTATCAACAGAAGGCTGTCATTTTCCCCCAGACTATGGATATACTAGAGCGATGTGAAAATAATGCTGAAAGCGAGCTATCTTGTGGCAGATTTGCGGGGTGGGGGGTGAGGTTAGAACTGTAATGTGCGAGTATTCTCAGCGCATCGGGAAATGGGTCACAGAGGCAGAAGGCAGGACAGGTTCGCAACTAGTAATTAATGTGCGGGTGTGTCAGCATTTTTGTCTGAATTTCTTTTTTAGTGTACATTCTGCTGCTTCTGCCGTATCTGCTCCTTGGAGAGACCTCTCCGTGACCCCTTGGGCTTGCTGCCCGCGCCAGGCGCATGATCCCAAAGCCCAGCAGGCAGGAAGAAAGGTGTGCGCCCCTCGCCTACCCGGTTCTGGCTCCGTGCGCGCTGGGATCCTGACAAGCCGGCTGGCACCTGGGCAGCTGCGCCCAGCACGTTCACTGTCTGAGAGTGTGGCCTGGCTCACGACAGCTCTCCCGCGTGGGCTGTGCTGACCCTACCAGCTGCTTGAGCCTGTGGAGAAGTCACTACCTGACACACGGGGAAACTGGGGCTCGGAGAGGCACAGGGATCTGCCCAAAGCCGCCCAGCTGGTCAGTGCCCAGCGGAATTTAACCCCTGCTGCTCTAGGGCTTGTCACTGTCTCTTCTACACTTGGGCAGCTTTAACAGCCCCGAGTGCTCAGAGCTTCGCGACGTTTCCTCTGCTGGCGTGGGCTGGTTCAAGGCGCACGCCAAATGCCCGTGATCCCCGCCCTGCCCTGGGCCGGGAAGCACGCAGGTGGCTTCTGTGTGTCCAGATCTTTCCTCGCTCTTGGGGGATCCCAGGAACCCTGGGCTTTCCTCTGCTCACCTGTGAATATCACATCAGTCCCTCCGTGTCGCCTAAGTGGGTGCTGGGTGCTAAGGTCGAGGGCCTTGCTGGCTGGAGACGGCCAAACCAGCAGCTGGAAACATTTCCTTTGGACCAGTCTGTCCCGAACCCAAACCCGCGTCTCCCTGGCAGGGCCACGGCCACCCCGGTGGCAGCAGCACCGGCTGCTCGGCATGCATCGTCTGCTCCGCTCGGCGGCTTGGGGCAGTCGCTCACTCTCTCCTCAAAAACACTCAGCTTCCCGAACATGCGTGCCTGGTCCTCCTGCCCGACCTGCACACGTGGGTCTTTCTCGGGGCTGTCCTTGTCCTCATATCTTCTCTTTCTTCCAGAGGTACAAAATGGCAGCCTGGCAGCCTCTCGGACTGGCCAGCGGATTTTGTTTGGTCCTCACCGTGCTTTTTGTCTGTGATTTGAATTAGGCGGGGCGAGCACTCTCCAAGTTCGCCACAGTCCCCATCATTCCCTACCATCTTACACCCGTCCGCTTCACACATTTCCATCACCTGCCTGGTCCCTGGAGTCATCTGAGTTTCCAGAACCCCCTGCTACACACGCTGCCTGGGACACCCCGCCTGCTTCCCCTTCGTCAGCTGCCACCCGTGCGTCCTGCTCCACCTTGCGTGTGTCAGAATCACCTAGGGAACTCGTTCAAAGTCCCCAGCCTCCCTCCCTCCCCCAGACCCCATTCGACAGACAGTCCCAGGGCAGGGATCAGAAACTCAAATGCCTACAGGAGCCAGGCGGGCCATATAAATGAGTGAACGAGGCAGGTATAAGAAAAGTCGACGGCCAGAGATATAATCAAATTGCATCTTTACTGAACTACGGTGAATGAATGGAACATAACACAAACACTTCTTATACTGGAGTTCGTTTTTCAAATTCAAAGTTGAAAAAATACAAATTGAAAAATAGAAAGATTTAATTTTAAAATTTAATTTTCTCTTTCGTAATTCTTTTGCTCCTTTGACTTGAAGCCAGGAGGCAGATGTCGACCATGCCTCACCAAGCCGTCAGCATCTAGCCTGGGCTGGTGCGGTGGGGTGGGCACTTGAGAACTCAACCTCGAGTCCTGGGAACGGTGCCCGTTTCCTAACAGAAAACCACTGCTCGCCAGCGTGGGTACCTCGCGCTCAGAGACTCGGATGCCTGCTAAGCATCGTGGGGCGCCGGCACCCTACTGCACTGCAGGCCAATGACCACGGCTCGCGGTCTGTACCACCGCGATGACTCCAGCCAGTGAAGGCGAGCAGACGGCATCAGGTCATTTCTGTGAAGTATGGACGCACAGGGCCTTTGGGAGAATCTGGTCTTCAACCCCACGAGTTGGGTCAGTATCGCTGGGACCCCGTCTCTCGTTTCTGGAATCACCGCGGCAGAAGGCAGCTGTGCCTTGCCGACGGCCTCCCTGTCTTTGCCAGGACTGGGCAGATAGATACCTTGTACATTCAAGTGGCTGTTTGTGAATGTCCTTGTGGAAAAATGAGTGTTCAGAAGGGTCGTAACCTTGACCCAAAGTCTTTGACCCACCTTCTCAGGGGAACCAAGGTGTGGCCTCTACCGCATCCGAAATGAACCAACTAGATTGATTTTTGCAGTTCTGATTTCTTCCACACCACCGCGTGACGACCAGGTCACAGAGCTTCCGTGAAACACTGGGTCAAGTTCACCATCGACCTGCCTGTGGGGAAAGTACAGAAGTGCGTCGAGGGCAGCCACGCTGTGTCCCATTCGCTTTCTTACTGCAATTCAATTCCAGGTGGCTGACACAGTGACCTGACCTCTGCATCCTTGCCAAACGTTGTCACCTTGGACTGCAGTGTCCTGACAAGGTTCTCTGTGACACAGATCATTAAACTGCAACTGTCTGTAGCTGTGCTCAGGAATTCTGACCAGTCCACAGGAAACTTTTTTTGTCAATACACACAATAAAAACAAGTCATTTCCCAGTGTTGGGCCTGCCTTGGCGCCATGTCACAGACTTCTTCGGTCACATCAATCACAACTCTCAACTTCACAAATAAATAAAGCTAACAGGGTGGTAGCGGTCCACGCACAGGGACAGGAAAGGCCACAATCGATGACTCTTTCAAGCAACTGGACTTGTAAATCCAACTTCTCATTAACACACCGTGCAATGCAAAGAAATGCCCGTTAGACTTAAATAATGGCTCTGCTTCTCTGTAAACTGGCCGTCTGCAGGAGGTCTGAATGCCCGGGTAATTCCTTTCACATCATTCTAGAACCGTGTGCGGAAGCCATGCCACTCCTGCCACTCGCTCCCCAGTGCGGACCCTACTGACATTTGAGGCTCTTCTTCAGTTCGCTGAGTATCGCATCTCGCGTCTCCTCTGTGTACTGGTCAAAGCTCTGACTGTGCTTTGACTTGTAATGACGTTTCAAGTTGTATTCTTTCAACACAGACATGATTTTTTTGCATATTAAACACGTAGGCATGCTCTTCACTTCCACAAAGAAATAGTCTCGCTCCCATTTTTTTCGAAACACGGGGCCCTCTCGTTCTCTCTTTGGTTGTGCCACTTTTGGTAGAGACATGGGTACAAGAAAGATTTCACTTCCTTTGCACGCTACCACGAGGACAACTACAGGGCAAGCCCGGTGACTGAGGTAGGGGAGCAAGAGGGAGTGGTGGCGGCTGTGGCGAACCAGAGAGCACATGCCCCACTTAAAGGGGCAGCTCTCGCCCGTGGCTGCCGGGCTGAAGGGTGGGCTGGGGGTGCCAGATCTTATGACTTGTCAGAGAAGCCAAGACTGCAGACTGTGTGTGTGTGTGTGTGTGTGTGCGCGCGCGCGCATGTGCATGAGAGAGAGAATTATCCCGATTTTTACAACTAACTGATTATTAAAAAAAAAGACATATGCTGACACAGGGAAGGCCAAACAAAACTCATCTGCAGAGTGGCCCATGGGCCACCAGATTGCAACCTCTCCTGGGATGGGGCCCGGGAATCTACTGTTAACCAGTGTTCCCAGCAACATGGATGCGGGCGGTCCAGGTGTGGACCACTATGAGCGGCGCTGGTCTAGAGTCTGGCAACACACAACCCTGCCTCCAGGGAGATCACCATGCACCCCCACCTGTGTGTGTCCAGCTGCCCCAGGACGTCGCTGAGGACATCCCTCATGCCCCTGGCCTCACCACGCCCCACACCCACGTCCTGCCAGGTGTTCCGTCTCGGGGACTGCCCGCCCCGAGCCCTGGAAGGCAGGTCTCTGACTGGGACCTGGGCCTGCCTTCTTCCCACAGGTAACCCCGCCTGCTCTGTGGCTTCACCTGCCAAGCCCACACGTCTCCTAAGGACACGTTCTGGGCTCCCGACATGACGGCTGTCACTCGGACGTGCCTTAGACCATTAGCATTCACCACTGGCTCCTCCTGGTTCTGTAACTCGGGGAGGCCCTGCTATCTACCAGCACACAGCCAGGTCCCAGCAGCCGACCTCAAACCCTACCCCCAACCTCCAACGTCCTTCACATGGCACCCAAGTCCCCAGCCCTGCCCTTCCTGCCCCCGACTCTGGCCTCTCTTCTCCCCCGGACCATCATCCAGCCTCCTCCCTGCCTTCCTACTACCGGCCAAGGCCCGCCCCCTGCTCGTGGCTTCCTGTGGCTCTTGTGCCTCCAGGACCAACCTTGAACTGCTCAGTTTGGAACCTGAGCCTGGCCCGCCTTGGCGCCTGCCACCTCTAGGCCCACCCTGCCTTGTGCGTACGCCCCAGAAGCACTGACCTGCTAGTACCCGTGCCTGTCCCAGGCTCCATCCTGCCTCTGGGCATCCGCTTCCGCTCCCTACACACCTGATGGCCCCCCGGCCCCTCCCTTCCTGGCCTCACTGCCTCCTGCCAAGCCTGCTGAGCCCAGCTGGCTCAGAGGCCTTTCGTCCTGGCCCCCTCGGTACCCACTCTGCCTCCGTGAGAGCACGCGGTCCCGTAAGCCCTGCCTGCCTCATCCCATAGAGGATGAGGCCTGATCCAGGCTGTATCCGGCTATCCGACTCACTACCGAGGTCCTGGCGTTACCAGCCAGGTGGCCTCTGGCAGCTGCTGAAGCAACAAGAACAGAGATGTCTCCCCCAGTCTCCTCCTGCCGAATCCTGGGGGACATCAGTGACGGGAGCCGGGGCACGTGTTAAAAGGAACTTTATTGGGTGCTGGGGGTTCAGATGAGGTCCATGAGGATGTCGTCCTCCATGACGCTGGGCTGCAGGCCCGGCTGGGGGACCGGGCCCCGGGGAGCCCCGCTCAGCAGCATCTGACCTGGGGGGCAGTGGGGAAGGACTGCATCTCCCAGTAGTCCCTGGGGCCCTGAGGGGCCCTGGGCTGCTTCCTCCCTGCTCCTCCAGGAGGCCAGGGCGCTGTGCCTATGACGCCCTGGGGATCCCCGTCAGAGGCGCCTTCTGGCCCCATGAGGACGTGCGCGTGCTGTTTCCCAGAAGCCTCTGCAAGCCCGTCCCCCACAATAACTCTCTGGACCTGAGACTGGGTTTCCCAACAACCCCAACACACACAGGAGGGGGTCGGGGAGAGCTCTCACACCCTAGCCCGCAGAGCCCCCAGAAACCATGAAAGGGCCCAACCCACTCTCCCTGAACCCCAGGACTTCACTTCCAGGAGCCTTGGGTCTTGGGGCTCCAGCCCAGGGGCTGCAGGATGCTCGGCCCAGACGCCGGGCCCCCGGCCTCCTTACCTGGCAGTGGGGCCCTCGGGGGAAGCTGCGCAGACCAGGACTGGGCAGGCGGCGGGTGCAGGAGCGGGGGGCCCAGCTGCGGCTGCCCCAGGCCCTGGTGCGGTGGGGGCAGCATTGGGGGGGCCCCTGGTGGCTGGAGGTGGTGGAGGGGAGCCTGTGGAGGGGGGACCCCGGCCTGGGGCTGGGGGGACAGAGGTGGCTGCTCAGAAGCCCCTACTGGGGAGAACCTGCACGCAGCCCTTGGCACAGAAGCTGCTCGGACCGTGTCGTTCAGCGGTGTCTGGGGATGGGGGGGGGTGTTTTTCTTCAAAGAAACCTTAGCAGGCACCGGGTTAGGGAGCACCAGGCGGGGCTCTCCTCACGCCCGACCAACCTGCCTCCCTCCCCCAAGTCGCAAGGACCAGGCGGTCAGGGCCTGGGACCCATGCCCCAAGGCTGACCCGAACCTCACCGGCGGCGGGTTGAGGAGCAGGCTCCGCAGCTGAGGGTTGGCCCCCGGGTTCTGGGGCCGGAGGATGGGTCCAGGAGGGGGCGGGCCGGGTGCTGCTCCAGGAGGGCCTTGGGGGGCGCCCGGGGGGGGCCTGAGCAGCCCCCTGGGGTGGGGGCTGCCCCGCAGCTGCAGAGGCCCCTACGGCGCCCTGGGGCGGGGGCTGTGGTGGGCGGAGCTGGAGCTGGGAGGGGTGGAGAGATGTGAGTGAGGCGGCCCCAGGCCCCTTGCCTCCAAAGCGGGTCAGAACTGCGGTAGCCTCGGGGCTTCCCCCACCCCGGCCCTGACACCGGGGCCCTGTCCTCACCAGATTCTGCGAGGGCCTTGCCTGGTCCTCCAGAATGGGGCCCAGCCCAGGCGGTGCCTGCTGGGCCCCCATCTGTGTGGGGAGAGAGGGTGGAGGTCAGCGACTGGGTAGAGCGTCCCTGTGCTGTGGGGGCGAGCCCAGAAGGGGGACCGAGCCCAGAAGGGGGACCCTAAGGAGCTGGGAACATTTCCTTTGGGGGAAGGGACCTGGGAGGTGAACCTTACATTCCCAGGTCCCCAAGATGGGGCCACGTCTCAAGAGACTCGACGAGGACACTGAATCAAGAGAGCTGTCACGAGGAAACGTGGGGGTGGGACTGAGCTGGTCTTGGCGGCCCAGGAGGGTCCCTGGAGGACGGGCCGTGGCTCTGGGGCCCTGGCGAGCAGTGGCAGCTGCCAGGGGTCCTGGGTCACTCACTCCTCGCTGCTGCTCCAGCTTCTGCTGCTGGACCTGCTTGTGGTTGGTGATGACCTGCCGGATGCCATTGACGAAGCCGCTCTGGTCGTAGGGGATGAGGCCCATGAAGATCTTCTTCTTGGATGAGTATAGCAGCATGAGCACACGCACCTCGCAGGGCGCCGTGTGCGGGAAGTGCACGCAGCCCGCCTGCGGGGAGAAGCAGAAGTGGTCGTGGCCTGGAGGAAGCGTCCCGCCTTCCGAGTTCCTGGGGGATTCTAGAAGCCCCAAGGGCAAGGGGCGGCAAGGCTTCTGATGCAAAAGGCTGAAGACACCGGGGACTGAGAGGCTCAGAAGGGAGCAAGTGCCCAAAAGGACAGGGGACAGGGCGAGGCAGGGGTTCTTCCCAATGTCGGGAGAGTGGAGAGAAAGCACCCTAGATGCAGGGCTGGACCCTGGCCCTCCAACTTTGACCCTCTGTCCCCATGTGGCGGGCTGCCCTCCTGAGGGCCTCTGGGAGGGGTCACTGTGGAAAGGGAGGAGCTGTGACGCGGAGCTGGCACCAGAAGCCCATGGTCAATGGTGGTGGCAGATACCATGACTGACTCAGGGGACCCCAGAGACTCTCAGGGTGGCCTCGCCCTGTCGGCCTCAGTAGGCGGCCGTGAGAACCACAGGTAGCAAGCAGCGCCAACGCCGCAGGCTACCGACTGCGGAAATCGTGCACACACACCAGGCACCTGCCCGTGGACACCAGTGAACAGGAGTTGAGGCCACAACACACAGGTGCTGGGGACAGGGCTCCTGAGGGAGGAGGAGCTGACGAGGTTGAGGTCCCACCTCTGGGACCTTGGC
Source organism: Rousettus aegyptiacus (assembly GCF_014176215.1). Lineage (NCBI taxonomy): Eukaryota > Metazoa > Chordata > Mammalia > Chiroptera > Pteropodidae > Rousettus > Rousettus aegyptiacus. The sequence continues at coordinate 46,087,865 of NW_023416289.1, read as the reverse complement.
CAAGTGAGTTTACTTCTCTAAGCCTCGGTTTCCCATCTGAGAAAGACCGCTAGCTGCCTATCCCCTCCCATCTGCCCTCCTTCTGTGGACAGGACCCCGGTCTGTCTGGGGCACCCACACATCCAGGCCCTCGTGGCCCAGACCTGGCCCAGGACGTGCAGACACCTGCCTGGGGGTGTGGGAAAGCGTTGGCTTTCCTGCAGAGGGCACTGCGCAGCTGACGCCTCACTTCCTTCTTGCTTTCTGCATCAAGTCAGACGAGATTCCTCGTGCTTCGAGAGCCATCTTGTGCCCATGACGGAGAAGCCAACCAAACCATGGAGATTTTGGCCCCGACATCACAGGGCTACAGAGCTAGGCCCAGGAGCCGCCCACCTCTGGATGTGCTCTTACGTGTCAAGAACAAACGTCTGCTCATATGACACTTGCTCCAGGGACATCCCCTCAGAGCCCATCTGCCATGCTGAGGGCGCCCAGGCCATATGCGGACGGCTGGGCCTTGCGGGCCCCCTGCCCGCAGCCTGCAGCGTGGAAGTCAATCTCGACTCTCCGGCCCATTCAGGCTTTCTGGTGACCAGTCTCAGCTGCCACCTGATGTCAATGCCACGGAAGTCCCCAAGCCAGGCTAGCTGAGCCCCGCTGAGTCACAGAACCATGAGATACTAAACCAAGTGAGACCCCACCCACCCAACGGTCTGTTCTAAACCCTGCTGGCAGCCGGAGCATCCTGTCAGGACGGAGCATCCTGTCTGGACGGTCTTCGTAGAGCTACCCTGAGGGCACCATGAGGGAAGCCACTGGAAGTCTCTTCTCCGGGAAAAGCGACCCAAACTGCTCCTATTCAGAGAGGCTCGAATAGAGTCCTCCAAAAGGACACTCTGAAGTTCTGACCCCCCCCGTCTCTGTGTCGTCAATGTCAGCCCATTTGGAAATAAGGTCTTTGCAGCTACAACGGGTTAAAATGAGGTCACCAGGGTCACCCCTCACCCAAACATTGGTGTTCTTATAAAAACACCAAGACACACACAGAGGAGAGTGCCAGGTGGAAGCGTAGGCGCAGACGCAGGGTGGCCACGTGCAGACAGCGGCAGAGGCAGGAGCTTTGCGGCCTGGAGCACGCAGCACCTGGGCTCCCAGCTGCCAGAGGCCATGAGGGTTCCCTCTGGAGCCCTGGGCGGGCGCAGCCTGCCAATTACCTGATTCCAGACTCCTAGCTCACAAGACTGTGAAAAACCCCATCGTCCTCAGCCCCAGAAAACCGATCTACCCAGGAAAACCTCTATCAGGGCCACCAGCTTCTTCCCAACTGCTCCTGTCACAGCCTGTCACAGCTCAACCTAAAGTAGACCTCCACCTGGTGCACGTCAATCACAAAACAAGCCCAGGCTCTGGAGAAGCCGCGCCGTGCCGCCCACCGCTGTGGACTCTGCCCAGGGCCGCCCGCCCAGGACTCACGAAGCCGTTGCCCATGATGCGGTAGAGGCCTTTCAGCGACTCCAGGTCCTTGTTGGTGAAGTGGAACTGGACCATCCTGGAGTTCCGGAACAAAGGGCCCAGCGTGGTCTGCAGGAGACAGCAGCCAGCCAGTGCATGAGGAGGGGGGTCAGAGGTGGACAGGGGCCAGGAAGGGGTGAGGAGAGAAAGGGAAAGGCCCTCTGCCTGCCGCTCACCAGCAGCTGCTGCGGGATGAGCTGCATGATCAGCTTCTGAGGCCACTGCTCTGTCTTCCTGGGGACAATGACAAGAGAGGCGTTAGGGGGATGCAGGCCCCAGCCCGGCCCGCCCCTCGACAGGCACCTACAGGTTCTCGCCATGGTTCACGTAGACCTGGCAGGGCAGTGACCGCGTCAGCTTGGTGTTGGCGTCCACGGAGGCAGGCTTGGGCTTCTGAGGGGGAGAGGAGGGTGTGTCACAGTGCTAAGGACTCTGAGCCTCCGCCCCCCACCCCCAACTGGTCCCGCTACCCGGGAGACCCAAAGCTTAGGGCCTCGCCCCGTTTCAGTCCCAGCCCTCTGTTCCTCCTCTAGACCGTCAATCCCCCAATTCTCCAGCCTTCAAATTCCGCAAATTCCCCCTCTTGCCCTAAACCCCACACCCCTGTCCCCTAAATGCCACAGTCCCTCGGGCCCCCATTTGGACCCTGACCCTAAGACTCCTCTTTGTTCTCTACCTGGAACACGATAAGTTCTGCACTCCCCGGGGTCTAGCCTCAGAACCACAAGTCCCGTGACCCCAAAGGGCCCTGCCCCAGCCTGCACCCCGCCTGCCCAATGGGCTAGCTGGCTTACCTCCTGCCACTCAAGGACCCCGCTCCAGGCCAGGACTTTGTTGGAGACTGACTGCTGCCCTCCAAGGGACGAGGGGCCCAGCTGGGCAGTGGGCCCGCTCACCCCACCTGGGGCCACGGAGCCACCCTGCCAGAGGGAGGGAGCAGGATGAGGGGTGTCAGACTGCCTCCTGGGAGGAGCTGTCCTGAGAAGGGGCAGGCACCCACAACGGAATGAAGGTCCCTTCCTCTGCACTGTGTACCCAGAGTGCCACTTGGCTGCCCCCAGGATGTACACGCTGGCCCTGGAGGGTTCCAGGACTCTGTCCCGTGACACCTGAGTGACCAGGAGCCTGTGGACTCCTCAGAAGTCTTTGCCCACCAGGAACCACAGCCCCGCGACTGCACCCCACACCCTGGATCCCCCTCAGGCGGGCGAGCGGCTCGTGCTCTATAGCATGTTGGCCTAGGGAAGGAAATGGGCAGGGCCGGGCAAGCACCCACCATGGATGGAGCCCCAGGCTGCGCGCTGGGGGCCAGGCCTTGGCCAGGGGCCACCGTGGAGACCAGGCTGGACTGGGAAGCAGAGGACGGCTTGGGGGCACCAGGGGGCCCCGGGGGCAGCGGAGGGGCCTGGGCCTGGCTGAAGGGGGGACCCACTCCTGGAGCTGCTTGCTGGAGAGGGTTGATGGGCGAGACTGTGGGAGAGACCAAGGCAAGAGGTGGGGCAGGTGCGCAGAGAGCCTGGCCAGCCAGCCCGCCCCAGCCTGGCCTGGGACTCACAGCGCGGGCCCAGCCCGGCCTTCTGGCTCTTGGCCGCCTCCACTGCATTCTGGGCGGCCACCTGAGCTGCACTCAGGTTCCCGGGAACCTTGGGAGAGAGGAGAGGGGCTGATGAGGGCCATGCCCCTAGTCCTGGTGTCCTATGGGGCTACACCACCCACGACTCCACAAGGCACAGGCATCCCGACCCCAGGATCCGGGAGCTCCTGACTGCCATCACCCCACAGGGAGGTGACGCTCTGGCTCCCACCCCTCACGTCTTGAAGGAGACTCTCAACCCCCCACAAGCCCCAACATCCAACCAGGTCTCTCCCAAGGGGCCAGGGCTCTCACACGTCCAGAAGTATGTTCGCTTCCTGGCAACATCCATACCTGGTACTGCTGGGGGACAGGGGGCAGGGGCTGCTGAGGGGCTGCCGAGAGCGTGGCGCCGGAGGGTGCAGCTGGAGGCAGGGGGACGGACTGCTTTGGCTGGAGGGGGCCTGAGGCCGAGCTGCCCCCGACTGCAAGCCGAGGAAGGACGGCCGAGCCCGTAAGATGGGGTTCCCGGGAAAGAACATCCAGGAGGGGAAGGAAATCCGAGTCAGAGGGGGCCCGCTGGCCAGAGCCCCTGCCTCCCCAGTGCCCGGGCCTCACCGGGCAGCACCAGCCCCCGCACCAGCACCATGTGCCGCGGGTCCTGGCTCACGTCTGTCGGTGGCTGCAATGGCTCCAACATGGCAGGGGGAGCGGCCTTCTCGAACAAAAGCCGCAGAGCCGGCAGCTTCCGGGGGGACACGATGGAGAAGTGGATCCCTCGCTGCGGGAGAGACGAGCAGTCAGGACAGGGCCACGGGGCCGCCCTGCCTGCCACACGGGCCCTACGCAAACTCACACCAGGCTCTGGGATAGGGGGCTGCGTGGCCTGTGTTAGCTGCCCCGAGGCTGCGACCCTCCCGTGACCCGGGAGTCCTCCCTTGGGCCTGGAGCCCTCACCTCCCCGATCTTCTGCACGAGACTCTCCGTGGTGCACCCGGAGTACGTGGTGCTTTCGACAGCGGGCAGCAAGTACGGGGGTGAGTTGCAGATGAGGAGACAGACGCGGTGTGTCTGGCCACTGCCAGGGACAAGGAGGGACGTGGAGCAGCGGCAACTGAGTTCCCGCAAAGGGACGCGGGCCGGGTGCCAGCGGAGGTGCGGGCATGCCACCCCACGGGCATGAAGAGAAACAGCCTGTTTACCGCTGGGAACATGGAGCCTCGCTGTGTCCCCACTGGCAGGAGGAAGCTCCCCGTTCCCAATGAGGACACTGAGACTGGCGCCAGCCAGGGGATGCCCCTTCACTCCCAGCCCCAATTCCCCAGCGTGAGGCGGGGGGACACATGCACAAGCCGGGGCACTCACATCTGCTCCCGCATCTTCTTGAAGTCGTCAAACAGCTGCAGGGCCGTGCTGAGGCCTTCCGCGATGAGGCTGCAGCTCTCGCCGCCCCCGCCCATGAACCTGCAGGAAGCCGGGCTATCGGCACCCAGGCACCACCTCCCACCTCGAAGGGCCCACAGCCCCCAGGGCGCCACCTCCCGGCCCCAAGACCACACCTGAAAAGCCTGCACCCGTGCCATCCCCTACCCTGCCCTGCACCGTGTGCCTCGTGGGACAATGGGGACACTGTCAAGGTCCCTGCTCTATCCCCAGTGCTGGCACAGCGCCAGAACCTGAGAACAAAGACAGGGACATCTCTCATCTGCAAGAAGTCTCTCGGGTAAGAGGCCCCATCAGAGAATGAAGAGGGAAGGGGCCTGGAATCCCGTGCCGCATCCCGATGCCCATGCACCGCCCCTCTGTGGTCATCTCTTTACTTCAAGCCAGGTGTGGCCTCACCATCTCAGCCCGGGACAGGGGCATCCTCTCCTCTGAGTTATGGGCCGAATCATGTCCCCAGAGAGGGCCTGACCACCAGCACCTCAGATGCAAGCGTATTTGGAAACAGCCTTTAGAGGTGACCAGGCTACGCTGAGGTCACTAGAGCGGGCCCTTGTCCCATATGACCCGGGGCCTGATAAAGGAAGGACTGGGACAGGGCAGACACGCTCAGACGACGTGGGAGGCGGGGAGAATGCCACGTGGAAGTCAGCACAGCACTGACCAGAAGCTGGAGGTGGCGGGGAAGGATCCTGCCCCGCGGGGTCCACACCTGACCTTGGACCCCTGGAGCCTCCCCTGTGACACCCGTTCTCGCCGTGCTGGCCCACCCGGGTTTTATTCCTTCGCTGCAGCAGCCTCAGGAAACTGACACACAGACTCGGCTTTCTCCACCTGGCCTGTCGACAGGTCACCAGTGCCCATTCCCACGTGACTCGTGGAGGGCCTCTGCTACAGTGCAGCTATTGCTACTGTGACTCATGTGGTCGTGAGGCTGATCTCTGCCACTGCGGACATCTGTGGAGACTGGGCTCTGCTTTGAGGGCCCTTGTCCATGTCTGTGGCCGTCGCTCCCACAAGGCAGAGCCCGGGTTCTCGTGCTCTATCACCGCCGGCCTCGCCCCGTCCAGTCTGACATGAGGGAGGCGCTGGGAAATGGTGTGGAATAAACAAATCCACCACGTCCATCGAAGCCAGAATGAAGCCTGGCCCCCAGCGACGTCTGGGGTCCAAGCCCACCTTTCTGCTCCATCTGTGTCTGGTGCGAGTCCTCAAAGCTCTCACGTGTCCCTGATCTCTGTGACCTGTCACACGTTCAGGACCCTGCTGTCTACCCCATGACCACAGGCAGAGACCTGCTTCTCTCTCCTAGCGCCCAGACCAGTGTCATCCTGCTCTGGAAAGCCCACCCCGAGAACATCACGTGTCACCCGACACTGCAACTGTCAAGCTTCCTGCCTAGCCCACCTCGCACCCCCCAGAGCTGGCGCAGGCCTCGGGGAGGGAGGCCGATGGGTCTGAAGTGTGTCTAGGTCTCTAAGCCCCCGCCGGACAAGTGCACGCAGAGTCATGGCCCGGCAGGGCCATGGCCAAGGGCTCAGTGAGTGCTTCTGGGTCACGGCTACCACCCCTGCTCCAATGTGCCTGTGACCTCAGCGACCACGTGTCCCCCCTGGCCCGGAGTGCCTGGCCTGCCACCACCTCTCCACACCCCACGGCCAGCCCGGCTCTTCACCACTGCTGAGACCTGCTTTACACAGGAGTTTTAATGGCACAGAGTACGGCCAGCTCTGGTGAATAAGCCCACCCTGCGTTCACCCAAATCAGCCACTGCTGTCACAGTCCTGCTGAGACCGGGCCCAAGGCGCGTGGCTGGGGGACCGGGATGGTGGCCACGCGACACTGTGAGTGTCCCGAACACTACTGAGCCGTTCACTTTGAAATGACCGCTCATTATCCAATTCCCCTTAGTTAAGGAGGGGAGCCGAGGGAAAATGACCCACAACTGCACTGGACCCTGAGGGTGAGCCGTGTTACCAGCTTGGAAAGATGCGTAACAACTATTCTGAGAAATGAGAAAATCCTAAGAATGGGAAGCAAAAAAAACATGGCCAGGTGCAAAATATTCTAGATATATAGTTTAAGACCCGCCAGAGTTCCACGTAAACTGCATGACGCCACAAAGCAGCATGAAAGCCAACGGGAAGTGCGCCTGGCGCTGACTCCACCACTTCCTCTTCCCCACACCCTCTGTAGCTTGCCTGCTGTCACACCCTGCAGTCTCTGTCGCCCATTGTCACAGGCTGTAGGTCCCTGGAGTACTGGCCAAATGAATGAATGTAGACGGCACCCAGCCAGGCTGAGGGCGCCAGCATGCCGGGTCCCCGCCCAACGCCGCAGCCCTACACCAGCTCGTGCTGTGTCCTGACTCCTCAGTGCCGATGACGGTTTGCTCCACAAATGTCTGGGCTGTCGCAACACCACGGGTAATTCCTTGTCTTTCTACCTTAGTCTTTCTGACACGAGTCACTAGTTATCTGTGTGGGGAATTCACCTCTTTTGTAAGAAATAAGTGTAATGTCAGAAATGCATCTTCCCAAAGCAAGACCATTTCGAAAATCACACTGCATGCTTTGTTCCTTAATTTTCCACCCCTTCCTGGAGAAAGTAAAATTTCTCCAAGTGTGAACAAAACTCATGGACTCTCTTTGTGACCTGCCTGGAACGTCACAGACACTGAATTTGGAACTTGATAAACACAATGTGACCATGAATGTAAAATAATGGCTTAAAACATCTCAGCTGACGGAGGGCGCTGCAGCGCATGCAGCGCACAGAGCGTTTCTAACGCACAGGGTGGACATGAGATGAAGGCATCCAGGAGCTTCCTGGTGCTCTTGTAGATTTTCAATAATGGGGCCTGACTGCTTTTTCTGACACTTAAACACCCCCAGGAGGTCTGGTTTCTTGGTGATTATATTCTCCAGAGCTTTCCCTCAATCATTTACTCGGCCAAGGTCTCCTGAGGCCTCTTGGATGCCAGGCCCCGGCTGAAAGCAAACACCCAGGGTCCTGGACATTCAGAGTCCAAAGGCGAGGGGCGGTGTCAGGGGAACACCTGGGAGTGATGGGGTGGGGGAAGAGCAGGAAGCATCTGGCTGCTTGCCAGAATGCAGAAGGGACACTGGAGTGGGTCCTGAAGCTTATACCGGAGTTTACCATGGAGGACAGAGCACGAAGAGCATTCTGAGCATTCGTTCATCACTCACGTGTTCGACAAAGCCTCCCTTCGGCCTCCTTTGTGGCAGTCCCGGCACTGGGTGTAGGGACTGAGGGACATCGGATTTGCGCGCAGGCCTCAAGGAGTCCCCCCGTTAACGTTATTCTGTCCTTACCCGATGGTTACGTCCCCCCTTAAGGTCACTCGAGCCTTACGCAGTGGTTATGTCCCCTTAACGTTATTCCAGTCTTATTCAGCGGTCCGTCCCGGAGGTTCTCAGCTGGGGTGGATTTTGCCCCCCAGGGACATCTGACAATGTCTGGAAATATTTTTGTCACAACTTGGGACAGTTGTTTGCTACGACCTCCTGAAGTGGCTACTGGCATCTGGGGGGTGGAGGTCAGCGATGGTGCTGAATAACATGTAAGCAGTGCCCGCAACAAAGAATCACCTATGCCAACTGTGCAGAGGTTCGGGCACCCCGCTCTGCCCTGACCACTTAGTCTGAAGACGAGGGGGAGGTCAGGCTCAACTTTCCACCGGACTGTCAGAAGCCAGTCCAGGACGCAGCCTGGACCAAAGCAGGCACCCGACAAGCATTTGCTGCGTGAACGTGCAAAGAACACAGCAGCCACGAAAGGATGCTGCCCACAGAGCAGACCCTGAGCCAGACACAGGATGAAGACAAGCCCCTGTGATCCCTCAAAGTGCCGAGACACGCACCATGTCATCCATTTGCAAACGGAAAAACCGAGATGTGAAACACCAGCAAACACTCGGGTAGCACTTAATACACGCCGGGCTATGTTCTAAATCATCGGCTCATTTAATTCCCAAAGGGTCCCCGCGGGGTCACGGCAGCCAGGCGCCCAGCAGTCCCAACCTCCTGCTACTCACCCCCTTAGCATTCACACTCCCTCAAACACTGAAGAGAACTGACTTGTGCACCAAACAGAAGTGGCAGAAATGATGGTGTGTGGCTTTCGAGACCTGATCATAAAAAGCCTAGGGCTTCCTATGGCTATTTTGGCTGATTGCTCAGTTGAGGAACGCCAGCTGCCATGTTAAAAGGACATTCGAGCGGCCCCATGGGGAGCGCTTGTGGCTAACAGCCATAGGGTGAACCCTTTGGAAACGGATCCTCCGAAGACCCAATAAAACCCCGGGAACACTGCACCCCTGGCTCATCATGACTGCAACCTTATGAGTGACCGGAGCCGGGACCATCCCACTAAGCCAGTCCCAAATTCCCTACTTATACCAATGGCGTGAGATAATGCATGTTTGTAGTTCTAAGCCACTAAGCTTTGGGGTAATCTCTCATGCAAGAGTGGATTGTAATAAACAACTGATACAAGTACAGATGCTCCTCAACTTACATCCAAACAAACTGCATCATAAGTTGAAAAGATCACAAGTTGAAAACGTATTTAACTTCCCGAACACCACAGCTTAGCCTAGCTGGTTTCTATTGAATGCCTATTCTGCACGACTGTCAAGTCAAAAAAACCTCAACTCAAGGACAATAGGGACTACTAATGCACCCCCTTTCGGGATATGTTACATCGGGCACAGAGGGGGGGGGGACTTGTGGGTCTGTGAGTTCTGCTATGGCACTGCTGTGATTTGTGCCCCAGCTGTCTGCACCTGCAAGAGCCCACAATGTGAACTAACAAAATTTGGTCCAAAGCACAGACTCTCTCCTGACCCAGCCACATTCCACCTGCACTTGGGTTTCAATGCACCTGTGTGAAAAAGGGAACTTGACTTAGAGACGAGAACAGCAGACAGAAAGGGGAGTGGCAGGGGACTGCTGGAGCTCCAGGCCTCCTTGACTGGGAAGTCTTTGCTAGTACCAAACTTCTCCCCAAATCGCTGAGCACACGGAACCCACTGCAGAAGTGACTTATGGACAAAAGCACAACCCCCCTTAGCCCTTTCAGCCACCCAATCTGACCCCAGCCACCATCCGTTCACACAGGGTCCCCCACAGGATCTCCCAAACCACCCCAAGTCTTGGGGGGATAAAAGGTCACTCACTTAATGCCATCAAGCCAGGTGACAAACTCATAAGCGCTGCTGGTGGGAGCGTGACACTGTACGTAGGACTCGGGAGCGCAGTCCACCGTGTTGAACACCACGAGGCTGTACTGGGTCCCCCCATACTGGGTGGCAAAGAAGGAGAAACTTTTGACTGGGAATTCGGAGGAGTCGGGGCTCACAGCCCCTGCTCCCTCGACCCCGGGAATCCGGTCCCCACCCTCTCCTCCCTCCGGCCCGGAATCCAAACCCCCAGGCCCTCCCTGGAACCCGGAGTCCGAACCCCAGTCCCTCCGCCCTCAGCATCGAGCGCCCCAAGACTCACGTCTCCCCCGAAGTCCGTCTCGGCCGGAGGACCACCATTAAAATACCTGTGAGGGTCGAAGGTGAACAGTCGGGGTCAGGCCTGAGGCGGGGGAACGCCGAGCCCGAGGGCGGGGCTGGCGCGGCGGGAGGGCACTTACTCGATGGCTGGCAGCAGGTAGTGCTTGCGGAGCCCCTCGAAGTAGGGCCCCAGGTTGGCCGTGCCCTCAATTACAAACACCACGTCAGCCACCAGGCCCCCGGCGCGGGCCGGGCCCTCAGACCCGGGGACCATCACGCGCGAGGTGGACGCCACGGCCGCCGCAGCCTCCGCGGGACGAGCGGAAGCGCGCCTGCGCGGCGCGCGCGCCCGTGCCAGACGGCCTCGCGCCGCCGCTGATGCGCCCGCGGCCATGTTTGTGTGGGGCACGCCGTGCGAGTCGGTGCTAGCTCCGCCCCCGTTCGCGCCCACCACGTGCAAGACTCAGAAAGGGCATAGCGAAGCCCTTTGGGCAAGCCTTATGGGGAAGGCTGAATTATTTGCAGGGCTGTCGAGAACGAAATGTACTGAAAGCGACACCGTCGGCCGTCATCTTTGAGCGGGGCGCGGGTGCCTACTCTGGTCTCGATGGGAGAGTCAGGAGATCTGGTTGCTATGCAACGCGTACGCTGCCCTTGTTTTCTAACAGAGAGGTGAAGTTTCCAGTTAAGTTCGTTCGGGTTCAGGGGGATGGGCGTGTAAACGGTCCAATCGTGTCGTCCGAAATGGTGTAACTAGGCAACGCTCTAAGGTTGCCGTCAACTCGGGTGCAGCGGTCCCCCCCCCCCACTCCGCCTCCCGCCTCAAAAGAAGCTGAACTCCAACCCCAGTGAAGGTTGCTAGGCAACACCCGTCGTTTTGTGGGAGAGGGGCCAGAAACAGGCCTAGAACATAAATACATTCCAGGTGGATTAAAAATGTAAATGCAACAAATGAAACCATAAAAATATCTGAAGGAATAAAGAAACACTTAATTGCATACGCCTGAAGAATGGGAAAATAGTTTCTTCTATTACAGCGAAGCCAAAAAATGTAAAATACTAATCAGTTTGTCCGCAAAAGGCTCCACAGACCAAGTTGAAAAAAAATACGTTCAACTGGGAGTCATTGAAACATATGTATTGACAGAAATTTACTGCACAAATACATCTTGCTAATCAATAAAAACTTAGAAAAGTAGAAACGCTTTATCATATTTCAAATGGATAGGAATGTAAGCAGGCTTTTCCCATACCCGAAGAAATTAAAATGGCAAGTAAACATCTGAAAACTGCTTGTCTTCAATTAGAAAGCACTAAGAGAAAAGTCCAATGATATAGCATTTTACCTTTGTCGTGTTAATATTGGAAAGAGAAATGTCCACGTAGGCTCAAATGCGGTGTAATGCGGTGTAAATCCCAACAACTCGCTCCAGCGCAGTTTGGCAATGTATTTCAGGGTAAAGGGGTGCATTCCCTTTGCATGCAGCAGCGTCCCCGTGTTGTCACTTTTACCCTACCCATTGCTTTTTCTTTTTTATTTCCTTTGCTGAAGACTTTTAAAACGAATCCCCATAATCATATCATTTTATCTCTACATGCTTAACTGCCATTTCTAAAAAGTTACGGATATTTTCTTACATAACCAGTATGCCATTATCACCCTAAACAAAATGTTTTCTTAGTATTATCTAACACTAAATCCATAATCAAATTTCCCCAATTCTCTCAAAAATGTTTTTACAATTGCTTTATTTGCATCAGGATCCAAACAAAAACAGAGCACATATTTAGACACTACATCTCATTTTTTTCCCAAATTTCTTTTAATCTAAAGGAGCTCCCTCCTTTTTTTATGCCAGTGTATTTCAATTTTTAATGTAACTACAAGGAAGACAAAATGGAGTAAAGAAAAATGGTCGACAGATAAGATTTAAATGGTACTTAACATTAAAATTTGCCCTGTTAACTACAGGAAACGCCTTTTGATAAGGTGAACGTGTAATAGGTTGCATTAAATGACTTTTAACTATTTCCACTAATATATTACAAATGGGAAAATAAACTAACAAATGGGAAAATAAACTATTAGCTATTTTAAACTGGACTTCAGCTTCTGACGTTATGGTAGGGTACTCTTCAAGAATTCTCCTTCCCCTCAAAAAAGACAGAAAACCAGAAAATAACAACAACAAAAAAAAGGGGGTAGGGAGTGGAGTACAACCGCTTGCATTACCAAGAGCCGGAAGGCAGCTGTGAGTTGAAAAACAGACTGGTTCTCCAGCTAAGCAAGGGCCTTTCAGGGCAGTTGAACCAATTCCACGTTGATAATACTCCCGGAAATCTACAGAAGTAAAAGCAAATCCTCCCCATAGGCCTCGGATCAATATTAGCACAGTGATCACGTTTGTGAAAACGTGTGAATATTTGAGTTAAATTGTCAACTTTTTATTTTAAACAAAGGATTTGGGGAAGTTTTTTATATTCTACATTATACGCTATCATGTGTAAACTTATTACGAAAGTTATGTTTCTATGATTCCGGGACATAAAGAATTTCAGCTTTCTTTTTCTAATAAAACAATCATCTCATTTGGTGGTTACCAGGCAACTCTTCCCGGACCAAACCATCTCGAGGGTGAGGGGAGAATGGCGTTTTGCTCGATTCTGCTCTAAGGACGGTGCTCGGGATTTGTCGTGAAGCCACCTTTGAACGCGCACAGCTGTTTACAGCTTCAGGATGGAATGTAGACTGGTTGCTAGGCAACGCCTTGGCACCGTCGCCATCTTTGAACGCGGCGCACTTTTAGAACGTAAAACATCCTACCCCACGTGATGGTTGCTAAGCAACGCCTTGGCTCGGTCACTACCTTCAAGCTGGACTTTTTAGTGTTCTCTTTAATTAAATAAAGTCAAGTCGCTTCAGGGAGAGTCTATGGAGCTCTGCAAGGACAATTTGCCGCCATGTTTAGTTAGAGGTATTGCGACTTCCGGGTGGAACGGAAGAGAATTTAACGGGGTTTGGAAGGAGGTGCCAGAACAGAGATCGAGGGTGGATTTGCGTTGGATGGAGGCAGGAATCTAGTCCTCTCCCAATCAGCTCCTCATCTCGCCCTCTGGCGCCTAAGGTCGACAGTCCTACTTAGTGTGACTACGGTCGATGCTCCAGGGCGGGCACTGACTGTCCCCACGAGGGGCATTCGAAATGGGGGAGGAAGGGACGGAGGGCACGGTACATCTGCTGTGTCTCGCGGCCTCCAGCGGAGTCCCGCTGTTCTGCAGAAGCAGCCGCGGCGGCACCCCCGCCCGCCAGCAGGTGGGGCCCTGGACGCCTGGATCTCCGAAATAGAAGGGGGCTGGGAGCTTGGACTTTGGGTCTTCAAGGGAGTAGGGGCTGGGGAAGTTTCCGAGTTGAGTTTAGAGGGCTCAGGGTGCACGAATAATCCTGGTTCCCTAAAGAGGAGGGGTCAGGGAATCTAGAAAGGAGAGAGGGTACAGGCCTGCATTCTTGGGTACTAAGGAGGAGGAGACTGGGGCCTCCTATCTAATGTCCCCAACCTTTTCCCCAGCTCCCGTTCTCCATCATCGGCTCCCTCAATGGAGTCCACATGTTCGGGCAGAATCTCGACGTGCAGCTGAGCTCTGCTAGGACCGAGGACACCATCGTGGTGTGGAAAAGCTTCCATGACAGGTCTCCAAGTGGCAGTTTGGAGCAGGGACATGGCCCCAGCGATACCCCTGAGGCCTTCCGGCTCTCTAAGGCCAGCTGTTTACTTGGCTGTGGGATCTCTGACACGCCAGTTACCCTCTCTGATCCCTGAGTTTATCTGTATGAGTGCTGGGGGAGGATGTAGCCGGCATCCAGGACCAAGGGCAAACTCCGCTCTCCTCACTGCCTCATTTCCTTGGCCTGGATTCATTCTTCCTTCTCACTTTCCCTTCTCACAGTATCACTCTCATTGTTCTGTCATCTGAGGAGGGCACCTCGGAGCTGAGACTGGAGAGGCTCCTCCAGATGATATTTGGGGCCATGGTGAGAATCCCCAGCCCTCTTTATCAAACCCAGGAATCTGAACTCTCAGTATCTTTCTCCCTAAGACCCAAGAGTCCAGATTTCCAGCCCCTCCTGTCCCAGAGCCAGCTGTCCAGGCCCCCACTCTCATATGGTTGGTTATTCTAGGTTCTTCTAGTGGGACTTGAAGAACTGACCAATATCCGCAATGTAGAGAGACTGAAGAAGGAATTGAGGGTGAGGCTACTGATATTTGGGAACTACAACTCCCAGCAGCTCCTGGGGCAGCCTGACCCCTACAGGTTCTTGGGGCGGCTTGGTCATCTGACCCTGGGGCTAGACCCGCCTGGGGCAGTTTTCCAAAGGGAAGGCCTTGGTCTGGGTCCTAGGTGTCACCCTTCTCCCTCTGCTAGGCCAGTTATCGCCTCATCGACAGCTTCCTGGTGGACTCAGAGCTCATCGGGGACCTGACCCAGTGTGTGGACTGCATGGTTTCTCCAGAGGGGTCTCTCCTGCAGGTATCAGGAATGTCTTGGGAACTTTTAAACCTGTCCCCGTGGCCCAAGCTCAGACCTCATCCTCTTACCCCTGGACCATTGCCTCCATCTCTTCCCATCCTCTTGGCTTCCAGTCCCACCCACATGGGGCCCCAAAAGGATTTATCTTTTTAATTTTTTTTTTTTTATGTGAGGCAACCCTTGGTTGACCTCACAGATTACAAGTACCATGTCAGCTTATGATCCCTTATTTTTTTATTTTATTTTTTACTTTTTAGGCCTACAGCACCCGGTCTTCCTAGGTGGTCTCCCAATCCAAGTACTAATCAGGCCCAATCCTGCTTAGCTTCTGAGATCAGGCAGGATCGGGCTTGTTCATGGCAGCATGGCTATAGACCCAAAAGGATTTTTCTATACACAGAGCTGTCCCCACCCCTCTTCTGGTCACAGCTTCCATCACCCCCTGGGACAAAGTTCCAGCTCCTGGCCCGGCTGCCCTCAGGGGTCCCACAGATCTCAACAACTTCCCAACTTCCTTGCCTTGGCACATGCTGTTCCTCCTGCATGGTGAACCTACCCTCCCCTAAATACTGATCTTGTGGATTCACCTGGCATGGCCATCTCCCATCAGTGTGACCCTCAGCAGGTGACATGACCCCTCCTAGCTTCAGTAGGTTGTTGACGGCGCCTACTTAACATATAGTAGGACTCAATAAACCATACTGCTGCTGTTGTAGTTATTAGCATTAGTAGCACATGTTGGGCAGGGTAGCAGGCACCTTACCTGTTTAATCTAACTTCACAATGTGACTTGGGGATCGTACTGGAATTTGAAGATGAAGGAACCTCGGCCCAGGGAGGGTGAGGAACATTAGCATGGCCACCAGGCAAGCTTCTAATTGTATGCCCGTCTGTCTGTTCCCACTCCTCGCCCACCTGGGAAGGCACTGCCGCCCCTGCTCGTGTCTCCTGACTCGCTGTCGGCCTGTCTCCTTTACCCAGGAAGCCCTGTCTGGGTTCGCCGAGGCTGCGGGCACGGCCTTCGTCAGCCTGGTCGTGTCGGGCCGGGTGGTGGCAGCAACAGAGAGCTGGTGGCGGCTGGGGACACCGGAGGCAGTGCTGCTCCCCTGGCTGGTGGGGTCCCTGCCGCCGCAGGCCGCTCGCGACTACCCGGTGTACCTGCCGCACGGGAGTCCCACGGTGAGTGGGTGGGGCGGGCTGGGGAAGGCGAGGGCCCGGAACAAGTGTGCGCGTAGGGTCGCGGGCTGAGTCGCGGGGAGGCGGGGCTTGCGATGGAAGCCCTACTTCAGGTCCCGCACCGGCTTCTGACCCTGACTTTGCTGCCGGGCTTGGAGCTGTGTCTGCTCTGCGGGCCGCGCCCTCCCCTCAGCCAGCTGGATCCACAGGTGAATTCGGGCCGTGTCCTGCTTTCCCTTTATTACACCGTCTGCCCGCGATCCCCGCCCTTCCCTCTTCACCCGCCCTGGGAGGCACCCGGCCCCGCCCTCCACGAGCCCCGCCCTCCTCCGGCCCCGCCCCTCGGGCTGCCCTCCAATCGCCTTCACCCCAGCTTGGCCCCTTTCACCCTGACCCCATCCTTCCAGTCCTCGCCCCATCCACCGTCCCGGTCCCCTCTGCCCTCCGCCCTAACGGGCCACGCCTCCTGCCCACACCTCACCCTCGTCCCCGCGACCACGCCCCCTACAGCTTCTGGACCGCTGGTGGCAGCCACTGCTGGACCCGCTGCGAGCCTGCCTGTCTCTGGGACCCCGAGCGCTGCCCGCTGGCTTCCCCCTGCACACGGACATCTTGGGGTACGGCTCGGGTGGGGGGAGTGGCTGGATCCTCATCCCTTCTAGCCCTGGCCATGACCCCCTCTTTTTCCAGACTGCTGCTCCTCCACCTGGAACTAAAGCGTTGCCTCTTCACGGTGGAGCCCTCGGGAAACAAAGGTGACTGAGGGGCGGGGGCCGGCCGGGCTGGGCCCAAAGGGACACACTGCCAGCCTCTCTTCCACCTCCAGAGCCTTCCCCTGGGCAGCGTCGGCACCTCCTCCGCTCCTTCTACGCCCTGGTCACTGCCACACACTTCCCACCAGGTCAGTGGCGGACACCATGCCCCCTTTGCACAGGCTGGGGAGACATCTGTCCCTGGTCACTTGGGGTGGGGCAAGAGGTGGGTGGGAGAACTGGTGGGGCCTAGCATGCATTGGGTATGGCTCTCCTGGAGGCCCCAGCACCCAGGCTGATGATGGGCAGGCTGGGGCAGGGAGGTCCCAGCCTGGAGGTTACAGACTTCCTGGGTAATCCTAAGAGTTCACACCGAGACCTCATCTCTTGCCAAGTGCTTTATATGTAATAACTCACTCCATCCTCATAGGTAGGGATTACTTCCTGTTGTGTCATCACTGCCATATTACAGATGGGGAAGCCAAGGCTGAGCTAAGAAGCGCAGAGCCACGAGTCACACAGGCGATGTGGCTCCTACAGCCACACTCTCCACTGCTTAGAGCACAGGCTAAACCGAGTCTTGGGGAGGGTGGTCCCCAGAGCCCAAGATAGGAATAGTGGTCCTAGAACACGAGGCCCCAGAGACAAAGAAAGGGACCCAGGTGATGATACCACCCCAGTGACGACCCCAATGAATGTGGCAACATGGTCAAAAGCTCCACTGGGAGGGGCAGATGACTACCCCTTCCCCCCTGCTTCCCACCTTTATGGTGGGGTGGGGTCCTCAGGGGTCCCCTGTACCTGGAGCACAGTGACTGGCACCTGTGTGTTCATGATTTGTGTTGCCAAGCGGATCGCCCGCGGCTACTGCAGTATCCCCAGGAAAGAGGGGACCAAGACTGAGTGAGAGGAGGGGCAGGTGAGTGAGGAAATCTGTGGCCTTCAGGTCGCTGACAGCCAGATGGAGCCCTAAGGCCTGTTGGGAGTCACACTGAGGCCCGGGATGGGGTGTGGCCTCTGCAGGTTGGCATCCCAGTGGTCCAGGCCCCGCTGGTCACCTCGGCCCTCCCTGTCCTTTCTCCAGAGCCAGGGCAGCAGGAGAAGGTGGAGAATGCAGCCTGCCTGGCCCAGGTGCCGCGAGCCTGCTACCAGGTATCGGGAACTGAAGAGCCAGGCTCAGGATGGCGTTTGGTGGCCCTGCATTTGGGGCCAAGGCTGCTGCTGCTGTTGCTGTCGGCTCAGAGTCCCACCCATGGGCTGCGGGGCCTGGCCACCCACACTCTGCATGCCCTCACCCCTCTCCTCTGACTACTGGGCATGAGTGACAGGCAGGGACCCAGGGCTGTTAGCATCTTTCGATTTATTCGCTCACAATAATACACAGCCCCTGGACAGGGACAGGGTGGAGGGGCCACGACGGGGTCAGGTGGGAGGGGAGGAGGCGCCTGCTTCCCTGGCCCCTCTCCCCTCTGTGCTTGGGGGAGAAGAGGAGGGAGGGGGCTCCCCTTACCCCCCAGAATGTAAACAGCAGCAGATGAACAAAAATAAAAATACAAAAGGCCGGAGGAAGGTCCTAGGCATTCCCCTATCCCAGGGTCTTCCCTGTCACCAGCGGTAGCTCCCTTAATCCTAGGGGCTGCCTGGCGCTGGCCACATCCCCAGGGGCAGAGTCCAGGGCTCAGAACTGCTGGGCCAGCAGCTCGCACAGGTGACGGGAGACGGGCTCCTTGCTGGTTCGCAGGGTCAGCCGGTACATCTGGGGGGGGGGGGACACAGGATGGCCGGGGGTCAGGGAGGAGGCAGAGGGATGGCGCAGACCAGGTAAGAGAATCCAGAGATAAAGATACAGGGGAGACAGAATATGCGAGGAGAGAAAAAGGAAAAGGGTCCGAAACGTGATAGAAGAGACAGGAGGAGACGGATGAAGGAGGAAAGTAAAAATAGAGAACCCAAGATGGGTGGAAAGGCTATGGAGAGACAAATCACAGTGGGAGGGCGGGGAGAGAAAGCCCAGACACAGAGGACTGCAGGGGTGGGGACAGATGACGCGCACGAGGTAGGGGTGATATGTGTCTCAGGCCGGCCCCCTAGACCCCACGCACCTGAGCCTGGGCATTGGGCTCCAGCCTGAGCAGACAGCCCACCTGCAGGGCCTTCGTCTGGATGATGCCAGCCCCCACAAAGTTTTCAGGGTTGGGGTCCACGTTGTCCAGGAGAGCAGAGCCAAACCCCAGAAGCTGAGGAGGAAGAGGGGTGCCAGACCTGTCAGCTCCCAGACAGTGGCACGCCAGTTCCCAAAACCCATTTCACAGAAGGGAGAGGGAGAGGTTCAGAGAGACGGAGCAGCCCCTGCTCCCCACATCCCGGAGCCGGAGCAAGGCAGGCTGGGATGCCTCACTCCCTATTTCTCACCTTGGCCTTGGTGACTTCTGGGTCCATGGGGTGGTTGGCTTTGAAGATTTTCTGCGCCTCCTGCTGGGGGCTGAGGCAGGAAAGAGGGGAGTCAGGGCCCCGCCCCCGCAGCTCTGGGCTGCCCACCCTGGACCAGCTGTGGCTCCGCCCCCAGCAGCTGCTCACAGGCTCAGCTGCTTCCAGCGCTGGAAGAAGTCCTGGGCTGCCATCTCCGTCGGCTGGAAGAACTTGTTGATGGTTACCGGGAGCTTCAAGGTGAGGGACTGGGGGGCACCTCCATATCTGGCCAGGAAAGAGGAGGACTCCATCAGATCACGCCCCTCACCCAGAAGTCCCGCCCGCCTGGCCGACCCTACTGACTCACCGGAAGCGCACAGACAAGAAAGGCGGTGCCAGGAAGTCGCGCAGACACTCGATATTGAGCACCTGCTGCACCTGCGCCCCGCCGTCCACCTGCGCGGCCACGCGCTTGGTCTGCACGGCCAGCTGTGCGCACCGTCGTTAAGGAAACCAGAAACAGGAGGTGGCTCCTCGTGGGCCTTGCTGCGGACCTCTAAGGGGCCAGGCCTGTCATCCCAGGTTCAACCTACTAGACCCAGCTCCAGGGTCCTTCCTATGCTAAACCACTGGCCCTCCACAATGGACTCTGCGACTTCCATGACAGCACATTGTCACATCGTACTGCGGCAAGAGACACCCTAAGTCTGAATCCCAGCTCTGAACCATCTTGGTGGCTGTGGGCAGGTGACTTAACCTGTCTCAGCCTCCCCTGAAATATGAACATCACGTCCTCAGAATTCAGTGAAATAATCCAGCACCGGCACTTGTCCGTGTGTCTGGCACCTGGTACGTGCACAAAAATGGTGACAATTCGTGTCACTGTCGTCATCCACCTTCAGGTAAACAACCTGAGGACAACGACGAGTCTTCTGTACCTCTCCCCTCACCTGCCCAGGCCCAGCGTGGAGCTGAGCCGACAGGAGGCCTCTGGAAATGTCGATGAATGGAGCAAAGAACTGAAAAAGCCCTCAGAGCTTTGGGGTCTAACCCCTTAATGTCACAGGGATGAAATGGAGGCCCAGGGACGGGTCGAGGGGACAGACACTGCTCGAGCCCTTCCTTTGTGCCAGCCATTCTTCCAGGGCTCTAACCGCTGACCTTTAAAACCCTGGGAGAAGAGAGAAGGGGGCTGCCCTTCACAGAGGGGGTGGGAAGGCACCAAGATGCACAGTAACTGGCCCAGGTCACAGAGAGGGCCCTGTTGGCGCCGAGACCCCCAGGCCTGGCTCTCAGGTGCAGGAGGAATCACAGATGTGAACCTGATGAGGGACAGAGTCAGGACGAGGTCAGGAAGGGGCCCGACAGGCACGGACAAGGGCCCCAAGCAGCAGGGGCTCTGGAAGTAATGCCCCCCACACACCTATCATGGTATTTCACTGCCGTCTCCCATCTCAGGGGAAAGAGGCCACCACCATCCCACAGATGACACTGTCAGAGAAGGTGTTGTTAAGGTTCTCAAGTAAGAAGGCTGGATGGGAATCCGGACCTGGGTCCCTCTCCTTCCCAGTGGCCAAGAGGGCAGGCAGACCTGGAGGGGCGGGGCTGAGGCCAGGGGGCCATGCCAGAGGATATGAGTCTGGAGGTCTCCAGGGTGGACCACAGACGGTGAGAAGTTCTGGAACTGCACCGAGGTCTTGTTGCCATAGAAGAGATACATGCGGCCTGCGGGGTGGGGAGGGGCCAGGTTCCGTCAGGGTTCCCACGACCTCTTCCTGCGCGTCCCTCAAGCCCAGGCCTCCCGGAGACCCCAAACCACAGCCCCACAACACACCCAAGTTCTGCCGAAACTCTGACTTGACTCCAATCTGCAGCAGCTGGTTCTCAAACAGGACCCCGTTGTTCTTGCACACAAACCTGGGTGGGGGTGGTGGGTGCTCGGGTTGAGGAGGGTGCTCCCCACGTGTCCCCACGCCACTCCCAGAGCTCCCCCAGACTCACTTATTCAGCAGTTCATCAGCTTCTGGGATGGGTGGGCCGATGTCCTCGGGACCTGAGCTGCAGGCCGGGAAAGGAGTGAGATGGGAGAGGGCTGGGGGGCCAAGGGTAAAGACCCGGAGCTAACGGAGGGAGACGGAACCCCAGAATCCACATAACCAGGTTCCCCAAAGAACCTGAGAGAACCCCAGAAGCAATCTGGTGACTGCCACTGATGGAAACAGGACCCTGGCAATGTACTGCTACCCCGGCCCCCAATCCCGGCATCAGACTACCCTGTCACTCCCTTCCAAGTCCTTGCCTCTGCGGCTCATCACAACCACTCTGATGAGAGCACCAGGCCCCTCCCCCTCCCGGAGACACGAGCCCTGGCTCCCAACCCCCAAGGCCACCCTTACTCAGCAGCCGGAGCTGGGTCAGCCAGCAAAGCCATGGGGCTCTCAGGGGCAGGCGGCTCCAGCTCACTGGGCCATCCAATCCCAGAGCAGACAGAGAAGACAGGCGTGGCAGGCAGCCAATCCAAGACAGGCAGCAAGAGGGCCAGAGAGAAAGAGGGCGGAGGGAAGGAGAGAAGGAAGAGCAGGCTGAGACACGGTGATGGGAAGGGACAACAAAGGGTGGCCTGGGGCAGCTGAGAGTCCAGAGTGGCCAGAGGGAGGGAGGAGGCAGCCAGGGTGGACAGAGGCACATGGACAGGGACAGAGGAGCGAGTTGGGAGGGACAGAGGGAAAGGGACGGCCCAGGGTCCCAGGCGTTGGTACCTGAGGAAGGCCTCCTCTGGGGTGGGCCCCAGGCTGGGCTGGGGGGCTGGGCCGTCGGAGGAGACATCCACCAGGAGGTTGCCTGTGCCCGAGGGGGCCGAGGCTGCTGCTGGGGGAGGGGCTGCCCGCAGCCCCAGGAGGTCGGCAGAGGGCGAGGGCGTCGACTGCAGGAAGTGAGGGTGAAGATGAGCAAGTGAGAAGCAATGACGCCCTGGTGGCCTCTGCCTGGTGGCCCAGTCCCAAGGGACTCACCACAGTGCTGGGGGTGGGCTCCACACCACCATTGATGTCACTACTGCTGGGGTCCCTCCGGCCGTCGTCCAGGGCGCTGCCGGCCCCCGGCCCCTTCTTGCGTTTCAGCTTGGCCAGGATGGACGACTCCCGCTCGGGGAAGGGCGGCATCTCCTCCAGCACCGTGGCCTGCGGGGCAGGCAGCAGGGTCAGGCGGCGGGGCAGGCCAGGGGCAGGTGGTGCAGGGGGCAAAGGAGGGGGCAAAGGAGGGGGCAAAGGAGGGGGCGCGTGGGGCTGGGGCTCTGACCAGGACGTCGGTGCTGGCCACTGAGCTGAGGGTGAGGTACTCGACGGCTCGCTGCTGCAGCTCTACGTCGGCATTGCGCAGCTGGGAGCCGGCCCGCAGTACACCCTGGATGGTAGCCTTGGTCTCCGGGAAGAGGTTGATGAACTTGATGTAGGTGGACAGCAGGAGGGCCCTCGTCGCCACACTGCACAGGTGGAACTTGGAGTGCAGCAGGGAGAACTGCACCGGGGGGCTGCGTGGGGTGGGGGGCCAGGAGTCAGAGGGCACCGGCTCCACGCACCTCTTTCAGAATCCCCGGAGCAAGGTGGTGCCTCCCTCGGAGGAGCTTTTCCCAGGACCCCAGACTGGCCCCAGGACAGCAGCCATTACATTCCCCTGCCCTAGAGGCACCTGAGGGTTGGTCCTGCCTTATCCAGCCAGGTGCGAGGCAAGGGGCGAGGAGATTCCTGGGAGCCCCACCGCCAACCCTGAAACCCCTTGGTCCCCCACACCCCAGGCCCCTCAGTAGAACATGTGTTCACCCCTTCACCTGGAGCGGGGGTCCCCAGCAATCAGGTTCCCAAACTCCCCAAGGATGTAGCCGCCGACCTTCACCATGTTCTCGTGGCAGGCGGGGGCCTGGAGCGCCTGAGGGCGGGGCCATGGAGGGCAGGGCAACCGTGAGCAGGGACACCTTATTCAGGAGCGCTCGGGCACACAAGCGCGGGGCTGAACCCAGACTCCTGCCAACACGTGGAACCCGTGGGCTGACCCTCCCAGTGTGAGACGAGGCGTTATGGGTGGGGAGACTGACGCAGTGGGTACGACATGGGCACGAGCTGACACGGCAATGGTAGCAAAACAGGATGGAATGGGACCCCTTTTCTGGGGCCGAGTGGGAAACCGCTGGGACCTGGGGAACAGCCACTGCACACCAGGCACCCCGCCGCCCCTCACACTGGCCCAGGACACCTGGCAAGGCCCAGGAACTGCTGTGAAGAGGAGGAAGCAGGGCAGGGCTGGGCCACCTGACCCCACAGCCCCGGCTGTCCTTGCTCCTCCCGTGGCCCCTGATGTGGGTAAGGTGGGGGCGCTGACCTCAAACACCGTCTTGGCAGCATAGCCCTGGACGTCGTCGCGGTTGGTGACGATCTGCAGCACGCGGTACCACACCTCCTCACTCACGTAGTCGCCCGCAATGCGGATGAGGTTGAGGATGGTGTCCACGTACCAGCTGTAGTCCACCGCGTACTTCTCAGCCAGGATGGCCACCTTCAGGACCTGCCAGTTGGGAGAAATGACAGGCATGCATGTGTGTGTGTGTGTGTGTGTGTGTGTGCGCGCCGGGGAGTCAGGTGTGGAGCCACATGCTGACTGGCCCTGGGCTCCCACTGTCCCCGCTGGAGACCTGGAATCCGGGCCCCCCAGGCCCTCTCCGGACTCACGATCTCTTCTCGGATGGCGTAGTCGGCCGTCTCCAGGTACCGCAGCATCTCTGACACGATCTGCTTGGCGTTGCTCCGGTCACACATGGCATAGAGGAGGTCGGCTGCTCGCTGTCGCACGCTGACGTCCCGCTCCGTCTGAGGGAAGAGAGCAAGTGGGGCGTGCGCCAGGCTCCGTGTGGCATGGGGCTGACCACCCAGGGCCTCTTAAGGGGTGGTGGAGCCGGAGGCCAAGTGGGTGTGGCGAGCTGGCACTGAGCGGGCTCAGAGGTGGCACGCACCTTGAGGGCATTGATGACAGTGTCGATGTGTGTCTTGACAGCCTCGTGGGAGAACTCGGAGCTGGCCAGTGTGCACATGCTCTCCAGCGCCAGGTAGCGCAGGTTGGTCTCCCGGTGCTGCAGGAACTGGCCCAGCTGGTTGCAGGCCCGCACCAGGAGGTTGGGCTCGCTGCCATGAGACGGACGGGTGGGGACGTGAGGCGGTGCAGAGCTCAGGCCCCGCTGGTCTGTCCTGCGTCACCTCAGGTCTCAGGTCTTAACTCCTTGCCTCTGACCCAGCCGTGACCACTCCAGTGACCTACAGACTGAGCTACCACTCTCCTAGGAGCTGGGACCCCATGCCCCGCCCCCCACCCCGCCCCCGGCCCCCAGCCCCCAGCTGCACCTGTCGTAGTGGATGATGAGACTGATAGTCTCGAAGAGGATGGCATTCTTGGCGTTGGAGTGCTGCACTTTCTTGGACTTGGGCGGCTCCTGGGCCTTGTTGAGCACGGTCTCCAGGCACTCCACCAGCCGCCCCTTCACGGCCGCGTCCTCTATAGGGATAGGGCACACCCAGCCTGAGCTCTGCTGGCCCAGCTCACCAACCAGGGACAGGGGCCATGCCTCGGCTCCCGCCTTCCACAGAAGGGGTGCCGGCCCCTTGGCTGTGGGCCAGGCTCCCTGCTCCCTCAAGCCCTTCCCAGGGCCGCAGGAGACCAGAGGAAGTGAGAGAAAGCCGATGAGGACCCGACCCCAAGCCTGGGCCCTTGTGCTACTCCACTCTGACCCTGCTGGGCAAGAGAGTGCACTGCTGTGAGCCTCGGTTTCCCCTTCTGCAGCACCGAGGCTCACAGGCAAAGAAAGCTCCAGGAACCTTCCTCAGAGACACCCAGAGACCCGGGCCTTCCCAAGGAGGGGTCTGAGTGCCTGAGACAGACAGATGCCAACCAGAAGTTCACACGAACCCGGATAACTGCCATCCCCTGGACTACCGCGGGCACAGAACAGCTGTCAAGGGTTCTAGCAACAATGCTACATCCAAGTCAATCAGGCAGTTCCTGGGACAAAGGAACCAGCTAGGGACACAGGCAGCAATCAGCCATATCTAGAATTCTGCAATGCAAACTTCTGGTTTCTTCAAAAGCAGGCAGGGGTGGGAGGGCGGTCGGAGGGGTGTTCCAGACCAAGACAGAGACAGAATCAGATTTCATTTGTGGTCACAGATTGTACCGTGTCTTTTTTAAGCTATAAAAATAATGCTATGGAAAATGGGGGCAGTGTGCAACCTGGATAGCAAATGAGACTGTGAGGTTATTTTGAACCTTCTGGGGTGTGATAAGGGCGCTGTGGTTTTGTATAGTGTTCTTGGTCTTAAGGGACATGTATGGAAATATTCTGGGGTGGGGACAGTGTTATGATGTCTACAACTTCTCTTCAAGTAATTCAGCAACTGTATGTCTGAGAGAGGGAGCAAGCAAGGGCGCAAATACAGTCAAGTACTAACAATCTCCCCGGGGTCGAGGTCAAGGGCACCCAGGAGTTATTTCAGTGGCCTTTAAAGTTATCTTTATGTTTGAAACTTTTTTCACAATAAACAGCTAGTGAAGCCAATGTCCTAGAATAAAGGAGATTAAACCTTCCAGATTAAGAGAGACTTATGAGCAATATAATTAAATTCGATACTTGTATCTTCGTCAAATCCTAGTTTGAATCAACTGTGGAAGATATTTTGGGGAAACTAGGAAAAACTGCAGTGGGTATCAGAAAACATTAGGGAATTGTTAGTTTGAAGTGTGAGTGTAGAATTACTGCTGTGAATGAAAATCCCTATAGTTTTGAGACATGCATAACAAAATATTTAAAGGCAAAACATCACGATGTCTATAACTCTGAAATGTTTTGGAAATATATAACAACAACAAAATAAGTTTGTGCACATGAGAAAAACGTGACGTCTAGGTGATGGGTATTCCCTACTTGTTTGTGTGTTGGCAAATTAGTAAACTTACTTGGAAATAAATTAGAGATGCCCCTCCTTGCCCTGCACCATCTGCTTGGGGCTGTGGCTGCAATTCCTACAATGCAGAGCTTTAGAGTAGGTGAGGCGCCTACCCTGGGCGCACCCCAGAATTATGAGGTGGGGCTTCTGAGCTGGAAGTGGGCATGGGTTCTAACTAAGCCCTTCTGTATAGCATGAGGGAGAGGCCCACAGAGGGTAAGAGGCTTCCCAGGACCACACAACAGAATTAGTCACTGGCTTTTACAGGATGGGGCCCCTTAGCGAAGCCTACGCCCTCCTCTTGGTTACAGTCTGTCCACGCACAGAGATGTATGCACAAACACACAAACATGAACATGCGTGCACACACACACAGACAGGTATGCACACACAGGGATGTGCACACAAACACGGATGTGCATACACACAGACATGCATGCACAGACATGGACAGGCATGCTCAGACACACAGGGACGTGCATACACGATCATGCATGCACACACATGGTCACACAGCACACAGGGGCATGTGTGTGCACACAGACATACACGCACGGGCACAAATGCACACAGTCATGCATCCACACACAGACACACACGGACATGTATGCACATGGCCATGCATGCACACATACGGTTATGCATGCACACAGACACACATCACTGCATACACACAGAGACATGCTCATACACATGGACATGCACATAGACACACATGGATATGTATGCAAAGACACACAAGGATGTATATGCACACACACGATCATGTATGCACACATAGGTATGCATGCATGTGGCACACATCGCTGCACACACACACAGTTGCATACACAGACACACACAGTCATGCCTACACACAGACACACCGCTTCACATACACAGACATGCTCACACATGGCTGGCTATGAAGACGCAGGGCTGCACACAAGTCCCTGGCCTGCAGCAGGTGCTCAGAAGGGAACTGCCTTATAAAGCATCCGCTATGTGCTGAACCTCTCAGCACAGAGTCCCTCAATACCGCTCTATGAGATCAGCCAGCCATGGCCCAGGGAGGGGCTCGGAGCAGATTCTGGAGGGAGGCTCTGTGGCCCCCAGTCACTGCCCAGGCGTGGGGAGGCCATGTCTCATCTCCAAGCCTCAGTTTCTCTGTTTGCTATGGCAGGGATGGTTCCCCCTCACCAGCTCCATTGGGAGGGTATGGACACCCCTGGTGTAGGACCTGGCTCACTGAAGACGCTTAGTCCACACCAGAGGTGTGACCATGTGAACATGAAAACCCCTGACCGAGCTACGCTACGTCAAACAGCACCGACTACAACCACCCTTGATGGCACAGTGACCTTGAGCAAGGACCACCCCACTCCAATCCTCAGTTTCCTCATCTGTGAAAGAGATCTGACAACACCTCTACGTTAGGCTGAGCAAGAAGGCAGCTTCGAAGAGGCCCTGACCACAGCAGGGAACCCACGAACACCAGCGCCTTGTCCTACCCTGTGCTACGCAGGCCGGACTCCTGGCTCCGTGCTGCTCCCACCCAGAACTGCACGCTGGTCCTAGAGCCCTCCTGGCCGGGTCGGGGCTCACGGCTGCCCCCTGCCACAGCTGAGGAGCGGGGCCTCGCAGCAGCAGCCACCCCAGAAAGACGCCGAGACAGACCCCCGCACGCACCCTGGCGGGCCTGGCCGTACCTGGCGGGGGGTAGCACTGCAGCAGCCGCAGGAGCTTCACCGACAGCCAGGGCGCTGGGACGAAGTAGTAGGTGTAGTCCTGGAGGTCGGTGGAGGCCGAAGAGACGATCTGGGGGGAGAAGGGGGTGAGGCGGGGGCGAGGCGCATGGCTGGCTGGCCAGAGCAAAGCCACCCTCTGCTGGGGAGGGATGAGCCTGAGCCTCAGATGAGGAGTGAAGGTCCCTCGGGCACATGGCAAGGGGCTGGCAGGTCAGGGAAGAAGCCAGGCTGGCTGAGTGTCACAAGGAAAGCTGGCGCCAGGGGGCACGAGGGCTGCTGGCCTGACTCCTGAGCGCTGGGCTCCAACTCTGTGCCCCCTGCAATGTCCCCCGACGCCCAGGCTGTCCACCAGGGCACAGGTCACAGCCATTCGCTGGACACTGCTGCCACACGCCTCTCCCTGACAGGATGGGGGGCTCCTAGAGGGCTGGAGGCTGGCTCATCTGTGTCCCCCATCAACCCACACACAGCCAGGCACACAGGAGGCCTCGGGCAGGTTCCCAGGACAGGGGCGTATGCGGGGGGCGGAGCAGAAGGAAGGAGAGAAAGGGGATGGGGGGAACGGCAGAGAAAGCGAGGGGATGAAGACAGACAGAGAGGGCAAGACGGACAAATCAGGGAAGCAGCGCCCACTTCCTGGGTGCCCGCCATGCAGCAGGCCCTGTTCTGGCTCCTCGCACAGATGAAGTCACGGCAGCCACTGTGAGGCGAGCACTGGCATCGTCCCCATGAATGGACAACGACTAAGGCACAGGGAGGTAAAGCCACTTCCCCGGGGCCACGCAGCCAGGAGGTGCCTGAGCGCACAGCCGCTGGGCAGAGCAAGAGGACCCGAGAGGTACCCCAAGGGACGGGGGGCCACCTCCCGCAGCCAGTGCAAAGACCACACGCACCCGGCTCAGACGCGACACAGCCAGGGAGACACACGTCTTGAAGTCATCGGGGTTCTTCTTGCAGAGACAGGTGATGAGGCTGACTGCGGCCGTGACCACGCCCTGCGGGGCAGAGGAGTGGCGGGTGAGGGCCCCGGGGACGGCCGAACTG
The DNA here is from genome assembly GCF_014176215.1 of Rousettus aegyptiacus. Lineage (NCBI taxonomy): Eukaryota > Metazoa > Chordata > Mammalia > Chiroptera > Pteropodidae > Rousettus > Rousettus aegyptiacus. The sequence continues at coordinate 46,059,213 of NW_023416289.1, read as the reverse complement.
GAGACGGCGTGCTGCCGCGGGGCTGAGGAGACTTGGGAGGACGGAGGAGCACGTCAGGGTCACGGCGGGGGCTCTGAGGCTCAGGGACCACGGCCAGTGACAACTTGGGTGCCGGGAGGGCCCCGGCACCTGCGTGCAGGGCAGAGGGAAGGCAGGGACATGGAGGGACTAGGAGTGCTGAGGGTGGTGACAGAGGTCAGCATCTCTGTGCTGGCTGGGCAGGTGACAGACATTGGGAGAACCTCAGGGTGTTGGAAAGAGGCTAGTTTCTGAGGGTTGGTACTGGGTGTCAGGGACACTGGACAGGACTCTTGGGGAGCCAGGTGAGTGAGTGCCAAGGACAGAGATGGGGGTGGTGTCTGCACACCTGGGTGGGCAATGGGGAGACCGGATCAGGGTGTCTAGTTGCCTGGATGCAGGGACAGAGGTGGGGGGGGGAGCTCCAGGCTTCCAGGTGGGGTCAAGGCAGGGTGGACCCCAGACTGACGTCAGGGGCGGGGGTGGGGCTTGGGAGCAGCAGCCGGGGGCTCTGGGTGCCCGGCGTGGGGCCTCACCATGTGCTGGTCATTGAGCAGGTGCACCACGCGGGCTGTCCACTCGCCCATGGGCACCAGGTCAGGCGAGGCCTTGTAGAGCCGCAGCAGGCACAGGGCTGCACTCTGCTTCACGCTGTCCATGCTGTCCCTGTGGGGACACGATGTAGGGGTGAGTGGGGGTCAGGGTGCCCCCGGCCCCACACACCTCCCCTCCTCTTGTTCCTCCCAGGAAGGGTGGCCAGAGAGAGGGAGAGAGCCACGTGGAACTGGGGTCCAACACGGCGTGGCCCTCATGGGCCAGCCGGTCTTGGATTTTCCATCTGCAAGATGGGCTGTATCTCTCGCCGCCTGCAGTCACGGGCAGGGTGAAACGTGGAGCCTGGCTCGGCACCCTCACTCGCTCACCGAGCTCAGATCAGTGCCCCCTGGGCAGCAGCACAGCCGCAAGTGCCATGGACTGTGGTGGACAAACTGGTCCAAATGCCTGTCCCCACGGAGCTGACACTGGCCGGGGCTGGCCGCATCCACGCACACACAGCAGACGCTGCTGGGGTCCAGTGGGGTGGCACAGACCAGGGCAGGCACGCGCATGGCGTGCCGGGGACGCCACTGTGGAGGAAGGCCTCTCTGATAAGGTGCCAGGTGAGCAGAAAACCGAGACCTTGATGAGAAAAGCCAAAATCTCTGCATGGAATGTCCCACCCTGGGGTGTTCGAGGGGATGGCGCGAGAACATTCACTGCCCGTCGTCGGATCAAAACTGGAAACCAGTGGAAGACCTGGACACAGGATGGTGCTGACTCCACGGTGGCCTTTTCACGTTCGTCATGGCTCACATCCCACAGCCCGGACCCCGGGCCACACTCTGTTCTAAGTGCATCTATGTATCAACGTGCTGGACCTTCCCGACAGGCCTCCGAGGAGGTGAGGTCCATCATCTACCACAGGCAGGGAAATGTCCAAGTAGCAAATGAAGGAGTAAGAGCTGTTTATTGACTTGGTTGTTAAGCAGAGGCTGTGATGCTTTTCTGGTCCGGTCTAACACGACATAATTTGCCAGTTATAAAGGGATAAAACATATATGCGAATAACCATCACCGAATCTGGGGGACCAGGGATGGGCGAGGGGAAGATGAAGAGACGATGTAAAGAACAGAAGGGAGATCGAACTGCAGCTGTTTCTTCTTTTTAAAAAAGGCTACATGACTCAGCGACTCCACGCCCAGTGTCTACACCAGAGGAGTGAAAACGGAGTTCACATGAAGGTGGGCGCTTTCTGACCAATAAATAAATCAGATGTGGGCCATCTGAATGGTGGAATGCGATTACTCAGCCACGAAAAGGAACAAAGCTCTGATACATGCCACGACACGGAGGAGCCTTGAAAACACGCCAAGACTAAAAAGCTGGACACGAAAGGCCCCCTACTGTGCGACCCCACTAATGTGAGATGTCCAGGATTGGCAAATACACAGTGACAGACAACAGACTGGTGGCTGCCAGGGGCTGGGAGCAAGGGGAGCAGGGAGTGACTGCTGATGGGCTTGGGGGCTTCTTTCTGGGGTGACAGGAATGTTCTGGAACCAGATTGCAGTGGTGGTTACACAACACTGAATATATAAAAGACCGCTGAATTATACCCTTTAAAGGAGTTTAAAGTGAACTTTATGTTGTGTGTATTTTGCCTTAATTAAAAAAAAAAAAAAATCTACCTATAAAAAGTTCCCTCGTGCCCTAGTCATTCTCAAGGCCAAATTTCCCGTGTGGAGGGCCCAGTGTACTCGGACGATCCCAGCCCGGCCCATGACACTGGCAGGGCCCAGACCCGCCGTACCCATCCCCTCATGTGAAACGGGGCTATCACTTAGGCTCACACGCACTTGTCACACCGGCCTCCTCAGCCCTCAGGAGGTGCCGAGTTCTCTGGCTAGGGTGGCCAGCGACCTCTGTCTTGCCCAAGCCAATGGCCACTGCCTGTCCCCTTCTTAAAGAAACTGTCAGCAGCACTTGCCACCACTGTCCACTCCATCCTCCGTGAGTTTCTCCGAGTTCTGAGCCATGGCCCATACTGGTCCCCGCCCCCCCCAATCCCCCACCAGCCAGACCCGGACACCCTGGGCCGCCCCGGGGTCAGCTTCTGACTGCGTCCCTGCCCCACTCGTGTGCTCCCTGGGGACTTCATACCGCCATTCCGCACTGTCTGATATGTGGGCCCGGCCACACGGGGCTACCGGGCACAGGAACCGTGGTGAGTCCCAACTGAGGTGCCACGTGAGTGTCCCTTACACACTAGGTCACAAAGACTCAGCATAAAAAATACTGTAGGGCAGCTCGTGGATAATTCTGATGCTGATCCAACGACTGAATGAAAATATTTTGGTTGGATCAGGTTCAATGAAAATGTCACAGTTAGCTGTGCGTGTCTGCTTCTACTCTGTGACCGGGCAAGGCCAGGGCGCATGTGTGGCCCTCGCCACACTTCTGTGCACGGAACGGCTCTCAGGTGTCTCTCCAGCCCCAAGCCCCCACCATCCAACCACCTACCACCGTCCGTACACCAGCATCTAACGGGTGCCTTGGACTCAACACGGCCAAACACGGCTCGGCATCCTCCTCTCACTCACCTGGACCCCCGCCCTCAACGTTCGCCCACCTGTCCCACTGGAACCAGATAGCTTCCACGCCACATGTACCCCGTCCCATCAGCTTCACAGCTACCACCCAGGTCCCAGCCACCTTGGGCTCTGACCCCGACAGCGACAGATGTCTCCGCGGGCCCCCCACAGCTACCCTCACCCCCTACAGGCTCTATTTCTGTTTATGATGTCTTGGACCACTTGACTCTGAGGATCAGACTCTTTCATTGGTTCTGGAATGTTCTCAGTTGTTACCTGTTCAAACAGTGTCTCTGTCAAAACACCTCCTTCCTCTCTCTAGAACCGCAAATAGCATTATTTTCCCTTCCCTGGCTCTGAATCTCTCTTTTAAATTCTCCATCTCTCTGGTTCTCTGGACTGTGTTCTCATTAAGTAATTCAGTTCTACTGCCTGTTTAATTCGGCCTAGATTCTGGCTATTCTGCTGCTAATAAACAAGACCACCTAATTTTCTTTTTAAAGTTCAGTGATATTTTCCATTTTTAAAAATAGCTTGCTCTTTCCTCTGATGTTTAACTCATTCTCATATTTCTTGGAACATACTGAACATACTTCACATTCTGTATGAAAATTTCAATTCTGCTGTCTTTTTCAGTCTCCCTTCTATTGGTTCTCTCTCATGGTGTCTGGAATCCTATGTTTAGTGATTTTCGACTGTGAGCTACTCATGTAACTCAGAGCTTCACGGATAGTAATTTTTGAGTTGTATGGTGAAGGTGCGTTTTTCCAGAAAAAAATTCCTTTGTTTCTGTCGGGCACCGGGTTACTACCAGATTTCATCACTTTAAACTAGGGCTTGGCTTAAGGATTTGTGGATCACCCAGGTAGGGAAAAATCAGGCTGAAGACCGATGTGTGCGATGCTCTGTGCCAAGGTTTGAAACAGGTAATTCTGCTTATAGTCTCTAAGAAGGTTTATTTCTAGGTCACCCTCACTTTGAAGTATGGCTTCTAAAGCCTCTCCATGGACAAGCTTTGTCTTCTGTTCCCAGAGGCCGTGATGCCCCAAAAGCAGTATTAGGGACACCCACAGTTTAGCCAATGCCCTCTAAGCAAAAGCTGGCTCCGGCACCCTGCTCATCTCCTTGGGTGCCAGGTGCCTCTGGGCTCGTGGCCTGTCCTTACTTTCTTGCTATCTCACAAATATACTGAAGAATATTTCCTTCCCTCTTTTATTCAACATTGACTGTTGGGTTTCAGCGAGAGTACCAATCAGGAAACTAGTCCGCATGTTGCCAGAAACATGAGTCCTACCTTCTCCTGCACTAGGGCTAGTGATCTTTTGAAAATACAAAGCCACTCAGGTCATCCACCTGTTTCAAACACACCAACTGCCTCCCATGTCAATTACAGCAGAATCCAAACTGCCCTCTCTCTGTCGCTCTGATTACCACACTCCAGCCACAGACCCCACCTCGTGGTTCCATGAATGAAGAAAGTTCATGGCTAACTCAGGGCAGGCGTGGACTTGCTGCGGCTTTTTCCTTGAGACAGACTCTCTCCGTTTTTGAATGCCTATGCTCTCATCATTCTAGTGTCAAATTACGTGTCACCTCCTCGGAGAGACCCCTCCGCCACCGACAAGTCTAATTTAAGTAGCCTCCCCCATGACCCTGTTTTGTTTTGTTCAGAGCATTTGTCACTGTCTGTCTTCATCACAGCTCTCTGTACGTGTTTGCTCTTTGGGTCCCCCACTACACGTAAGCTCCCCAGGGGTGGGTGCGACAGTCCCAGCTGCTGGCTCCTGCCTGCCACACCCACAACAGTGCCCTGCATGCTGGAGGCGTTCCAGAAACATCTGCCAGATGACCTCCTGCCCCAGGATGATCACACTGGCTGACCCATTGCCCTTTGCCCCTTTCCTCCTTCCATGGCCAATGACTCTTCCCCACTTAGGTCTCGACCTGATACCACTTCCTCTGGGAAGCCCTCCCTGATTCCCCAAGCTAGGTCAGGCACCCCTACTAAATGCCCTTAGGGGCTCCTGTGCCCCTCAGGTTGGTTCTGAGAGGAATTACATGTTTCACCCTGTGATTATTCGATCAGCGTTTATGTCCCACTCTGGGCCGTGACAGCCAGGAGGACAATGGCCATGTCCATTTCCGGCCATGACTACAGCCCCAGCAATCGGCAAAGCACCTCGAACATGCTCAGTGGATGTGTGCGGAATGAATGAATGAATGAATGAACGAATGAAAGAAGATGCAGACGTTCTGTAGGGTTGTCACCAACACAGCTGAAAGTCGTCGCCTCTTCTGTGCCAGACAGTAAAGGCCCGTTAATCAGACAGACCTCCCACTGGCTTCACTGGGAGGCAGCCCCACACTGCCCCGCACTGCCAGCTTGGTGAGATGAGGTGACACAGCCACAGGGCCACCACCGCAAACACTGAGATTCTGAGCACGGTGCGAGCCCCACGCCCCAGGGGCTGGGGGGACCTGGGGCAGGTGACACAGGCGGGTGCCTCTTTACCCTCAAACTCGTCTGGGCCTTGTCTTCCCCTGTCCCTCCACTGCGGGCCCCAGTGCCTCACCCGGCCACCAGGATACGGGGGATGTCAGCGGCGAAGGCCTCGCCCATCTCGCGGCTGCCCACGTTGGCGATGCAGTGCAGGGCCAGGCACATGAAGGTGGGGTTGCGGCTGGCCAGGTCATTCTTGATGGCGTTGTTGATGAGCCGGATCAGCTCCGAGTTCGAGTTCACCAGAACCGAGATGAACAGGTAACCCTGGTGGGGGCGGTGGGGGAGGGGTAGGCTGAGACCCTCGTGGCCAACTGGCCCAGGCCCCTACTCTCCCAGCCCCTCTGCCCACAGACCCAGGAGTCCCAGCCCCGCTCCTCCTCCCCAGACTCACGATCTGCTTCTCTGTGTACTTGTTGGAGCTCAGCAGGTTCACAGCCTCCATGTGCCCAAAGTCAATGTCGTGGCCAAGCAGGAAGATGAAGAGCAGTTTACACACATATTTTTTCTTACTGTAGCCATCCAAGGCTTTGTCCCCTGGGGCCGGAGGAAGGAGGAAAGGGGAGGCAAAATGAGGAAGGATCACACCTGCAAGTCCCAGGAGTCCCAGCCCCCAGCCCCCCGCCCTCAGAGGCAGGAGCCCCACCTACCTTTGAACTTGGAGCGGATATTGGCCAGTTCCTTGTTGATTCTCTTAATCTCTGCCTCTTTGCTCTTACCTGGGGAGGAGAAGGCAGGGTAGGTGATGAGGGTCCAGAAGAGTTGAGCCACGTGCCCTCGCCTTCCCTGTCAAGGTCTCTCTCCTGACCCCGTGGCCCCGGGCCCTGAGGCTGAGGCTAGGCCTGGGCCCCATCTCTAGCCAGGAGCTTCAGGGAGGTGATGACTAAACCTCATTGTTGTCTGCGGCTCCCAGAAGCCGGGCACACACTTTGGGGTGATCCCTGACTTCCTCCTCCCACTATGGCCCCTAAACTATACTCTCCCTGGGAGCGCCTGTCTCCACTCACAGCTCTGGTTACCCTGCACCAGCCCCCAGCACCGGGCAGACAGGAATTATGTGCAAAGGAATGAATAAATTAATGCACGAACAAACGAGTGACGAGCTCGGCTGCCTTCCAGCTGTCCCCTAGGAGGCTGACCCCAACCACGTCCCCACCAAGCTCAGCATCTCCTGAAAACCTGGTCTTCCCTGCTCAAGCTCCCTACCAGGTAAAGGTCCCCTTGCCGCCCAGTCACAAGGTCAGACCGTCGAGTGCTGAGCTCCCCACTCTCTCTCTGTCCCTCCCCACACTTGTCCCCTCCATTCCCGTGGCCCTGGCCCATCCTCTCCTGCCTGGTCCACGGACACACTTCCTCCCTCTCCCAGCTGCCAACCTCTCCCCAGCCCACATGTCCGCGACATTCCTATACCTCTGACAAGACCGGTCCACTGAGGGGACGACTCTAGGGGCCTTCCCCGACCCCATGGTTCTTCCTGATGCCCAGGCGCTGCCCGCTGCGTCCTCCTCACGCACCCCAGGACCAGGCGAGTCAGCCATCCCCATCTCGAGAGCCCATGGCAGGCTCCAGGTGACTCAGTTTCTCCACACAGAACTCAGGACATCCCTCCCCCTCACTCAAGCCATCACCATGCCCGCTTGGCCCAACCTTCAGAGTGGGTACTGAGACGCCTCCACTGTGATCGCCTTGTCTGGACCCGTGTTCACTCATCCAGATCACTCCAGCACCTCCTTTAGGGACTCCCTGATTCCTGCTGAGGGGCGCTGCCCTGGCTACTCCGCCGGTGTCACCCGTCACTACCCTGCTGTGTGCTCTGGCCCCGCTGGCCTCAGCAGCTCCAGGGACATGCCGTGCTCACTCACTGGACCCACCTCTCTATCTCACCATCATCTGAATCTCAGCTCTTGACAACTCCTCCGAGAGGCCTCTCCTGATCCGTTCTTTAAAGTCGACGCCTTACTCTTCTTTTTCCATCGTTAAAAAACATCTTTCCTACTAGCGCATTTCACAGCATGGAACTATTTTCTTGACCTTAACTGTCTAACCTCGGCTCCTACTTCAGATTATGAGCACCATGAGGACACCTGTCATCAACGTATGGTTATCTGAAGGGCAGAGACCCACTCCGAGCCACAGCTGTGTCATCCGCATCCCTCAGCACATGGCCGAGCACCAGGGAGGCTTGAGTATGCACTGAACGAATGAATGAATGAATGAATGAATGAACGAAAAAGCAAGGATATGCATCCCTTTCTCTTTAGAAATCCAGCCTCGCCTCCTATGCCCAACTTTCAAGTAAGCTCCCACAAGCCTCGCTTTAGCTATCGCCTCCTCCAGGGAGCCCCCTCTGGTTAGCACCCCCTCACCAGTGCCAAGCAGACCCTAGAGCTGCACAGTCCAACATGGGGGCCATTGACCAGGTGGCTCTTGAGCATCTGAAACATGGTTGTTCCAACTGGGATGGGATTTAAGTGGCAAAACTGAGCGTAGGAAAAAAAATGTGAATTATCGCATATTGAAACTGATGTGGCCCATTTCTTTCTACTTTGAAAAAATGTGGCCGCTGTAAGGCCACTGGACAGCACTGCTGGGCCCCCGCTGGCCCCACACCGCCTGCATCACCGCCCTGGGGCACGCGCTGAGGGTGTCTGGGTCTGTCCCTGTCCCCCAGATCAGAAGCCACTTGCAAGCAGGGACAGCATCTGCCACCTTTCTGGGTTACAGCTCCCTGCTCCAAGGGCTTACCGAGCGCCCAAGCACAGTAAAGGCAGGAGGCATGAGGAGGGGACACTAAGAAACGCGGAGTGACCCAGCCCCATTCTCAGGAAGGGGTGGGGGCTCAGGGACGAGGCTGGGAGGTTTCTGGGACCCAGGCGACGGAGGACCAGCACTTCGGCGATGAGTGAGAATCGGCCTGTGTGGCCCCAGAGGCCACCTGATGCTTCATTTATTAATTACATGTTTCCTGAAGCCCTGGGGGCCAGGCCTGGGTGGGGCCACCCCCAGACACCCAGACCCATCTCTGGCACTTCTGTTCCACCCCAGGGATTCCTGGCCTGGTGGGGTACAGCCAGGGGACCCCCTCCCCATACCTGAGATAGATGTGCAGGATAGGAGGGTGCCTGGGTACCGCCCGGGGCCTTGGTGGCGGCTGCAGGAGGTGGGACATTTGAGGAGGCCCAAGAAAGATGAGGAGGGTTCGGGAGCAGTTCACCAGCAAGGGCGGCCAGAACCAAACCGCCCCGCCGAGGCATGCCCGATGAGGGTGCCCGGGGTGTGAACAGCGCCTCCCTCTGGGAGCAGGACAGGGCGTGAGCAGAGAGGGTGCACACACACTTCTATTCCTAACCCGGGACAAGCACACAACTGCTCCAACTGCCCGTCGTAAACCTGTTCTGTAGGGACGTGAAGCTCAAGCGGCCTTTATAAATGGATCACGTGTCACAGAGCGCCTGCTGCAACTTCATCAGAGAGACAGATATCTGAAGGGCGGTTAAATTTCCAAGGCTGCCACCCTCTCCGGCCTTCCTTTACACCTCTATTCAAAGCTTCGAGCAGCAGACCCAGCAGGGGTGGGTCGACCTTGGGGAGGGGAGGGGACGGGGAAGGCACAAGAGCGAGCGGGGCTGGGAAGCCAAGGGTACTGGTTCCGCACCTGGCGGCCGATGGCACTGCGTTCCGTCAGGTCTGCAGGCTCTCTTAATAAATATGCTATTTCCATATATATATGTATATATTAAAATAGTCACATGTAGAGTTATATATAAAAATATTCTTATAAGTCATCAATTACGTAGAAGACAGTATCACACAGATACGGTTTAAAGAATGCTTAAAGAACAGATGTGCATTTTTTTTCTTTAAACGGTCTTGAAATCGCCCACATCTACCTGATGCTATCATCTGTATAGCTGACATACTTTCTATTAAAAAGAAATTAATGGAGAGCACGAAGCACCAGGCCTCCAGACAGGCAGGGGCTTCAGGAGGGGAGCACAGACATCGGGCCGGGGCACAGTCTCTGCGACAACCCAGTGGCAAGTCACGGCCTGGGTGCCAAGACGGCACGTGGGTGCTGCCGAGGACAACCTGTGGCAGAAGGGGGCTAAGGGCAGCCGTGACAGGATGGGCTGACAAAGAAACTCTAGCACCCAGGGCCACCCAGCAACAGGAAGATGAGTTTATCATCACAGGAGGCATGCAGGCATGTCAGGCATTTTGATGGGATTTCCTTAGCCTCACTCACAAGTCCCTTGGGCCAGACTCAGGGGTGAGTTATACTGGCCCTCTCTTGGGGACTCCTGGGCTGGAGGGGAGACTGACAGGAACAATAGTGAGTATCTGGACAGAGGCAGACGCAACTGGGGCTGAGAGGCTGGAATCAGACTGGGGACAAAGGCTCCATCCAGCTCCTGTGATCTGAAGGATCAAAAGGTGAGGCTGAAAAGGATAAGCAGCTATTTGGGGAAGTGTGCTCTGGGCAGGAGGGCCGGCAGGCGGCACGGCCTCTCCTGGGCCTTTTAGGGGCACTGAAGAGCCAGGGGAGAGCGACGGCCCCTCTTCTGCCTACAGCTGCTGCTGTGACAAGCATGTGGGTGGAAAAGAGGCCCAGCCCTTGCTACATCTGCCCTACCTTGGGGCTTCTGGCTAGGGGAGATAAAGCCTTGCCTAAGGGTTTAAGCCACAGTGGCAGAGGGTTGGGGCTGTCACTGCCACCAAAGGGATCCCCACAAATCCCGACTCTACCCCAACAGGGACTTTGTTACCGAGAGCCTCCACAGCTCTGGACACCTGCAATACAAGCTAGTGAATGTTCCCATCTACACATCCTGCCGTGATATGTCTCCCACACAAGTCCTAGCAACCCTGGGTCCCAGAGAGGATTCTGGGAGATGATGCTTATAGGCTCTGGACCACGATCCAGCTCGGCACGCGCTGGCCTGCTCTAATATGAGAGCCAAGCGTGGCCGCGGGCCAGTGCAACTGAGGGGGTGAACTCCCTGTTTTATTTAATTTTAATATTGAAAAGCTGATCCTTGATTCAGTTACTAGAAAAGTGTGCTTGGAACAATTTGAGTACTTTGTGAATCTACTTTTCCAATATTAAGTTTTATAAACTCTTAAGACAGAGCGAGTATTACCAACGCAAATATAGTCTCCGAATTAAGAATGGAACGTAAACTGTCTCATTAATCATTTAAAACCTATTGATTACACATTCAAGTAATACTTTGCGCGTACTAAATAAAAATGTATTAAAATGAACTGCACTGGCTTTACACTGAGCGAGAAGAAATTCTCCTTAAGCAACAGAGTCACACTGTCACTCCCCAGCTGGAAACGCAGCTGCAAAGACCCCCCTGAGCTAACACAGAAGGGTCCCCCAGGGCAGGGTGGCATCCGCGGCGCCCAGAGCAGTCCTGGCACAGAGCAGGTGTCGAAGGCGACTGTGAGTGAGAGGTCCCCATGGCACACTGATGCTGGATAAAGTGAGACTTAGACTTACTCTTAGTTCTCTGCACAGCGGCCACAGGGACTCTGAAAACCTGAATCAAATCCTGTCCCTTCTCTGCTCAGAATCCTTCCCTGGCTGCTGTCACACTCGGAATAAAAGCAAAGTCCTCGCTGAGGCCCTCCAGACCCTGCACGTCCCCTAGGCCCCTCTCTGACGGAATGTCCCGCCCTCTCCCCCTACCACTCCTGCTCCTCCCCACTGCAGTCCTCCTACTCTGCATGCTCCATCCTGCCTCAGGGCCTTTGCACAGGCTGCTCCCACTGCCGAGAATGTCGTGCTCCAGATCCACATGGGCCCAACTCACCCGCTAAACGCGATCCTTTGCTCCAATGTCACCTTCTCAGCAAGACCTGCATGTATGACAGCACCATCCCTAACCTTGTCCTCACATGCCCTTTCCCTGCTTTGCTTCCTCCCGACACCCACTGTCACCTGAGTACCTGAATACTATATATTTACTTGTATACTGGTCCATCTCACCCCTAGAGCATGAGCACCCCAGAGAGGGGACTTTTGCTCACAGCTGTAGTCCCATGACCTAGAACAGTGTCTACCACTCAGTCGTCACTTGGTAAAGGTCGGTTCGTTTGTTCATTCGTTCATTCAATCGATCAATCAATCAATCGATCGGCAAACATCACCAGAGGACTCCACTGGGCCGGAGCTGGCACTAGGCGGAACTGGGGGCCCAGGGAAGGGTCAGACCAGAGCCTGCGCTCCAGGGCCTGGGGGAGGTGTCACAGACGGTTACAATGTGGAGCGGATGTGCCCTAATGGAGGTGCCCAGGACATACACAGCACAGTGTCCCCCTTCCCAAGCAGGGAGCTCTGAGTTGGATAAGTGGAGGCCGAGGCAGATTCCCTCAGATAGGACAGGGCCACAGGGCCACGCCCTCAGGCTGCTCCCAGCTCCAACCTCTCCCCTTCTTATCTGCAGAATTTGCCCTTCCTGGTCCCGCATCTCAGAGCCTACCTTTCCTTTCTTTCTAGAGTTTTCTCTCTGAACTCCACTATGCCCTTCAGATCCTCCAGCAGGATGGCTTCACCCCCTCCTCCCACGGCCCATCTCTGAGCTCTGCGCGGTCCTGGTCCCTCATCCCTTCCTCTCCTTCGCTCTTGTTTCAAACCCTCTGTGCTCTGCCCATCGCCCCCCAGTCAGATCCCAGGCCTCAGCCCAGAGTCTCGACCAACCGGGCCCCCGGACCTTGGTACTTGCTGTCCCTCGGCCTTCGTGGGTCCACACTGTCGGAACAACGCAGACAGAGCCCCCATTCTCTCAACACTGAGGCCTTATGCCTCACTGGACCTAGGACGGTGACGATTTTTTCCAATGAAAAGAACTGAGATATAATTCACCATTTTCCTAAAGTTCCCATTTTCAAGGGTACAGTTCAGTGGCCTTTAGTAAACCCATGTTGTACAACCATCACGATCTAATTCCACATTCTCGTCACCCCAGAAAGAAACCCCAGGCCCACATGCGGTCACTCCACATTCCACTGCCCCCTAGCCCTGGGCAACGGCTAATCTACTTTCTGTCTCTACGGGGTTTGCCTGTTCTAGACGTTTCAGATAAATGGAATCATACATTTTTGTCCATCTGGCTTCTTTCGATTCGAATGACATCTTCCAGGTTCGTCCATGTCACAGCATCCGTCAGTACTTCACTCTTTTTAGTGACTGAATAATATTCCACTGTGTGGGTGGCCCACACGTGTTTATCCATTCATCCTTTGGTGCACTTTTTGACTATCACGAATAACGCTGCTATGAACATCTGCACACAACTGTTTGCGACAAGGACAGCTGCCATTTCTATGCAGTATCTGACGCCCTCACTGGGCTGGGAGCTTCGCAGGAGCACTGAAAAGTATGTCCTATTCACCGCTGTGTCCCCAGTGTCCATACCAGCCACCAACATACACTTGATGAGAAGGAGGCAGGCAGAAGCCCTGACTCTCCAGCCCCAAGTCACTGGCGAATGGGCCTCCGCCACCCGCACACGGGAGTCTCCGCTCTGTCTTCTGGCTTCCCCCTGGGGTCCTACTGGGACACCGGCCTCTGTTCTCTTTCCTTCTCCACGCCTGTCATCCAGTCCCTTTACAAATCCTGCACAATTTACCTAAAACCCAACCACTTCTCCCAAGTGCCTTTTCACTCCAGTCAGGCCAACGCCATCTTGGCCCTGGAGGCCTGCCCCGGCTCCCTAATTCTTTCCTGGCCTCCACTCCTTCCTTCAGCCTGTGCTCTTCACAGTAGCCAGAGGAACTATTTTAAAACATCAATCAGCTCGTGTCCCTCCTGTGCTCAGAACTCTCCTGTCTTTCTCACTCAGAAAGTGCCCACCGTGACCCACCAAGCCCTACACAGTCCCTGTCCCTTCTCCGCCCTCAGCTCCCTCCCTCGGCCCCGGCCCAGCCGCACGGGCCCCCGTGCCCACATGTGAACACACACAAGCATGACACAAGACCAAGACCTTTGAGCATACAGTCCCCAAGCCTGGACCCTCTTCCTCCAAAAGCCACGGCTCACTCCCTCGCTTTGCTCATCTCCATTCACACGTCACCGCCTCAGCGAGGCCTTCGCCGATCGTCCCTCCGTCCTGGTCCCTCCCCTGTTGCCTTCCTTCTTTGCCTTCACAGCACAGTCTAACATTGTATCATTTAGTGTGGGTTCTGTGTTTATTTTCTATCCCCCTCATGGCGCGGTGCTCCCAAGGGCAGGAATTTGGGGCCACTGTTGGGGCTGGGGCCTCAGAACAGTGTCTGGCACTCCTTATCGAGTGAATGAATGAAGCTTCAGAGGCAAGATGCTATTAGCAGTGGGATCCGCAGACAAGAAAACAGCCTCAGGGAGGTCAAGTGACTCACCAACGGTCATGTGGCTGGTAGGTATCAAGACCTGCTTCTAATAGCTGGCAGCCCACCTAGCCCATCTCTCCTGCACCTGCCACCCAACAGCTTCCACCCTTCCTGTTCCCTGAGCACCTACTATGTGCTAGATCCTCCGGCCCCAAACAGGAGCCACTCCTCAAATCGAACGAAATGACAGTAAGGATAGCCAAGACCCATCTAGTGCCTGGAATGTGTGAAAGGCCTCATTCACGTGCATTATCACAACAGCCTCATCAGGAAGGCGTGAGGGGCAGTCCTTCCTGATGAGGAAGCACAGGTGAAGTCCCTCACTCAAGGTCACAGGAGTAGAGAGTGACAACACAAATTCAAACCCAGGTCTGGCTGCCCCCAAAGCCCCTGCAGCACAGCCTCATTAGCCCTTGGCAGCTCCAAACAACAACACTCGCTCACAGGAGATGGGAGATGACTGGGAGCCGGGCCTCCCTTGGTCATGACAATCCTTGCTGGTGATCACTGTCCCATATTGATGGGGTCAGAAGGGAGAGGGCTCCAGATTCAGGACTGTTATGCTCCCTAACCCCTGACCACTCTCTGAGACCAAGCTTCCCCCAAACCTCAGCTTTTCAGATCTCTTCTCCACAAACTACTAAGGCTTCCTGGCCCCCTTTTGAACTCTGGTCTTTCTTGTCCCCAGAACATCCCCCAAACCCCTACTCTACAAGGTCCTCTCCTTTTCAGGCCCCAGCTCTTTGTCTCAGGTTCTCCCAAGACTCTACGCCTGCAGGGACACCTCTCTGTGCTCCCCGAGTCCCTCCTTGCCCCTCAGTAACACCTCTGCACCACACTCCACGTCTTCTAAGCAATCCTCCATTCTGGAGTCTCTCTATCCCTCTGCAGGGTCTCACTATAGTCCCCCACCTTGCCATCATGGTACTTTCTATCACTCCAGGACCCTCTCTATGCACTAGCCAGGACCCTCAGTGACCCATCTAGCCCCTTTCCTCTATGACACTCCCTCACCCGGGCCCTCAAGCGCGGCCCCATTAGGCTTCCTATGTTTCACGTCCTCTCGGTCCCCTCTGGTCCCCTCTGGCCTCCTCCCTCTCCGTCGCTCCACGGGGTACCCCCACACCCATGCACCGCCTTCCCTTTCTATCTACATCAGGGACTCCCCTAAGACCGTCGCTAATATGACCCCCCGCCTATTACACCCAGGGGCACCTCTGTGCCCCCATCCTCGGAACCTTCCTAGCCTCCTTTCCTTTAAAACCCTTCCGGACGCCTCTAGCCACTCCGTGTCGTCACCTCGAGAGGCACTCTATGACACCCTAAGCCCCTCCATTCCCCCCTCCCGAAAGTTCCCCCCGGGCCCTCTCTACCCTTTCCCTCTACGACCACAATGGCTTCCTATCCCCGGGGCCCTCTGTAACCCCCGAACCCCTCAATTCCATGCCTCCCCCACTCCGCTCCGGTGTCCCCCGGCCGTGCTCTCACAGTTCCGGATGTCGGAGATGAACACGGCGAGCCCCCGCATCCCATCGCCCTTGGACACGGCCGGCATGATGGCGGTGGTGTCGGCTCCAGGCCCGGCCGGGCAGGGCGCAGCGCAGCGGGGGCTGGCAAGCGGGGGCCGGGAGGAAAGGACCCCAAGCAACGCGGAGGAGCCCAGCCGGCCGCGGGGGGAGGGCGGGCTGGCAGGCGAGCAGGCGGGCTAGCAGGCCGCAGCTCCGCCCCCAACCCCTCCCCTCCCCGCCGCCTGAGCTCTCCGCCGTCCATTGGTTCTAGTTGCTGCCGCTCAGACGCAGACTCTCCCCCGCACCCTCTCTCACTGGCTGTAGGACAAAGGCACGCCGCTACGATTGGTCCAGCGCCCCGCTATTTCCGTTCGGGAGCAGGGAGAAGGCGTTGCCTGAGAAGTGGGCGGTGTTTGGGTACGTATTATTGGACCGCCCCCCGCACGGCCGGGTGCGGTAGTGATTGGCTCCAGACACTCTCCTGCCCCGGAGGGATTGACGTGAAGGCAGGAGGGGGAATCAGGCTTGAGGAGGCGGGGCTTGTGCTGACTGAGACCAATGAACGTGTAGATCGCCCTCTGAGGCGTCGCCGATTCGCCGGAACCGTCCTACTCCCGCCCCCGAAGGGGCGGTTGTTTGGGCGGGAGGAGGGCGATGAAAGGTGGAGAAGGATGGGGAAGGGAGGGCGTCACTCTGCTGGGCCGGGATAGGTGGAGCGTCGCCTGCAATTCCCTGCTGCAGAGAAGGGAATGGGCGGGGCAAGAAAGCGTGCGTTTTATACTGCGCAAGCGTGTTTCCGTTCCCCTTTCTTCGCACCCTCTCCGCCTCCGGCTCCTGGAATCTTGCAAGAGACCTCCCTCCTCGCCCCTCTCCCTTATCCAGCGGCCCGGAAGTTGAGACCTAACTTGTCAGGAAACCAAGAATCCCAGGGGACAGGAGACAGTAATTCAAGTCTAGTCCCATTAATCAGAGGTTAAAACTGAGGCCCAGAGCGGTTGAATGACCAAGGTCACAGAGCTAGGTAGTGTCAGAGCTGGGATTTAAACTGTATTTTTGGCTCTTAACCGATTTTCAATACACAATGTTTTTTTTGTTTGTTTGTTTTGCAGTGATAACGCCATTATATGGATATCAAGTCAAAATTCTGAATCTCCCTCCAGTAGACGTGGCGTTGCTGAGCAAGAATCGTTGAAAGAAAGGTACACGTGAAACTGGCCTAAGCACCACCCTTCAGCATCACAAAAACCCGCTTTAGTTAACTGGCAAAACCTCCTGAACTCCAACGTCTCGAGATCTTGAGAAATTTGGGGCAAAGGGTACTGGAAGAGTCCATCTCTGTCACCGAGGAGCTAAACCCCACCCACCACCCTTTTCTAATCTCAGAAGCCTAAGATACTTGGACTGAGCCTTGGGGGAGTGTCCTGGCTCCTGGGAACGTCCACTCTGAGTCCTGAGAGGGGGGCGCGGTCAGAGAACTGCTCCTCCCCCATTCAATGGATTTGTCCATTCGGGTTTCCAGGAATGGGGCTTGGGAAAGTCCATTCTGACTTCTAGGAGGACAGCCATCACTTAGCTGTTTTAGTGACCAAGAGAGTCCATTACTAATAAGAGTTGGAGGGTGCTATCTGCCCGTAAAGGACAGAGAACAGACCCATTAAAAACAACAACACACAAATTATTAAGACTAGGAGTTGGAAACAGCCCTTTTTATGGAAGATTGGTTAAGGATCCGAGGACTGGAGAAGTCCATTCGTGACTTGAAAGGATGCACTTTATCCCTGAGGATAATGCCGTTAAAAAAAAAGAAAAAAAACACACACACACACACACATAGTAGTGGGGGTTCTAACTTGTCTGTTTTTTGAGGGTTGTTAAGGGAGACATCCAGAGTCCCAAGAACAAAAACCTGTCTCTACCAAATGGGGGAAAAGGCACGCCTCTTTCAGGCCTCAACTCTCCACCTCGGTCTCCCCAACCACTTCCAACCCTTCACACAGCCCCACCCGGGATCAGATGGAGTTAGTTCTGAGTTCTTGGTGTGGGTAGCTGGTGGAACTCCGTCTTTTCCCTACTCCTTCCAGAGCCCATGAATTAGCCAAAACTTAATTTTTAAGACAGGGCCTAAAGCAAAGGCACCAGAGAAGTTAGATTGGGAAGGAAGGCAAACTTCTGGAAAACCTGGGACTAGTAGATCCTGCATGGGAGACATAAGTATACAGTGGGTGCCACAGGTATAATTTTCAATTTGCTCCAGCTACGTTAAAAAAGTAAAAAGAAAAGGTGAAATTAATTTTAATAATATATTTTATCTGACCCGATATACCCAAATATTATCAGTTCAACATTTTCAGCGTTCTCATTTTTCTAAGTCTTTGAAATCCTGTTTTTGTTGGTTTGTTTGTTTTTATAGCACATCTTAGTTGAGACTCACCACATAGCAAGTGCTTAGTAGCCACAGGCCATTGGTAGTGGCTGTGATATTGGTCGGCATAGAGTTGTAGGACCAGATTTGAGCAAGACCATTCTTGGGCTCAGAGGCTCAGTGGCTGACCCATTGCCAAATTTTAAGACCAGGCCACACAAACAAGTCCACGTTTGAGGGTCTAGATGAGGTTTGAGCAAGTCCTTTTAGGTTTCACGGCAGAACATTAAGAGGGAACCCCAGAAGCACCTTGAGGAGCTCACGGATTGAACCATCAATAGCTTCTAAGACTCTGACCTGAGCAAGTCAACTCTTGACTTTCTCTAGAAATACTGGACTCACCCCCCAGTCTTTCCAATTTTGGCAAAAAGGCCCTCCATCGATCACCCAAGCACTCACGCTAGAGTGCCTCCTGTCCCTGATCTCAAACCAAGGCCAGACCACGTCCCACAGCCAGCCTCCTCCTTCCATCGCAACTGCCTCACCCCGTGCAGGCCACCATCACTGTCATCTCTTGCCTGGAACCTGCAGTGACATCCCTTGCTGCCCTCCCTGCTCCCATCTTGGCCGCCCATGGTCCATTCTCCACACGAACCCACGTGCTTCTTATGACATCGGTGTCCTTCCCCAGATTAAACACCCCAGTCACACCTCTTAGCCATTCTTACTCTCTAGACACATGCCTACACCCCTACCCCAGCTTCCCCCGTGGCTGCCCCTTCTCCCTCAGATCTCAGCTCTTGGCACTGCTTCCGAGAGAGCTTCTGAAATCAGGAACTTAGGAACTTAATGTAAGCCCTCCCCACCCTCCCTAACGTGTTCGATCTCAAACACATTATCAAGTATTTTTTAAAAAAGATACAATATATGGTAACAGAAGGAAACTAGACTTGAGATAGTGAGCTCAAAATAGAGTATACAGATGTTGAATTATAATGTTCTACACCTGGATGTTATATATTGTCATCAACCAACATTACCAGAATAAATTTTTTTTTTAAACACCTACAGCACCTGGTCTTCCTAGGTGGTCTCCCATCCAAGTACTGCTTAGCTTCTGAGATCAGGCACATTCAGGGTGGCATGGCCGTAGACCAGAATAAATTTAATAAAAGAGAAAGAATGCAAATAAAATATTAAAAATTTTGTTATATATACCCCAAAGCAGAGGGTATATATACCCATATTCCCAGCTCCAACAATGACCAACACGGACCTTTATTGTTCCATCCGCAACCCCTCCCCACCTGGGCTGGATTATTTTAAAGCAAGCCCACTCATCACACCATTTCATCCCCATTGCCCAGTTTCCCGCCCAAAATTTCATTATGAAAATGTCCAAATATTCACAAAGTTGAAACGACCACACAACGAGCTCCCACGTACACCCACCCACCCACCTGAGTTCCGCCATTAACATTTCACTCCGCTGCACATTCACCCATCCAGTGACATTCTCTCTCCATCCATGAACCCCCTGTGTGTGTCTGATGCGTTCGAAGTGAGCTGCAGGCATCAGTGCACTTCAGCGCCGCTGCGGATTGAGCTGTGTCCCTCAAAATGTTGAAGTACTAACCCTGAGACCTGTAAATAAGACTTTATTTGAGAATAGGATCTTTGCGGATGATCAAGTTCAAATGAAGTCATTTGGGTGAACCCTGAGCCAATATGACTGTTTCCTAAAAAAAGGGAAACTCAGACACAGTAGTAGACAGGGTTGGAGACAATACGAAGATGCAGGGGGAAGACGGCCATCTACAAGCTAAGGAATGCCTGGGGCTACCAGAAGCAAGGAGAGAGGCCAGCTACAGATTCTCCCTCACAGCCTCAGAGGGAACCAGCCCTGCCAACGGCTTCATCTGGGACTTCTGTGATTCAAGCCCCTCAGTCCGTGGTACTTTGTTACGGCAGCCCCAGGAGACTAGCACCAAACTCCAAACCTTCATGCTTACCACTGACTATAGTTCCATGTTTATTTCAATTCTTTATTCATAGATAAAATTCAAACACAAATTCGTGCACTGGGGATTAGTGTAAATCGATGAGTTTTGACAAATGCTCACACCACCGTCACCTGGTTCTGATTCTCTTTACATCACTTACCAACATCTGATATTTTTGCGTGTGTTTCTCCCTATTGCCTGCCAGCCCCCTCCCAGCCCCCCACAGAATGCAAGATCCGTCAGGGCTGGGGCTCTACCCTCATTCGCCACCATCTCCCAGAGCCCAGGAAAGTGCTAAGTTCAAGTCCAGGGTACTGCATGAAGAATCAAGTATGAATTCTTGGGATTCTTGGGGGGCTGGGTGACACCCCTGTTAGTCTCAGGGAGAGGGAAGTTGGACTCCTCCTCAGAACCAATGGGCCTGTCCATTGTAAGTTCTGGACTAGAATGAATGACTCCACATGGTTCTGAAGCAGAGGGGCACATCGGGGTAGAAACAGAATCCTGGACAAGGAGGGTTCGCTAAGCCACCCTGGGGGAACAGCTGAGCCAGCACCTCCCTCTGCCCCCGTTCCCCCCCTTAATGAGGCCCAGTGGTTAGGTCCTTTATGAGGCAGGCTTGTAGGGACAGAGACTTTGAGGGTCAGTGGTCAGAGTAGTCTCAGAGGAAGGAGCCCCTGGGAGCAGGCCCCCCACACGCCATGGCAAGCGTGGTGGTGAAGACAATCTGGCAGTCCAAAGAGATCCATGAGGCTGGGGACCCCCCTGCGGGGGTCGAGAGCCGCTCCCAGCTGGTCCCCGAGGTTCCTGGGGGGGTGACCAGCCCAGTCAAGGGCGTCGCGAAGAAAAAGAAGGCTGTGTCGTTCCACGGGTGGGTTTGTCGCACCCTGTCGGGGACGGTCCTAGCGCCCAGCCCTGCGTCCGACAGCGTGCGAGTCCCACTGTGGGTGCTGGAGGAAGGGGAAGGGGAGGAGAGGAGGAGGAAGAGGAGGCAAGAGGGCCTGGGGAAGGAGGAATAAAGAAAGTGGGAGGTAGAGAGGAAGGAGAGAGTGGAGACAGAGGGAGGGAAGTAAAACCGGGAGGAGGGGCATTAAAGGGAAGAAGAAAGAGGTGAGGTTGGAGTCAGGGACAGTGGGGGCGGAGGCAGGAGGGCCACACCCCACCAAGGCCAAGTCTTGACCCTGCTTCCCGGCTCTCCTCCCCAGGGTGGAGCCTCGCATGTCCCATGAGCCAATGCACTGGTGCCTGAATCTCAAGCGGTCCTCAGCCTGCACCAATGTGTCCCTGCTCAACCTGGCTGCCATGGAGCCCACCGACTCCTCGGGGACAGACTCTACCACAGATGACAGAGGCCCACTGGCACTGCCTGTTCCCCCTGCTTCTCCCACTCCACCCTGGGCTCCGGATGACCCAGACATCACAGAAATACTGGTGAGGGGTCCCTGGCCAGGGAAGATGGTCCTCATCCTGGGGGCAGGCAAATACTGGGGGTAGCGGGTTCTTCTTGGTTCCGTCACTCTTCAGAGCCTGGAGGAACTGCCTCCTCCTCCTGTAACAGCCAACTGTGACTCTGTCCATCCTTGCTGAGTGATACCTGCTGCCAGGGAGCAGGCCTTTAGTTCATTCAGTCACTTCCCAATGTCCTGCGTGAAGCTGGGGTCACAGAGAGGAGTCAGGCCAGGTCCAACCCCTGGGGAAGCTCCCAGTCTGGTGGGGACAACAGGCATAGTAGACTGGGGTGATAAAATCCATAATAGAGATAACACTGGTGATCACAGAAAAGGGGCCCTCAAACCAGGCTGGGGGGTATCAGGGAACGCTTCCTGGAGGAGGCAATGTGGGAACTGGACTTCGACGGATGAATAGGAGTTTGCCAAGGGACTCACCTAAGAATCTGGGGCAACGATGGGAGGAGAGCAAGATCTAGGGAGATTTAGAGAATTCCTGACTGAAGCACAGAGTACTATAGCTTGGTCCCTTTAACTCCCCTGCCAACCCCATCCCCTGCCAGGCTTCTCCCCGGCCAGGCCCCAATCCGGGCTGGACGTGGACACTGTGAACTACACTAACAACAATCGCGTTCATAACGATGCTAATAAGACGCATGAGCGTTTACTGAGCACTTTCTGGGTCCCGGGAACCTCAGCTTCCTCATTTGTAAAACTGAGACACGCATGTTTCTTCAATGCCTACGATGTGCCAAGCACTGGTCTAGGAGCAGGAAATATAGCAGTCCCCAAGACAGAGCCCTGCGGATAACCGTACCCACGTCATGAGGTTGCCGTGACAAGTGCAGTTCATTCGTGTAAAACATTTAGCACAAAAGCCAACTAGACACATGGAAAAAGTGTTGGTTGTTATTATGAGTCACCTCCATTTCACAGATGAAGATACTGAAGCCCCAAAAGGTTAAAGGTCACACAGCTCGTAGGCAGGATAGCCAGGCTTAGGAGTCAGCGGGGGGTGGGTGGGGGACACTCTGCATGGATGCAGGCAGTTAAGTCACTGTGGAGGCCCAGCTGGCCATGGTCAAGGAAGACTTTGTAGAAAAGGCAAACCCAAAGACAAGGAAGGCGTTCCAGCTGGAACGGCATGTGCGAAGGGATGGGGGCGGAAGAGAAGAACCCAGGAAAGGAAGGTAACTACAGGTCGCTCCCTGTGGCCAGGTGCGAGAAGTGAGACGGATGAGGCTGAAGAGGGACAGGGCACAGGCCACACGGGCCGAGACACATGGGGACTCTCCCGAGGACAGTGGGGCCATTGAGAGTCCATGGGCGGGGGAGAGAGAGGAGCAACTTGGGCTCTTGGCCTCATTCCCATCCACTGAGCACCTACCATGTGCCAGGCTCTGTGCCACGTCCCTAGGGTGGGGACCTCGTCTTCCTCTCTCAGAAGTTCTGTAAGGGAAGTGGCGTCACTATCAATTTAATGATGAAAAGGAAAATAACTGAGGTCTAGAGGGACGGCATGACCTCTGAGGCTTGTAAGAAGCAGGGCCAGCACCGGGAGCCTAGCAGGATTGACATTAAAGCAAAAGTCCCTTCTCTCCCGAAAAGACTCCTGGGTAGGAGACATTCAAAGGGTAGGGACTGGAGGCAGGGAGGCCCAAGAGGAGGCTGGGCAAGGGTCCAGGGTAGGAGGACCAGATGGAGAAAAGGGAATGGGACAGGCAGATCCCAGCGAGAAAGATGGCCCAGAGTCTACCCCCTCCCCCAGCCAGAACAGCTTCCTCCCTCCCCCCGGGAGTATTACTCAGGCGGCACTTGCAGAGGTCTGCCTCCCACGAGCTGTGTCTGAGTCATGTCCCTCAGCGGATTGTGATGCCTGAAAAAGAGCCCCGAACCGCCAGGATCAAGGCCTGATGCAGCCACCAGCTCGCTCTGGGGCGGGCGGGGAGCATCCGTCCCTACGGGGCCTCTGGTTCTCTGTGAAACAGAAGCAGTAATGATGGCCAATGCCTCCGGGTCCATGCAGGAGCAATGGGGAGGTGGGCAGTGAGAACTCATCGTAGCACTCAGCTACATCAGGGGAGAGAGCTGCAGGTGGGCAGAGAGGAGGGGCGGACCCCCAGAGGGAGGTGAGACAGCCAACGGGAGAAAGAGGTTCGAGAGCCAAGGGGCATAGAAATCCTGATAGAGAGAATGACAAATTCCGGATTGGACAGACACAGCGGGAGAACATGAAACAGACAGCCTCGGCTTCTGTTGTAAGCTCTGACATCTTCACGAGGCCAAAGGACGTGATGGAAAAGGCAGTATTGCTTTTGGAAAAGGTCAATGACTCAAGGCTAAGATGAACGGGATGGGTGGTCTGGCCTCTGCCCTCACCACTCCCCTCTTCAGTGCTCAGTGAAGCTAAAACTCACCTCCAGGGAACCCAGCTGCCCTTTTTTCAAAGAAATATTGACCGGGGGACTTTCTGCTCCCGCCTATGTTCCTTCCAACAGCAGCCCTGAGCAGGTAGCTACACACCCGTCTCCATAGGTAGGGAAACAGACACGAGGAGGTGAGGTCCCCTCTCTGAGGTCCCACAGGTAGTAAGTCAGAGAACTGAGCTGACCCCAGGACTTGCTTTCTAGTTTCCCAGGACAAGCTCCCCATGAGAAACCCAAGACCTTCAGGGTCTTCAGTTTTAAAAGATCAATTTGTGTGTGGGTTAGCTATCGCTGCAAAACAAATTCTCCCAAAACGTTCAACCACAAGCCCGGAGTGGCTTAGCTGGCTGGTTCTGGCTTGGGGTTCCTCATGATTTGGGCAGGGGCTGCAGTCATCTGACAGATTGATTGGGGTTGGAGGTCATCATTCCAAGATGGCACACTCACGTGGATCTCGGTTGGAGGCCTCAGTCTCTGGCCACCTCAGTGGCTGCTTAAGACATGGTGGTCATCATACCACAGAGTAAGAGAGAGACGGCAAGAAGCCACAGTTCCTTTCATGAACTAGTCTCTTAAGTCTCATACCATCACTTCTGCCTTATTCTAGTTACTAGCTTTGTACCACTAAGTTCAGCCAACAAGCAAGTGAGGGGAATAAGGTTCATGTCCAAAAGGAACATCAACAAACTTATGGGCATGTTTGAAACCACCATGGTTTTGTGAAGTTTTTTGTAGATATCTATCATTGGGATGAGGAAGTTCCCTCCTATTTCTAGTTTGTTGAAAGTGTTTTTTTATCATAAAAAAGTGTTGGATTTTGTTAAATGCTTTTTCTCAATTGACATCATTTTTTTCCCTTTTATTCCATTATATGATTTACTATATTAATTTGTATGTCGGGAATAAATCCTACTTGGTTATGGTATATAATCCTTTTTTATATGCTGCTAGATTTGTTTTGTTATGATTTTATCGAAGGTTTTGTGATTGTCTTCAGAAAGGACATTCGTCTGTAGTTTAATTTTCTTGCAAAGTTTTATTTTCTTTGGTTTTGGTATCAGAGTAATACTGGTTTCATGGAACAAGTTAGGAAATGTCCCTTACTCTTCTATTTTTGGGGAAAATTTGAGTTAGATTGGTAGAAATTCTTTTTTAAATGACTGGTATAATTAACCGGCGAAGCAATCTGATACTGGGCTTTCTTTTGTTGGAAGATTTTTTAAATTACTGGCTCAGTCTCTTTACTTGTTATGGATCTATTCAGATGCCCTAGCCTAGTTCTTGAATCACTTTTGGTAGTTTGAGTTTCTCTAAGAAGTTTTCCATTTCATCTAGGTTATCGAACGTGATGGCATACAGTAGTTCATAGCATTCTTTTAACATCCTCTTTCTTTCTGTAAGCTTGGTAGTAACGTCCCTTCTTCCTGATTTTACTAATCTAAGTCTTCTCTCTCATTTTTGTGGTCTAGCTAAAGTTTTCAATTTTGATGACCTTTTTAAAAAAATACTTCTCGTTTTGTTGATTTTATCTACTATTTTTTGTATTCTCTATTTCATTCTTTACCGTTTCCTTCCTTCTACTAGCTCTGGGTTTAGTATGCTAGTCTTTTTCTAGTTTCTTAAGGTGGAAGTTTAGGTTATTAATTCTGAGTTCTTCTTTTTGATGTAGGGTGTTTACAGTACTAAATTTCCCCCAAAGTATTGCTTTCCCTGTATCCCCTAGGTTTGGGTATGCTGTGTTTTCATTTTCCTGCACCCCAAAGTATTTCTTAATTTCCATTATGATTTCTTCTACCCATTGGTTGTTTGAGTGTATTGTTTAATTTCCATCTATTTGTGATTTTGCCTAATTTTTTTCTATTGATTTCTAAACAAATTCTACTGAGGTCATCAAGGTCAGAAAACATACTTTGTATCACCTTAATCCTTTTAAATTTATTGAGACTTGTTTTGAGAACATTTCACATACACCTGAGAAGATTTGTGTATGTATTCTGCCCTTGTTACATGGAGTGTTCTATAGATGTCTTAGGTCTCATTGGATCACAGTGGTCACATTTTCTACCTCGTTGATCTTCTCTCTAATTGTTCTATCCATCATTGAAAGCAAGGTATCGAAATATCAAACAATTACTATGGAATTGCCAATTTCTCCCTTCAATTTGGTCAGTTCTTGCTTCATGTGTTTTGAAGTTCTATTAGGTGCACATATATTTATATTTATAATTGTTATATCTTCTCAATGGCTTGACTCCTAATTCCTTTTGCTAGTTTTTTTTTTTTTTCATTGTTTTTGTGGAAGAGTGGAATTTGGGGGTTCCACCACTTTGCTGATGTCACCTTCATGCAATGTTTTTAATCACACTTGTTCTCCAAAGCACTTACGCAAGAAATAGGTTGTTGTCCCATACCACAATACAAGAAAGTCGTTCCCTTTGCTCTTTGTGTATTAGTTCCAGAACTGAAAGAAACCAAAAGCAGGATGGTTTATTTCTCACATAAAAAGCCTCAACAAATAGAGCAGGTCTGCTCTTTTAAATGCAGCAGGTCACAGGCTCCTGTGTCCTTAATGGCTCAGCTATGAAGTCACAAGTTTGGCTACTGTGACAGAAAGATACAAAATAGCACAGCTTAAACAAGATGGAAAACGTTACCTCTGTGTATAAGAGTCTTCGTAAGTGTTTGGAATTGCATATGGAGGCTCCGCAGTGTTGAGATTCAGGCTTCTTCCTTCGTTTTCCGTCTTGTTCTGTCTTTCGTCTCATGGTCCAAGATGGCTGCCATGGCTTTACCATCAACTTTGCATTCCAACCAGTAGAGAGAAAGAAGTGGGGGCGTTTTCCTTCTTTTCCTTCATAGAAAGCATGCCTGGGAAACTATCTACATTATTCTTACTCACATTCCAAAGGCCAGAACAGCCCCATGGACGCACCTGGCTGCAAGGGAGCCTGTGAAATGTGGCCTTTGGCGGGGAGGTCACGTGCTAGGTTAAGTCTTCTATAAATGTGGAAGAGCTGAGAGTGGATCCTACCGCATACATCGGTCCTGAGCCGGTCCCGCAGGAATCAGAAACTATTTTATGATGATAATAGGTAGATCGATGATCAGAGGCCACATAGTGCCCTGGTTTAAATCAAAGACTCTGGGTTTAAATTCTGACAAGGCCACCTCAGGTACTGTGTACCTGGGAGTACAAGAGACTTTCTGAGCTTCATTCGCCTCACTTGCAGAATGGGCTGAATCACCTCGGAGCTATGGCCGAGAGGAATAAAAGAGAAAATGTATGTAAGAGCTTGGCCTGGTGCGCAGTGAATGCTAGTGTCCGAAAAGAGTCTGATCATTAGAATTCTCCAGTGCCTGGAAAGACAGCGCATGTGTTTTAAGTCTATCGTATTTATGTCTGTGGACCCCAAGGGCATTCATCTCAGTGTTTGGTTGAGCCTATTTCTCTATCCACCCCCCACCCACCACCATGTCTGAGTGTGCCCCCCATCCCCCACTCCCTCCTGGTCCAACTTATTTTTCTCCCCATCTGCCAAGCAGAAAACACATCCACCCCTGGTTTTATGGCACAGGGATCAGAGAGGTGCGGCCCTGGCCCAAAATGCCAACCCAAGTGTGAAGCAAGGCCCCACTCAGGTCTAGAGTTTTCCTTGGGGTTGGGGTTTGCACCCACACACCCATGACCTCCCTGTCTCCTATCCTTCCCCAGAGTGGGGTCAACAGTGGATTGGTCCGCGCCAAAGACTCTATCACCAGCCTGAAGGAAAAGACCACCCGGGTGAATCAGCATGTGCAGACACTGCAGGTGTGAGAACGCCCCGCGCCCCCAACACCTCTTCCTCCATGGCCACGCTGCCCTCTTAGAGCCCGCCTCCAACTCATCACATCGCTCCCATAGCCCAGCTGGGGAGGTATAGGCTGAGAAGGAAAAGCAACTTTCCCAGGTCCAGCCTCTCCTCCCCATGGGGTGTTCCCCTCAGGCCCTGGCTAACCCCTCGTCTCTTCCACGCTCCAGAGCGAGTGTTCTGTGCTGAGTGAGAATCTGGAGAGGAGGAGGCAGGAGGCGGAAGAACTGGAAGGGTACTGCAGCCAGCTCAAGGTGAGCCGTTGAGGGGCACGTTTGGGCTGGGCAAAGAGAGTGGACATAGGAAGAGGAGAGGCACGGAGTGGGTGGACATAAGGGAGGTGGGAGGAAGTGGAAACATAACACGGAGAGGTCGAAGGGGGAAGCCATCCTTTTCACCAAAGGAACCTGCCCGGGTCCCATGGGCAGACCACGAAGCAGAGGGCAAACGCTGGGGGAGAAGCCGGCGTGTCTACATGCCGCCTCAGAGCCCAAGTGGAAACGGGGGAAGGGCTGGGAGGCGGGACTGGAATGGGAAGGCAGGGCCCCCGCCCTGGTGTCCTGACCCAGGAGAACTGCCGGAAGGTGACCCGGTCGGTGGAAGATGCTGAGATAAAAACCAACGTCCTGAAGCAGAACTCAGCCCTGCTGGAGGTATGGCGGTGCGGGGGGATGGGGTGGGGGGAGAGTCCCAGGGTTTGGTGAGAGGATCAGGGGCTTGAGGTTCTTGAGGTAGACTCCAGGTGTAACTTCGCACCCTGCCGCTGCCACCACCACACTGCCCCTGTGTGTTGTTCATGGTCACACTTCTCGGTGCACAGACACGTTCAGGTGCGAGAGAGAGACCTGTGTGGGCCCTTGAGTGGGAATGCCCATCCTGCCCACTAATTTCCCAGCGAAATATGGGAAAAGCCTCAGTAGTTCTTCCTTTGGTACCCTGAAGGTTTAGACTGGGGTGGAGGGCTGGACGGAGACAGAGAGGCAGCCAATAGGAGGTAAAAGTGAGTTGGACTCCAGCTCGGCTTCAAACAGGACCAACGTCCCCAGGAACAGCAAGTGGGAGTCCATTTAGACTTCGAGCAGGACCTCCCAATACCCCAGCCCCCACATCCATTTACTTTGCAATCTGGGAGATTCGTTTGCTGGATTTGGGGATAAAGGTGGGCGTGGGAGGCGAGGGGCTGGCCGCCGTGACACTGCCCTCCTTCCGTGTTCCAGGAGAAGCTGCGCTACCTCCAGCAGCAGCTGCAGGACGAGACGCCTCGGAGGCAGGAGGCCGAGCTGCACGAGCTGGAGCAGAAGCTTGAGGCCGGTCTCTCCCGGCAGGGCCTCTTCCCGGCTGCCCAGCCCCTAAGCTGCTCCGGCCCTCCTGGGAGCCCCGACGACCCCCCGCGACCACGAGGCCTGGCCATAGGCGGCTGGGGAATGGGGCTCCGATCAGGGGAGAGCCCCACTGTGAGCGAGCAGGAGTTGCAGAAGGTCTCCGCTGGCCTTGAGGAGCTGAGGTGAGCGGGATCCGTGGGTGAAACCTGGAAGATCTTAGGAGACAAGGCCCTAGGGAGTAGAGAGTGCTCTGGCGACCTGGCGGGTCAGGACTCCGAAGAACTGAGTTTTTTTAGTACAAGGCTGGTGGAAGGGAGGTCTGGAGAAACTGAGGCAGTTGGGCTTTTTTTTAAGGGGGGGGATCCTTGAAGGCTTCAAATGCAAGGGGTCAGGGTGAGGGTGTGTTGCGGAGGCAGTCTTGGGGAGCTGATGTGGAGCTGGGGGGCAGGACGAGAGAAGGGTCATATCTAATAAGCGGATAGAGGATATGGGAGGATTCCAAAAGCTAAACAGGACACCAGAACTTGGGGACTGGGTGGGTCATGAGCCATGGACGAGGTCTTGGTGGGGTGGTGCCTTGACCAGTTCCTTTCCTCTGCCCCTCCAGGAGGGAGGTGTCGTCGCTGGCAGCCCGGTGGCATCAGGAGGAGGGGGCGGTACAGGAGGCCCTGCGGCTGCTCGGGGGCCTGGGCGGCAGGCTAGACGGCTTCCTGGGCCAGTGGGAGCGGGCGCAGCGAGAGCAGGCGCAGACGGCGAGGGGCCTGCAAGAGCTACGAGGCCGGGCAGACGAACTGTGCACCTTGTAAGGGCCAAGGCGCAGGGTGGGGCCGTGGGTGGGCGGGGCCTCCAGGCGGGCCAATCAGCCAGGCCTGAGCGATCACGAGAAGAGTGACAGGTGTGGGCTCCAATTAGAGAATAAGGTGGGGTGTGTCATACCTAATTGAGGGGGAAGAGCTGTTGTAGAGAAGAGCTGTTCTATACCTTAAAAGGACAAAGGGAGGAGCCCAGAAGGAATAGGGAAAGCCAATCAGAGGCCAAGGAGGGACATTCCAGACACAAAAGGAGGAGCCAATTAGAGACAGGGCGTGGCAGAGTATGAGGATTAGCTGGAGATGAAGGTGCTAATCATGGGCACAGCCCTGGAGAGGCGACCTCGCAGCACTGGTTACTCTCACGCCTCAGGGTGGAGCGGTCAGCAGTGTCTGTGGCTTCACTGAGGAGCGAAATGGAGGGGCTGGGCCCAGTGAAACCGATTCTAGAGGAACTGGGGCGGCAATTTCAGAGCTCTCGAAGAGGGTCTGACTTCTCCATGAACCTGGACCGGGTCCCCCAAGGTTCCTGTGCCCGCTGTGCCAGGTAAGGGGCCCAGGCCTGGCCTGAAGGTGTATTCTGGGTCAACACATTGAGAGAAATGAGCAGTTTGCAAGAAGGGAGGGGGGTTCATTGTGGGAGACTCGTCATCCCATGCGTGCATTGTAGGACCGGCCAGTCCTGGTGCATTATGGGAGCCATATTTCTTCCCTCCCGCAAGGCAGATTCAGTGTCTTGTGGAACACAAGAAAGACTTGATACATTCGAGCATCCTGGATTTCTAGTGCATTGTGGGAAGGTTGGGATGTGGTACTTGGTGGGAGACTGCGTTTCTCCATGCATTGTGGGGAAAGTGAAGGTGAGACCTTGATGTATTGGAGAGCCAACGATACCATGCTGGGTCCACATTAGGCAGGGGGAGGACTTCCGGTACAATGTGAGATCAAGCTTAACTAGTGCATTGTGGGAAACGTGAGTTTTTGGTAAAGCGAGAGCCATGTGGTGCCCTTGGGGAGTTGGAATCCCCAGGCACTGTGGGAACCAAAAGATGTCTGATGCACTGTAGGCTGGCCCCAGTGCATGGTGAGAAGATTGCATGGGTGCATAGTGGAATCAGGACCTGGGTGGAGGCTGGGCGGGCAGGCATGGGGCATCCTGGGAATGGAGTTGGTACGAGGCGGCCTTCACCTGGTGACTACCCTTCCTCCAGCCAGGGGCAGCAGTTGTCCACGGAGTCCCTGCAGCAGCTGCTGGAGCGAGCGCTGACCCCACTAGTGGACGAAGTGAAGCAGAGGGGCCTGGCTCCCGCCTGCCCCAGCTGCCAGAGGCTACACAAGAAGATTCTGGTACCAGGGATCATTAGCCACCATGCCCCACTTTTCTGTCAGGGCAGGGGGAGGGGAGCTCCAGGCACAAGGTACAGCTGGTGTGTGGCAGGATGGGAAGGGCAGAACGCTGGGCTCTAATGCATTGGGGTGGGAAACAGGTGAGCAGTTTGATGGTAGGTGAGTCATAGGTCAACCTTGGGCGATGGACTTGGGCCCAAAGCATGATGGAACATTGCATCTGGTGCATTGTGAGACACAGAGACAGACGCCAGTCTACAGCTTCATGGAGTATAAGCCTGATTTTCGGTAGACCTCAAGAGAGGCCAAGAGGCCACACATTATATGGCATCACTGAGGTCAGACAGGACCCAGCGCACATAGGTCACAGCAAGCTAGTGCATTACTGGAGATGGAACCCCAGCTCTCCATGGGGTACTGCGCCACAGACTCAAGCCCAGGAGCTGATGGAACTTGAGGCCTGTGCGAATTCTGAAACACAGAGACCTAATGTATTATGGGATACTGCCCTAATGTATGATGGGATGTAAGTGGAGGTGTGTGAGACAGACAAGTCAGGCAGTATGGGACAATGATGTGGCAGAACTATGGGACTAAGACATGATAGGACATGGGCCCTGGCACATTCTGGGAAATAGGGAGCCAAAGCACTGTGGACTACTATGGTGGCAGGTGCTGGACTACCGATAAGGAGGGTGAGGTCTTGTGAATTATGAGATTTGTAAGGTCACATGATGGGATACCGGGATGCATGATGGTTCACAGGCCTTTGGGCACAATACGACAGACGCTGACTTAGTGCTTGCTGGGACATAGATGGCCAGTGCGTTGTGGGATGGTGGGGTCAGTGTCAGGCTGGAGGCATGATGGGATAACCTGGGGGAGGAACTCGGGTCCCATGGGACCTTGCCCCTTGCCCTCCGCGATCCAGCTCCCCCTCCACCCCCAGCCCAGTCAGGCAAGCCCAGCCGCGCCCACACTCCTCTCCCCAGGAGCTGGAGCGCCAGGCCTTGGCCAAACACGTCAGGGCAGAGGCCCTGAGCTCCACCCTTCGGCTGGCCCAAGACGAAGCCCTGCGGGCCAAGAACCTGCTGCTGACGGACAAAATGAAGCCGGAGTGAGGACGGAGGCTGAGGGCATGGGAGGAGGGTGAGGCCTTTGGCACTGGGCCTGAGCTGCCCCTCCCCCACTCCAGCTCTGCAGCATCGGGGCCATCAGCACCCACTCCTCGTGCTCCGTCCTTGCAGGGAGAAGGTAGCCACTCTGGATTATCTACACTTGAAGATGTGCTCCCTCCACGATCAGCTCAGCAACCTGCCACTTGAGGGGTCCACGGGGACAATGGGGGGAGGAAGTGGTGGGGGAACTCCCCCAAAACGTGGAGGCCCAACCCCTGAACAATAAATGGCCCTTCATGCTGGCATGAATCCTGTCTCCTTGATGATACCAAAAGGTGGCTTGCAAACTGGATGCACACCATGTGTGCGCTGTGACTCAGTCCCCAGCCGGCACGCTGTCTCAGTTCCAGGGACACTGCTGACGGTCCAGCTCTTTGGAATGAAATAGGGGATAGAAAAAAGGTTCTGTGGTGCAGTTCGGGCCTGTCAGCCAACATTTTTTTAGGGTGATTTTTTACTAGCTAAATTGTCTACTGCTGTGTCAAAAAATTGCCCCAAAACGTAGTCGTTTAACACAATAAATACATATCATCTCACAATTTCCGAAGACCAGGAATCTGGGAGTAGCTTAGCTGGATGGTTCTGGTTCAGAGACCTCATGAGTTTGCGGTGAAGACAGTAACTGGGGGTAGCCATGGCTGTTCAGGGAATGGTGGAGTTGCTGGGATGTACGGCGGCGAGAAGAGAGGTGGTTCCTCGGGGTCCCCTTGGTGGATTGCTCTTGCTGGCTTTTCCTTGTCCTTTTTCCAGGTTGGTCAGGCCACAAGTATCTTACTCTGTCCCTGCCTATTTGTGCAAAACCAGGATCAAGCAGACACTACAGTAGGATTTGCGACCATGAGTCTATGTATGGAAACTGGGCTGGATGTCTAGGGGACCCTGTCACTACCCCGTACACAGTTCTCACAGTGGGGAGGTCCAGGGTCCCTTCCAAAGGTCCTCCTACCCCTAAGGCGGGCCACTCAAGCTCACAAAGAGTACGAAATTTTCCTGGGGTCAGCTTAACCCCAGGAAACCTTTCTTAAAACATATCATTTAAGACAGTTGGCTTAGAGGAACCTCCACCCATAATGCCTTAGGGAGCTTCCTAATGGAGGGGGGAAATGGACCTTAAAATTTCAAGTAAATAATTCGACAGAGGGCCCCTATGTCAAAAACAGCCATTTGGAGGTAGACAGTTCTTAAGCCGAATCAGCAATTAATTGTGCCCCCCTCCCTGTGTATGTCACCCTGTGTCGGCGACACAGAGACGAACAAGGGTGGGTGCCTCCTCCAGAGAGGAGACCACTCAGGTGCTCATCTGGCTGTGTCCTGAAGGAGCTTAGGTGACGCCTGGACGTAGCGGACTCAGCTTTGTGACTCACGATCGGACACTGGTCCAATGCTGCCCTGGACCATATGCCATGCGCCAACGAACCGCAGACGAGTCCACTCAGACTCCATAATCTTCAGGGGACCTTATGGGTGCCCAGCCGTGTAGCCACAGATTTGTACCTGACCAAGTCAAACTGGCCATGACGTTCATTCACTCAAAAATTCATACCCCAGAGGTTAAAAGATTGCCCCCTCTTTTTAAATTATTATTATTATTTATGCCTAAAGCATCTAGCCTTCCTAGGTGGTCTCCTATCCAAGTATCCAAGTACTAACGAGGCCCAACCCTGCTTAGCTTCCGAGATCAGACATTGGGCTTGTTCAGGATGGCATGGCTGTAGACCATGGACCATGGCTCCACAGGGGCGTGACCCAGGACCTTCTGCATGTAAAGCAGACGTGCTAACCTCTGTGTTATGGAACCACATCCACCTCCCCCCCTTTTTGGAAGGCCCTGACCTTTGTCTTCCCCCATTGGGAAGACCTTGACCTGTGTCTTCTAACTGAAGACTTTAGGAGGTCATCAAGCTCCTCTTCCATCTGGAGACGGGATCTGACTGGGGTGCTGAGCCCTGGGGCCTTACCTTATCCTGTGGCCATTCCTGGTGAGTTGGTCCATCCCTCCTTTGAGTCCAGTAGGGGCTCGGCCGTTTGGAGAGTCAGGGCGCTGATTGGAAAGAGAACCCGGAATACCATCAGGTGGCATGCCTCCCTGTTCATCTCGGAGCCCATCCGGCCCAGCCTGACCAAGCCAACCGTCTGGCAGCTCAAAGGGCCGGCGTGGTTGGAATCTCGCTGGGGCCTCCAGAAATGTTGCAGAAATGTTGCAAAAATCAGACCAGCGAGAAACTGAACAGTACTCAGAGAGTTGGAGAACTCAGGTTTCTTATGCCAAGAAGAGCTAGTGCTCTGAAGATCTGGGCCCCGAGCTCAGAGGCAACTTTACTTTAATAGGGCTTATCTGCACCATTACAGTTGGCCAGTTGGGATGGGCTGATTGGCTAATTTGTCCTCAGGTGGTTACAGAGCGTGGGAGTTCCTATGGGTTACAGGGAGTTACAGAACGGGAGATTTTTCAAACAGAAACTTAGGCAATACATCTGTTATCAAGACAGAACAAACGACAGGGAGGAAGAGTCTTTAGTTGATTTTGAGGTCACCCTGCCCTTTGGCTTCTGAGGCAAACATATCTACAGAAGCAGAACAAAGAGCTGACTATAAGGTTAGCCTTTCGAATGAAAATTCCTCTTCAGATTATCAGATAGATTGTGAGGTGACTGCTTGTGTTCCACTAACCTTATTTTATGTAATAATGGCCCCAAAGCCGTTTACATTCCTTTTGTTGCAGTATATTATTATTTGTTCTATTTTAGTATTAGTTAATCTCTTACTGTGCCTAATTTATAAATTAAACGTTATCATAGGTGTGAATGTATAGGAAAAAACATAGTATATAGAGAGTCAGGTACTAGGAGGTCTTGGAATTTATCCCCCCGCAGATAAAGGGGGGGGGGCTGCTGTGATCAGGTTGGTTACTAGGTAACAGAAGGCAGAAAGAGAACCCTCGGGTATCATAGTAGGGATCACTACAGGAAGCAGCAACCGCCCCTGGGGCAGGTAAAACAAAGAATGAAGTTAGAATTACTGGAACTAAATGCCTGGATAGAGGGCCCACTGGAGGTGGAACTCAGACATTGAGTTGGGAGCATTGCTCAGCCGGCCCAGGTGTGTGCCTGGGCTCAGAGGGCCACCTGGCACTGCAAAGCATGCTGCTGAAAGGGTGCTGGCATCTCTGAGGATGCGCAAGACCCGGAAAAACTGCAAACTAGACTTACCAGCTGCTAAGGGGAAAGAAGCTGCGCTGGCTGAAGCTTCCGGGAACCAGAAACTGACCGGAAACAAGCAGGAAGCAAACGGGGAAAAGCGAGTCCCTTTTGTTTCCTCCAGAATTCTACAGTCTCTCTGCTGCCCCCTAGTGGCAGTGTGGAGCACAGACGGTGGGGGAAGCGAAAGTGTGGTTTTCAGAGCCCCAACCTCACATACTCACAAAGCCAAGTGTGGGGGAGCCGGTTTGAAACTAAGAGATAATAGCTTAATAACTGGCACACTTAACAATAGAGCGTGCCAAGAACCAGCCACGATGAGTAATCCAATTCCATACCCCTAAGGCCCAAATATATTTTTAAAAGCATTTGAATACGTGGAACGCTAATTATTTTCCTGGATAACTACTCTGAATGCTGTGCTAACGATAAGTCTATCTGAATTACGTCGTAGTTTTAATGCAAATTCAATAAAAACCCCAATGAGATTATTTTTTAAAGGATTTAATTTAATTATTCTAAAGATTTTCTGAAGAAATAGAAGCAAAGATTTTTTTTTGGTCTATAGAAAATAAGATGGATTTAAAGCCAATATATTAAAATATAAGGTAACACTAATGATTCAAAAGATGGTAAACATTAAAACTGCATATATAATAATATTTGACAAATATGTCATCATCAAGCAACCAAGAATAGTGAGATTATTCAAAATATTATTTGGGGGATTGCAGGTGTACAATTCCATGGCATTAATTACACTCATACTGTTGTGTAACCATCATCACTATTTCTAGAACTTTCCATCATCCCAAACAGAAACTGTACTCATTAAACAAAACCTCCTCATTCCGCATTCCTCTCTCCTCCCAGCTCCTGGCAACCACCAGGAACATCTTTTCATGTGCTTATTGGCCATTTGTACATCTTTTCTGGGGAAATGTCTATTCAAGTTCTTGGCCCATTTTTGAATGGGGTTCTTTGAATTTTGTTGTTGTCGCTAAGCTGTAAGAGTTCTGAATATTAACTCCTTATCAGATAAATGATTTGCAAATGTTTCCTCCGATTCTGTGGGTTTTCTTTTCACTCTGGTGACTGTGTCCTTTGAGACATAGAAGTTTTCGACTTTGATGTAGTCCAATTTATCCATTTTTTCTTTTGTTGCCTGTGCTTTTACTGTCATACCCAAGAAATCATTGCCAAATCTAGTGTTGTGGAGCTTTTCCCCTATGTCTTATGAGTTTAAAGTTTTAGCTCTTCTATGTAGGTCTGATTCCTTTTGAGTTGATTTTTGTATACGGGACAGGGTAAAGTCCAACTCTGTTATTTTGCATGTAGGTATCCTGTTTTCCCAGCACCATTTGTCAATAAGACTGTCCTCTCTCTCACTGAATGGTCTCGGCACCCTTGTCAAAATTCATCTGACCACATACATGAGGGTTTATTTCTGGGCTCTCATTTCTGTTCCATCAGTCCATTTATCTGTCTTTATGCCAGTATCACACTATTTTGCTTGCATTAATTTTATAATAAGTTTTGAAGTCAAGAAGTGTGAGGTCTCCAACTTTGTTCTTTTTCAAGATGGTTTTGGCTCTTCAGAGTAGAATGGATTTTTCTATTTCTGCAAAACACATCGCTGGGCTTTTGATAGGGACTGCATTGAATAGAACATCTTTGACAGTATTGACATCTTAACAATAGTAAGTCTTCCAATCCAGGTTCGCGGGATGTTAACAATTTTTAATTTCATACGTGGCTCACAGTACTGGCTCAAATATTCCTCAAAACAGCACATTAGTTCACTCTGTCAATTATGTCATGTTAATCGGGTGACGAATAAGAAGTGGCAAGTACACTGGAGGTATTGGTAAGACGTGTGTCCTCCAGAGGGCGGGCAGTTGGTGTTGGGGCTGCAAGAATTGGGCTAATGAGAGCTCATGGGGTTGACTGGGGTTGGCCTTGGATGGTGGGGTTTCATGTGACTGGAGGTGGAAATACAGTAAACGAACTGGGCAGGTGTTTGGGGTCATCACTGAAGTTGTGATTGTTACTGGGAATTCATCGTCGGGCCAGGGGATGGATGGGACCTTTCCTCTTCTCCACCCTGATCCTCGCCTCCACCCCCACCCCCGCCCCACCCAAGAGCACAGGGATGCCACACGCCCAGCTCACACGTCTTTATTGGACCAGATGTGGGATTTCCAAACCCCAGTGGGCTGCCTCTGCCCTGCACCAGCCCAGCTGTAGAGACCCTCCTGCAAGTTCCTGGGGAGACCAGCTCCCCAGTGGAAGGGGTCAAAAGTTGGTGGATGTCGTGGGCGCCCTGGAGCCCCTAGAGTGGCAAGGGAGAGATCCGCACCTGTACCCCGAGTCCTCCCCCAGCCCTCTGCACCCCTGCTTAAGACGCTTCCCCTCCTGGAACAGAGAGGCCATGTCCAACAGAGCGTCCTCGATGTGCTGCCCCAGCCGGTGGGAATCCTGGAAGGAGAAACGGGTCACGTCTGGGGACGCTAAGAGAGAGGTTTCTGCAGGCGGAGAAACAAGAGGGCGGGGGTCCCTGACTCCAGGGTCGGAGGGAGATGGGGGCTGAGGACGAGGACTCTGGGACTGTGTGGCAGGAGGGGGCTGGAGTCTGGATTCTTAGGTTATAGGAGAGGAGGGAGCCAGAGGGTGCAGGGGATTCAGACCCCTGGGGCCTGAGGAAGGAGGGGGCGGGGCGTGTGTTCAAGTTTGTCTCACCGTTTTCGTGCTTGATTTTTTGCTGGAGATGTGGAAGGTGATCGTGTTATCCCCCATGAAGATGTAAGAAACGCCATAACCATGGTCGTCAACCTGGAAAGGGACAGAGTGAGGGAAACAGAAGAGCCCCAGGTCTTCTCCTCCCCCCACTACGCAGGAGTGCAGACCCCCACCCCCTTCTCCCTCAGGGCCCATGGTCCAGAGATCTGGGGTCCAGCCCAGTCCCACTCACAGGCCCGAATCCACCGCCAGAGGAGACATAGTCGGGGTGATTGTGGACGTCAAACAGGTGGATCTGCTGAACAGGGATCTGGCTGGTGGCCAGCTGCCACTGCTCTGAGTGCACCTGAGGGACAGGAGACAGGTCACTTGTGCAGTAAAAACAAACAGACTCGCAGGTCCGCGCCCCCTTGGTTCAACTCTAACCCACGCAACCCTGGCCCTTTCTGACTTGCTGCCCTGGGTGCCCACTTTCTCTCAATCTGGCCTCATCGCCGCTCGGCTCCTCCCCTCCCTGACCACGCCCCTCCGCTCTTCTCCCTGAACCCGCCCTTCTCACCTTCTCCACTTGACCACGCCCACCTCACCAGTCTCCCGTGACCACGCCCCTTCCACTCGCAACCTTTCTTCCCAGACCACGCACCTTCTCTGGCCACGCCCATTCCATCTCCAAGACCTCACCCCTCTCTTCTACTCTCTGACCAGCCCCTCCCATTTCTTTCCACGACCATGCTCCCTAACCTTCCCCCTTCTCCCTTTCACTCTTGCCCCCCCAACCTTAACTCTCTCGTCTGCATATAACTTAACTCATTTTTCCAACATCACCCTCCTCGCCCCCAAGTGCCTTCCTTCCCCCATGGTTGCTCATTTCCCACTCTAACCCTTTTCCTGAACCCCAACCTGGTCTAGGAAGGGTGACTGCAGGTGAAGGAATTGGGACACGATGTAGAGTGCGAAGAGGTGGCGGTCGACCCCCTGTCCGCTCATCGCTGCCTTCAGCAGAGCCTGGTGCTTATCCACTGCCAAGCGGAGCAGGGCGAGGCACTGTGGGTCCTGGGGTCCCCGAGGAGGTCACAGGTCATGGAAAAACAGGAAATGGGCTTACTGATGGGGCCTGTCACACACCCCTGGCCTCAACCCAGCTTGCAACATCCCTGCAAGGCAGAGATAGCAATTCTATTTTACAGAGGGAACTCAGGCTCAGGAAGGGGACATCTCTTGCCCAGGGACACACACAACAAGGCAGAATCATGGGTTCCCAGGTCCGTCTGACTCGCCTGAAACTCCTTCCAGTGAACCTCACAGGCAGTGGTGGGGACAGGGACAGAGGTGGCTGGGGTGTTCCCAGCAGAGAGCTTGTATAGGGAACATGAGGAATGGTGCAAATGGAAGTCACAGGTCACACAGTGGTTAAATAATCGTAGAGCTACATTGTGGAAATTCCGCTCCCTCTAGGGGGCTCCCCCAGTGCCCAGCGTGACCCCCCACGGAGCCCGTTTCACCCTACCCTGAAGTATCTCTGTCTGGCCCCCATCAGTGAGCTCCACGAGGTCAGAGACCAGGCCCAGTCCCACCCTGTTCCCAAGGCCCATCACAGGGCCTGGCCCTCCCAAAGAGCTCCATAAATGTCTCCAAATGGATGGATGGGGATGTGCAGACGCCTGAAGCCTCGAACGAAGCCCATACCTACCGTCTTCCCTTTGTCCTCCATGGCGTTCACAAAGCTGCAGGCCTCCTTCGTGCAAGACCTCACCGTCTCCGTCCGGCCTTCCAGGAACAAGCGAGTCATGGTCGACTCATAAGTCAGGCAGAATTGACCCCTGTCCTGGGGGGACGAAGAGGAGAAGAGCCTGTTGGCTGAGCTCAGGAAGTCTTCACAGACTTGGCCGCCCTCTGTCTGGACCCCCAGCCTCCTCCTGTCACCCCAGGAATGGGTGGCTGGGAGAGAGAAATCAAGATAATGGGCCCGCAAGGCCGAGAAGGGTTAAGAAAGGGGCTGACGAAGCAGTCTTGGGGGACTAGAGATGTGAGGTCCTAAGAGAGGGCTGGGGTCAGGGAACCCCACTGACCCGGAAGTGGGCCAGCTGCAAGGCCATCTGGATGAAGCTGTCCGAAGAGAGGTGGCAGCGTTTGATGAAGCTCTTGCCAAAGTGGGAGAAGGGGAAGACGTGGCAGTCAATGTCTCCAGATAAGGTCTTGGCTCCCCTCAG
Source organism: Rousettus aegyptiacus (assembly GCF_014176215.1). Lineage (NCBI taxonomy): Eukaryota > Metazoa > Chordata > Mammalia > Chiroptera > Pteropodidae > Rousettus > Rousettus aegyptiacus. The sequence goes on along the minus strand of NW_023416289.1, from coordinate 46,018,790 downwards.
AGCCAGAGAGATGGACAGATGGACCTGCCAGAGAAGGACAGAGGGAACAGTGGCCAGGGTCAGAGATGGCGGTAGGGTTAGAGCTGGGAACGGGGCGGAAGTGGAGATGAGAATGGAACTAAGCTAGGGTCGGGAGGGATAATGGAAATGGGGACAAAGAAGGAAATGGAGCTGAAGGGCTAGGTTAAAGGCGGAGCTAGGGATGGCACTGAAGGTCGGGATGAACTTGGGGTTGGGGACAGGGTTGGGAAGATTTAGGGCTGGGGTTGCAGATGGGTTTGGGTCGGAGACAGGACTGAATTTAGGTCTGGTGATAAAGGTGGGACAGAATGAGTTTGGGGTACGGATGGGCTTGGGGCTCGAGTTGAGGTAGCACTGGATTGAGGTTGGGGTTGGGGTTAGAGTTGGGGTTTGGGATAGAGTAGGGGATGGGGCTAATCTTGAGGTTGGGGGTGGCCTTAAGTTTAGAGTTAAAGTGAAGAATTTGGGGACTTGGAGGAGCAACCCGGAAACCCAGCCTCACCTTTTCTGGAAGGTCCCAGTGCAGCCGCTGGGGCTTGGGCAGTGAGGGGTCAGGATGCCCCTTGCAGTGGCCATCTGCCGAGTAGCCCAGCTGGAAGCATTCTGTGGCCAGAGTGAACTGTGTGCAAATGGAGGCTGTCACAGTCCCTTCTTCCCTGTGGCCCAAGGGCCACCTAACCAGGGATCTCTTTTATCAGTCCCTTCTGGGGGTAGGGGGCAGTCCCTAAGAAACAGAAATCTCTGATCTTCACAGATGGGCTCTCAGGTTCAAGTTCATCGAGAGCAGGACTGATACTAATACTAAACTGGTGCTTTGCTGACCCCGTATTTCTGACAGGTAGATAAAGAGTCAGCAATGGCTGCCCCAGCCCCCCCAAGGGGCACCCCTCAACGTGGTTCTGATTGAGGGGGCCCATGCACTGCTTTTGATGGTTGTTAAATATTTTAAATTGGCCCTGACCAAGTACCTACTACCCTCCAGCCTTGCATTTCTCTTTATATTATTCTACGTGACATCTCTTCATGCAAAGTTGATATGAAGAGATACGTTGACATGAATTGTCCGAAGGGTCTGAGGTTGAACTGAATTGAGTTTCATTTACCAATGTCATCAAAGAGAAATCATTTCTATTTTACAAATGAGAAACAGGCACAGAAGAGTCGCTGCTGATCTGGGGCTGTCCCCTAGGTCTGGAAGGGCCTCCTTTCCCCTCACACATGCCCGATCCCCAGCGTAGGCCCCATCCAACCCCTCACGCGGCACCCCAGAAGACTGGGAACCTGATGGGATGCAGGCACCACCCCCTATGATTTAGGGACCAAATAAAATAGAGACAATGGAGATGTGAAGGTTCTCAGGACTGGATCGGACTTAAAGACAAAGGAAAATCCAACCCTTCCACCTGACGAAAGGGGAAACTGAGGCTCAGAGGAGGGGAGTAACTGGTCCAGGGTCACGCAGCTGGCCAGTGCTGGAAGATGGTTTCGATTCAGTGCAATGTGGTTGAAGAGCTGCACATTCTGGCCTCGGGGCACCCCTGATTCAGATTCTTGCTCCATAACTCCTGGTTCCCTGACTCTGGGCAAAGCTCCTCCCTTTTTTGAGCCCCAGTTGCTCATTCGTCAAAGGAAGGTCATAATCCCAGACCCCTTCCTTTGCTGGGTGGCCCCGGTCTGCTCTCTGCCTCTCTCTGAGCCTCCATTTTTCCTCTGACCCCAAGGTCTTTGGAGAAGGGGGTGGTGGTCCCCAGGGTGGCGAGCAGGCTGGTTGCCCTACCTCCCACATATGTCCTGAGATGGGGCAGTCGGCCCAAGAGTGCTCCACGTTGAGGCCCAGCTTCCCATTTGAGAAGACGATGAGGGTGAAGGATTTGTCAAACCATCTGTGCCAGGAGGGTTCAGAGTGGTCACCAAAAAGTAGGGGCCAAGAGGAAACTTGGGGTATCCTCTGTTGGACGTGTGGGAGTTTCAGGGTGGAAACATTTTTCTGAGAATCGGGGCTGGTGTAGGGATATCTAGGGGGTGGGGTCTCCAGCAGGTGGTGCTGGATGGCCTCTGAGACACGCCTGGGGTTAGAAAGCTGGAGGTTGCTGAGAGAACGTGCGGAGAGAGGGTCAAGGCTTACGGGGTGCTGGGAGGTTCCAGAGACTCTCCCAGGTGCCTCGGGAATCAGAGTGATGCCTGCTGGGCACCCGGGAAGTTGTCTGGGGGTCCCAGGGCTGGGGTCCTGGACCTAGCTTTCTCTGGATCTGGGGTCCAGGGTCGTCTTGTCTAGGGCCCCGTCTTCCGTCTGGATACTGGGTTCTGCTCATGGGCTGGGGTCGAGTCCCACTTCCCGGGCTGACGCACCGGTCATGGCCCCTGCCCGCCAGCAGAGCGTGGGCGTAGGCATCCAAGGAGGCCGCGGGGTCTTCCCTCGTGAGTCCCTGGGGTTCCGAATCCAGCGAGACAAAAAAAGCAGCTCCCTCCACGGCCTCCAGCGCATCCTCCGCCTGGGTCTTCAGCGACCTCCGCACCTGGGCCCACAGGTCCCTGTTGAGGGACGTACCTGAGCCCACCACTCTGCCCAGCCTCCACCGGGCCTCCAACCCTGCCCTTCCGCAACTTGGAGTCATCGGCTGGGCCTCCGGGTCCCCTGCCCTCCCACCCTCACCTGGGGGCGGCGGTCAGGGCCGCCAGATGCTCCTCGTGGGGGCAGGCGGGGGAGGGGTCATCCAGGATTCGCTGGAACTGCTGCTCCAGGGCGCGCGGCGGAAGCAGGCCGCTTCGAGAGTGGGTCCCCACGCGGAAGAATCGGCCGCGATGGAAGACGGCCACGTGTCGGCTGTCACCGAGGTGGCGGATGTGGTCTAGGGGTGGCGTGGGCAGAAGTGTGGGGAAAAAGAGAGGTCGGAAATGCTATAAGAATAAGAAGAGCCACCAGTTATTAGGCTCCTCCTAGAGGGCTTGCACTGTGTTTAGCACTCATTTAATCTTCACCATCCTCCACGCCTTTATTATCTCGTTTATAAAGATGGGGAAACTGAGGCTCAGAGAGGGTGAAAATTTGCCTGAGGTCACACAGCCAGGGAGCGGTGGAGCTGGGATTCGAACCCAGGTGCGCTGGCTCCAGAGAACATGCTCTTGGCCCCTACACTGTGCCACCCATCGGCAAGGAGGGGAAAGAGGTCTCACCTTTCTGCACCCCAGGAATGCGGGTGGTGTTGAATATCTTCTCATACTGTGCAGAGCATAACGGCCGCATTCCCATCAGCAAAGTCTGCAGGAGACCATGGGCTAGCGAACTACTCCCCGGGATGTGCGTGGCTCCACAGCCTCTGTCCCCAGGCCACGGGGTGGCCCTCTTACCGGCAGGATCTCCTGGCGGTCCAGGCGGTGGCGGTAGAGAAGGAGCGCGTGGACAGCGTTTCCAGCACGAGCGGCCTGCACCGGTGTGGGTGTCACGTACAGAAAGTCCTGGGGTGCCCAGCGAGGAGATAGCAAAACGCCTGGGGTCAGGTTTGCCCCGTTGTGACACTGACACCAAACACAGGTACTGACCCCAACGGAGGGTGGGACGGTGAATTCCAGACTGTGATTCCGGTCGCTGACCCTACACCCCACATTCTACCCAGACGTCCCAATTCTAGACCTGGGAATTACGAACCCCACCCCCTCCCCATCTCGTAGCCCCTTTTCACCCCTTCTCACCATCATGTAATAGTTGCTGTTCACCATCAGTGAGTTCCGGGAGCGCAGGTATACAAATTCTTCCCACCAGTCACTGACCTGTAAGTGTGACAGAAAGACACACAACTGGGGGGGGGGGCTGGGCCAAGGTGGGTGGGTGGGGGAGTGGGAGGGTCAGACCCCCCAAGACTTAGCTATGTCAAATAGGGAGGGTGGAGCTCAGTGAAGGAGGCCATCATGGTTAGTAACTAGCAATAACCTAGAAATCCATCAATGGGATCATTTAGCTAAACTGTACTACACTCGTGCTATAGAATATTACACAGCCGTTAAAAAGAACAAGGTACTTCTATATCACTGACAGAGTGAGCACCAAGGTATGCTGACAAGTGAAAAAGGCCAGATGTGCAACGAGATATGTTTTTCAATCCCATCCGAGATTTAAACAAATACTACTGAGATCCGAATGTCCATCAAAAGGTGAAACAGACAACCCAGTGTGGTCTATTCATACAATGGAATGTTAATATAGAAAGGAATGAAGTTCTGCTATGGACTGCGACATGCATGAGCCCTGAAAACATTATGCAAAGTGAATGAGTCAGACACAAAAGGATAGTGTATGACTCCACTTACGTGAAAAGTTGAAAACAGGCAAATACAGAGACAGAACGTAGAACAGGGGCTACCTGGGACCAGGGTAAGTGGGAGGGGGGTGTGTGGCTTAATAGGCACAGAGTTTCTGTTTGGGATGGTGGGAAAACTCTGGAAATAGACAGCAGTGATGGTTACGACATTGCGAATGTACTCAATACCTTATACTTAGACTAGGCAGGATGCAGTTGTCATCCTCTGGGAATGTGCAACACTTTCTGGAAAAAATCCAGAAGATTCCAGCAAATGCTAGAAAAGTTCTATACCTTGATATCTATGCAGTGATTATATGGTTACATGCATACATAAAATTTCATCAAGCTGTACACTTAATTTCTGTGCTTTTTACCATATGTGTAATACGGTAACATTATACGTATAACGTATAACTATTTTAAAAAGTAAACATCGAAGCTTGACCAAGGGTATCTATGAATCAGAAGAAAATCCTGGAGACAGTAATGGAGCAAGATTTAATCAACAGGAACCAAATGGTGAGGGTGGGGGTAGGTAGTGATGAATCAGATGTGGTAAGAAAATATCCAAAGCAGAGTCTAAATTACGCGGGTTTTCCTGACAGCTGCTGGACCACTCCAAATCCAATGGCTTTTGTTATAGGATCTGTTGGGAAGTCCTACATCGCAAGGGTTTTGACAAGACAGAGAATGAAGATGTGGGGAAAGTGGGAAGACACGAACAATTCTGATCAAAAAGGAAGTGAAAAGAATCGGATTCTGAATGTGTGAGTCTTAGGGGTGCGTTAGCCAATTATATCTATAGCTTCTTTTTTAAAGTTTGCTCAGGAGTGATATTTGATACAAATCTACATCTAGGTGCATTCTTTCCGTATACCGTTTATTCTCATTACTCACTATAGTTACGTTCTGTAAAGTCACCAGGAACACTGAATTATCGAATACTGAACCATTGTTCCTGGGGAAATACAGGGTCAGGTTCCTGCAAGCCTTTGGTCACCCTGTTTCGTCAAACGATCAGCACATAAACTGGTGTTATGTGTGTTTCTGATTAAAGACACCTTACTTAATACGTATCGTCGATTCTTTCATATCGAAGTCACGGCCAACAACTCATGACTGAAGAAGTTCCTCTAACACGTGTGTTTTCTCTGTAAGGCAATTCACACCTTAGGTCCTAGGAATGCTAGCCAGCACTTCAGCGCTACACTTGAGGGACCTTTTCAGCAGCGAAATCAGCAACGAAAAACATAAAAAATGCAAACAATGTGAAACTAAGTAGATCACAAAAAGGACCCCTGTTTGCGGGATGACAGCTGCAGCAGGGAGGCAGAGCATTGCCTTATTCAGCCTCAGCTGGGAACGTGCATGCTGGGCGACTCCAATTTTTCTCCGCTCTGCGCATGCCCATGAGTGCCCGTGATAGTGCCACAGTACTGATTTGGGGATTACAAATAAATTTCAGCAAGTAGGTGAATTTGCAAATACGAAATCCACGAATAATGAGAACTGATCTATATATAAAAAGTCTATGTGATAAGAAAGCAATGTGTTTTTTTTCCTTTGTTGCACATAAGATAACGTTGTATGTTCTATTTGGCATGGCTTAGCGGTACAATACATCCGTGTGTGTGTGTGTGTGTGTGTGTGTGTGTTTACTTACTCACTTACTTACTTAATTAATTTTTTACTGCAGAATCTGGTCCAAGAGCGTGAAGGAAAAAAAAAATGTAAAAACTAAGGCCTGGGTTCCATCCTGCCTCTCCAGACCTGACTCGGTGCCGGCCATCAAGCTTGCCTGACTGACCCCTCCGTGCTGCTACCCCTTGGGGCTCTGTCCCAGACCCTCTTCTCTTTTCATTCTATATTCTCGCCTCCGATATTCTCATCCAAGTCTAATGTTTCAATTTCCTTCCAGAGGGTCCCAGTTTGCAGTCACAACCTGAGCCTCTTTCCTGAGCCCTCACCCAGGTCTCCAGGGTGTCTCCCCCGGCCCCACAGGCCAGTGAGACCTGCCTCCACAGAGCGCAGTGTCATGATTCCAAAGCTGCCCCCTTCTCCCTATCTAAGGAAAAGTCCCCCAGTCTCCCCGCACCCCTCCAATCACCAGCTGAGATGCGTAGGTGCCATCTCCCTCTTCTCCCCCAGCCCACAGCCTGGCTGTTCCCGGCCCCACCCTCCTGCCCCCTGATGTGCTCTGTCTCAGTCCCTCTGTCCCACAGCCACCTCTCAGGCCTTGTCCTCTCCCACAGACCCTGACCCCAGCCTCCTCTCCAGCCTCCCAGGCTCCACTGTCTCCCTTGCAGTCTTTCTCTGACACCGGAGCTTGCTCTGTCTCTCCCCCGTTCAGAATCCTCTCACGGCTTCCTAGCACCCCCAAGACAAAGTCCAGAGTCCTCAGCCCGAGGCCAGGCCTCTCCCCACCACTCTATCATCACCTCCATGACCACCACCCTTAATGCCCTTGTTCCAGCCAGAGTAAAGCCTCCTTGCTCCCAGCCCACGCCCTACGACTTTTCTACTTCTTCGCCTTCGCTCAGGCTGTTCGTTCCTACCAATCTGACAGGGTCAAATTCTCTCCAACCCTCAAGACTCAGCCCTAACACCTTCTCCCCCTGGAGCCCTGATCCTCTTATCCAGCTGCAGCCTCCTCTGACCACCCTCTAGACACACACACTACCTCCTTCGCCTCGCCATTGCCACCCCCACCTGCACCTCCACACGCCACCCAGCGGCTGATCGTGGCTCACTCCTACAGAATGGGAGACTCGTAAGCCTTGATTTGGAGGAATCACTGACTTGCTCTAGGCCTGATTTTTCCAAGGAGTTCAAATAATCTAGTGAAATAGCCCGTCTCAGAATAAAATAATCTAGCACCTGAAATCAGAATAGAGGCCCATTGAGGAAAGTCTGTTATTGAGCAGAGAGAGGAAGAAAACTACATATAACTATTGTGGGGGTGGGTCCTAAAAGCGTTGGCCTTCCAGGGAAGGGGCCGATATGTTGGGTGGGTCCTGAAATTCAGGTTCAAATACTTAAACGTTGGGGGCAGAGCTCTGGGTGTGGGCGGGTCCTGGAGGCAGAATTTATATTATTGGAGTCAGTCTTAGAATATCTGAGCATGGAGGGCGAGGCTCAAAATGTTGGCACCTGATAGACGGGGTTCAGGATATTGGCGAATAAGGGTAGCTCGGAATATCAGAGCATCCTGGCTTGGGTTTAAATTAGTGGAGCGTGGGGGCGGGGCTCAGAATATTGGGTATGGGGCGGGGGTCAGAATGTTCGCCTGTCCCGGGGCTCCAATCGCCGCAGGGCCTGGTGGTTGTGGGCGGGGAATGGGGCGGGGCGTGGAACTCGCAGGAGGGCGGGCTCAGAACCTTTGTCTTCGGGATTGGGGGACTCACGTAATTGGACGCCCACCAGGACTTGAGCCGCAGGTGCCACTGCAGCAGCGACGCCTGCAGCCTCAGGAATTCCTTCGCTAGGGCCGCCGTCCAGTCGAAGTCTTCGTGGGAGAGGACAGGACGGACAGACTCCAAGTACTGAAGGGAGAGGCGGAAATGAGGGTGGGTCACGCCCCTCGCCCGCCCCCGCCTGCTTCTCCGGTGTTCCCGGGCACCAGGCCCACCTTGCGCACGGTGTCCTGCACCGAGGGCACAGGCTGGCGCGGCAGCGAGCGCTGGTAACTGAAGAGCATCAGGCGGCGGCCGGAAAAGATGCGGACCAAGGCCTGGTGGGAAGTAGGGGTTAGTGGGTCATTAAACCCCTCACTGGGGCCGGGGAAGTGGGCCCCTAGAAGCCTGAGCCGGGCTCTGCCTCCCACATACCAGCCAAGTCTTGGTGGGCGAGGACATGGCTCCGTGGGGTTCGAGGAGCCAGCCATGGTAGGACAGGAGCAGCCTCAGAGCCACGTGAAGTGTGAAGATCAGGGCTCCCCACAGACACGAAGCAAACAGCGCAGCGGCCAGGATCCCCCGAAGTCTGTGGTGTTGTCCTCCCCTGGGAGAGAGGAAGAGAGAATGGGCCTAGGTCTCCCGGCTTCAGAAACCCCCTCTCCTTCATCCCTACCCAGCCCCAGCCCTAAATAATATTCTCTGATTTGAGTCTTTTGGCTGTTGGGGGCTTATCTTGTAGACTTGTAGAGTCAGAGAAGTCCAAATTTCCTCATTTGTAAAGTAGGCCTGATACTCTCTAGGCACCCTCTTCCCCAAGGACTATGGGGACACCCAGCTTCTAAAATCACTTTCCCCTGGAAATCGGTAGGTGCTTAATAGGCGATATTTCTGTTGAAAGGATACTTTTTCATCCCAGATTTTAAATTATGTTTTAAGGCAATGGTTCTCAAAGTGTAGCCCTTGGACCACCAGCACCAGCACCAGCACCACCTTGGAGTTTGCCAGAAACGCAAATTCCTGGCCTCTCCCTCCAACTAGACCTACTAAGATGGAATCTTTTGGAGTAGGGCCCAGCAATTAGTGGTTTAACAAGTCTTCCAGATGGTTCTAATACAAACTCAAGTTCAGGGAACTGGTCTAAAGCTACAGTAAATCAACATGTTTGCAAAGTTGCAATCAGACATGGGAGCAAATCCCACCTGGAGGACTTGGGGTGAGTCACGTCCCCTTTGTAGACTGGGTAAATCTAGTTTTCTTGGACATTTCTACCCCTGATCCCTGACCTGCCTTTTGGGGCTGTCTGCACAAAATCTGCCTTCTGCAGCAGGACCACTCAAAGCGTTAGAACCTGCCACTTCGTGGGTGTCTGGTGGCCAAAACTTTCTCAAAGGTGAACTATACTTGTACAACCAGTCCCACTTAATAACCCCCTGGCACCGTACTGAATATTCCACGGGCTTAATTTTGTTTAATTCTTCCAACCACCCTAAGAAGCAATTATTTTTATCCCTATTTTACAGATGAACACTCTGACCCTAAGAATGGTGAATTCTCTTGCCTAAGAGTACACAACTGTAGATTAGCAGAATTCATACATTCGTTAGTATATATAACCATATCTGGACATTTTCTAGTGTGTTACCATTCCCCTTAGCAAGAAACAGCCAGGATGGAAAATGTGCAGAGAGAAGAGAGGCAATCACCTCCTTCTTACTGATGCTGTACCTTTGTTAATATGTCCCAAAGTCTCACCTTCCTGATAGAGAAGATAACTGGGTGGAGGGAAAGGGAGTAGGGAGGTTACTGGGCTGAGGTGGGGAGCTCACCAGTCTGGCAGCAACTCTTTGATCTTTTCCATCAGCCCTAGGGAAGGATCCAGCTGAAGAAACCAGGCGAGCTGGATTGCACTGAAGAGGAAGAGCCAGCTGAGGGGGCTGGCAGGGAACACACCAGTGAGAAAGTCATTCTGCGGGGAAGAAATGGCATCCATTCAATCAGTTATCCCATCCTCTCAGCACCATTCTTAGATATCGATTGAGCACCGGGTGTGCCCTGTGCCCTGAGCTGGGTACTCAAGACCCAGCAGGGAACAGATTGATCTAGATCGTGTGCTCAGGGAGGTCAGGCCAGAATGAATGCTAGTGGTGGTGGACAAGGCACAGGAGCCCTGTGATGGCAGGTTGCTCAGCCCCTGGGAGTCAGAGAAGGCTTCCTGGAGGAGGTCGCTCTTAGGCTGGAGTTTGGTAGGCCTTCTGGGACTACCTGTCCATGGAATGAATGAGGAATTAATGAAAACGCTGGGTTACTAACCAGATTCCTAGGGGAGGCTGACCAAGATAACTAACACTTATTATTTTTTTTTTAGGTGAGGCAACCCTTGGTTGACCTCACAGATTGCAAGGATCTTGTCTGCTTACGAGTCCTTATTTTTTATTTTTTATGCCTACAGCACCTGGTCTTCCTAGGTGGTCTCCCATTCAAGTACTAACCAGGCCCAACCCTGCTTAGCTTCCGAAATCAGACATGAGAGTTCCAAGTGACCGTCAGGGAGAGAGGTAGCTATGTGATAGGAAAGAATGATCATTATTGGGATTGTCATTTAATACTAATGTGAGGGTCTGGTGGGGGGCATTAACCATAGGGGACCTCCGATTCTTAAAAGGGTTTTAACTCTTTTAAGGTCTTGACTCTTATGTAGGGGTGACAGTCAAAATATTCAACAATGCAATTCCGGTCAAAATCCATCTATAAGCAAAGACATTAGGACAGCGGCTGCCTTGCAGTGAGGGTGTTAATGGAAAGGGTCTTGAAGGAACATTCTAGAATAGTGGTAATGCTGTCTTGATGGGGAGTTGGTTATAAAGGTATTGTGAAAATTCACTGTATATCTAAAAAATCTGTGCATTTTTCTGTATGTAATAATATCTTAGTTTAAGTATACACACACACACACACACACACACGCTTATTTTTCTTCTCTCCAACTATATGGAGAGCTCCATGAGCTCAGGATTCTGTCCTTGCTCCCTGCCATGTCCGCAGTGCCCCAAACAGTGCCAGGCCCTGAATAAACGCTCCACAGATACTTGCTGAATGCATCAAAAACAGTATTATCAAAAGATAATGCTCCCCACTTGCCGTGGGCTAGGTGCTTCGCTCTATGCTTACAAGTGAGATTCACTTAATCCTCGTGACTGTCCTGTGAGGAAGGGGCCATGTTTGCCCTTGTTCTACACTTGGGGAAACTGAGGCTCAGAGAGGAGCACTCGCCCAAGGCCACACAACTCATAAGTGGCAGAGCCAGGATTCAAACTCAGTCCTGGCTGAGCCCACAGGTGTTCAAAACCTGTGTTCACAGACAGAGATTGTGACCAGCGGGGAGACTCAGGATGTAGATGGTGCCAAAGTTCTAGAACCAGGCACTCTGGGGCAGGTGAGGAATCTGGTTATATAGCTGCATGGGGGTTCTAGAGCCAGGGCAAGGAGCGGGGGTTGGGCTGTTCCAGAGATGGGGTGGCAGGATTTGCAGTGATGGAAAACTGTAGGATACAGACACCAGAGGTTTGCAACTCAGAACCGAAGGGACTTCAGGACTGGGGTGTGGGCTACCCTAGATCTTCATCCGGTCTTGGGGTTCTGGAAAAGGGAGTATCTAGTTTAGAGCCTGGAGATGAAAGGGAAAGATAAGAGGTGCACCGTGGGAAGGGGACTTTGAGTTCTAGAAACTGGAGTCGAAGTTGCGTTTGGGAGTGTAGGGAAAGTGAAACCCAGGAAGTGGGTACGAGAGGTAAATAGGGGTTCCCAGTAGGCGAGGCTGAGAATCCCAGAAGTGAGCCACAGACCAGGAGATAGCTTTAAGAGGTCCCAGAAGTGGACATCAGAATTCCCAGAAGGGGGTGATATGATCCTAGCAGTGGGACCACTAGGATGCAGGAAGTGAGCCTCAGGCATCCTAGAGGCAGGTAACTGGGTTCCCGGAAGGAAACAAAGCCACCGCCCTCCTCACCCAGAAACGGGAGAGATGCCTTTTCCAAGAGCGCAGTCCGGACAGGTAGATCTCCTGCAACACGGGGGCGCTGAGCTCCACTTCAGCCCCATCCGAAGTCAGCGAGGGTCGGAAGCCCACAGCCTGGTGTGCTTCAGCCATGTCACGCTAGACACGTAGGAGGACAGAGGGTCATCCTCTAGGTCTCCAGCCCCCTGCTCCCTCAGACTCAGGAGTCCAGGGCCCCAGCCTCGTCCTCCGCTGATCCGGGAATTTAAGACGCCAGTTTACCCTTCCTAAGCACCTGAGGGATCTCGAGGATCCCGCCGGAGACTCCAGTGTTGGGGGGACCTCTGTGACCACAGGCAGAAGGGATAACTCGAGTTAACCCCTTCTGCGGCTCTGCTGAGGACGACGTGTGGGGACAGTGCCTCCCGGTAACAAAGGACTTTCAAGATTCCAGGCGGTAGAGGCGGAAACCCTCCCAGGGTGAACTGAGAGATCTCGAGAAAAATATTAGCCCTAGACCCATTCGAAACGAACACCTGCCGGACGTTGTTCGCACTAACCACTTGACTTCCGCTTCCCATTCCAAAGCAGGGCTGAGGCGCGGGGTGGGGGTGGGGGGTCATCTATAAATTCTTTCGTTCCGGGGTGGCCCGGCGTCCCCTTCTCCTTCCCTGCACACTTCGGGGCTGGAGGGGATGGGGGAGGGAGCACCCTACTGCGCATGTCTCGCAGCCAGGGATGCTGAGGCTGTGAGCCGAGGCAAGAGTCGAGGACAAGGGATGGAGACGCTCGCACGCTCGACCCAAGACACAGGTCCCCAGCCCTCGCAGGAACTCGGGCCCCTCTGGTCCGGTACTTACCACGCTGAGTCAGGAGTCTGACGATCGACTCCTGGAAACCAAGCCGGAGCACACCTCCCGAACCCCCGATTTAGAGCGCTGGACCCGTTTCTCAGTGGCATATGTCCAATCCCAGAACGACGAGTCCACGACTTGGTCGACAAGCCTCCGGAGCTCCTGCTCGCCCCCCGACTATCTAATTTCTGTCTCGATTACCCTGATTTCTGTCTCGCGTGTGCCTCGCCCGGGTCCCTGGCTTTATCCCCGCCCCCTCCCAATCCCTCTGCGTTCTATCCCCGCCCCCTTCGAATCCCAGCGTCCAATCCCTTCCCTCCGTCCAATCCCTAGCCCAGTCTCTTTCTACTCTGCCTGATTCTCCACTGTTTGGCCTCCCGCGTTCTACGCAGCATCTTGCTTGAGAACCCAGGTTCTTGGGCTCCGCACTCCGCTTTGTCTCTCAAGGAGCTCCCTCAGCTTGGAACTCACGGTCTGTCTCTGGGTACACGTAAAATCACGCCCGTGGGGAATCACAGCTCTACCACCCCGGGAAGGAGGGCTGTTTTGGGGTCCGGTCGGTACACCAAAACTACCCACAAAACGTGCAGGTGCAGTGCATTGGATTCAAGTTAGACACTCAGAGGGCCTTCCGTGAGGGAAAAGGTTCAAGGATAAAGGAGACTGTATTAGGGACCGGGCTCAGATTGAGAGGCTGAAATGGACACAGAGAGACAAACACGGAACTCTCCTTTTATTCGACTCTGGACGTTAATATTCTTTGCCCATGCTGGTCCCGGGTTTGTTCCCAGAACCAGCCCAGTCACAGCCAGAGCTGTGGAGGCAGGGAGACAATCACTGGGTGAGCCCACATGGAGTCAGGGAAAAAGAAACTTGCAGTCCCAATATACATATGGGTAACTGAAGCCAGGGAAGGCCCGAAGACATGTCCAATGTCACCTAAGGAGCTGGGCCCTGCTATGACCTCCTTGCCACAGGCCAGGGGCCCAGAGACAACACCAACAGTACTAGGGCCTCTTGCCGCCAGCACCCATAGCTGTGGGAGTCCTGGGACTCGCGGTCAGACTTCTCCGAGAGCTCCATGGTAGAAACGGAGCTGAGCCAGTAAATGATCTCTGGCAGGCGGCTCATCTTGCAGGTGCTGGGGGACATAATGCCAGAGCAGCCTGGGGGAGCATGGGATACCAGGTTCAAAAGAAAGCCACTCAAGAAATGGGGCTCAGTAGGGTCAGAAGACCCACGGGGTGACATGCCTAAATCTCACCTTCCCATTCCATTGCAGTGGAAAACCCTGGCACGAAGAGGGCACATGCCACTTGCGGCCTCACCCTGTCCCTGCCACCACCAACCTTTCTTACCTCCCCTTGGAGTCCAGGTCCCCCAGAATGTGGGAGGAGAGGAACAGCAGCAGGAGGGTGAAGGCGGCCACTGCGAGTTGGGTCAGGCAGGTGCCCCAAACCCATCAGGTGCAGAGGCCTTCCCGCGCTGCTCTGCTAAGGCTTTCCCCGGGCCCGCTCTAGCTTCCCAAATGGGGAAAATGGGCTCGAGCCTGAGGCCACACCACGCCAGGACAGGATCAGACCCCAGACAGGTTCCCACATGGGGCACTTCACCCACGGAGACCTCATGCATGTGCTGATCACACTAGGATGGTTATAAGCCTCGGGGAGGTGTGACCCATTTAGGGCAAAGGGAGGTGGGGGGTGGGCAGCTGACAAGTAGTGGCTCAGCAGCGGGATTCCAAAAAAGGGCTGGGGGGGAGGTACTCTAGGCTCCTGTATAGTGACAACCTCACCAGTCACCCCAGTCAGGGACTAGCACAGCAAGCAGAGAGACTCCTCTCAAGGCCAGGGGACTTTCAGAGAGGAACTGGGCAATGTGGGGCACGTGCAGACAAAGCCACCGGGGGATGGGATACCGGGCAATCTGAGAGTTGGGGCCCCATCCTGGAGAAGCAGGTGCAGTCAAATGTGAGGTGCCGGCAAGCCTAGGGCTCCGGCTGCAGTGCAGCAGGTGTAGCAAGGGCTATGGAGAGACACAGATGATGTGGTCAGTGACCCAGGTCGTGTGGACAGTCTTGGGGAACCAGGGGCCCTGCAGACGAGGCTGTGGCCAAGAGCAGGTGTGTGCAGACGCCTGGCTTGCAGCAGAGGTTGGCCAGCCTCCAAAGAACTGTGAAGGTTAGTCTGTCTCTGTGACTAGGAAGGTCCTGCTGCCGAGATGGGATCCCCCATTGATCCGTAGTCCCAACTCCAAGCCAGGCTGGGGGAGGAAGTGGGTGCACGTCCTCATAAGGACTTCTTCCACCCAGTGCAAACCCACGACTCAGTTTCCCCAGCTGCAGGGGGCAGGGCGGTAGTCACTGCCAGTCAACCCTGGCCTGGCCTTGGAGGGTCTGGGACAGGAAAACAGAGAGGAACCACGTCTGTGTTGGGATGGGCAGTCTTCCAGGAAACAAGGGCCAAGCTCTGCTGGGAACCTACCCCCACCCCTCCCCAAGCCTGACAGGCAGCTGGAGCAGAACCATGTCATGTGGATAACAGACAGGGGGCTGAGGGGATAGACCCTGAGAGATGACTGGGAAGAGACTGGGAAGAGGGCTAAGACGAGAGTTGACAACAGAGGCCTACGGCCATCGGCAGGCCAGCACCTGTGTGTGGAACCCTACCCACTTTCCCCCAGGAAGCTGAGCCATCCCAGCTAAGGATTTATTGGCGTAAATGCAACCATATAAAAACATAAGTTATGAAAAACACAGTCACGATGTGCCCTTCCCCTCCCACCCCCCTTCCCAGACCCAGGCCCCTAAAACTCCCTTCTGAGGGAGAAAGGGGGAGCCCTGAAACCACCTAAGAACGCCACAGCCTGTGGGCCCGTGCAGGCCCGACTGGGGTGGGAGGACGCCGCGCCAGCTCAGCGCATCCGGTAGTCGGTGGAGCAGGACAGCTCGCACAGCTGGCCCTTGAAGTCTAGGTCAATGGTGAAGTCCAGGTCGCGCTGTGGGGAGAGGGCGGACATGAGGGGGGACCAGTGACAGGACAGGCAGAGACCCAGAACTGTCCGAGTCAGGAGGAGGCAGAGGGCTGCAGCATGCCCGTGAGGACTTCGGACACCATTCTCCCCCCACCCCCCAGCTGTCTACACACCCTCCTGAGACCCAGTGGGTCCTGGTTTTAGCCCACGTCCAGGCTGGACACCCCACACTTGTAGTCTCAACCCCCACATCTGCCCTGAACCCTGACTCCCAGTGAAAGCTCACGTGACACTTGCAAACCCAGCCGGTCCCTGAGGACAGACCTCAGCTGCCCCGCCTTTGGCCTCATGACATTTCCCCACCTGGGACCATTCCCATCAGAAGTTACTTCTTCCTTCTTTTATAAGTAGCTAGCCCCTTTCTCAAACACACTTCCTCCTCGATGGTCCCTCCCACTGTCCCTTCCTCCCCTCCCAAGCACACCAGGGCTCCCTGCAGAGGCTCCGGGAAGTCACCGAGGACCTGTCCTTGAAATTCACTACAAGCTCCTGCCTCCCTCCATGGGGGTTTCTCAACCTCCACAACACTGACATTTGGGGTGCACCCCTCTTCATTAGGGGTCATTCTTTACTGTCTTATGTACCCCCATTCTCTATCCGCTAGATGCCGGTAGCACCCCATATCTCTAGTTGTTAACAACCAAAATGTCTGCAGTGGCTAATGTCCTCTAGTGGACAGTCAGCTTATCCCTGGTTGAGAATCACTGCTTTACTGGGCTCTTATCTCCTTAACTTAAAAAGTAGGTACAACCTCAGGGCCCCATCTTCATCCAGGCTACCTGAGCACCATCAGCCTCATTAGCACTGGCCCGATATGTCTGGCTCAGACTACTCCCCTCGACTGGGGACCCCAGACCGTCGCCCTGCCACTGGCTGCACTGGGGGCAACTCTGTCCGGCCAGGAGGCCAGGAAGCCGGGGGGCTCCGCCTCTGGCCCCACGCCAGGGTGTCTCGTGCTTAGAACAGGAGCACCAGGAGGGCAGGGGTTCAGCCTCACCGTGGCTGGGTCCCCAGAACCCCACTTCCGGCCGATGCTCAATGAAACTTCTGCATACAGACCCTGAGAGCCACTGACAGGTGCAGGTGCCCCCACCCCACCCGCGCCGCCCGCGCCTCACGTTGTTCTTGGCATTGGGCCGCATGCCAATGGTTCCGAAGATCTCCTCGCCCGTCTTCACCGTCAGGTAGTCCTCCATGTAGAACACGGTCTGCTTCCAGTGCGTGTACGGGGACTCGGGGCCTGGGGTGAAGGCGGCTCAGCAGGGCAGTGGTCAGACCCCGGCCACCTAGCTTGGCCCGCCCTCCCTCCGCGTGGCGCCCTGATGATGGCTTACTGCGGACGGTCAACCTGCCCGTGAATTCCTCCACCCCCATCTAGCCCGAGAGGACCTGTCTAGGTTTCATGGGTGGGAAACTGGGTCCTCACTGTCCCCATGCGCCCCCTGGGACCCGCCCCTGAGCTCACTGGTGGAGAAGCCCGTCCTCTTGTGGCAGCGGGTGAACTCGATGTTGAAGTAGGCCACCAGTGCGTGCACGTAGTCGTTGCGCTTCACTTGCAGGCAGAAGGGGGAGGTGAAGGTCAGGTCCTCCACCTTCACGGTGTAGATGTCCACCTCCTGCAGCACAGGCCCTGTGAGCCCACTCAGCAACATCCAGCCCAGTATTCCGCCCCAAAGCCCGGGGGCAGATTGCATTCCCCATTCCGTCTCCCCCACGTGCATACTGCAAACCCACAGCGTACTCCTAGAACTACTACCCAGGGAGCCGCCAGTCCCCCTCCCCATGGACACACCCTTCCCCAGGCCTCCATCCCTCCCCACTCTGGTCTCTGGTCTCCGGGCTTCCGCCCTCCCCCCACCCCCCCTTCCTTGACACACAACCAAGGTGAAAATTCTAAAACGGCAGTAGTCAGATCCTGTCTTACCCCTGCTTAAAACCCTGACAGCTCCCCGAAGCATTCAGGACAAAAGCAAGGTTCTGACGCAGTCTGTGGAGGCTGGCCTGATCCTCCCCAAACTTCCTCCACTGGCTTTTGCCCACCTCATGCATCCCAGCAAGATGTCACATATGGGACATGGGGGCGGAGGGCTTGCTCAGTAAATGCCAGTCATGGTATCCTTTGCGGGCGATAAACTCACTCCTGGCCTCGCATTTGGTGTGTCCAGGAGAGTGATCCCTGCCTGGGGGTCTCAGCTGCCTCCAGTGTGCCCTCTGGGATGGTGTGACCTCCCCCAGTGGGTTCTGTCCTGAAACCCAGAGCTTTTTAACGGGTGAAGTGGCTTCTCTGGGCCCCCAGCATTACCTCTGGTCGACAGGTTGCGCTCCCAGGACCTCAGGCCAGCACTCTGGCGCCGATGTCTTACACGAGGGGCCCAGTTGACCCTTCACTGGTTCAAACCCTGGGGGCCACACCTGGCTGCACACGGCCCCTCACCTTTATGAGGCAGGCGTTGGTGACCAGCTGCTTGGGGTCCACCACGTCCACCAGGGGCTCCTTGATGGCCACATCTTTGATGCAGGACATGTCAAAGCCATACACGTTCTCCCACCCTGAGGAGGGACAGAGAGGCGGGTGAGTACAGGCTGGCCCTGGGCGGAGCCCACCAAGCCCTGCCCCTGCCCACACGCCCGCTCACAGTGGATCTTGTAGTCTTTGTACTGCCGGTCCTCGATGGCAGTCACGTACAGCGTGGCTCGGTCTGGGAAAATGAGGCCATCGGGCGCCTACGGAGGGGTAAGGCAAAGGCATGGAGGGTAGGAGGACTTGGCGATGCTGCCTCGAAACTTACCTGTTAGGTCTCTTTATCCACCCCCTTTGCCCCACCTGGGCTCCTGCACTGGGCTCCCCATTGGTTCCCCAGGCTCTACTATGATCTCCACAGCTATCCCCATATGGCTGCCTGTCCTACGAGGTAAAGTCTCACAAAGGTCCACGAGGCCCACGAGACCTGCACAGGCCCCTCCAGGCCTCGCCTCCAACTTCCCCTCCAAGACCCCCATTCCGCTGAAGCTCCCCCGCTGCCTAGCACACAGCGGGCACATGCGCCCCAGGGGCTCGGCCGTGGCCGAAACCCTCTGCCCGACACGCTCTTCCCCTTGGATCCCACGCGATGCTTCCCATCCCCCATTCGGTTCTGTCGCCTCCCCTGGGAGCTCTACTCTGCTCTGAGAACCTGGGACCATGGCACCCCAGGTCCCTCCCTACCCGTCAGCCCTGCTGCGCTTTCCTTCCAGCTGTAACGCCCTCCCGACGCTGCGCTGTCTCCCCCGTCGTCATCCAACTCCTGGAGCCTGCTGCCCCCCACCGTGACTGGGCCTTCCAGTACCTGTGCAGCTAACACTGTACCAAGTCCCCCATGTGGGAATACCTAGCACGGCTTTTGTTTTCTGCCCAGACCCACACTGATAAGTACTCGACAAATGGCTGAAAGACCCCAGCCCATCTCCCCACCAGGGCCTACCAGCCACTTGTCTCGGGCATAGAGAACGGTGTTGAGCATCGACTCGTAGAAGAGGCAGTAGCCCATCCACTCGCTGATGATGATGTCCACCTTCTCAACCGGAAGCTCCACCTCCTCCACCTTCCCCTTGATGATGGTCACTACTGTGGGGGCAGACAGGGGCGCATGCCACCAGCTCTGAAGACACCCAAACACCCACCTTCCCTAGGGCTCCAGGGCCTGGGGACCCCACAGGGGCAGCCCCTGTCCTCTAATGAAGGGCTGAATGCTACATTTGGGCAGCTTCGAAAAACTCTGAGTGCTGAAGCCACACCCTGTTCAGTCAGGTTTAAAATTCATTCATCACTCAAACAGCAGCAGAAATTTGATGTGGATTAGGTATCAGGTGACATTCTGATGTTGCCACTAACAGGATGGTCATGTTTTTAAAATAGTTTTATCAGACACATACACAGCAGAATTTACAGGAGACCTGATGTCGCAGTTGGAATTTGCTTCCAACGGACATACTTAAAGCTGAGTAATGAGTACTTGAGGGGTTCATCATACTAGTCTTTAAAAAAAAACCCAATTACTTCAGTTCCTAAATGCCAGAGCCCCGCATCCGGGAAAGCTACTGTCTTCCCACATTTTCTGCCCCTCAAAATTTGAGGGGGGAACTCAAAGGCAATTTGGGAACATCAACTCAACCCAACAACACATCTAACCCACACAGTCCTGCTCTTATAAATTGACCTCACAAATATACTAGTCCACATATGAAATGGCATCATGTGCTGAGGGGTGAAAACCTCAGAAGCAGCTCAGTGCCTGCTACCGGCGGCCCGGGTAAGAAAGCTGGGGTGTTTACATGTGGCGAGTCCTCAGAGAGAACAAGATCCTCTCAGTGTCCTGCAACACGTGCAACTACCCAAAAAGCAGATGGAAAATGCAAAGGAGAAAAACTTATACAAGATGCTAGCTGTGTAAAAATGATGCGTGTGAACATAAACACATCTGCGCGCGTGCGTGCTTGTAGCTGCAAACTTCTCAGGGAGTGTTGGTCGAAATCAAGAGAAAGATGGCTGAGGGAGATGGCAGACTTCTCATTGTGGGCCCTCAGGGGTCACCATGACGCTATTACTCACTGAGAGATCTAAAGACTGTTTCTCGCCCTGACGGTTAAGACTGAGGTGCTATGCTTGCAATCTGGACACTCAAATTCCAAGGGGGCGGAACACGCCCATGAGGCCGTGGGCACCGAGGTCGGACTCCCTGGCTGTCGCTGTCGTCGGCCGCGGAGCCCACAGAGTAGGAATGGATGAGCTGCGTTTGGCGGCCCCATCCCTTGCCCAGGGCCCCGGCAAAGCTGCGACCACCCACTAAATCCCCACACCCCGTCCTCCTCCTGGGCTCACCGTGGTCTAACTTGTTGGCTTTGACGATCTTCACCGCATAGTCAGAGATACTGGAACACTCGATCTGGGGGCCCAGGAAGAAGGAAGGCTGAGACCCCCCAGTACCACCCTCAGCTCCCACTACCCTCCATCCAGTCTCTGAGCCCCAAAGGGGCCCTCCTGGTCCCAAGGCCCAGGCGCACCTGGCTGCCCACCCAGGACACTCACCCCGATGACCTTCCGGGCCCCAGCCTTGGCGGCAAACATGCAGAGGATCCCCGTGCCCGAGCCCACGTCCAGCACCACCTTGTCCTTGAAGAGGTGCCGATTGTGAAACATGGAGTTGCGATATGTGAGCGTGCGCACCTCATCTTTCAGCATCTCCTGGGGGAAGGGAGGGTGCAGAGGTACCGTGAGGGCGGCCTGCACGCCTAGCAGGAAAACAGGGTGCACTGGCCTCTGACATGCTGACATTTTGGAGGGTGAGTGCTCAGCCTCCCCCCTCCCGCTTGCTTAATCCCCTTAGAACAAGTTATCCCCCTTCCATGCACCTCAGTTTCCGTTTGTAAAATCAAACATGAATGGACTAAACTCCCATCTTCACCAGATTCTACCATTGCCTCCTAAGCCCCAGTGAGCCTTGGCTTTAAAAAGTCCTCAGTGACTTAATGCCACTGACCCATACACTTAAAAATCGTTAGTTTTGTTATGCAAAATCGTAAATTTAAGAAAAAAGAGGCCTCAGCTGAAAAAAAAAAAAAAAAGAAAATCCTCATAACCCCATCTCCGCCTCCAGTCCGTAGAGTTAAGAAATTACCCGCACCCCAGGCACAAGCAACTGGGAGACGATCCCACCGCCGGCCACTAGAGGGCGGCAGAGACCGGCGGGCCCTGATCTCCAGCTGCAGTCTCAGTCACGCATGCGCGCTACCACCCTTGCCTCCCAAGAACTTCCCGTAGAGCACCGGGCTATAACCTCAGTCTCCAAGGCAACGGCTGGCCGAGGCGACCACCAGGGTGAGAGCCTCGCATGCGCAGAGAAGCGGCCCGCTGCCAGGGAAGGCAGTGCGCACGCGTGGGAAATTAAGTTGCAGCCCTCCCAAACACGAACCCCTCAAGATTCAGCAGCAGCCGTAGGAGCTGTCTACACTCACCTCGTGGATCCCGAAGTGAGCGTAGGAGTCAAAGTAGTAATCTTTGGACGTCATGTCCTCAGCGTTGGGCTTCTCGCTGCTTTCTGCCTGGCCACAGGAGACCTGGGAGGGAGCGGATGGGAGCATGGGTCAAATCTGGGGGCTCCCCAGGGCCTCTTAAGCCTCCAAGTCCCTACTTCTCCCTGGAGTAACCCCCCAAAATCGTACCATGGCAACCTTACAGCCCCCACCTGCCATCTTGCCTCCCCCAGAGCCCCAAAACCTAAAATCCCATTTTCCTTTTACAGGACCCCCCCAGAGCACCATCCAGGGGAGTACCCCGATACCTCAGCCACGCCTACCATCTCTCCAGTCTCTCTGCCCCCGTCTCTAGCTCAGCCCACAGCTGGGGAAGGGAGGGGAAGACAGAACTGGGGCAGACACAAGGAAGGGCAGAGGGGGGCTGGAAATGGAGTTAAGGAAGCAGCCATAATATTGGGGGAGGCCAGATGGGGGCCACAAACCTGGAGGGAGTTTGTACTAAGTGTTTCAGGGGCACGGAGTAAACTGGTTTGAAGCAAGAGGGATCAAGGTTAGATCACTAGAAAGGGCCTGACATGTGGCAAGATAGTTTAATGTGGGGAAGTGTCTCACAAAAGGATATTTACTTCTTCAAGAGGCGGCTGGAGGCTCATCCCATTAGCCAAGGTGGCTACAAAATTCTAGGAGAGAGTAACAGGGAGAAAGGATTAGCTACTGGGAGTGGCTAGGGGCAGGCCAGGCCAGGGGATCCTGGCCCTCGGGGAAAGGGAGATGTTTCCTACAATTTTCCTTTTCCTTGGTGGAGAGTGATGGCAGAGGGAGCAAGTGATGAGGCAGGGTTGTTGCCAAAAGGGATGGGACAAGTGGGGAGAGAAGAGAGGGGGTTCTGTCTCAGCTGTGGCTGGAGAGATGGCGGACCGCTCCCATGTTGCCCCTTTCTGGCCAGACACCTGATATACACCTCCCCCATCAAGCCCAGAGAGACTGGCACCCGCTGGGCACACAGGCACTGCCAGCTGTCGCTC
Organism: Rousettus aegyptiacus; assembly: GCF_014176215.1. Taxonomy (NCBI): domain Eukaryota; kingdom Metazoa; phylum Chordata; class Mammalia; order Chiroptera; family Pteropodidae; genus Rousettus; species Rousettus aegyptiacus. The sequence goes on along the minus strand of NW_023416289.1, from coordinate 45,996,158 downwards.
CCCCTCATCATCTAATCCCCCCAGATTAGGTGACGCTTCCTGACACACACCCCCATGCTGGGGTGCCAGGAGTAGCTGGAGGAGGGGGGCTGGCAGGGTGTGCCCACTGGGCATCTGCCACTTCTGCAGACTGGTCTCTCGTCTGAGAGGATTCCAGAAAGGAGGTGTGGCACACAAGCACCCCACCAGAGCTGGCACCCTGACCCTGAGCTCCGGCCTTAGGCTCAGGAAGCGCCAAATAAGACCAGCTGGAGACAATCTCCTTGCTCATTACATTCTTCCAGAGACAGAGTCCCTGGGAAGAGGCCAGGCTCTGGGCCCTCGAGCCCCTCTCCCTCCATTCAGACACCCATCTCATGCGGAAGGCCCCCGGGTGTGAGGCCAGGTTTTGAGGCAACCTCTGGGAAAGATACCTCCTCTACACACACAGGGCCTGGTCTAGGAGAGAGCCCAGGGGGATGGGAGTCATTGGAGTGACCCTGGGGAGCTGACCTCCATGCCGGAGAATGCCACAAGGGAAGGGGTAGGAGTACCCAGGACCCGTCACATTAAATCTCTTCCCAGATGTGGCCACCCTCCAGGCTCAAAGTGTGAAGTCAGGGACATGACCCATGGGGCTGCAAGCCCCACTGCATTCTCCCAAGCCAGTAAGAATGCCTACAAAGAAGGGCGAGGGGATTTCCCACGGGGGCCCATTTCTCAATACCACCGACACTACCGCCAGACAAACCCCAACGGGCTTAAAACACAGCAGCCTCAACCTAGCACACATGGCTGCACAAGAACCACATTCTCGGGAAACCGTTTCAGGGGTAAAGGTTCAGGACCCTCAAACGGGGCTGCAGGAAGGGGGAGGTCATCTCCCACCTTCACAAATGCCTGGATGAAAGGTTCCATCACATCTCCTTCCCAGCGAAAGGACTCTTCACTCCCCACCCCTCAGCCGGGGTCGGGGGGGGGGGGGGTGGGGGGGTGTCCAACGGGACGATGGGCTTTGAGACACGCCCCATGAAAAAGATGTCCCGCCTACACACCCAGAAATGGCCACAAGGGGGTGCGCGGCGCCTCACCGAGAAGAATCTCCTTCAAGCTAGAGGCCCCACTACCACCCAGAGGGAGGTCACAGGGGCATACCCCAAACCCCCAGTTCCCAAAGCCCAGGGCGGGGGAGAATCTAAGAACAGAAACAGTAGAAGGCGGGGGAGTGGGGAGGGATGAGGGCCGACGGGAACCAATTATTCATCTTCCTCCAATCCCAACCCAAAAGTGCATGAAACCTGGACCGATGCCTAAGCAGATGCCCCTGTCCACAGAAGGAGCTTTTATTAGGGCCGAGATGCACCGCCCCACGCAACACACTCTTTTTCGCGGAGGTTCCCAAATAAATCCCACCCGGAGGTGTATGTCGCCATCCCCCAGGAGTAGGCTGGGGGCCTCCGAAGGAGGGTCGGAGTCTCCTCCCCGCCTCCCCCCACGGCGCGCCCCTCCCCCGGTCGGGGGCGGGGCCTTTGTCCCGCACGTGGAGCCCGCGGGGCCACCGGGCACGGCACACCCCCTCCCCACCCACCGCTCCCCGGCCACGTGGGGGCAAGGCCGGAAGCGCCCCCATCCCTCCCCCACGTGGGAGGGGGCACGAGCTCATCGGCTTGGCGGAATACCGCAAGCCCCCCGAAGGCAGAGAATCCGCACATCAAACGGTATCCCCGGATCTGGAGCATGCGGCCTCCCCTCGGTATGGCCGGCGGTCCTTAGCCCCAATCCGGCGACTCGGAGCCCCTTCCCCACGACGGAGCCATAAAACCCCGACCTTCAAACTGGCCCCCTCCCCCAGCGGCGTTCTAGACGCTCACCTCCATGATGCAGTTCGCGGCCTCGGCTGCCGCCATCTTCACCCGCACCTACTCCTCCAGCCGCCGAGACCCCCCCTTCTCCGCACTCCCCCGGGACCGCCTTATACCGGAGGGTCCATGGCCCGCCCACCGCGACCCTACCAGGAGATCTCATTGGCAATGGAGACGGCCCGTCTGGGAATACCGTTTAGCAATTGGGCCAATTGAACGCCCATCAAAGTCCAGGGATCCGCCCAGTCTAGCGTGCGGAGCCCCGCCCCCTTAAGTCGACAGGGATGGGAAAGACTGCCCGTCCATCGCAAGGACGGTGATTGATGATTGGGCAGTCAACCAGAGTTCCCGCCCCTTCCCCCCAGCACCTCCTCAAAGCTTCCCGGCAGTCCCCGCGCCAGCGGACATTTTGAAATAGACCTGTCCATCACCAAAACGACCCGCCCCTTAACAGCCGCTACTGGTTTAGCTAGTATGTGACGTCACGAAGCCTTTGGCCAGCCTTCTCCAAGTTGTTGGTCTCAAGAACGCGGCGATTGGCCCACGAGAAGGGCGGAAGCAGGCCTCTAGGCGCCAGCGATTGGCAAAAAATAGCTGTAACTCATTGTCCTGTCGGGTGGATTCTCCCTGCCCGAGGGTCGTCCAGGTGGAACAAGGGGGGATTCTTCTCCTTGACCTAAAGTAAAAACTGAAGCAACGACAGGCCCAAAGAGAGGGAGGGCTTGCCCAGGGTCCCCGAACGAAGTCGGGAAGAGGACTCAGGCGTCAAGGAGTTTAATCTCTAGCCCTCTACTTAACTGTTCCAAGATTTCTAAACCCGGAGACCCCACTCAAACCACTTGGCCTTTGCCAAGTCCAGCCCACCCACCTCCAGAAACACCCACCTCCCTTTGTCTGCTAATTCCTGGACGTCAGCACGGGCACTGCTTAGACACCACCTCGTCCATGGAGCTTTCCTCGACCTGCAGAAAAAGCTACCAATTGAATGAAGATGAATGCATCTTGTAGAATTTACCCATCACCGTCAGAAAGTTCCTTCATGACCCGGTCCAATCAACACCTCTTCCACCCAAACCCTGAAGCAATCACTTTCTGTTTTCTGTCACTATCGTGTAGCTTTCCCCTTGCTAGTTTTCTATGAATGGAATTATACAGCATGTGCTGCCATGTCTTCTTCCACTCAGCACAATGCTTGAAATTCTTCCAAGTTGTTGCATATAACGGTTTACAATTCTTTTTATTGCTGATGGGTATTCCATTGTATAGATGTATCAGTTTATCCATTTTCCTGTTGATAGACATGTTTCCAGAATGAGGCTATTACGAATAACGTGGCTATGAACTTGGACGGACAAGTCTTTCTGCCCACAGATACTTTCTCTTAGGTAAACCTGGGAGCCCATGTCTGGGTCATATGCTAGATGTATGTTTTGCTTTATAAGAAACTGCCAGAAAGTTTTCCAGTGTGTCCTACCACTTTGCATTCCCATCGATGATGCATGAACAGTTCCAGTTGCTCCACATCCTGGCCATCACTTGGTAAGATGACTTCGGTTTCACCAGTTTGGTAAGTATGAAAAGTTATGTTGTGTTTGTCGTTTGCCTTGCTCTGACCACTAATGTTGACCGTCTTTTCATGTGCTTATTGGCCATTTGTATATCTTCTCTTATCAGGTGTCTGTTCAAGTCTTTTGCCTATTTTTACAAACGATGTTTTCTTATTCACAAACTCTCAAGTGTTCTTCATACATTCTGGATATAGGTCTCTGTCAGTTATAGCTACCTTGAATATTTTCTCCCAATCCGTGATCTATCTTTTCATTTTCTTAATGTTGTATTTTTAAGAGCAGAAATTTAAAAATTGGATAAAGTCCGATTAAACATAAGAGCCCATATCTTGACCCCTACACTGTATGTTGTATGGGTTTTAAAGAAGATTTTTGTTTTGTTTTCATTTTTGCTATTTTCCCAAATGTTTCAGCAAGGATTTTTATTCATTTTTTTTTTTATGTCCAAGAGCTATATTTTGACCTGATCAATTCAATTATTTTTGCCCCGTGCTGCTACTAAGAACGAAGACTATTTTGAAAAAATGTAACAAACTATTTCTGCAACACTAAGGAATGACCTAATGTCACTGAAAAGGAGATGCCACTGGGCTGGGGATACATGGGTATGGAGTTCAGGGGAGAAGTCTGAGCTGGAGTCAGAAGTGGGGGAGTTGTCAACATCAAATTCTGCATTTCCCAAGTGGCAGACACTCACCATATAGGGCAACTGAGTCATGGACCGTGACAAGTCTGAACTGAGATGTGCTGTGAGCGTAAAACCTACGCTGGATTTTGAATACTTCACGTAGAAAGAATTAGCAACATCTCATTAATATTTTTAATATTGAACACATCTTGTCTACGGCCATGCCACCCTACACCAGCCCGATCCTGTCTGATCTCGGAAGCTAGGCAGGGTCAGGCCTGATTAGTAGGGAGACCACCCAGGAAGACCAGGTGCTGTAGGCATTAAAAAAAAAAAAAAAAAAAAAAAATTGAACATATGTTGAAATGATTCTATTTTGGATAAATGGGGTTAATAACAGATTATTATTAAAATTAATTGACATATTTCTTTTGACTTTGCTTTAACGGGGCTACTAGTGGATTCTAAATACCATATATGGTTCTTGTATCCTATTTTTGTTGGCCAGTGTTACATTAGGTCAGGAGCCACAGAACGGACAAGATCATGAAGGAGTTGGCGTGATTAGCACTGTGATTGGAAGCACAAAACTTGAAACTAAATAAATAAATTTTAAAAAAATAAAAAATTTAAGAAAAGCACACAAATCTAGTCCTTGTTTTTGACTTAGGTCAAAGTGAAATGAGCTAGGGTGGTAGAAAATTAATCTGTCACTACACTGGAACTTGGTCCTTCTTTCAATTAAGAATTTGGCAGCACATCAAAGATCCTAGGATTAGCTTCTGTGGTCTGGTCTCCAGCATAAGTCACAGATGCTTGCATGTCACATGATGGTTTTTACAGACAGGCGCATGGTGGGCAGAATTCTAAGGTGGCCCTTACAATTTTGGCCCCTACTAGTGTTATATACCAAGCAGTGGGTTGGGTTATACAACAAAGGAGATGAATGTCACAGCCTTGATTAAATTACCTTATGTGGCAAGGGTGAATTGACTTTGCAGATGTCATTAAGGCCCCAATCAGTTAACTTTAAAATAAATGAGAAGGGAGATATTTCTAACCGGGCTTGACTTAATCAGGTGGGACTCCCTCCTTCAAAGGAACTGAGGTCTTCTCAAAGGCCACAGTGGCTCTCCTGCTGGCCCACTGCCATGAGTCCCATGGGTACGAGGACAAGAATTCTGCCAACAACCATGAGTGGTGGAAAGAGGACCCTAAGCTTCTGATGAGCTGGAAGCTGAGACCCTGACTGCACTCTGAACAGAGCACCCCGCTAAGCTGCACCAACATCTCCGCGCCCACAGAAACTGTGGTTAATAAATGTGCATTGTGAGCCGCTATGATGGTGTGATTTGTTACACAGCGAAACGGCAAGAGCTGATATATCTGAAAGAGTCCTTCCTGCTCTGTTTAGAAACGTGGACATTAGACCCATTCTAGGTCTTTCTAGCGTGTTAATGAAGAGGCACACCTATTAATATGCCACTCGTTTTTACATTAATGTTGAAAACCTTATTTCAACATACAGTCAGTTCTTATTATTCGTGGTAGCTATGTTCTCTAAGGTCACTGCCAACACTGACTTAGCAAATACTGAGCCATTGTTCCTGGCGAAATAAGGGCTCAGGTTTCCGTGAGTGTCATTACCACACTTTTGTCAACCCACCGATACATCACCTTATTTTGTGTTTCTGTTTAAAAGTACCTTATTTAATATACGTTGTTGAATCACGTGCAATGGAGTCACAGCCAAGAGCACAATATCTCATGCCTGAATGAAGCTTATCCAACCAGGAAACAAGACAGCCTTCCTGCACTTCGGGACAGTGGACAGCAATTTGGTACTATGCTCAAGGCCTTTTCAACAGCAAAATTGCTATGAAAATCACAGAAAGCAGAAAAACAGGGCACTAAATAGACTGTGGACAGGACACGTGGTATGAGAACCGAAGCGAGAAGGCGCAGTGTCGCCTTGGTCAACCTCAGCCAAGAAGGCGCACATCAGGTGAGTCGAATCTTTTGCTGCTCTGCCCACATGCGTGGCCACAAGGACCGTGAAAGTTGCATGGGTAATAATCTGGGGATTATACGTAAATGTTAGTGCATATGCAAATTTGCAAATCTGGAACCTGTGCATAACGAAGAACAGCTGTAATTGGTTTCCCTCGTAATCCTATACATTTCATCGTGTGTATTTACAAACATAACTCTGTGAAAGGGACTATTGCCTTAAAAAGGTGACACACCCTAAGTCTACAGGTAGATGAGGAGGAAGAGGCAAGAAAGGTTCAGAAGGAGCAGTGGGAGTAGAAAAATGAGAAGAGAGTGGTGTGCTGGATGCCCCGGGAAGGAAGATTATAACTTTCTTATGGAATCATCTGGAAGGTCTCCGTGAGCATCAACGCAGGGTTAGCTGGAAGAATTAAATCATGCAATAAAAAGGGAAAATGTAATTAGCTGGAATCATATTTACAGACATCCTCAAATATGCTGTATGTTCGGGTGACAAGGACTCATAAGCGCTCCAAATCAACGTTTCTAGAATGACCAAATTGGCTCTTTTCTCAATTTATAAATTAAATCTTTTAATCACACTTCCTATTTAGAACTTTAGTTCCCAAGTTAAAGTACAAACAACTAAATACTTGAAAAAGTTTTTAATATAAAAGTTTTTAAACTTTTTTTTTTTTTTTTTTTTGGCAAAACCAGGGAGGGTGGCCACCACCCCACACCCCTGAATGGAATGGGAGGGCTTGGGAAGCACGCAAAAAGCTCAGGGACCTGAGTTCCAGTCTCATAGCACCTTCTGAGAAAGATTTCAGTCCAGGGGCAAGTTCAAGTCCACGGGTGAAGCGGCCAAGATGCCCTCCTGTGGGGAGAATGGCAGAGCATCATGAGTGGAAGCATCTTCCAATTACAGCCGCACCCACACCAGCCCAGTGAGAGCAGGGACGGAGCAGGCAAAGTACCAGAGAGGGGAGACAGAGACCCAGAATGAGGGCCAGAGACCCAGGGGTGGGCGGAGACAGAGTCCCAGCGAGAGGGAGGTAGAGAGCTGGGGTTTAAGAGCCCAGGCTTCGTGTCAAAGAGCTGATTCTAATCCCCTGCACGAGGAACGGTCCCTCGCTGCCTCCATAAAACCAGTATCATAACCAAATCCCATAGGTTGCTGTGGGCTTAAATGGGATCATTCCACTGAAATCCTTGGTGAACTCCCCGCCAAGCTCACCTGTTATTCCTTCAATGAAATAATCTTACAACTCGACAAGCGTCTGGGCTGACCTCCAGGTTCTTTCATCCGCTGTGCCTCATCACCTCGCTATGAGGTCTAAAGGGTCTCCCTTGCTTAACTTGACCACCTGCAATCATCTCTGACTCTTCTGCAAACTAGCGTCCCTGTCCCCGCCCAGCACCCAGACCTTCTCCATCTCCGGGGACGTCGGGTGTAGCCTCGCAGCTGCCCAGGCCAGCATCCTTGATGCCTGTCTGCCACTCAGTCCTCGCATCCACTCCATTAGCAAAATCTGTCATCTGTACCTCCGAATTAAATCCAGAATCCTCCAGGGTCCCCACACTGGTCTGAACCACCCTCATCTCCAGGCTGGACTCGCGGGGTCATACCCTCCAAACTCCCTACTCTGCCCTCTCGCCCTGCAGTGTTCTCCACGCCGCCGCCAGAGGGGCACGTTAACACCTAAGTCTCCTCTTGTCCCTCACCTGCTCAGAGGCCTCCAGGGATTCCAGGCTTACTCAGAGTCCCAGCATGACCTCCTGCTCTGCCCTACTGGCCCTTCCTTCCCACTCCTCAACCTCACCTGGCCAGACCCTGCCACTCTGTGAAGCAAAGGTTACATTCTGAGGGCCTGGCAGGTGTCTTTCTCTGACTGCATTCCCGAGCAACGAGGCAAACAAGTGATGGTGTCCACTGGGCGGGGACAGACAGGTGCTCAGGGAGACGGGGCATCTGCCAAGGTCGCACAGCCAGCACACTGGAGCCCAGTCCACTCTGAGCCTGGCACTGGGCTGAATGCAGTGAGCAAGCAAGGTAAGACTCCTTGGCCTTTTGAAGCTGATATGTCAGTGGCGGGAGAAGGCAAAGAAAAATAAGTAAAAGCAGTCATTTCTACCGTCTGTTAGAAGGTGCGGAGTGCTACCGTAAGGAATAAAGCAGTGAAAATGGAAGGGGAGTGGATGGGGAGGTGCAGAGGTGGTGGGGGAAGACCTCGCTGCGGGTAATACTGGAGCAGAGCAGGGAAGCAGAAGAGGTGAGGCAGGGGGACACCCGGGGAGGGCAACCTGCCAGGCAGCGTTGCCCAGGCAGTCACGGGATAATATGGAACCGAATACCCGCAAAGCTCTAAGTATTTGCAAGGATGATCTCATTTAATCCTCACAATAACCCACTGATCACCGTGGTGCCTGGTGTACAGTAGGTGCTCAGTACCTACGGAACAGGTGAATGGTGGGTCTGGAGAACACCTGTGACGTCTTAAGGGAACCGAAGAAGCGCCCCCCCCCCACACACACACACGCACAATTACGATTAGGTAAAGGGGGGCCCGGACAGGCTTTGGCGGCTCACCCAGCCCCCGTGGGCCTGGATCCAGGGAGTGAAGCTGTGCACGTGCTCCACGCTGAGTCCAGCTAGCGTGCCCCCCAGACGGGCCACACGTCTGCTCAGCTCCATGGCCAGGGCCAGGCGGGCCAGGGGCTCCGGGGAAGGCGGCGGGGGCCCGGGGCATGGCAACGACGGGCGTGTGCGGCTGGGGCGAGGGCTGCCCTCCCGGCTGGAGAACAGCTCCACTAGGCGGGCAAAGGAGCCGGCCGAGAGGCGCGCCAGCTTGCGGCGGAGGGCAGGGTCCGAGGCCAGCTGTGGGGCGGGAAGGAGAAAAGGCACCGTCCGCCTCAGAAGAGGAGGCTTGAAGGCATGGCTTTCTGGGTCAAGGAAGTTCTAGAGACTTACTCTCTAAGCCACGCCCCTATCCATCACATCAGCCAATCATAACCCAGGTTGGTCCCTGCTGCTGCCAGGATGCGGGAGGCAAGAACCCAAAAAGCTAAGCCACACCCCTGCGGAGCCCTCCACAGCCAATGAGGGCCAAGCTTTACTTTAAGTTCTAGAATGTTAATCTAGCCACACCCCAGGCATGGTTCCCTGACAGCCCAGGAGGACAGGCCAGTGTCTATGACAACCTTGCCTACCACCATACGATTAATATCACAGGACCATACACTTTGCCAAATTCCTGAACCAATCGTATTCTAGTACAGAGGCACACACCACACCTCCGCAGTCCACTTCCTCCACATTCTCCTCTGTGCACCCAGAGTCAATCAGGGCTTCAGATTACACAGCCTTCTCCAAAGCACCTTCCCCTCCCACCGCCACACACTTCCTTCTGTCCTCAACTGGTCCCAATTTCTTTCCTAGGTCATGGTGATGGCCACACTCCCTGCCTTAAACCAGGCCCCTTGAACAAGTGATGAAAGCCTGTCATTTAAAGTACTGCCCTGCCCTGGCATGCCTGTCACTCGACCCTTTATGAAAGCCCTGTCCCACCCTTGCCCCACCTGACCATCCAATGAGAATGCAGATCCAGCTTCTGATCCCAGTGCCCAATCAGCCAGCAATTCCTATCCTAGTTAAGGGATGGAGCAGACTGACTGTCACCTTCTGATTGATGTCTTCTGCCTCCTCCTCCAGCAAGGCCACCAGCCTCCGCAGCAGGGCTTCCTTCTCTGTGGGTGGGGGACCCTGTAACTCTGGGGGACAGAATAGAATTTGGCTGAGTACAGAACCCTGGAGACCCTTCTACCTTCACCCTTCTCCGGGGTCCTCCTGCACCTCACCTGGGCTAGGTGGGGATCGCAGTTGCTCTTGAACCAGCTGTTCCAGCCGCTGGGCCACCAGGGCATAGAAGTCTGGAGTAGCTGGGCCTGGGGTGAAAAGAGCCAGTGTCAGGTCTCCCGGACATCAGAAAGGTATGGGTCTCTCTTCCCAACCACCTCGCCAGGTAGCGACGATTTCCATTTCATGACGGGGTTAAGTTAGGCCCAGGGAACACAGTTGGCAAAAGACCCTTGTACTTTCCACTTTATCGTGTCCGATTTGGACTTAGAATGTTAGAGCTGAAAGGGACCTTGAAGGTTATCTCATCCAAGGAAGGCAAACACATGGAAGCCCACCTCGCCCATTTCCGGAATCATCAACCGATCACAGAATTTTCCTCTCCAGCTGAGCAATCCTTTGCAAACTAGCACTTCCCAGGAGCCACGACTAGTTTGTCCAGGCTCACATATGAGAGGAAAGCTGTGGGTCACTCTTGATCAAGTCCAATGACTCTCATCCTCCACCCCTAACCCCATGCCTGTTTTAGATGCACAGGAAGAAAAGGATTTTCTGAGTCATGTATCAAATGACCAGGGAGTTGTGATTGAAAACCAGGTCTCCTACCTACCTATTGGGGGTACTGGTGGCTACAAAAATCTCAGGGGCAGATAAGGAGATAACAAATAGAAAGGGACAAACAGCACTTCTGAAGCCTGCTCACAAAATTGACAGATAGAAATTTAACTGGGATTGGCGGGGGCAGGGGAGGGGATAGAATGGTGAGGGGAGGTGCTGAAGATGCCGCACAGCTACCTACCCCCTTAGCTGAGTGACCCTGACCTAGGTCCTTATCCTGTCTGTACTTTAGGAACCAAAGCTCCCGGCCCTGCCAGCTCACCAGTCATCTAGGAAAATCTCTTACCAGGCTCTGAACCATAGCAGGGCTGGAGGGGCAGGGAGCAAGGCCGGGGGTACTCAGGGGGAACTGCTTCTTGCCCCAGGGAGCAGGGAAGACATCTGCGAAGGCGGCTCAGGAAGTCTGTCGGCTCCTCCTGGGTAGGGTTCCTGGGGAAGGGGACCTCAGAGAGTGACCTCAGAAATCTCATGCAAGCAGTCTCTTTTTTCTCCCACTGAGGACCTCTCCCTACAACCCCAGGGACAAGAAATAGAGCTAGATAAGACGAGAGGGGAAAGGAGAAAGACTGAAACCAGGAGCAACTGTCAGAGAGGCCACCCCACAGGCAGGCCCCCGAGGAATTGAGGGCACCTCCTCCTACCTGGGTGGGGTCGGAATGGGGGACCTGGCAGTGTCACCCCGCCTAAGGAAGGCAGCTAGGACCCTCAGCGTGTCCTCCCGGAGCCCCAGGTCTTCCGAGCCCGCCATGGGAGCACCTGTGAGAGAGGGGGTTGAGGGATGGACTCCAGGGCTCAGTGGCAAGTAAAGGCTTGGGGTCCAAATTCCTTGCCATGAATGAGGAGGGGTCCAGGACTTGTGAGTCCCCAAGGGAAGAAGTGGCTGAAGATCTGGACTCCTAGGTCCCTTAGGGGAACTGGGGTATCGGGATTCAGACTGCTGAGTCCCCAGGGCGAGAAGAGGGATGAGGACGAAGACTCCTCGGTCCTGGCAGAGGAGGAGGCTGGGGACGCGGATTCTTGGATCGAAGGAAAGAGGGGGTTGGGGGTCTGAACTCTTGAGTAGCAGAAGGGGATTGTGCCTCAGGCCTCTAGGTCCCCAAGAGAGAAGGGTGCTTGAGGCTTCGACTTCTGGATTCTCAAAGTGTAAGCCAGGCTACTAAATCCGCTGGGGGTTGGGAACCACCAATCCCAGAAGGCTTCATGGCAAACACTGCGCTCCGTCTGTATTCGTTCGCCGCGCAGCCTGCCGGGACCTGTAGTTCCAGTCCGAGGCTGCACTATTGGGGGTCCCGGACGCTTGGATGCCACACAAGCGGGACTGGGGTGCCCGCACCTGGAGCCCGGCCCCTCCTCTTCCCTCCTCACCCCAGCATTCACTAACACCCTGCTCACCTGGTGCCGGGCCCCGCCGCAGCCTCCTTCCCTAAACTCGTGTAAGAACTTTCCTGTAGTTTGACTTTCCCGCGCCTGCGCACTGGGCCGGGCTGGGGACGGCCCAAACGTCGAGGGGGCGGAGCACTGGGTGCCAGCGGAATTTTGGAGGGACGTTCCCAGCATGCCTGTGGCCGGAAGGCCTGAAAAGGACATGGAGAGGCGGGAGGTCCGGGCTCTGGGTGTCGCCTCTTTGGAGTTTGTCACCCGAATGAGGACGAAGTGATTTTTATTTCAGTAAAGCAGTAGAAAAGAAAGCTCTGTCGCTCCAAAGCTCAGCTGACGGGAAGAGGGGTGTGCCGCTGCGAGATCGAAAGCTACCACCCCAAACACGGGTGAGCCCTAGCACCCCGCGCTCCCCTGCCCCCTAGGTAGGTAACACGGAAGAGCTGGGGAGTTGGTGGCGTCCCAGACTGGAACGGGGGAAAGGATTGGTCAGCCACGATAGCGGCGAGGGGATGGGGGTGTGTGGGGGGAGTTGTGCACCCTGGGGAAAGTGAAGCACAGAGGGGAGAATAAAGGCCAGCGTGAAAAAAACAAACAGGAAAAAGGGGGAGGGGGAGAGAGGAGGCGTCTCCGCTGGCGGATCTAGGCGAGAGAAGGGTGGACTCTGCAGATGGAGAGCGGGACATGGCCGGGAGGAGGGAGGCTGTCTGGGGGTGTTGTGGATGGGGGGATGGTCTGCGGTGGAAATGGGTGAAGGGATCTAAGTGGTGGAAGTGTAGAAGGGGTCTGCATGGAGTTGTGAGAGAGATAGAGGCCTGACGGGAGTAGCGTCTGCTGGAAGGTTCCACCTTGAAGGTGGGGGTACCTGTATTGCGTGATGGGAAGGGAGGGGTTTACAGTGGAAGAGGGAAGGGTCTACGTTGGCGGAATTGAGGGGGCAGAGGGTCTGCACAGAGGCTGGGGAGACGAGGCGGGGTCTAAAATGGATTTAGGAGAGAATCCTCGCTGAATTGGGGAGCCCCTCTGGAGGATGGGAGGAAGCCCTTTAGTACCCCAAGGAAATACAGGGAGGGACCTGCGCCATGGCCCCGTGAGAGGACTGCCTGGGTGTGGAATCCTCGGGCCGCCGGCGCCCAGGAACTGTCCTCTGTGCGCAGGCCGGACCATGGCTACCCCAAAGCCGCGGATCCTGCCCTGGCTGGTGTCTCAGCTGGACAGTGGGAAGCTGGAGGGAGTGGCCTGGCTGAACGAGAGCCACACGCGCTTTCGCATCCCCTGGAAGCACGGCTTGCGGCACGATGCCCAGCAGCAGGACTTCGGCATCTTCCAGGTGCGCGGGAGCCGAGACTCGGCAAACAAGGGGCGGGGCGGACTCCGAGGGCACTGGACCGAGAAGGCGGGGTTAGCACAAGGGGCGGGCCCTCGCTCGAGCGGGCAGGTAGGGGTGGGTGAAGTTAGACTGGGACGGGGAGAGGTAGCAGGAGAGCTGGCAGAGTGGGAGGGGCCGGGTTCAGGGACTGGAACCGGGAAAGTGGCGTTAGAACGTGAAGGAAATGCATCCTAGGGGTTCAGGGCTCGGTGGGGGCGGGGCTCTTGGATATAGAATTCTGGGAGAACCGGTCTTGGAACATCAGAGGCCAGACGGGGCTCCAAGCTTCGGTTACTTACCACCGTATTAAGATACACCAGCGGTGCTAAAAAGAGTGGGGTGGGCGGTCAGTGGCAGAGTTAGACACGCAGTAGGACCTGGGAGGCTTGCTTAGAAAAAGGTTTTAAAAGGTGGAGGTAGGGGGAACTTGGGGTACAGAGAATGGAAGTTTAGGGATGGAACTGTGTGGTGTTAGCAGGTGCCAGGGGAGAGGACAACGTCAGGATGAGAGGAGGTGGGTCAGGGCTCCTGGGACGGTATCTAACTCATCCTCCCCACTATCCCGGTCCCCCAGGCCTGGGCCCAGGCCAGCGGTGCTTATACTCCTGGGAAGGATAAGCCTGACCTGCCGACCTGGAAGAGGAATTTCAGGTCTGCCTTGAACCGGAAAGAAGTGTTGCGTTTAGCAGAGGACCGGAGCAGGGATCCCCATGACCCACACAAGATCTATGAGTTTGTGTCCTCAGGTGTGCTGGAAGTGGGGCTTCTCACGGAGGGATGGGATTTCCAGAGTCCCCAGCACCCCTTCTCCACTCACCACCTTTCTCGACAGGAATTGGGGACTATCCTGAGCTGGACACCTCTCCAGAAACCGATGGCAGATGCAGTACCTCCGATACCCAGGTAAGAACACGCCCAACCCAGCTGCCCTGGGTCGGCTCCATCTCCTCTCTGCGTCCCCACAGAGCCGTTCAGGCCTCATCGTCCCCTTGGGCCACGGCCCAAGCCTCCCCCCTGGCCTGACCCAGAACTGACCCCACCCTTCCCCTGCTTGCCTACCCATGGCTTCCCAGCACCCACAGGAAAAAGTTCAGTTATCGCCAGACATTCGAGGCCTTAACACACCTTTCCTTGCTTTCCTCATTTTCCAGCTTCTTTGGGAACTTAGAAACTCCCCGCCCTTGATCTTGTTGATGTCTGTGCCAGGGAAAGTCCCCACTGAAGTTCTGCCCAGCTTTCTCTGCCCAGGTCTTGCCTGCATGGAGCCAGATCCTGAGGCTGGAACTAGCTATTCTGCTCAGGCCATCGTAGTGCCCACGGCTGCTTCTCCCCTAGACTGGAAGCCCCTAAAGAGCAAAGCGCAGGCCTGTCCTGTCTCTGGGTCCCCACACTGCCAAGCACAAGGCCTAGTCCATGGGAAGTCTCCAGAAAATGCTACAGAAATACCCAGGTCCTTTTTTTCTCTCCAGGAAGACATTCTAGAGGAGTTACTGAGTGACATGGCCTTGGTCCCAGGCCCAAATGAGGGGCATTTGAGCCTAGCCATGGCCACTCAACAGCCCCCCGAGCTCTTGCTGAGCCCCAGCTTAGACATTCCTGCTCCCTGCCCAAACTCAGAACCCCCTGAAAACCCACTTAGGCAGCTCCTGGTTCCTGAGGAAGGTGAGTGCCTGCCATGGGGTGAGCGGGACTGGGGCGGTGGGCCCCCTCACACTCTCTCAACCTCTCTCCACTTTCACATTGCTGCCGCTGCTGCTCAGCATGGGAGTTCGAGGTGACTGCCTTCTACCGGGGCCGCCAAGTCTTCCAGCAGACCATCTTCTGCCCAAGGGGCCTGCGGCTGGTGGGGTCAGAAGCAGGAGACAAGGCACTGCCTGGGCAGCGCATCACACTGCCAGACCCTGGAGTGTCCCTGACAGACAGGGCCGTGACGGACTTCGTAAAGCGTGTGCTGAGCTCCCTCGGCGGGGGCCTAGCTCTGTGGAGGGCAGGGCAGTGGCTCTGGGCCCAGAGGCTGGGGCACTGCCACACCTACTGGGCCATGGGTGAGGAGCTTCTCCCCACCAGCGGTCAAGGGCCTGATGGCGAGGTCCCCAAGGACAGGGAAGGAGGCGTGTTCGACCTGAAGCCCTTCGTGGCAGGTGAGCAGGGTGGGGTCTCAGCGCCGCTGTGGAGAGAGCAGGGCCAGGTGCTGAAGAGCTCACATCGGGCCTGTCAGGTCCTGCGGCTCTGCCTGCTGTTTAACCTGGAGCAAAGGATGGGACTGCTCTGGCCTGTCAGGTCCAGGGGGCTGTCTCTCTCCTCTACCTACCTAGAGCTGGTGGGAGGCAGCGCCCGCTGCACAAAGGGTACTCCAGGAACCAGTTGCCAGTCGTCATTATCACCAATTAGCATGGTGGCTGGACAGACGCAGGTCTCCCCTAGGGCGTGGCTAGCCAACAGTTTCCTTTGTACTGTACAGTACGGTGTCCACTAGCCACATGTCTCCACTAAGTACTCAGATGTGGTCAGCGCAACTGAGGAAGTGAGTTTCTACATTTTTTTGCATTTTAATTAATTACAATTTTAACAGCTGTGGTGGCTAATGGCTGCTTATCAGACATTGTGGCCGTAATGAGTCAAAGAGCAGCGACTGGAAACCACCATCTGTCCCAGAGTCACTGCATCCTTGGAAGAGCTGAGCCCCCTCCTGGGCCTGTCACCTCATCCTTAGTGCTGAGGCTCTGGGTGGGGAGGGGACAGATCTTCCAATCCTACCCTGATGGGAGGGGCAGAGGGAGGAAGAATGTTTATGTTTGTGCCAGAATTGTGGGGACTTCTCCCAAGTCCGCAGCCCCCTGGTCGTGATGGCAGAGTTGTGTTGGGCCTTTAAGTCGGGGGAGAAGTTAGGGTTTTACTCAGGTTTTAGGGGGAGGATGAGTTGAGGACTTCTCATCTCTGACGAGGCTCCTGGGCCCCCAGATCTGATCGCCTTCATCGAAGGAAGTGGACGCTCACCACGCTACACCCTCTGGTTCTGCATGGGGGAGTCATGGCCCCAAAGCCAGCCATGGACCAAGAAGCTTGTGATGGTCAAGGTGCCTGTAGCCTGGGTTCCTGGAGCCACGGGGTGGAGTTTCCACAGGAATAGACTGTTCTAGGAACTACAATTCCCAAAGCCCCTCTGAGAAACTGCAACTACCATCCCTCATTCCCAGGAGCTTTTGGGTGTCCTCATGGCCTCACACCTCTCTCTCCCATTCCTAGCCTGTTTTGGGCTCTTAAAACCATGTAGGAGTCGGTGGACTACAAGTCCCGGCAGCCTCTGTGAGAACTACAGCTCCCAGGAGTCCCGACAAGCTGCTCAGCCCAAGCTTCTGGGAACCCTGCAGCAGCCTCAGCCCTACAAACCTGCTATGGCCTCCCACAATTGTGAATATGGGACAACTGCAACTCCCAGCAGCGCTGGGTCTAGCGGTTCATGCTGGGTTGTGGTGGGGCTGCTGGGAGTAGTAGTCCACCTAACCGCACTCCCTACAGTGCATAGCGTTAGGTTCTTCCCCTGATTGTATTTCTCCCCCACCTCCTGCAGGTCGTTCCCACGTGCCTCAGGGCCCTGCTGGACATGGCGCGGGTAGGGGGTGCCTCCTCACTGGAGAACACGGTGGACCTGCACATTTCCCACAGCCACCCGCTCTCCCTCACGGGAGACCAGTACAAGGCCTATCTCCAGGACCTGGTCGAGGACATGGATTTCTAGGTCGCTGGGAAGGCCCTTCTCCCTACCCACATCAACCATTAAACTAGTTCTTGCCACAGTCACCACTTGCGTGTCTGGTGTTAAGTGTCCTCAGGCCAGCCCTGACTGAGCTGGGCATGAGTTGTCCTCCTGGTCTGTTTACCCATCCATGCAAGCCAGCCACGACCCAAGCACTCGCGGTATGAGGGCCAGGCACTGCATAGGGGGCAGCTGACCTTACCTCTTCCCAGGGACCTGCTGAGGGGGTGACAGTCACCCCCATTTTACAGACCAAGACACTGAGACTTGGGAGAGGAGCAACAGTCACAAAGTAGGAAACAAGCTGGTCCAAATCCAGGCCTGGCTTCAGAGCTGCTGCCCTTGGGGAGGCCCAGGAGCTCTACGCCCCACCCACCTGACACAACCACCTCGACCCCGCCTGGGTTCTGGGTTGTGGGCCTGACAGGCCAGCACTGCCCTGCCGCGCCACGGGGCTCCTAATGTGTCTCGGTTCCCTTCTCCATCTCAGGAAGGTGATGTCACTCCAGCCTCTCAGGACTGGTTAAGACACAATCCAACTCGGTGGACGACAAAGATCCTGGTCTTGGGCACATCCAAAGCAGACAAGTAGCACCCAGGTGCCCTGAGCTTGGCAGACTCTGGCCAGTGGGACCCCCAAGGCCAGCACCACCACTCTATCACCAGCAACAGCTTACTACGCACTGGAGAATGTTCCAGGCGCTTCACCTGCCTGCGATTATTTAATCCTCAACACCTGCTTTATAGACAAGGAGACTGAGGCCCAGGGAGGGGAACGCCCTGGCCCCAAGCCACACAGCCCAGTCTCCTGAGAACCAGCCTCAGATTTGGGCTAACCCCCCAGCATGTCCCTCCCGGCCCCTTTCCCAAACGGGTCTCTCAAAAGAAAAGACCTAAAATCCTGGGGCTCGGGGGTAACATTTCATGAAATCTTTAATGAAACGGGAGAGGCACGAACAGAGGAGAGGGATGATGGGGGCAGGCTCGGGGACAAGGGAAATGGGCACGGGACTGGGCAGAGGGCTCTCCTCTTCCCCGCAGCGACCCTCCCCCAATCATCCCACTGACTCAGGGAGGGAAGCGAGGAGGCGGAGCCATAAATACGTCCAGAATTCCGAGGGGAAGGAAGTGGGGCTGGGTCTCAGAGAGGGGGCAGGGGAAGGCCCGGGCCACCCTTGTCAGGGGGCCCTGGCTCCTTCGGCGGCCGTGGGGGCCCTGGGGGGTCCCCTGGCTTGCGGCCGTGCTTGCGGAAGTAGCGGTAGCGTTGGACGTAGGCCCGCACCAGGTTGCTCACCTTCACTGGATTGATCTCCCCACTTTTGCTGTGGCAGATCTGGAGAGCGAGGGGCAGCTGTCACCGCCAGTCCCCCAGGATCTGTCCACCTAGACTGCTGAGCGCAGCTTGGGACGTGGATAGGAGCTGCTCCCCCGGTGCCGGAAGAGGCCAGGCAGGCTCAGGGAAGTCTCATCACCCGCCACACTTTCCAGACCGAGCCACCATCCCTCGTACATCTGCCTGCACACGTCCCTCTCGCTTCGTCCCTCCCACTTCGGTGTGTGGCCCCCTCTGGCCCACCTTGTGGACGGCCTTCCTCAGGATGTCCTTGTACTCCTCCTTGGTGATGTCCTTCTTCTGGTAGTACGGCTTGATGGCCAGCTTCACCTCCTCCACCGCCCGCTCCTGAGTGTGCAGCTTCTTCAGATACTGGCGGGGGTGGCGACAGGGTGGGAAGGAGGGGCAGATCAGTTCCTGTGGAACCCCTGCCTCCCCTCGCTACCTGCCAGCTCTGTCTCCCTGACCAACCCCCCTCTTCGTGCAAGTGGAAACCCTGTTCAGGGTCTGCCCTATGCTCCCCTGGCTAGCTCTGGGCCTCTAAGTGTCACTGAGCATGTCCTCGTAAGCTGGATTCTGGCTGTCCCAAGGGGCCATGACCAGGACACGTGTCCCCTGCCTTTAAAAGTTCAGTCTGGTGAGGAAAAAGACTTGATCCAAGCAGTTACAATTGTTTTAATAAGATGCTACAAGGTTTATACTAACTGCAGCAGGAACGTGTGGCAAGGCTTTTCAATGGGCAAGTGAGAAGACTCAACTTTGGACTGGCTCCTCAGTGGCCAGCGGGGCTGAGAGGCACTGCGGGGGCAGGGGGGTGGCTGGGGGTGGACTGGCCAAGAGCACAGGGGAGGGGTGGGAGGTGACCCCCAGGCGGCCGGCATTTCGGAGTTCAGGGCGTGCAGGTGGCTCATTTGTGCTGGAATCCTGGCTGGACAAGGGACTGAGTGAGCCCCTTGTGGGACAGCACTCGGGGGACTGAGGTGACACACGTGGAAGCCACAGAAGGAGCCAATCAAAGGGCTTATGGCTGTTCTGAGACGATGGCTGAGGGAGCCCCAAGCCCGCAGGGACAGAAGAGCTGTGCCCCTGGCTCGGCCTCAAGTGAAATCTCTGCAGAAGCCACTGGCCAGGATACCTCTGACAGGGCCGCGCATTCAGACCACAGCTAGACACGGGGAAAAGTCACTGAGAACCAACCCTGGGAGGTCGCCCTCCCGAGCCAGGGCTGAGGGAAGAGTAACCTGAGGCCTGGCAAGGGCAGGACACTCTACACGTCAGGGCCATCCCCGACAAGATGACAGTGAGTGCAAACTGTGGGCTGAGCTCCTAGGCTGTGTGGGCAGTGCCACTGCCAGGAGAGCCACCGGCTACCCTGGGGGCGTCCTCAGGCCTCCTTCCGCAACAGGAAGTGGATTTCTAAAGGGACAGGGGTTGCCACCCGCAGCCAACTCACACGTGGCGAGGGAGGACAACAGGCAGAGAGGGCAGTCCAGGGCAGCCTCGCTGGCTGAGCACGGAACCTGCTTCTTTCTGGCCATGGGGTCCATCCTGTCCTTGTCCTGCAGCCCATGGCATGTGTCATGAGCCAGCGACCATCACAGCTGTGCCCCTACCACCATTTCTCACAAGGGGCTTCGTGTGGGGTTTATCCCACTTTCCCTCTGGCACCAGGCACGCCCTGTGCAAGGGTGGGCAGCGCCATCAACAAGCAGCTGCTAGACTGAAAAGCCTCCAGACCGAAACAAAAGGAAATAGGCCTGAGGCCCGGGAGGAGGAACCAGATGTAATGGAAGAAGAACCTGTTTGTGTTTGCCCTGCACCCATTCCTCACCTCTCCATCACGGAAATGCTTGATTTGTGTCTGTAAACAGCTCTCTCCGACACAAGAAGGGAGCAAAGAAGGGAGACAGAGATGTGAGCAAGCAAGGGGTATACTGCAGTGTATGTGTGTGTTCATATTTTATCTGTATCTCCCTGTATTTATGGACAAATGCACATAATTTCTAGTAATTCTGCCCAGCGCCTGTTTCTTGTTCATCTATTCAAGTGAAAGTTTAGTTTCTTGCAATTTAATGTAAGGCCCAGCTGTTGGTATGAGTCTGCCATTCTCCTTGGGCCCCTGCACCTCAGTATCTGCTGCTGTTTTCTGCAAAACTGTTACCATCGACCCACCTCTCCCCAGCCCAGCTCACCTTGTCTGTGTCCCCACGTCCCTCAGAGCTGCTGCTGCCCTCTCTCTTCTCAGATGCTGCAGCCAGCCCAGTAGGGGTGGGAGGGGTAGAACCGCAGCCCCCCAGGGGGAGGCTGCCCGGGAGCAGGTAGCTGGAGGGGCCCGGGGGCAGACCCAGAGAGGTGGGCACAGGAGCCGGTGTCACCCCGAGACTGGAGGGTGGCTTTCTGTGGCTGAGGATCTGTGGAAGAGGTTGGAGGATGAACAGAGATGGAGAAGAGGAAACATGTACCCCTATTATTCCCACCCTGATTTCCAAACAGTCCCAGGACAAGCTCCTCTTCTGGCCAATACCTTGCCCCAAGGCCTGCTGGGAGTTGTAGTTCCTCTCCTAACCCAAGGCAGGGGACAAGAGAAGGGGCTGCGGGGACTCTTCCCCAGGGGAGCCCACCTGGTTGGTGGCCTGGATCAGCTCCTGGGCTTTTGCTCGGCTTGCCAGATTGGCTTCTTCCATTTTGAAGAGAAGTGCAGTCACTACAGGAGGTGGAGAGTTGACAGGGAGATTGGGGTTGACATGGGAAGAGATGGTGAATCTCACCTTGCCATCTGCTGCCATCTCCCACCCTGGGCCCCTGGAGAGGCCTTGAGGCCTCAGGCTAACTAAGGGGGGGCCTTGGACACTGAAAGAGCCAGCCCACACCTCCGATGTGCTTGGGAGTCAAGTGTATGTGAGTGGATGTGGCCGGGGTCACCCGGCGACAACGTACAGCAGAGGTGAGGTTCTGTCTCTTGAGACCCGTGGCCAGTCCAGCCCCTCCCTCCATCTCTGTGGTCTGGCAGAGGCTACTGCTATCCCCTAAGGGACGCTACCATCACCCCATTCCTTCTGGTCCCTCCACCAAGCCTCTTCCAGGCCACCTCCAGGAGGACCCCCAGGACACGTTCAAGTCCTCCAGCCCGGGCTGAGCTGGCTGTCCCCTGCTCCTGTCAGCCCACCTCTTCCATCAAACCCAAAGAGCTAGGAGCCTCCTGGGCAGACTCATCAGCCCTCGCCCACCGTGGCTCTCCTAGTCCAGGTCACTATACACCCACCCTTTCCAAGGCATCTCCATTGCCACCAAGTCTGCCCCCGTATGATCTCATCCTCACTGATCCTTTCTGTCCAGCACCCCCATGGGACACTCACAGGCCAGGACACCACTGGTGGTGCAGTCCACACCAGCAGGCAGGTTCCAGGGCAGGGGTGGGGGCAGCGTGGGCAGCTGGGAAACACGGGTGGCTGGCCCATCCTCTGTCCCTGAGTCACCGGCTGTGGACCCTGCGCTAGGGGCGGTGCTTGGGGCGGCTGCGGCCGTGCTGGTGGCCGTGGTGGTGGCGGGCTGCTGCTCCTCCTCTTCCTCCTCCTCCTCCTCCTCCTCTTCTTCCTCCTCTTCCTCCTCCGCCCCACCTCGGACCCCTGACTCCTCAGCGGCCTCCTCAGGCAGGAAGGAGACCTCGGGTGTCTTACAACTGCTATCCACGGTCTGTGAGTCTGGCGTGAGCGCAGGGGGTGGAGGGGCTGCCTTGGGGGGTGGGGTGCTGGGGGCCTTGGCAGCCCGCTCCTCCCCAGACCAGGAGGTCTCCTCGGCCCCCTTGGCTCCCGCCGGCTGGCTGCAGCTGTCCGCCTTGGACTTCTTCAGTGTTACAGAGCCACCAGTGCCCCCGCTGCTGGCTCCACTGCGAATCTTTTTCCTGGTCTTGGATGGCTTGGTCTTTCCCTTGGTCCCCTTGGCTTTCTTGGCCCCAGCCTTGGCCTTGACCTTGGTCTTTTTGGGCTTGGTGCTGCCCGGAGCTGCTTTGGCCACCTCAGCAGGGGCCCGCTCGTCAGGCTTGAGGAAGGGAGAGCGGCTCTCACGGTCGCGGCTGAACTTGACTCCGATGGAGCCCAGGCCGGCCGACGCGGCCTCCTTGGCCGGTGTGGTGCTGCTCACGCCCTCTCGGATCAGCACCGCCACCTTGGACTGCAGCTTCACCTTCCGGGAGGACGAGGACGAGGATGAGGACGAGGAGCCCGAGCCGCTGCTGACCGGGGGCTTGGGCGGGGGCCCTGAGGAGGGTGCTGACTCCTTGGGGGGCCGGGCCTTCTTGGATGACCTGTCCCTGTCCCTGTCTCTGTCCCTGTCCCGGTCCCGATCCCCACCATCCAGCGCCTTCCGCCGGGACCCCTTCTCCCGGGACGAGGAGGATGAGGAGGCGGCCCCAGAGCGGCGGCGGTCCTTCTCACTGCTCTTGCCACCCCGCTCCTCGGTGCTCAGTCCCTCGGAGTCATATAGGACCTCACGTTTGGGCGACGAGGCCGGGGCTGGCGAGGGGCCTCGGGGCTCAGACTTGTCCAGCCGGCCCACGGTGATGGTCCGCTTGATGGCGAAGAGATCGTGGTCTGTGAGGTCCTGGATGGAGGGGGGCACGGCCCCCCGGCGGCGGCTGTCCCGCTCTCCGCCCAGGGAAGCTGAGCCCGAGGGCGCCTGGGCCGGAGCCGGGGCCTTATCACTGTCCCCGGACCGCTTCTCACCCCTGGACCGCGACCGCTTCTTCTTCTTTTTGCTGCCACCGCCGTCCCGGTGCTTGCCGCGGTGCCGCTCGCGCCTCGAGGACGACGACGAAGACGTCGCTGGGGGTGGGGAGGTCGAGCGCCGCCGCCGCCGCCGCTTCTCCCGGGAGCGAGACCTGCGGCTACCGCCGCGGCGGCGGTCGGGGCTGCGGGAACGGCGCCGGGCGGAGCGGGACCTGGAGCGGCGGCGGGCCGAGGACGAGGCGTGCGAGCCTGGCTTGCGGTCCCGGGAGCGGTGCTTCTTGGAGTCCCAGGGGGAGGCCGGGGCCGGCGGGGCGGGCGCGACACCGGACGAAGATGAAGCAGCCTCCTTGGCCTCGCCACCGCCGCTGCGCTTGCGCTCCCGCCGCGACTTCTTGCGCGCGGGCGGGCCGGCGGGGGCCGCGGCGGCGGGCGAGGCCGAGCGCTGGCGGTAGCGCTCTCGCCGCTGAGTCAGGATTTTGCGGCGCAGGTCCAGGCCGCCCCAGCGCGCGTCGGCGGCGGCAGGTGGCGCAGGCGCCGGCTCCCCGAGATCCACCTGCAGTGCGCCCTCCCCATCCGATTCGGCGTGCAGGGACAAGAAGTCGTCCCCCTCCGGGGCCCGTGGCGCAGGGGGCGGGGGCGGGGGCTGGGCCGTGGGCGCCTGCGCCCCGGGAGTGGCGCGTGTGGCCCGGCCGCTGGCACGGAAGAGGGACAGCGCCATCCTGGGCTCCTCCTCCGGCTGGACGATCTCACCCTCCTCGATCTCCGAGTCGCCAGGAGGCAGCAGCGGGGGCGGGAGGGCAGCGCCACCTGCTGTCACCACCTCCACGGACACCGTGCCTTCCCGACGCGCTTCCGCCTCGGTCCCCACCACGAAGACGCGCCGGCGGATAGCTCCGTCGGCCCGCGTCGAGTCCGCCTGTGGCGGTGTTCCGGAGGCAGCAGTAGACTGAGGGGGCTGGGGCTCCAGGCGGGGGCTCTCGTCACCCGGGAAGTCCTGGCTCAGGCTGTTGTCGTCGTAGATGCCCGCCAGGGTCTCAGAGATGCGGCTGATGCTCTGGGACAGGCCCTCCTCCTCCTCCTCCTCTTCCTCCTCCTCCTCTTCCTCCTCCTCCTCCTCTTCCTCCTCAGGGGAGGGGGTCCCCGCCGACGAGCTGGGGTTGGAGCCAGTGGGCTCGAAGGGGTCGTACTTCTGCTCCGGAGCGGGTGGCGGCGAATAGGCCTCATCGGTGGGGTGGAAGGGGTCATAGATGTCGAATCGGGGGGCAGGAGGGGCTGGGGGGGCTGGGGGTGGTGGCGGGGGAGGAGGGGAAGGGGAGGATGAGGAGGGGGAAGGGGAAGGTGAAGACGATGCCGAGGAGGGGGCTGGGGGTGGGGCGGGGCCCCCATCCCCAGTGCCCAAGGTGAGGAAGTGGCGGGCACAGGTGGGTCGAGAAGAGAGAGACTGGGGAGAAACTGCAAAAGAGCGGGAGACAGAGAGGCACGGTCAGCCACATGTCCTTCCCCCAGGCCCCAGACAGACCAGCACCCACCCACGCTCCCGGCACCCACTCAACGCTCGCTGCACCGGCAGGCACTGCTCCCGATGCTTTACGTGTGTCACCGCCTAGGATGTTCCCAACAACCTCACACCACACGTACTGTGACCCGAGGGTCCCTGGAGGAAACTGAGGCACAGAGAGCTGAGGTACCTTCCCCAAGGGCACACAGAAAGCAGGGAGGAGCCAAGGTGCACACTGGGTAGACTGCAGACACACAGGGACCCACGGCCCCAGGCAGCCCTGACCGCTGATGGTGGCAACGCCACCGCAAGGGCTCGGGCCAAGCCTCAGGCTGCCTGCATGGCCTCGTGCGGGCCTGCTGCACCTGCTGCCTCCTGCAGGAATGTAGCCCATTTTATAAACTCATGGGAAACTGAAAAGGCAAATTTCCTCTCCAGAGCCTGGAAGGGGCAGAGCAGGGCAGCCTTGACAGCCTGAGTCCCCACCCCGCACGCTTCGCTTATGCACCAAGCCCCGCCCAATAGGCTACATCTACTCAGGACTCAGAGACACCACCAAATGGTGACCAGTGTGTGTTTGCTCCTTCCTATGGGCCAGCTGACAGGCGTTCCCACGTCACCTCGTCTGCACTCGAGACCCTGCTTTCTAAGCACTAGTCTCAGTGTCGCAAGTCCCACAGAAAGCGGGAAGCCAGCAACTAGGACACACACGTCGGTGTCCAGAGCCCCCTGTCAACCACACATAGCTGCAAGGACCTGCCACGGCTGTGGACAGGGGCTGGGAAGCACGGGGTAGAAAGGACAGCTACAGCGCCACATCCCAGTCTGGCTCCCAGGCTCTAGCTCTCTCTCGTGACCTGACTGTGGGTAAGTCATTCAACCTCTGCCTCAGTTTCCTCACCTTATACAACAGGGTTTGTGTATTCATTCGACATTTTTACCAATCACCTATCTGTGCCAGGTGTTGCTTGGGGTACTGGGGATAGAAGGGTGAACAAAAGAAACAAAATCCCTGCCTCCAAGGAGCTCACATTTGAGTGGGGAGAGAAATATCAACGTGCCAAGCGTAGCATCTGTCGGCTGCTGAGGGCTCTGGAGGAAAATAAAGCAAGGGATGATGACGATGGGGGCATTCAGACCACACAAGGATAAGAGGGCCAGACTGCACCTGGCACGCGAGGACTCCGTGAGTGTAAGCTCCTACGACCTGCTCACTATCACTGCTGCCTTAAGTATAAGACAGTCCACCGACTGGAGTGGTCTGGAAATGCCAGTCATCCACTTCTTTATATAATCTTCACATGGGATGAGATTATGGGCAAATTCTTTTTCCTAATCTTAACATTTTCCAAATAAAGACCAAAAACCCCCTTGGAATAAGGAAATAAAACACAAACCCTAAAAACAACTACCAGATTCTAGATACACCTGTACCACTTAAGGCCCAGGATCCACGTCTGACTTACCATCTGTTTTTCTAAATAAAGTTTTATTGGGACACTGTCCCTCCCATTTGTTATCCTCTATTGCTTCTGATTTTGAAGGAAAAATACTTTTGTGGACCCCCGAGAGTGAGGTGGGTCCTTGCCACCATGTCCCCCGAGACTGATGGATGCGCCCACCTGCCACTCCAAAGGAAAAGCACAGAACTGGCCCAGACGGGTGTGTGCCGTGATCCCGGCCCCCCCGCCAGCAATGCGCTTTCCGCTCCGCGCCACCCTCAACACTAAGTCTGCAAAAGGGAAGTCTGAGCCCACGGGTCTCATTGGGATCAGCAGCAGCAGCATCCCAGGAGAGCTGATTAGAAATATAAGTTCCTGGGCCCCGCTCGAGACCTGCTGAATCATAGACCCCGAGGGCGGGCCCAGTAACCTGTGTCACTGGTGATTCTCCTGCCTGCTGGAGTCTGAGAAGCCCTGGTCTACACTGCTCCTGGGCTCACAACTGTGGTAGGGTTGCGAGGGTGGACTGTCACCCGGGCAGGCACACAGCACAGAAGTCAACAACTTAGGCTTTATGCTCAGATGGACTTGGACTCAGGGCCGAGCGCCCTGACTAAGCAGATGGCTGTGCCACCTCAAACACTCTCCCTAACTTTTCTTCTCTGGCAGATGGAGATGCCGAGGGCTCCCTCCTGGGGAGACAAGTCCCTACGCGGCTACCCTGGCAGGTAGGACCCTGGGCACCGAGCGTCTCGTGCGTGCCGGCTACTCCCGCATGGTGGCCATCACGTCAGTTTTGACTTTGTGTACATCTGTACGTACATGTGGCCTTTACTGCAGTGCAATAGGAAAATAACATTAATATAAAGGTTCCGTCTAAATGACGTGATCGTCGCTACTGTCATCTCTAATGACAGCTGCCTCCCCCACAAAGCCAAGGCCGGCCGCTCGCCCAGCTCTGTCCTGGCCACACATACCCGTTTTGCCCATCCTCCAGGCCCTGAGCCGGGGCAGCAGGCTGGGCACCGGCAGAGGGATCGGATCCCTGTCCCCAATTCGAACCTCGGCCACCAGCTCCAGCATGTCCTCGCTTCTGCAAGACAGAGGGGTGAGTGAACCCCAGGGTGCTCCTGGCTCCTGCCCCAGGGTTCTCCCACTCCAGCCACCCAGTTACTCACTCGCCAGGCCGCAGGTCCAGGTGGCTGGGAACCCAGGTGTCTGGAGGGTCGAGGACGCTCACCACCCCGGCCAGGAAGCTGTCTGCAGCCATGTCCAGCACCTGGAACAGGGAGCAGCTCCACCCTGTCCCTGATCACATGAGGACCCACGAATCTCGTTTCCCCAGCCCCTGACCTCCCAAGCACAGACATCTGAGCCCCCAAGAACACGCGGGGATGCAACCAAGTCGCTCGCCTTGACTGCCTCTGAGACCTGAGGCCAGCCCCAGCCTCCCCACTGGCCCTGATCAGCAGCCCAGACCCAGGAGTCTGGGTCCCCAAGCCCACCTCCCCACCTCTGGGACCCAAGCCCCAGCGCCCTTCCTCCACCGTCCCCTCACTCACAGTAGCCGTGTCAGCTCCCCCCGACTCCTGGGAACGGGAGTCTGAGCGTGGGCTCCGGCAGCGCCTCCACCGAAGGCCATGACACTGAGAGCCATCTGGAGAGAGATATGCGCGGGGAATTGGAGGGGGGACTAGACGCGAGGACCTTGTGAGGCAGGGAGAGGAGCCCACCCCAGCTCTGGACAGGGGAAGGCGCGCTCCTGCCAGCTCCCTGCCTCCATCCACCGCCGCCTAACCTGGGTCCCAGCAGGACTCCCCTGGTGTCCTTCTGGGGCTCCGACTCTCTCACCCCTTTGTCCTCCTAGCTGCACGCAGGACAAGTCACCTCTACATTCAACCCAGGTTGTGACTTGGTCCCCATGAACCGCTCCTGCCTCCCCTCCCGCCCCACTGCCCACTGGCCCCCAAATGCCGCAGCTCAGTCCTGTGACGTGTCACCGTGCAGTGCTCCTGCGGTCACCTCTGCCTCTCAGGCTTTCCTATTTTACCACACAATTCTGACCTGTCACCCATTCTAGGAAGCCTTCCTGGACCCTGTCCCCTCCACACCAGCTTAGCTGGGCCTCCTGCCCTCCTCCACCAGACTGTGAGCCCCTCCGAGGCAGGTGCAGGGCTTTCGATTCGTCTTTGGCTCTCATGCCAGCACAAGGATGGTACCCAGGAGGCCTCAGAAAAGTGTGTATGAATGAAATCGGGATAAAGAATGCAGAGATGGGGCGGGGAGCTGAGAGGAACCGGAAGCCGGCGTACCTTTCTCATTCGGCAGATGCCCCTGCAGGGAGCTTCCCACAGCCTGCTGAATGGCCCGCTAGAGAAAAGATGGGGTGTGAAGGGGGTGGAAAGAAACGGTGGCAGTCAGGGGACTCGTGCAAATGGTTACAAGCTCTACTCCTGGGAGATAGGCATTCTAGACACTCTATGACCAGACCTGAACCCTTCAGAGGAGCCAGGAGTGCAGGCCCCCTGCCCCTCCTCCCCCTGGGGCCCAAGAGGTGGGCCCTGGAATCCAGACTCCCAGCCCCTCCCTCCCTTGGCCAAAGATGTCCAGCAGCCTCACCAGGATGAAGGCAGTAGGAGAAAGTGTGGGGTCTCTGTCTGGTGGGCCATCACCCCGATCCTCGCCCGACTCCTCTGTCTTCCCTCGAGACTCATCTTCTTCCTCCATGGTCACCTAGAGGTTGAGGGGTGAGAGTCTAGAGTGCAGGCCGGCAGGGCCAGGATGATGGCGGGGTGTGTGTGAAAGGGGATGGAAGCAAAGGATGGACATGAAGACCTCAAAGGCCTCCAGCGCTGCCTCCAGCAGCATCCTCGTCAGCATCCCTCCTCTCCCCCACCGCATCCCAGGCCTTGGGAGCGCCCCAGGTCCAGTGCAGACACTGGCATGACAAGAGCGATTCTCTTCCCTTGTCTGGATTTCAGCTGCCTCTTCTATCAGAGAGATCTTTCCAGCCTT
This sequence comes from Rousettus aegyptiacus, assembly GCF_014176215.1. Lineage (NCBI taxonomy): Eukaryota > Metazoa > Chordata > Mammalia > Chiroptera > Pteropodidae > Rousettus > Rousettus aegyptiacus. Next base: position 45,967,140 of record NW_023416289.1, on the reverse strand, counting down.
CCATTTTGACACCCTGCTCCCCAGTTCCCACAGCTTTCCCCATAACCAAACTTAAGATCTTATGGGCCACCCTCACGGGAGCTAACCCGACACCAAGATTTTTTTCTGTTGAGTTGTGATTTCAAATAATATGTGCCACATTTCAAATGTTATGTGGCAGTGTGCTGGCTGCATCTCAAACACGACGCAACTTCCTAAAGCATCAATCTTCCTCGATGGTGAGGGACCAAAAACAATTTATTTATACACACAGTATAAGATGAAGCTATGATAGCGTGATCTACAAAACCAGCCTGCCACTTTTAAAATGAAATCACTGATTTCAGAAAGGCATGCTGTCCACCAGACCCAAGGGGACATCGGCCCATGGCCCATCTGCCTATTGTATGAAAGCATGGCTGAAAGGTCATCCTTCAGACAGGCGGTTATCTTAATTAAGGCCTCAAAAACCAGGAATGTTTCAGCTGCAGGTCCCCACGACCATCGAATGTGCAACTCTGAAACAACTTCTGGTCTCAAGTTCCTAGAAAGTGTCAACCCCCTAACCCCCAAGTCAGTGTGCTTACCTGTATCTACCTCAAAGAAAGACTGTGCGAACTGAAAAGGAGACACTCCTGCCACACAGTTAGCACAACCTAGTGCTCAACCCACAGTAAAAACAACGATCGTTATTAGCCTCTAGGGCCCAGGTCTCCCAGACATGTCTCCCCCACCCCTCCCAGCTGCATACTTGCAAATGAAACAACTCGGTCCTGGTCTCCCTCCTACCAGATTTTCAAGCTTTGCCAAACCAAAGCTCCCCCATGCAGCCCTGCAGGTCTCTAAAACCCTGAGGCTCCCTCCCTAACTTCCATGACACTCATCCTGATGAGGGACAGACAGTTCAAGCCCTGGAGCTGCTCTTCCGCACTCCTGGGGGAAGCACAAGCTATGGTGACTGTCATATAACATGTTTATTCAAGGTCTGCTGACTAGACACACAGATCCCAAACCCTCTGCCTTAGGAAGATGCTCCCTTGCCCATTTATACATGCCCCAGGCTCTGCAGAAACACCCCGCGGCTCCTCACATCTTTTTGACAGAGAAGGTTCTGCAGACATTACTGTTTCCCTCTAGACCAGTGATTCCCAAACTACGGGTTCTGACAACAATACAGTGCTTCACAAATAGCTTGTTATAAAAAGTAAAGCAGACACGTAGCAATTCTTCACAGTACATCACAAGTGGTGAGTGGGAATATTAAATAACCAGACATGGGTATTAAATATCTACATCAGTAGGCACCGGGTCTCAATTAAAAATGTATTTTTTACTGAGATCAGGGTCAAAAGAATTTGAAAAGCACAGCACTAGCCAATTTTAAATGATCTATAAACTTTCCCAGACTACTGTGGACTGAATTCTAACTCTCTCTATAGCTCCAGGGCAATGGGGAATTTTACAGTATTTTTCATTTGAATTACCTTCTAAAGTGCAAGTACATCTGAGCTCGGAAATTTTCCAATACTCTCCTTTGTCTTAATCTCCATCTGAATATCTGGCCCCAAAGGCATTCGAATTTGCTCCAGGCACAGAAACTGCACTCTAGCAGGTACACTTAAAGCCACCTAGATGGTTCCAGGTCCTTCTAACTGCCCCAGCCTGCTGTCACCCAGATCAGACACTCCCTAGACATTGAAGAACCATCCAGACCTCTCAGCACATCTCAGAATTTGCCTCCTTACTTTGGTGGGCGCATCCCACTCCTAAAAGACTTTCTAACTCAGGAAGTTCTTTCGGGCCCGCTAAATGGCTCCAGATCCTCGTAGGTGAGTGGCATCCTCAGGTCAGCCCATGTAGACACTTCCCAGCCTCAACAGACATACCCCAGGCTCTAGAGATGGCCCTGCAGATACTCCTCAGCTCTTGCAGACCTCCTTCACCCCTGGGACATATCTCAAGATCTCAAGATGGCCCCAGAACCCTCTGAACAGACCCTAGCCCTCCGGTCAGCCCACGGACGATCAACAGTGCCTACAGAAATGACCCAAGCGGCTATATGACAGAGTGCAGGCGCCAGTCCCGGTCCTGGCCCTGTGGCTGTCCCCGGTTCTCACGGGGACGCCCCGTGGATGCCCCCTGACACCCACAGACGCATCCCAGGGCCTTGAGAAGGGCCCCGTTCGGCGCCAGGATCCACCGCTGCTGCCGGGCGGGAGACCGCCTCGCTAAGTCCTCCAGGCCCCGCGGCGTATGGGGAGGACCCCAGAACAACTAGCGACCCGACTCCGCCCCGCCCACCCCGATAGGCCCGAGCCCCGCGGTCCGGACCACCGCCGCCATCTTACCCCGCCGCTCGGGCTGCGGCTCCGGACCCGGCGCGGGGCGGGGCGGGCTGGAGGGGGGGTGTTGCGAGCAGAGGGAGGAGAGGGGCGGAGCTAAAACGCCGCCGAGCTTGCCGGGACTTTAAGTATCGAGCATGGTGCCGTGAAGGCTGGTGGGAAAGCTCCGGACTCAGTTTCCCAGCAGTCAACGGGGCACATGGGCAGGGATGCGCGCGACGCAGGCCGGGAGGCGTAGTCCGCGCGTCCCCTCTGTCACGCGAGGATAGCAAGGAGGTGAGAGGTGAAGTGGGCGGGGCTGCGGTAGCCCGCGATGAGGCCCCACAATACTCTGCGCGCGCACGGAAATAGCTGCGGAACAGGAAGTGATGCAAAGTGCACTCAGCTCAACAGATGCAAGGGAATTGTAGTTCCGCGGAGTGGGCAGTAGAAAAAAGGATGAACTGCCTGGGAGTTGCGCCGCCCCATTCTGGGAATTTCAGAATTCTGATTCCCTAGTCCCCTCTAAATTTGGAACCAAGAAGCCCGTCCCTACAGCCTCCTCTTTTAGGATGGAAAAGTCTAAATTCTGATCCCTCTCACTCGGCAGAGGAGTCCAGACTCCCATTTCCCTCGTCCCTAGGATTCAGGAGTCCGAGCCCTCCTCATTCCTTAAATCCAGAAGTCAGGCGCTCAGGCCTTTCCTCCTTCACACCATACCTGGTCTCTAGCTCGAACCTTACACGAACGTAAGTGGTCAGGCTCCCCACCCCAATTCCCTCGGGATCCAGAATTCTGGGTTTCTAGCATCCGAGAGTCTGGGCCTCCAGCTCCTTCCCTTATGAAACATGGGTAATCCTAATAGTAAGGATCCCCAGATATCCTCCTCCCCGAGACACAAGTCCAAGCCTTCAGACTCTTTCCCTCCTAGGGCCCTCAGCTTCCTCCTCCTTCAAAGACCCAGAAATCCGGGCTCTAGGCCCTTCGTGACCCAGCCATCCCGGTTTGGGCGAGCTGGCTCATGGATTAGGAATGCGGTGATCTCACAGCCCCTCCCTGTCCCGTTACCCAGCTGTACCCCTCCAGGGCCCCAACTCTCCTCCCACTCTGTCTTCCGCTTGGCTGGGAAAGCGGCAACCGGAAGCCTGGGTCCCTTAGCGGGCGGAGACTCCGACATCCAGCGCAGACGCCCGGGTCGGGAGTTTGGCTAAGATCCCAGGACGGAGGTGGAGCTTCCCTTAAGGACCTGCTCCTTCTTCGGAGCGCGCCTATATACGGCCGCGCGTGAGCCGGTGAGTCCCGCCTGCTAGAACAAGGCCTCGGGGAGGGTGCACTGAGAAGCTGTCTTGCAGTTTCTAATTTGCATAGCCCCTCCCCTGGTGAGCTTTCTGACCTGTCTGCCGAAAGAATGAGAGTGCTTCTTAGCATAGCCCCGCCCCAAAACGACCCACCAGCCCAGAGCGCGTGGCGCCGTTCTGGGTGAACGCAGTTCTCTCATTAGCATATGTCCGCCCCTTTCGGAATTCCCCTTCTTGGCGAACGTCGTTCCCGGCCCTTATTAGCATAGCGCCTCCTTTTCCCTGGCCTCACCTCCTCCGTAAGTGTCCCGAGACTTGTGCCCCGCTTGCCGGAGCTCATGATTATGCAGTAGTCTTATTAGCGTGACCCGCCCCTACGCCCCGCCTGGCTCCCCCCGCAGGCGGTAGCGGCGGCGGCGGCGGCGGCGGCGGCGGCGGTGGCGACATGAGCAGCGGGGCGGCGTCCGGGACGGGGCGGGGGCGGCCCCGGGGCGGGGGGCCGGGACCCGGGGACCCCCCACCCAGCGAGACACACAAGCTGGTGGTCGTGGGCGGCGGCGGCGTGGGCAAGAGTGCGCTGACCATCCAGTTCATCCAGGTAGTGGGCCCTCACCCGGGGGGTGTCCCCGGGACCCAGAACGTAGCCCTTGGGTGGATCCATGAGACCCTGATTTCCCCTCGACCTATCACTGAGACCCTCCTGTGAGGCCCTCTAATCTTAAAAGTTCCCCTCAGATTCTGATCCTGAGCCCCCCAAGACCTCCACCCCCTACATGAGGGACCGTCCTCTGATACTCATCGTGAGACCCACTGTCCCTCCCCCAGGATTCAAGACCACTCTTCCCTGCTGGCTTGCCCCTGAGCACCTCCTGGGAGCATCCTAAATCCACAAATTTCCCCATTCAGATCCTAAGCACTCTCATGTGTCCCCACCCCGCTAATTGCCACCTCCCCTCACCCTGAGCCCCATCCCCCCCACCCCAATCCCAGACCCCAGCTTCCCCTCTGAGCTACTCAGAGCCTAACTGGGAGACCTGTGCCCAAAGCCCTTGAGATCGGCCCAATATGAAATGCTTGGCTCCTTCAGGGACCTCGCCCAGAATCTAGAAATTATGCCCAGACTTTGCCCCCTGAGGCCCATCTGGGACCCCCTAGTCCTGAGAGAGGGGCCCTCAGACCCAAGAGAGTTCAAAAAGATCCTGCCCTGAAGACCCCATGTTCTGTGGCTCCAGACCCAGACCTTCGCCTTCCCGCAAGGAAAACCAACTGCTCCTCCTGCTGGAGTACTCCACTCCAACTCCCTGAGCCCCTCTCAGAAACTCCAGCCAGACCCCCAAGTCTCCATTGGAAGAAACCCAAGACTCTTGACACCCCCAGCAAAACCCACTCCTGGGGACTGTCTTTTCCCCCCTAAATGCATGTCAGGGTCTCTAAGACTAGACACGCACCCATGTTCTATGACAAACCTTGAAAGCATCCGAATTACCTTGTGACTGTCCCCAAGCTCTCACCCCTGAGCTTCTCCCGAGGTGCTCTGAAGACACATCCTAATCCCCTCCAAGGCCTGGTCCCTACACCCTCCCTCCAGGACAAGGCCTCACCAAGCAAACCCCCCACCCCAGCAGACCGGATGCAGCCCTCAGACCCCCAGCGCCAGATCATCCCTTCACTCCTGAAAACGCACCCCTGCCCAGGAAACCTCACCCCCGTTTCCAAGGGAAATCCTCCCACCCTAGAGAAACCCTAGAAAGGTGTCTGCTTTCTGAGATGCTACTGCAGAGGCCCCTGGGTTCCAGACCCATCAAGAGGCCCCAGCCAGCCCCTGCGTGGGAGCCCCCCGTCTCTGTAGAGAAAGGCCTTGGCCCTAGGCCCTTACCCCCAGGGGCAGACCCAAAGCTGGCCAAAGGCCTGGCTGGAGGCGGGCGGGACCCAGGCAGGAAGGGAGGGGCCCAGCCTGCAGGCGGGGCAGTTTCTCCTAAGTGGATTGGAACTGGGACCTTCCCTTGGGAGGAGACACTAAAAGCTGCCCCAAGGAGGAGCATGGGAAGGAGGAGGAGGAGGGGGAAAAAGGACAAAAAAAGAGGAGGGAGCTATATAGACAAGCAGATATTTGGGCAACGGGTCCCAATAACAAGCACATATTATGTCTAGGCAGGATGTTAAATGCTTAAGTGGTAAATGGATTTTCCCTGAATCTAACAAACACTGGATTAAGTTAATGTAGCGCTATTTTTACCCTCATTTTCCAAATGAGGAAACTGAGGTTCAAAGAAGGGAAGTGATTTGTTCAGTGCCACACAGCCATGACATCATCCCGACATGAGAGATGTACTTTATACCAGAAAGAGAGAGAAAACCAGGAGAGCCTTCAGAGACCAGAGAGAGGGGGACAGAGACAGGCAGGCCCCTGGGCCAGGGCTGCACCATCTCTGCTGGGGCACTAAAGGTACCCTCTCCTCACCCTACCAGTCCTACTTCGTGTCTGACTACGACCCCACCATCGAAGACTCCTACACGAAGATCTGCTCGGTGGATGGCGTCCCCGCTCGGCTGGACAGTGAGGGCGGCGGGGAGCGGATGGGAGGATGGCGGGGATGGCCAGGGGGAGCCTCGTCCCCACGGTAGCCCTGTCCCCTTCTCTGCAGTCCTGGACACTGCAGGCCAGGAGGAGTTTGGGGCCATGAGAGAGCAGTACATGCGCGCCGGGCACGGGTTCCTGCTGGTGTTTGCCATTAATGACCGGCAGAGGTGAGCGGAGATGGGAGGTGGTAGAGCAGAGGGGACTGGGGCCAAGTGACTGACTGGATCTCACGCCTCTGGCTTCATCTGCAGTTTCAACGAGGTGGGCAAGCTGTTCACGCAGATCCTCCGAGTCAAGGACCGTGATGACTTCCCCATCGTGTTGGTTGGGAACAAGGCAGACCTCGAGACACAGCGTCAGGTCTGGGATCCCCAGGGACCCCACGTCAGCCTGCGAGGCTCTTTCCCTCTGGCACACCTCCTGCCTCCCTTCACATCAGCATCCTCCTCCGGCTCGTCCGGTCCTGCTCTCTCCACTGTCACACACCTCTTGAGAGGTATTGCCCTCAAGGTGGACCTTCCGAGTCCCCAACATTGCACACAGGAGTTCCCAGGAGAGGTGGCTAGATGGAAAAAAGGGCATCTTCCCATCCCCAGGTCAAGTGGCTCTGACTCTGACCCATCCCCGCCTCTCATTCTCACCTAGACTCTTGCCCCAGCCTCCCATGTCTGCCCCCCTGCCTACCTCCCACTTGGTCCCCGCTGCCTCTGCCCCTCCCTTTTCTCAGCCCTCTATGGCCCCCCAGGGCCCCTGGGAGAAACCTCTAGCTCTGCCTAGTGCTTGATTTGATGCCCACCGCGTTATCATCCCTCCCTTTCTGTGCCTTCACTGCTTCCCCATACATACGGACTATGTGAGTTACACACCGAATGCATCTTTTAGATTAAGCCTTTGGGGATTTCCAACCTCGGGAGCTTGGCTCAGGCCTCTGCCAGGAACACCCAGATTTGTCTGCCCGATGAACTCAAGTTACGCAACACCCAAGAGGGCAAACGCCCATGCGGCCTTTCTTGACTCCTTACTCAGATGGCGCTGCGCCCCCTCGGCACCTCCACAATCTCCCCAGAACTTTCTCCGCTTGAGCACCTGCAGTGTGTAACCCTCATAAAGAGGACAGAGTATTATGTCTTCCTGTCTGCCCTGCCCCTGCTGGGACCCCCGAGGGCAGGGACCTGACTCCTCCCTATGTCACCTCCAGGTCCCCCGATCTGAAGCCTCCGCCTTCAGTGCCTCCCACCATGTGGCCTACTTCGAGGCCTCGGCCAAACTGCGCCTCAACGTGGACGAGGCCTTCGAGCAGCTGGTGCGGGCTGTCCGGTAAGCCGAGCCTCTGCCCTAAGCATCGGCCTTGCCCAACCCCTGTGGCCCAGACTCACCAGCCTCTTCCCACAGGAAGTACCAGGAACAAGAGCTCCCGCCCAGCCCACCCAACGCCCCCAGGAAGAAGGACGGGGGCTGCCCCTGCGTCCTCCTGTAGCACGGACATGGGAGGGACCACCAGCACGAGCTCCAGGGACCAGCTGCCCTCGCTCAGCCCAGTCCCTGATCTGGGACACACTACACGCCCTCTCACAGTACCTGGCCTCCTCTGGACCACCACCGTGTGCCTTCTGCCTTCGCCTCTTTTCCCTGCCCGAGCCCCCGGTGGGGGTACAGGGCTCCCGGGCATCCGGGTCACTGCTGTATATAACCCCCTCCCCAAGAGAAATAAACATCACTGCCACTGTCAGAAAGTGCTTTTTTTTTTTTTTTTTTTTTTTTAAGGGAAAATGGCTAGGGGAGGTAGGTGAATTCTGGGCACACGTGCTAAAGCCTCACCCCACTTAGGACTGGTGGATCTGGAACCTTCTGTCTAGCCGGGATGCGGGGGCCTCAGAAAACAAAGCGAGCCTTGCATCTGGACCCCCCACAACCTCTTCAACAGGGCGAGTCCACCCTTTTCTGTCTTGGTGGACCTTTGTTGGGATGAGGTTTAATGTCTGAAAAAAAATTTCTTTCCTAGAGCGTTCTAGAAGTGTACTATTCAATATGGTAGCCAGAAGCTACATGTGACCAAATAAAATCAAATGTTTGGTTCCTCAGTCTCACACTAGCCACATTTCAAGAGCTCAGTATTCGCATGTGGCCAGTGGTGTTCTAGAAGGTACTGGATCCTGGAAATGCGAAGCAACTGCTACAAGCCCTGCCCGCCCCATCCTCACTCCACCCCCACCCCACCCCCACCCCTCAGTGTACACTGAGAAAGCCCTTTGGGTTGGAGAATGGAGAAGGGACAGGTGGGTGGAATGGTGTCCAAGCAGCTGGCTGGCAAGTTCTCAGTTCCAGAAAGCTCCAATTGGGTTGACATCTGGGTCCAAACCCTGAATCCAACGTGGGGCCGGTGTGGACAAACCTCATCCGAGCCTCTCTCCTGGGAGGGCTTCAGTGTGGAGCATTTTAAGGCCACTGCAAATTAACTGCCAATACACTTTGGTCTGAAAACCCTTAATTCCCCCATGTTCATCCCAGAAACCCCAATTCTGTGTTCTACACGGGAAGCTGGAGCCAGACCCGGAGACCACTGTTCACCCATAACCTAAGCCCCTGTGACAGGTGTCTTTGAACCCCAACACCTACTCAACACATGGGGCCAGACCTCAGCCCAGATGTCCCCAGACCCTGGAACTTACACCTCCACCTGTCACCAACACTGTTTCCCCGCTCAGTAGATTACGGTCCTTTGTGGGCCTCACCACCTCTGCCGAGTGCCTCCGTCTTCCCATCTGTAAAATGGGGGTGACTATCCAGCTTCCCAGGGCAAGAGGCCTTTAGAAACCAATGTGTCCACAGGGATGGACACAACAGCACCTGGGACATACTAAGTGCTCAGTCTCGATGACCAAGGCCCCAGTGTTCTGCCCCAGAACCATGAATGTCCCTCTGTATTCCAGATTAGAACAATGATTAGCTGAATGTCCCTTTCCGGGTTTCAGTATCACAGAATCCTTGGCCCGTGCTCAACCTTCCGCCCTGGGAATAAGCCTCACTGGGATGTACTGTGCCACGAGATCACTCCCCCTCCCCCAGACCCTCTGCTCACCAGGGACTCACCCCTGCGGGATGGGGAGGGGCTGGTGTGGGGACGTTCCTATCAGTTTCCCAAGATCTGACACCTCCATCTAGGCCCCAGCCATGGGTTGAGGCACTCCCCTAGGACAAGGTCTGAGACCTTTCTGCACTTACAGGGCCAAGTTCTCGGTGGAAACACCCCACTTTCTAAAGGACCAAGATGCACTTTGAGAAGATGATGAAAGTTACCGCTTGCCCCCAAAACAAGGCGCACGTACAAACCCACAGTTACCTGCAGCCATTTTTGGAAGGTTCACAGCCACCATTCCAAACCCGACAACAGTGACAGTGCGCAGATGACCTAGTTGGCACCTTGCTAGGCACGTGTGTGTGCCTGGGCGTCTCTGGTTCTCACCCTCCCCTGGGTACTGGCAGGCCCTGTCAATGATTACGTCTCTCCAGGTTTCAATGACCATCTCTCTATCCATCACAATTGTCCCCTCTTCCCTTCTTGTCGTCTCTTGGACCTCTGATAAGCCTCTCAGGGTCTCCAGCCACGGGTAGGAGCTGAGTGCTTCAAACACGTTTCCTTTATCTTGACAAAAACCCATTTTACAGATGACAAAGCTGAGGATGGGAGCTTTTCTCCAACTTGCCTGGTTAGTGCCGGAACTGAGATTCGGTTTGGGCCGTTGAACTTCAAAGGGCCAATCACAGGGTGATTCTAACCCCACCGTCCACCTTCTGGCCACTCCATCCACTTTCTACCCCAGAGCTCCTACCAGAAACAATGCTGACCCTGGAATCTTTGGCCCCAATGTGCCCTTTCCGCTCAAAGGCTGCTTTCCCAACATGCTACAGGCCATGGTTCAAGGACATAATGGCCCATTCACATTGCTCTTAACTAAGATTGTAGAAAGTCCGTGGCCCATCACTGACTCTCCCATTACAATTCTCAAATGTTACTACCCATCCTCTATTCCATAAAATGAGGGCTCTAGTTATCAAGAGCACTGGAGATGGTGCAGACATCCAAAGTTCTAGAACAGGGTTCTTCTCAGATTCACCTGGACGGGCATCTAGAATGCTGACAACGTTCCCCTGAATTTCACACTGGGTCTCTACCTACTGACCAGCCATTGCAATGCCAATACCGGGGTTCTAGAATACCAATAGTCTGTCTTTCACGAGTGTCCAGGCTCTGTAACCATGGCTTATCACACCTTTATAGGCTGAGTTCGAGAACACTGCCTGTAAATCTAGAACACTGCTCCTCAGACTTGACTGTGTTTTAGAATCCTCCCAGGATTTTACCAAAAAGTGGGTTCTGCTTCAGTAGATCTGAGACAGAGCCCGAGAGTCTCCATTCAACATTTTGGGACACCCTCGGGGGGGCCATCCTGGCTCACGCACTGAGCGGCAGTGAGGCTGGAGAACAGACTCCATGCTTACCTCACACCTGCCAGTTCATTCGTGACCCTGCGGTTTCAGGGTTCCAGAACACAGAGACCTCCCCACCCCCAATTCTACATGAGGTCGCCAAGAGAAAGGATGTCAACTCCTGACAATTGCCACCGTCCGTACTGGTTTAAAAATACATCCAGCAAGTCCTATGCTCAACTCCCCTCTCACTGAGTGTGTGGTGGGGACCCCGGACTCTCATTTAGTGAAGAGGTGGCAAAAGCGATGGTGAATGATGACAGAAACATCTCGTGGCTACCTCCTGGCTCTCTCCCTTACATCACGCACTCTGGGGAAACCCATCTGCCTCACTCAGTGAGGTCCACGTGTCAAGGAAATGAGGCCTCCCACCAACAGCCACTCCAAGTAAGCCACCTTTAAAGCAGATCCTGCATTTCCAGCTAAACCCTTGATGACTGCCACCCTGGCTGACGACCTGCCTACACCCTCATGACAGACGCTAGGCCAGGATCACCCAGCTAACCCGATCCTGAATTCCTCATCTTCAGAAACCGTACAATGATCAATTTTTCTTGTTTTAAGTCACTAAATATTGGGGTGGGCTATTTGTTACACAGCGAGACATTATGAATACAACAACCCCAGCCCAACTACCTCCCAGGGGCGCTCCAGAAAAGCCACCTTCCATTTCCGGACCCTCTGCCTGTGCCTCCCCAGGGCCACCCAGACGGCGCAGGACAGAGCCACTCCAGCCGGCCGATAAAGTGTTTGCCGTTGGGTTTTCGTTTGGCTGGTTGTGTGTACACAGTGTGTACAAGTTGAGTTGTACAGAAGCCCAAGAAAGAGCAAGAGACAACGGTGGGGGGGCGGTGGGAGCAGAGGGGTGAGAGAGAGGAGGGGAGACCAATAAAAAATAGAACCACATCCAGACGACGACAGGATGGGGATGGTGTGTGCGCTGAGGGCAGACACGGACAAACCGCAGTAGAAAAGGAGTGGGAGAGGCAAAGGGAGGGGACCGGGACCCTTCTCCCCTCTCCACCGCCCCAGCCTCCCGCCCCAGGTATGTACAATAAATAAGATTAAAAATAATTAACAAGATGCGTTTTCCCCCTCCCGCCGACGCCAAATGCCTTGGGGAGGGAATGGCCTTTAGCAAAGATCTTGGCCTGTAAGGGGGGGCTCAGGGGGAGGGGGTCCCCCAGCTCTCTGGAGCCGCCCCACCCCCCTCAACCATACATAGACTTTTCCTATACATTATGTACAAGGTGGAGGGGCAGGGCTATGGCCATGGAGGGAGGAGGGGGGCAAAAGGGGAGGGAAACTGGTACTAAATAGACATTTATACATATATATAAATAATTTCTCTGTACACCGGACAGTGGGAGGATGGGGAGGGAGTGGAGAGGGCTTGGGGGCGGGGGAGTCGAACTCGAACCCTGCCCAGTGGGGGCAGCATGGACACACCCTGACCAGCGACTCCCCGCCTTCCCTGGCAATGGGGCCTGGGGGCTGGTGCCTGAGGACACAGTTCCGTCCCAATCCTCCACTCATGGAGGAGGTGGCCCCCCTAGGCCGGGGGAGGGGGTCACCCACAGCGGCTGTGGGCCTGTGCTTGGGCCAGCAGGTCGCTGAAGGAGTCGAAGAGCTGTTCCAGCCACGGCTGGTTCCGCATGCACTGCTGGACCACCTCCTCCTGGCCCAGGTCCTCGGCGCCGCCCTCGATGGCCAGGGTCTGCGGGGGTTAAACACAAAGCTGGGGCAGGTGGCCTCTGGGGCCTGGGGCAGGAGAGGGCAGGGGGCTCAGGGAACAGAGTCACAGGGAGTGAGAGGCTGGGAGCACAACTCCTGGGTCTCAGGGAGCAGGGGCTGGGGGCCTGGACTCCCTGGGGGCAGGGGCCGAAGTCTGGCCTCCTGGGTCCAGGAAAGAGGGTGAGAACTCCAGGACGAGGCACGCTGCGGTGGACTCACCTGGTCCCGGCAGCGCAGGAAGGTGTGGTACTTATAGTGGTGGAGTGAGTGGTAGAGCGTGTAGTATCCCGACTTGTCCAGCTCAACCTTGAACTCCTGGGCAGAAGGGGTGGAAAAGCCTCAGGCCCACGCCCAGCAATGGGTAGCTCCTCTCCCACCCCACAGGCCCCGCCTCTCCCCAGCCGCCTCGCCTCTCCCCGGCCCGCACCTGGGCTCGGACCACGCTCCTCTTGAGCTTGCTGAGTGTCTTGCGGTTGTAGGGCTCCCCAGCCGGCCGCAGCCGCACGGCCCCGTCCTCGGGGGAGCCCTCCCCGCTCTGCTCCACCTGCAGCTGGGGGAACGTGTGCAGGGCGTCCTGCAGGGGCGGGGGTGCGAGGAACGACGGGTCAGCGGACAGCTTCCTGGACCCACACACCCCAAACCCGCCACCCAGTTCTCTGGCTCCCCGCGTCCTCAAATGCCTCAGTTTCCTCCAGCTGCAGATAAAGAGACACTCAGAAGGAAGTCCTCTTCTCCTCAAAGGACACAGAAGCCTAGGGTCGTCTGATGACCCTTGTCGTGGGCTCTGGGGCCCCGCCCAAGATGCTCAGAGACACCTAACATTGCACTCAAAATTCTAAGAGCCAGCCTCCCATCCAGGACCCTTGGTGGCAGGCAGGCTAACATCTGATCTCAGAATTCTAAAAGCAGACTAACGTTCCATCCCATAACCTCCAGACTGACCCACCCTGATGCAGGCAGACCTCAGAGGTGTCCCGGGTTTGGTTCCAGACCTCCACAATAAAGTGAATGTCACTATACACTGAGTCACACTAATCTGTGGTTTCCCAGGGCATATAAAAAGTTACATTTACACTATGTTGTAGCCTGTTACGTGTACAGTTACATTCTGTCTAAAATGAGGGACACATCTTTGTTAAAAAATACTTTATTGCTAAAAATGCTAGCTGTCATCTGGGCCTTCAGTACTTGTGATAGTTTTTTGTAAAAAAAAAGAAAATGAAAATGCCATATCTGCGAAGCAAGGTGTGTCTGTGTTCTATAACAAAATTCTCAACCCTGGCATGACACCTCAGACCTCTCAGAGCCGGACTGTTAGTTCCAGAATTCTCAGTCATCCTTTCCTCCCTCCCCGCAACCAGGGTTCCAGACCAGATTAACATCGTATTCTCTATTTTCTGGGTCTGGCTCACAGCCCACCAAGGATTTTCAGAGCCGGCAGGAAGTCCATCCTGGACTTCTCAGAACTAGTCTCACAGCCTGCAGACTTTTCCGAGTAGATGAACATTCCGTCCCAGGATTCAGAGTCACCCTAACATCCTACCCCAAAATTCTCAGCACCTAACATCTAACACTAACATCCCCACTCGGATCCTAGGGCCTGATTTACTTTCTACCCCAGAATTCCCCTGGTGCCATTTGGTTCGTCCACCCCGGAGCCCTGGGCTGTCTTGGAGGGAGAGTACTGGACCACTTGGTACTGAAGCCTGACTTCTGAGAGCCCGCACTACGCCAGCGCAGAAGCCACGAGAATCTGAGTGGGCCCTGGGCGCAGGCCCGGCTACCTTGTCCCCAAACGTGCACTCCCTAACCACACTGCACTGGGCCTTCACGATGGCCCCTCCACTCCACCCCAGCTGATTCTGCACCCCTGGACCTTGGGGCTACCGGAAACACTTCACGACCAGAAATGCTCCCGGACCTGCAGGGGTACTGGAAACACCCCCGGACCTACAGGGGTACCAGAACCCCCCCTCCCGAACCTGCAAGGCTACCGGAAACTCCCACTCCCCCACCCCCGGTCCTGCAGAACTACCGGAAACCTACAGGACATGTGGGGTTACTGGAAACCCCCCTGAATCTACGGGGGTTCTGGAAACCCCTGACAGCCCCACCCCTGACCCGCCTCCCGGCCACAGCAGACCCTTCCAATGACTGCCCCTCTGGGTGCTCTGGGGATCGCTGCAGTGGCTGACAGGTATGTGTGTCCCCCATGCCAGCCTCGGAGATCTAGGCCCACTGCACACCTGCAGGGCTGGGCTCAGTGACAGCCTTTTCAGGACTTTCTTCTTGTGCTCATTCAGGAGGCCGTCGATCTTCCGCATGGGCGGGAGGTACAACTCATCTGGAAGATGAGGGGGGAGCGTCAGTAGAGCCACAGCCCCACGATGCACCAGCCCCTTGCTCGTTCCTCCCCAGGCCTCAGCTCACCGTGCGTGTCCTCCAGGGCCTGGATCATGTCCGGGTCGAGGGCCGTGCTGACCAGCATCTCCACATAGCTCCGGTACATCTCCCGCATTGCCCGTGTCTTCAGCAGACGCCCAGGGACTGCCCGCTCTGGGGGAAGAAAATGGGACATGAGCCCATTGTTCCGACTTCTTCTGAGGCCACCTGTGTGGCAGATGGTGTTCCCAGCGCCAGGGCCCAGGAGAGAAATCCCTGCTCTCCCGGAGGCCCAAGTCGACTGGAAGACTGACAAGCAACGCGCTCCGATGGCAGAATCACAGGCACTATGAGGAGCTGTAGGGGCAAGTCGGGGGAAGTTTCTTCAAGGTCACCCAAGAGCTGAGTCTTGAGTGACAGGAAAGAGCATTCCAGGCTGGTGAACTTCATGTCTGACTAGTTCAGTGCGGCTGCAATAAAGGCTAAAGCAGCAGCACAGTTGGTTTCCAAACCGGTGAATCAAGTCAGAGAGATCAGATCACAAAGGACGAGATTGAGGGAGATAGGGCCAGAGAACGCAGGTATCAGTGCCGGCAAGATCATGCAGGGCCTCCAGCAAGAGATGGAAAGGGCAAGCAAGCGCTTTTCCTGCTGGGTACGAGGGAGCCATGAAGGGCTGTAAACAGGGAAGGGTGAGGATAAGTGTAGAAAGGACCCTCTGAGGCCATGTGGGGGATGGATTACATGGGTGAGTCCAGAGGTCAGCGTCATGGATCAGGGTAAGAAAGAATAAGGCTGGAGCAGGGCGGTAGGGGCAAGATACAGAGATGGAGGGGGCGGAGGGCCAGGGCTGTGGGTAAGAGGAGAGGGGATGGGGCAGTCAGGGAATGAGGGTTAGGGCGAAGAGTGGTACCCAGAGAGTCTGGCCTGGTGACTGGGTAGCCGGTTGGGCTGTCCCTGAGCTAGGGACCCTAGGACAAGGAGCTCAGTGGGAGCTGAAGGGAAGGGGGTTGGAGGAAGCCTGGAGGGTGACCGGGCGGAAGAGACGGGCCTGAGGCCTTCTGGAAAGGTAGGGAAGCCTGCCAGGTGACAGGTAAAGAATGAGAAGCATCCAAGCCAAAGACAGGACTTGGGGGACACCCATGAGAAACCCGAGGAGTGTCGGGGAGAAAAGAGAAGCTGGAGAGCCATGAGGAGGCCCCAGAATATCCCTTAGGAAGAAGCATGAGAAATGTCCACGTGATTTATCCACACGGAGGGTCCTCGGAGACAGCTGTTTTAAGGGGCTCGAGAGTGCCCACTTGGCAGTGGAAGTCAGTCTCTGTTAGACTTGAGCCCAAACCCGCCTATGGCTCCCATCTCGCTCGGGGCAAAATCCTGCCAGTGAGGTCACAAAGCCCCAGGCCCCTCGTCCCTCCAAGACCTGGTCCTGTTCCTTCTCTGTCCTCACTTCTCACCCTCTCCTCTTACTCACTATAGCCTCTGGCCTCCTTCCTGATCCTGACATGCCTAGCCTGGAATGTTCTCTCCCCAAAGTCACATGGCCAAGCTACGTTCAGATCACTGCTCCAATGTCATTTCCAGAAGCCTTCCCCAAATCCCTAAACATCACCCAGTATGCCGCCTGGATCTTCTTCACCGGATTTATTTTTTTAACTGCCTTTAATCCTCCCCAGCCGTACTTACACTGATGGTTTTTCGTATTGTTTTGTATTCTATTACATAACATATTTATCTGATTGATTCCCCTGGCTAAACCGTGCACTCCTGTGAGGACACATATTTTTGTGTATTCTATTTATTACTGGCACCCCAGTTGTGGCGCACATAACATACTCAATAAACACCTTCAGCAAGAGGATGAGGAAGCTGGATGGGCTCAGACTGAAGAAAGAGGGAGAAAGAACATCACTGCAGCCTCTTTCTAAACTCTCATTGTGAATACAAGAAAGGGGAGCATTAACTTCGAGCACGTGGAGGGTGGCTGGTCTTGGACAAGCAAGAGGGGTGGTTCTGAGGCTTCCTGGGCTGGGCAAAGGCTTCAAGGGTATCCCCCTGCCCTGGACGGGCTCCTGGGCTCAGGGAGACAGATCCAGACCCAGAGGGAAATACTGACCCTTAGCAGAGAAACTGTTCCCCTAAGAGTTTAGAGTGTAGTTTCCCCATTGCCTAGGCTCAGAAAACGCAGGGGTGTCATGCATGTTCACAGCAGCATTATTCACGATAGCCAGACAGCGAAAAACCCAAAGGGCCAGCGATTGGTGCATGGATAAATAAAATGCAGTAGATCCACACAATGGAATAATATTCAGCCATGAAAGGGAATGAAGCACCGACAACATGTTACAACAACATGAATGAACCTCAAAAACATTATTTTAGGCAAAACTATAGAGATAGTACATTACTGGTTGCTTAGGGCTAGGGGAAGGGCAGAAAGGGGAGTAATGGCTAAAGGGTGCAGGGTTTCTTTTTGGGGAAATGACAACGTTCTGAAATTGATTGCCCAGACAAACGTGCAGCTCTGTCTATGCTAAAAGCCAGTGAATTATTTTAAATAGGTGAACTATGTGGTATGTGAATTAGTTGTATAAACCCGTTTAAGAAAAAAAGAGAAGCAAATTGAGGGCCAGAGAAGGAAAGACCTCCAAATCTAGACCTCTGGTAAACCTCCCCTCTTGCCAGTACTTTCCCGCCCCAGCTTCAACGGCTTCCACCTGGCCACTTAAAAAACTACATCTCCCAGGCTCCTTTGCAGCTGTGTATGGGCACATGATAGTTCTGTCGAGTGGGATATGAGAAGATAGGAGGTGGGCCACTCCCACTCAGATCTGGTACTTAGAAGGTGGGGTCATTTCCCAGCCCTCGTGTCCCTTCCTACTGGCAGGACTGGAGTTATGGGGTTGCTGAGCTGCCTCTGACCATGTGGGGGACAGCAGAGCAACAGAAGAGGAAGAAAGCGGGACCCCAGACAACCTTGAGAAGAGCCTCTTATTCTTCAGGAAGCTCCACGTACTTGAGGGTGTTGATGGATAGATGGTTCCATCTCTGACTTAACTAGTCATATGTTCAGTCTCTGTTAAAATGGCTACTCTTGCACTATACCTGAGTCCTTGAGCAAGTCAGGTCACCTCCTAATGCCTGTTCGCTCATCTTTAAAATTGAGGATAATTTTACAACACCTACCCAAAGGTTTACGTAAAGATAAAATGAGCCATGTGGAAAATGCTTAAAATAATGCCTGACACCTGGTAAGCATGCAGGAAAAACTGGCTGTTATTTTTATTTTACATACGTGTACTTAAATATTTTGTTGTTATTGTCATTATAGAGCAAATATCATTCTAAGCAATGGATCTCACGCCTGGTGCCTAGTATTCTATGTGCTTTATCTATTGCTAACCCATTTTACAGGTGAGGTCACTAAGGCACAGCGAGGTGACATCCCCTTTCTGGAGCCACCCGCCGAGTCATGGGGAATGCCACTATCCCTGGGCTTCCAGGACAGCTGTTGGGCCCCCATCTTCCTCAGCCCGCAGAACCTGCCTATTCTGAGACAAAATGCTGCAGCGTTGAAGCACGGAATCTGAGGCTCTGCTGGCTACAATCCAACTTGGGGGGGATGCCACCTCCCAACCATGCTGCACTGTTTTGGTGCCTCAGTTTCCTCATCTGTATATGAAGATAATAGTAATATCTACTTCCCGGGACTGCTATGAAAATTACACAAGTTAACATGTATCAAGAACTCAGAACTGACAACCTGGCGTCTAGTTAGATGCCACAACATTACCAGCTATTACTAGTATTTTTCATTTACTTATTGTTACTGTCTCGCTGACACTGCCTGGAGCCCTCCGGACTGCCCTCACCCAAGGCTTCTTCTGAAGGCCCTGGAGTCACTGCCCCAAGCCGCCCCACCAGATCCGTGCCTGCCAAGGGCCTCACCGTCCTCGCTGGGCGCTCCAGGGGATGACTCTGAGTCCGAGGAGCTGCCGGGCGGGGCCCCGCCCGCCGAGGCATTACCTGCTGCCTCCTTCAGCCACTTCTTCCTCTTCTTGGGGGGTGGCTCAGCCTTCACCTTGGCGGGCCGAGCCTTGGGCAGTCGGGAGGTGGCGGGCTGTCCCGTGGTCAGGCTCCGCTCCGGCCGCGTCTGCCGCCCGCCTGTGCCCCGATCACTCCGCAGTGGCCGCTCCCCACGTGTCACTCGCTCCTTCTCCTTTTCCTTCTCAACAGGCCGTGGTGGGGATGGCTTCTCAAGGACAGGGGCCTCGGCCATGACCATCTCGGTGGTCTGCTCGGGGGGCTTCTCAGGTGTCTTGTCAGGGGTCTCAGGCTTGGGAGGTGGTGCTGGAGTCTTGGGGGGAGGTGCCGAGCTGCCCCCAGCCGACGCGGGGCCCTTGGCCTGTCCGGAGCGTCTGGAAATGAACATAGAAGGGATAGTAGTCAGCGACTCCCAAGAAACCCAAATTGTCCTCCTTGGGACCCCTCTGCCTAGCTCATAACTCTAAGCATAGAAGCAGCTTCCCCCTCACCGAGGTGCTGTCTCCATCTCTCTCCGGGTCTCTGTCCCCCGTCTCCTGTCCCTTTGCCCAACTCTATTTCCTGTCTGGTACGTTCCACCCCCCTTGCCCGTTGGCCCGGGCCGCCCCCAGCCCCACAGTACCTGACGGGCACTGGAGGCCTGTGCCAGGGTTTCCGAGCACAGACCCGCACGTAATCCTTCTTGTTAACGTTCTCCAGGAACTTTACGTAAAGGCGCTGGTACCGATTCTTTGCGTCCCCAAAATACCCCAAATACTGTGGAGGGAAAGAGGCACATGAGCAATTCCTTCACCCGCCCGGGCCACGCAGCCTGACACTCAAGACTCCCAGACTGCCTTGGACACCCCCCCCCCGACCCCAAGTCCTCGCCACCCCCTCTCCCACCGCCAAAAAGCTTACGTTACTGGTGGCACAAAACTGCCGCTGTCCGTCCTTGATCTCCGGAGTGAACTTCTGCAGCAGCGCCTTCTGGACTCGCCAGATGGGTGGCGGCTCACGCCCCGTCTGCAGCGCCAACTGAAGGCACAGCAAGGTTGATAGGGTCAGCCCCTGTTCCTGGCCCCCTGACCTCCCCACATGCCCCCTTAGAGAATAAGTATCAGCATCAACAAGCATCAACGAACACGGAGCCAACAGACATTTTTCAGCCTCCCGATGTTCTCAGCCCCAGGGACATAGTTGGAGTCTGGCCCTGTCCTCCCACGGCTCATCCAGGGATCTCTGGACGTTCATTTTCGGGCTATGAGGTCTTGGTCACCATACAGCTTTACGGTGTGATGGTACAAGCCCCCCACATGACTCCAAGTAATGACAAAACCTGAGCACCTGTCCACCAGGAGTATAGTAATGAACAAGAGCGATAAAGCTTTTTATAAGGAGGTCTCTGTTACAGAGGTAACAAAACAAGCAAATAAATAAAGCTTGTGCCAAAAACAAGACAGCTGACAAGTTACCCAAGAGCATTTATTTCACCCGCCTATTCACAGCGGTGCAGAATGTGGTGACAGAAAGCCTCCCCCGTTTCCACCGCCTCCAACAGGCTCAGACCCTCATCCCCATGCCGAAGTCTGTGTGCCCAGGGCTGGGCACTGGGAACCAACGGACACTGAGCCAGGCCCAGTCACAAAAAAAATAACAGCGCAAGTAATAAATGTACTAAAGGTGGATGCCCCAGAAACCTAGAAGGACCTTGAACTCCATCTGAACCCAAGAATGCTTCCTGGAAGGAGTGACACCTAAATGAATCCTGGAAGGATCATGTCCCCTTCCATGAGGTGACTGGGTGATGAGCAGTGACTGCCAGAGAAAGTGTGTGACAGCTATGGCTCTAGCAGAGAGCCACTGACAGGCACAGATGAGGAAAGAATAAGGACATAGCGGGGAATGTGCATTGGGCACCGTGATAACCCTGAGATGAACGAGGGCAGTCCCTGCCTTCAAAGAATCCACAGTCAAGTGATCAAACAGGATTCAGATGACAGCTCCGATTGATTGATCACAGCTGCCCCGAGCACCAGGCTCAGCAGGTGGATGGTGGGATCAATTAGTGATGTCTGCCCCTGGCGACAAGTGCAGTACTGAAACCTGTGTGCCAGGGATAAGGTTTAGGCCAACTGCTTTCACGTGATTTTTCATGTCTCTCGGATCAGCCAGGGGAATGCAAATAAGGGGTTACCGTAACCTGATGAAAATGAAGTCCAAAGAGGCTCTTGCCCGAAGCCTCGTACGAGAGCGAGAGGCAAGATGAGACAAGGATGGAGGTGTCACAACCTCCAGGATACCATGGTTCTTGGTCCTCCCTCTCGGCTCTTCAGGGGCAAGGTCAAGGCCCAAGGACTGAAAAGCCTACTCCAAATCCTTTTCAAGGACATAGAAGTCCACTCCAAAAGCTCCCAGGGCCCCATTGCAGACCCCACAGTATGACACAGAGAGACTTTGCCTCGGGCTCTTTCCTTTCTCTGGGCCCTGCCCAGCAGGCCATGCAGACCCCTCAAACTGCAGCCGACAAGCCCCAGACTTTGACCTCCAGGCCTCTGCACATGTAGGGTCCACCTTGAGTGCCTCCTCCCTCTCGATGTGAATGATACACCCTGTCATAGTTCTCTGAACCCTTTGAGGAATCCACCAGAGCAACCTCCCCAAGCCCGGGGAGACGAGCCCTCCTATCTCCTCCCGCTGCCTACCTGCCTCCTCTGAGGAGTGGGCTGATTACAGCTGGACTCAGGCCGCTGGGCTCATTGCATCCAGACTGGGCTTGATGTCTTCTTCCCAGAAGGCCCCCCGCCCATCCCGCCCTGGTCATTGGAACCAACCTCCTGGCGATCACACTTGCCACCTCCTCCACCAGGGCCAAAGCCCCACATCCTTCCTGCCTCTCATGTCGATCATGTCATCCACCAAGCCCACTTCCACTTACTTGTGAAGCTGTCCCACCCACAGCCCAGGCTCCATGGAAGCCGCAGCTGATTGGAAGAGAGCCAAGAGGGGCAGCCAATGAACAGGCAAATCACAATCCTCATATTGAACCCCAAATGCTGAGCTGGACCAATCAGATTCCCTCCTGGAATTTGACCGGTGACAAGCTGAGACCAGGGCAGTGAGCAGCAGGATGTGAGTAAGCCAGAAGTACTAAGCCTGGGGTTAGGAAAAGCTGCTGGGTCCACTCACAGGGAAGTCACTGTCACAGAACTGAGGCAGGGGACAGACAGTAAATCAGGACTGACACCTCCCCCATGCACCGCCCTGCTGGCCAGGGCCCCTAGCGGTGGCTGGACAGCCCAGAGCAGATTCAAGTATGTTCCCAATGATCTCGCCCCACAGCGATCTGGTCCCTGCCCACGTCTGCAGCCTGGGTGCTCACTGTCCAGCCACTCTGCCTCCTGCATCCCGGCACTTCTCAAGCCTGTCATGCTTTCCCTGACCACAGGCCCTTCACACAGACGTTTCTCTCCGCCTGGATCACACTCGCCATCCTTCCCTCCATCCAATACACTCTTACATGCTCAGAGTTTACATACTGCTAAATCTTCAACATCCCCAAGAACTAAGAGTTAACATTATCACTCCCATTTCGCAGAGAGGGAGACCAGAGCAGGGGGTCGGGGGATAACTCTGTGCCGTCCAAGTTAGCATCCCCTCCCCACACGCAGGTCTCCAGTTCCTGAAAAGCAGCCGATCTGAATCAATACGTTCTATGAGTATAAAACACACAATGGACTTTGGAGACTTGCTATGCAAAAATGAACATAAAACAGCTCATTAAGCTTTTCTACATTGATGACGTGATGAATTAACATTTTAGATATGCTGGGTTAAAGAAAATACATTCCTGTGGCTAATCTCACCTGCCTTTTAACTTTTTTAAAACGTGGACCCGAGAAAGTTTCGATGATGTATATGGTCCATATTTCTACGAGCTGTCTTTATTGTAAGACAAACTACTATGGCCCATGGCCCACCATAAGAGCTAAGAACAGTTTCTACATTTTTTAAGGATTGTAAAAGCAAACAAAAAACCAAGAATATGTGGCAGAGACCTTAAGTGGTCTGAAAGCCAAGAATATTTATGATCTTGCCCTTTACAGAATAACTGTGCCAAGCTCTGCACTAGGGGTTCGGCCCAGATCACTGAGATGAATAACAGAAGCAAAGCATATGCCTAGCGGGCACCTTCTGCCACCCACAGTCGGAGTGCTGGACAAGCCACACGGCTGCGTCCTCCCATTGCATAAAGGAAGCACTGATACGATTGGACCTATTTTATAGATGAGGAAACTGAGGCTCTGGAAGGTCTGACACCAGTCCCGCTCGCCAGTGGCAGAGATCTGAGCTGGCTGGGTCAAGGCCGAGCTGGGCTCTTCATCACCATGCAGCCAGCCTCCCCCAACTCCAGGCACATGAGGATCCCCAACATCTGCATCGGTGGCTCAGTCCTGGGGCTGTGTGTCCCCATTTTAACACACATGTGTCATATTTTAAGCATCTGAGTCCTTGTCCCCTCCCCTGCCCCGTGCCAGCTGGGAGGTGGCATCAGATGGCCCTGGCTCCAGTCCTGCCTCAGCACCCGGCAGCTAAATAATTCCCTCTCTCTGAACATGAATTTCCTCATCTGTACATTGGCAAAGTCACAGCCCCTTGCCCCACAGCCGTGTTCATTCGGCCCGGTGCTGGGTGCCTAGCAGCACTGGCTGCTGCCATCATTGTCGTTGGGCAGAATAACAAAGTGGCTCCACCTGGTGCTGAGAGCATGGGTCCTGGGGCTGGGGGACAAGCAGAGCTAGGTGTGGGTCCCAGCTGCAAAAGCCTGGGATGGCTATTACCATGCCAAGCCTCAGTTTCCCTTCCTATAAAGTGGGATAGTAATCCCTACAAAGGAAGGTGATTGTAAGATAAAACCTGGGGAAAGATGGTGGTGATGGTCGCACAACGATGTGAATTTACTTAATACCACTGAGCAATACACTTAAAAATGCTTAAAAAGATTAACTTCACGGTATGTATAGATTATCACGATTAAAGAAAAAACAAAAGGACCAAACTAAATTTTTACTGTGACGCGCCCCAAATTCCGTCCCCTGAGGAGTCTGTAGCCATTCCTCTGATTGCTATTTGTTCAATATCTCCCTTGTCTGTCCCAGGCTGATTGGCCAAATTGGCCTCAGAAGTTGAGGAGTTAAGATGAAATAATGTACGCAAAGCACTATGGGAGTGAGCATGACCGTGGGGGACGCATGAAGGCTGGCCAGGGAGTAGACACATGAGACTTGAGGCACTGGGAATGTTCTGGCTGCTGGCTGGGTTGGGGTAGATATGAGTGTTGATTCTGGCATTTTGCTTTACAACTTACACATCTCTTCTGAGTGTTCTTTGGTATGTATCAAATGTCACGCTAAAAGGATGGTAAAGTATGAGGGAGAGAATATGGTGCCTGGGGTGGGTGGGATGGGGGCAGAATGCGCCAGAGTGGAGAGGAAGAGGACCGGCCAGGAGGTGTTGATGGCGGAAGCTAAGCAATGGGTACACCCCAGTCCCTTATCCTACTGGCTCTGCTTTTTCCACAATAAAATAGACTAAAAGTAATATAGGAAAAAAACACATTAAATTCGTCTCACAAAGCAAACGTAATAAAAAGAACAGTGGTTACAATCCTTATAACTAATTAATCCCCTGATTTCTCCGTCTGTACCTTAGAAGAAACACCCAAGATAGAATTAAATGTGGTAACGCATCAAGAGCTGAACACAGTGACAGTGACTACTACAGAGAACGGCTTCGGCCTTCGGTGTCACCATCAGGGTGACAATGGCTTGCTGACCTTAGGAGTACTTGTTCTGCCTCTTGCCCTTTGAGAAGCCCCACACAGGCATGTGATGTCACCCATCCTTGTCAAACACTTATGGTAATTCTCTGATTCCATTCTACCCGTCCAAGGAACCAAACTCAGTGAGGCCAGCAAACTTTTTCTATAACAGGACCACAGGAAATATTTTTTCCTCCGTGGCCAGGTAGGCTCTGCTGAAAATACCCGACTCTGCCACTGTACGGAATAAGCGGCCTGCCGATATGCAAATGAATGGGCAGGGCTCTGTGCCAATAAAACTTTATTTATAAAAACGAGCAGTGAGCCCACTGGGGCCAAGTGTGCCAATCCCTGGTAACTGGAAGTGGTGAATGGGCCGGTCTGCAGAAAATGCTTACGATGTGCCTGGCATACAGCATTGCCAAAGTATTGGCTATTACATTTACAGGTGACAGGTGTGCACTCATAGGCATGTTATGTCCATGACTCAAGTGTTCACCATGAGGCACAAGACACAAAGCTGTATGTTCTCTGGCTTGTGCCATTACATTAGAAGGTCCATGAGACCAGGCTGGCACCTGCTTTGCTCCATCCTATAACCCTAGCACCCAGAGTCTCTGCAACAAATGGTTAACAGTTGTTTTTTATTTAAACGTGGCACACACATAAACAACATCGCAAAGGTGGGCATGCCCTCCGTTCTGCCAGTGGACCATCTCTAGCAGGCCCAGAGGTCTGTAGACTCAGCAAGGCCCTGGCCCAGGGAGCTGTCTTAGCTGTTTCTGCACCTGCACTGGGCCTGTCACAAACGCTCGACCGCCCAAAGCCACCGTGCCCACCCTGGGCCCGCCGGGAGCTCACCTTGAGGGACGGGATGTCTTCTGCGCGGATGACGAACTCGTCGCGCTCACGAAAGATGCCCTCCCCTCCACTCTCGCCCGCCTCCTCGTCCGTCTCCCCGCACACGGCCGCCGTCTCCTGCTTCTTGGCCAAGTGCAGCGGCCGGGCATCTGGCGGCTCAGGGTCATCGGGGGACGGCGCGGCGGGCTCCTCGGGCGGCGCTGTGGCTGGCGGGGGCGGCGGGGCGGGCGGTGAAGGCAGGACTGGCGGTGGTGGTGGCGGTGGCGGTGGTGGCGGCGGCGGCGGCGGCAGCGGCAGGGATGGAGGGCTGGACACCGGGGCCACCAGCGGGGGCGGCGAGGGCAGGGCCGGCGGCGGGGGTGGTAGCTGGGGCGTCGGGGCAGGCGGTGGAGAGGGCGGGGGCTTCTCCTCCAGGAGTGGGGGCTCTGAGGATGAGAGGAGCATCAGGGCTGGACCCCTGTGCACCCCCATTTCCTAGAGTTTCAACCCGCTGCCCCTCGTGGCTGCTGACAATGAATAGTGCTCCCGACACAGCCCTCCTCCTACCCTGCACCCCAACATCCTTCCTGATGGAACAGAGCTCTTCCGCTGCTACCCACCTCTACCCCAAATCCCCCCTTCACCTCTACTCCTTATTCCTCTTCTGCTGCCCTCGCCCCTCCTTCAAAGCCTGTCCAACCCCCCCCACCTGTCACCTCCTCTCCCCCACCTTCAATATCCACAGTCCCTAGATGCCACAGGAAGCTCATGTCCCTTTAACTTCTCTCCAGCGTCCTCGTCGGCCTTCCCACCCAGACTCCAAAGACCCACTCTGTCTTAGAGTAGATCTGTGTCGCAATACCACTGATCAATGTCACTTTGCCCACACCATGGTCAGGAGTGTTCTGTCCCATCAAAACCCTCTCACCCTGGTCACCCTGCCCCTGATCCGCCCCCAGCCGAGCTCCTTGCCAGGACTGCTCTGCCACGCCTCGAGTTCCCAAATGCTGTCCACCACCCCTAACACCTCTTCTCTTGTCCCTGAATCCAAAAAATCCCCTCCTTGCCACCACTCCCCACAGCCCTTCACCATGACGAAGTCCCTCTAAGACCCCTTCCCGCACTGCTCCAAACCCCTGACGCCTGTCCTCGTGCCCGTTTTAATTCAGACGTGTCTCTTCACTGCCTTGATGCCCTTGTCCAGCTCCTCCCGCCTTTGAAACCCTGCCCTCTGCACTCCACCTCGCTTTCCGCTCGGAGGTCTCGTCCACCTTCATGTCTTTCTCCATCTTCGGAATAATGCCCTTTTCCCTTCTGCCAACTCCCCATGGGTTTCTGCAACATCCCCCTTAAGGCCCTGAAATCTTTTCTGATTCCTACAACTGCTTCTCTGTCCCTGCATCTTTAGCTAGGAGCCTTCCAGATTCTTCCAAGGTGCTCTTTCCCACGTTACACAGATCTTAGGACCCTCCAGTGTGCCTCGTCCCTTCCGACGCCTCCCTTCAGCCTCCTGTCCTTCCTCGGCTCCCCGCAAGACCTCCCCATTCCTCAGGACCCCTGAGTCGTCAAGCGCCCTTGTTAACTGCCCCGAAGCCCCACCTCCAAATCCCCTCTTCCGTCTGCCAATAAATACTTCTCTTCCTTCATCAAAACCCCTTAAATTTTGTCCAAAGCCTCTCTTAGAGCAGAAACACACCCAGACTCAATCATACCCACAGCCTTCCCCTCTCATCCCCCACAAGACCTGACTAGTCAGTGTCCCTGCCCCTCTTTAAACTACTCTCCCCAAGTCTCTCTCTGCCCCCCAGAAACCTATCACCAGATCCCACACGTTTTAAAAGCATCTTGAGTCCCCCAACCCCCACCCATCCCCATCACTAATAACCTGCTGTCCCTCAGCATTCTCCAGTGCCCATCTTGGGGTTCCTGCAATCCACTTAGTATCTATGAGCAGGTTAGAAAGACACCCCTCTCTCGCTCATCCTCATCAGGATGTCACCTCCACAAATGGGGTCCCGCAAAGTTATGTCATCAAACGCAAAGTGTCCCTTTGACTGCGTGTAATCTGCTCAACCATACCAGGCGTCCCGCCCCTGGAAGCTTCTTCCCAGAGCTCACCGGGCGTGCCACTGCTGCTGGCACTTGGAAGCCCCGGGAGCGGGGGAGGCCCAGGGACTGCAGCCTCAGCAGCCAAGGGAGGCCCGTCAGGGGTGGCGGTGTCCTTGGGCCCGGTGAGGGGCGGGTCATCCAGGGCAGAGATGGCCGAAGAGATGCTCTCCTGCAGGTCCCGGTTCTTGGCGACGGAGTCTTCTTCATCCGAGGAGAAGGAGGGCAGTGTCTCAAGGTTGCGCTTCAGCTCCTCGTCCAGACGCTTGCAGGGCGAAGGACAACCCAGCCCGAGCCCCTCGCTCTCGGCAGCCTCCAGGGCGCCCCCTAGCCCGAAGGCACCGGCAGGTGGGGGGTGTGGCACACTGGCTGCGGTAGGGGGCTGAGGCTGCAGGCCCCGGGCCGGCACAGAGGGTGGCACGCTCTTGGGGGGGCTGAGCGGGGGCGTCAGGCCGGCCTGGTAGAGTGGTGGGTGGCGTTTGCCTGACTTGAGGAAGTCCAGGAAGGAGGCCATGAAGCCAGACTTCATCTCCGGCTGCTTCTCCTCCACCTCCTTGATCTTGGCCTCGATCTTCTCCCGAGTCAGGCTCGAGTCCAGGCTGTTGTGGTCAGGGCCTGACACAGTGTCGCCTGATGTGGCACCCAGACCCTCGCCCACCTTGGGCACGGACAGCTTGATCTAGATAGGGGGCAGTGGCGAGTCAAGACCTGTGCATGCAGGACCCCTAGTCCCCTCCCTCCCTCAGGCCCAGGAATCAGGGCCCCAGCCCCCACCTCACTTCAGACCCTGAAATTCAAATTCCCAGAC
Organism: Rousettus aegyptiacus; assembly: GCF_014176215.1. NCBI lineage: Eukaryota > Metazoa > Chordata > Mammalia > Chiroptera > Pteropodidae > Rousettus > Rousettus aegyptiacus. The sequence goes on along the minus strand of NW_023416289.1, from coordinate 45,938,759 downwards.
TCTGAACCTGTAGCATCCTAGACCCACAGACAAGAGACATTTCAGACCCCATAATGCCGGGACTAGAGTCACCCCCTCGTTACTCACTGACCTCTCCCTGCTCACGGCCCAGGAGTCCGGGGCTCCAGACCTTCCTCCCACAGGACCCGGACACCTAGACCCGATGAGCAGTCCTTAAGGATCTAGAGACAAAAGACCCAAACTCCAACCCTTCCCTCCCTCCCTCAGGACCCAGATTATAAGTCTCATCTCCCCAACGGCATTATCCTGGAATTCCAGCCCTTAGAGTCGTTTCCTCACAGGTTTTAGTATACTGTGTAACCCCCATCACGCCCAGAACCTCCAAGGGGGCCCCAGCTGCCCTCACCTTAAGTGGCTTCAAGGGCTCCAGCCGGGTGCCACCTGCCTCCTCAGCTTTCCGGCCCCGGCCCCGGCCTCGGCCCCGGGGTTTCTTGGCCCCGTCGCTGGGCGCGGAGGCAGAGGCTGGCCCAGTGGTGGCAGAGACCTCCAGCGGGCGGATCCGGGGCCTACCCCGGGGCCGCGGTGGGCCGTCACGCTTGGCCTTGGTAGGCTTGCGGCCCCGGCGCCGGGGGCCATCGGGACCAGGGTTGGGGGGACAGAAGTCAATGTCGCCCAGCGGTGAGAGGGCCGGGCGTGAACGGCAGCTGGACACCAGGTCAGGCAGACGCCGCGGGTTGAGGCGAATATCGGCAGGCACGTCCGCCTTGTCCTCGTCCGCCTCGAACTCGTACTCCTGCGCGTATAGCTTCTTGGGCGTCTGGAAGGGTGGGTCGCGGCGCCGCAGCAGGTGGAAGGACGATGTCTTCAGCAGCTTCTTTGGCTTGGTAGAGCAGAAGATGGGTGAGGTCAGGCCTCCCTTGGGCTCTGAGGCAGGTGGCGGTGGAGGGGGTGGCGGGGGCGGCGGGGCCGCCTGGTGCGGCCCGCTCTGGATCAAGCCCAGCGGCTCGGCATTGACCGTGGAGGGCAGCTCGGGTGGCTTGTTGGGGTCCAGGCCCAGGCCCGGCGTCTCGGGCCCGGCTCCAGACGCCCGACCCGGGCAGTAGGGACCGTAGGGATCATAGGCTGGGGGCCCCGGAGGTGGGCCGGCCCCTGCCTTGGGGTCGCCTTCGTCCTCGGGGGGCCCGGCTTTGCTGTAGTCATCCGCCGCCCCTCCGCCGAACATCTCTTCCATGGTGGGAAAGAAGCTGCGCTCCTCATCTTGGAGCAAGGAATCGGGGAAGCAGATGGAGGTGAGCGGCATGAAGCGTGGAGCCTTACTGCCCTGTGGGCTGGGGCTGCGGTAGGCACCCGAGGGATCCTTGCCTTCCGGGTTTGGCGGCCCCACGCCAGTGTCACCGGGTCCGGGGGGCAGGGGCTCCAACGCCCCAAGCAATTCCTGCATGGCGCCCGGTGGCTCCAGGCTCTCCTCTGGTCGCAGACGGGGGCTGGGGGCTCCCGGCTCCAGCCCGTGGCTGCGGAGGTGGGCCTCGAGCTGGAGAGGCATGGGCGGTGGAGGTGGGGGAGGCGGTGGAGGCGGCTGGGGTGCCCCGTCTCGGGTGGCTGGCTCAAGGAGATGGACGCTGACTTTGGGGGTGCTGGAAGAAGGGCTAGGTGCGTGGCTGAGGACTGAAGGAAGCAGCTGAGGGGGAGGCGGAGGCAGCACCAGTGGGAGGTCAGGACCCCCTGCCTCCAGGAGGAGGCCATGGGGGGTGGGCTGGGCAGGCTGGGCCGTGGGAGGTGGGGGTGGGGGGCTCTTTTGGAGAAAGGCCCCCAGCTCCTTGGCACCTGCACCATAGTGGACAACTGAGGTGGCCAGCCCCTCGGGGGTCTCGCCGCCCCGTTCTGGCCCTTTCTTCTTCTCCTTCAGCCTCCCCAGGCCTAGCTCCAGAGCCGCTGTGGCACCCTCGTCCAGGCTGGCACTGGTACGGATGACACTCTGCAGATGGTACCTCTGTGGGTCTTCCTTAGCCAGCTCATAGGGTGTGCCTGGAGGACCCCCGGCACCACCACTACCCCCAAGTCCCTTGGAGGCATCTGCCGCCCCATCTTCGCCCACCAAGCCGTCCGCCCCTGAGGTCCGCGGGGGGCTGGGTGCCTGGAGGAGGTGCTGGATGAGGAATTCCTCGTCCTCCGTGCGCTCGGCAGGCGGCCCCCCGGGGCCCGCTAGCAGCTCTGAGCCGTCCCCCTTGCCCTTGTAGCCACCTGCTCCGGCTGCATAGCTGCCGGCTCCTGGGGGTGCAAGGAATGGGGCCGAGGCCAGGACAGAGCTTAGGTATTTGCCAGGGGCTCCCGGGGAGCCAACTCCGGGCTGGCGACCGGGGGCAGGTGGCGACTGCAGTGGGCGGATGATGTGAGAAGGGCTGGCCTCTCCACCTCCCCCAAGGGAGCTGGGCCCCCAGCCACCTCCGTGGCCCGAAAGCGCTGGGGAATGGCCAGTACTATAGCTGAGCGAGGGGCTGGCTGTGGGCAGCCCCTGGGAATGGGCAGCTGGCCCTGGGTAGGGCTCACCCTGCACCCCATATAGCTGCCCCTGAAGCTGGTCAGGAGAGTAGCTCTGACATGTGGCAAGGCCTGGAGGCGCGGGGCCGCTGGGAGGCTGTGGGGGCCCCCCAGAGTAGCTAGGGCCTTTGCTCAAGTCCTGTGCTTGTCCGCCTCCAAACCCTTGCCCATAGGCCTGGGGTCCCAGGAGACCCTGGGGCTGACCAGGGGAATAGGCCTGGCCTCCAGCCCCGCCAGCCCCAGATGCCTTCCCAGTGCCATAGGCCGTCGCCGGCCCACCCAGGCTCTGGCATTTGGGTGTGGCGGTCGAACGCGGTGGTGGGGGCCTATTGGCGCCACCCGCAGCTGCTCCATAACCGCCTTTGCCCGCCTTGTAACCAGGTGACTGAATAATGGGGCGGTAACCTCCACCACCACCCCCTGCTCCCCCTCCTCCAGCCGCCTCAGGGCCCGCAGCCCGGCCCGACGCCCCAGCTGTGGCTCCACTGGGCCCAGCTTTGCTAGGCTCACCAGAGCCTGGGGAAGGCTCCCCACCGCCCAGGGGGCTGCAGGCCAGGTTGGCTCGGTGGCCCATGGAGGGATAGCTGCCTCCACAACTCAGGTAGTGCTGCAGGGCATGGGCTGGTGGCGGGGGTGGTGGGGGCTGGGCACTGGCGGGCCGCTGGTAGTGCTTGATGACGGTGTCCTGGCGGGGTAGGGCCCGCTCGGGCGGCGGTGGGCCCGGGGCAGCACCCGAGAAGTTGTAGAGCTGTGGGGAGGACTGCTCGGCAGCAGCGGCAGCAGCAGAAGAGGAAGCCAGTAGGTTGAACTGAGTCGGGAGGTGGCGGGGAGGTGGAGGTGGGTCTGGGGGGCCAGGGCGGTAAGGAGGAGTCTGGGCCGGGCCAAGACCGGCGGGCCCCAGGACACCGCCCCCCGCCAGGCGCTCAAAGCCTAGCGAGGAGGGTACCGTGGGTGCCTGCGAGGGCTTCAGGTGCAGCACGTCATGAGGGGACAGGAGCCCATTAGCTGGGGGACTGAACGGGGGGTCCTGGAGACTGAGGGATGAGGGCACTGGGAAGGGGCGGCTGCCGAAGGAAGCTGGGTGCTGGTAGGCTGACAGGGCAGAGGAGGACGGAAAGGTGCTGGAACCCGGCAGGGCGCCTGAGATGAAGAGCTCCGTGGGGCCTGGCGTATGCATGGCTGGGAACAACGGAGGAGACCGGAAGTCAGGGTACACCACAGCCAGCCCCACCCCAGCCCTCCTGAGCTGGCAATGGACTTACCTGTTTGCCAGGAAGGACTGCGGAACTGAGAGAGGAGAGAGGAAGCAGAGGGGCCAGGCTGGGGGCCCCGGGACTCCAGGGCCGAGATGAGGTTCATGACGGAGGCGTCGGGCCCTGCTGAGCCCGCATGGTGGAGGCCAGTGTCGAAGAGTCCAGAGAGGCCTGGCCAGGAACAGGGGGGTAGAGTCAGCTAGGTATTGGATAGGGAAGGGTCGAAAGGGAAAAGAAAAAGCCAAGGCAAGTTGGATCAGGAAAAGGGGTTGGAGGGAAAGGGACAGATTCAGAGAAGAAAGTGTGCAGAGATAAGCTAGGAAGACTCCAAGCAGGATGCAGAGCAATGCAGTCATAAAGGCAGGGAGCCCAGGAAAAGAAAGGTAGGTAAAGGGGAAAAAGAAAAAAAAAACAAAAAAACATAAGGAAGTGGGACCAAAAGGGCAGAGAATCCTGGGGGAGTGGAGAGACCAAAGGATCTGGGTAATTACAAGAGTAAGGGTTGGAGTGACTAGCGCCACTGGGGAGAACCAGAGGACAAGTCTAAAGGGATTGAGTCAAAGTGAGGGTATCCGGGGGGGGGGGAAAGATGGGAAAGTAAAAAAGGAAAAGAGCCAACCAGGAGGTCAAAAATCGAATTGGAGTATACACAGTATCATTGCTGGTCCGTCTAGGAAGAAGGGAGGCTGGAGCAAAGGAAGGCAACCAATCAGAAGCATCAGAGGCAGGGCCACAAGAGGAGAATAAGGTAGTAGGCAAATCTAAAGGAAGGGGGAGGTCCAAAGAATCAGCCAATCAGGAAGAATGGGAATCAGAAGTAAAGAATTCAGAGAACCAAGGAGCCAGGAGAATGGGCAAACACACAGGGAAGTGATTGGGGTGGGCTGGTGGGGCGGAAAAGCCTGGAAGAGAAGGTGGGATTTGGGCGCTGTGGAGATGGGGCCAATTGGAATGAAAGAGGCGGGGCCAAAGACAGGGGCGACGAATCCGGCATAAAATTAAGCAGCCTTAGACCAACCAATCAAAGGAGGGGTAGCAAGGGGCGGGGCAGGATGCAGAGCAGGGCCAATTAGGAAGGGTGTAACTTTCAGCAGCCAATCGGCTGCTTTGGAGGGCGGGTCAGCTCAGGCGGGGCGGGACACGGGGGGGCCGTACCTGCCGGGTGGTGGTTGGTGGCATAGCTTTGCAGTGGGTGGGGGGCCGCGTAGGCCTGGCGGTGTAAGATGTCCGTCTCGGGGTGCGAGGTCCTGGAGCTGCCATAGACCAAGCTGGGGGGAAGAGGGATATGTTAGAGTATCCTCCGAAGCTGCCCTAGGAGAAGGGAACTCAGCAAATTTCCCGGGGAGTCGAGGGGAATCTTCCAGCTGATTGGGGGTTATCCTAAGGAAACTTGGGTCCTAAAGGAAAGACAAGGAAATCGAGTAGCCTAACTAAAAAGCCATAGAAATCGTACCCACTCGAGCCAAGCAGCAGTAAAGAACCCTGAATTCCGGCAGAGCCTAGATAATCTCACGTTTACAAACATGGACATGCACAAGGATGAGACAAACTGAGAGGTTCTAGAGTTAAAAGTGCCTTGAGTGGAAAATGTGGACCTCCTACCACACAGAGATCCCCCTTCCCGCTGGTGACACAAGGCCCTGGGGCCAACCCCAGAACTGCGCATGGATACCCCCTCTACTGCAGACACGTGGGCACACGTAGGGCCTGAACCTCACGGGGTGCTACACAACCAGCCGGGGGCAGCGGGCAGCAGATTTTTCCCAAAACGACAGGGATGTGGGATGGGCAAGGGAAAGGAAAGTACCAGGTACAAGTGCGAACACGAACACCGTCCATCTCCCGGGGGGGTTGAGGGTCAAATGCATGGGTCCAAGCGAAGCCAAGTATGTGTGCAAAGAGTATCCAACTCATCCGTGGGGAAGGAAAGATATTGAGCGAAGAGTCCCACATGGAAGTAACACACGTGTGGTCATGCGCGGCCATGCTGGGAAACCCAGGTGTGTGAGGAGAGGGAGGTGCAGGGGCAGGTGAAGAGTGAGGGAACTACACAATAAACAGTAGGAAAGGGGCAGATTCGCAGACAAACGGGCTGCCCAGCTACGCACGCACAGGGTCCACGGTCTCGGTCTCGGTCTCGGTCTCTGTCTCTCTCTCTCTCTCTCTGTCTCTCTCTCTCTCTCTCACACACACACACACACACACACACACACACACACGAATCTTCCCATGCAACGGCCCCAATCCATGGCCCAGACTCAAAGAGGTCAAATACTCCATTCCCAGCCATCAACTAGGATTCTCTGCCTTTGGGGGTGGGGAGTTAAAGGGGGCGTGTCTCAGATGCCAGGACCCCCCCTTACACACACACAACACCAGTTTAGAAAGGGGGCGGGGCCCCGTGCCCACTCTGCGCGCGGAATTTCGGGGGGGGGCCCCAGTGGCGCGGCCTCACGCAGTCCCGGAACAATGGAACCTGGGGGGGCGCCCCCCAGGCCTGCGTTCTAATTCTCCTTTCCTTCCCACCTTTGAAAGGGCAGAGCCTGGGGAGCGGAGGGGAGGGGTCAGCAAGCCGAGAATCCAAGGATGCGGGGAAATCCAGGCCTTGCTTCGCCAGTCCCTCCCACCTTCCCAAGGCCTTTCCGTCCTAAATTGTTTTTGCACCCCCATTTTCCCGCTGCATCTTTCCCTTTGCAAGCCGGAGCTGGCTTTGGCGGAGTTTGCAATTTGCAAACTGGGGCGGCGGCGTTGTTGCAAAGCGAGGAAGGCCGCTCCCTTGCAAGCCGGAGGGGAGTTTGCGATGCACGCGTCGCCGGGCGGGCCCGGCCCGCCCGGCCCGGCCTGGCTTGGCCCCCACCCCTTGGCCCCTTCCTCCAGGCCACCCTCGGTTCCTTACCTAGCTTTCGCTGACCTCTCGTAACTCCATCCCGCCCCGGCGCCGAGCGGGTCCCCGAAGCCGGCGCTGGGGTAGTTCCTGTCCATGAATTGGCCGCGGTGGAAATTGGGGGGAGGGGGAGGGAGGGAGGGAGGGAGGGGGCGCGCGCGCGCTCTCCTCCGCCGCCGCTCCCTCCGCTGCTGCTTTTTTTCCCCTTCTCTCTCTCTCTCTCTCTCTCTTTTTCTTTGCTGCCGCCGATGGCCCGGGAAGGCCCCGGGCGGGGGAGGGAGGGGACAGGGGCGGAGGGGCGGGCAAGGGAGGGGGTGCAGCCGCCGAGCCAAGGAGGGGGGAAGGGGGGTTCCCTCTTGAGGGAAAAGGGGGGGAGGAGGGACCCCGCTGTCTCCGCCTTTGCCCCGGCGCTTGCAAGAGAGAAGGGGGGAGCGCGCGCTCAGGAGGGGGCGTCCCGGGCGGCCCGGGGTGGGTGCGGGCGCTGGGTGCTCGCTCTCTCGCCGCCGCCGCCGCCGCCTCCTCCTCCTCTGCGCTCACGGTGCAGCCATCTTTGCACAAGGCGGCTGGGGGAGGGGGGAGGGGAAGGGGGGGCGGGCGGCGGGGTGTCTGGCTGCGCTTCGCTTCCTCCCACAATCCCGTGCAAATGCGAAAAAAAAAAAAGAACGAGAGAGACAGACAGCGCAAGCAGGGCCTGGGGGTGTAGGGCGCAACATTTGTACAGAAAGCCAGCCAGCTTCACCACGCGCAGACGCGCCTGGGATCGCGGTTCAGTTTATATGATTTTTTATTTTTTATTTTTTGCATTGTTTCACTTTCTTTGGTTTCTTTTCCAAAGGATTTTTATTTAGGGGAAGAGCCGAACTCCAGTCCCCCGGGTGCAATGCGAGCCTGCCCCCACCGAGCACGGTTGCAAATATGCCACCCACCCTGTCCCTGGGTCGCGAAGCGCCCCTGTACGAGTACGGGGAGTGCTCGAAGACGTACGTGTGCACGGGCGGGGCTCGGTGTGTGCGTGGCCCTGGAGGGAGATGGCCGTGTCAAACCTGTTCACACACGCAAGTCCACACACCCGGCCCGCGCGCCTGGGTCCGAGTTTCCACGACACGCCTACCCCGGGGGCGGGGCCGGTGGGTACCCCAAGGTCAGGAGAGCATAGGAGCCTGTGAGGCGCCGGGACGCGGGAACACTTTCGCCAGGGACATGCGTGTATCCGTACGCGGCGGAAACACGTGTGCCAGGGTAGGCCTTAGGCCAGAGGACCCCCTACTCCCACCACCCCTCAAGCTCAGCTCCGCTGTTTGAGGCCTGGGGGCTTCCGTATTCCGGTGTGAATCTGGGGCACGGTTCGGGGACCCCGGCTCGGAAGCTGCTCTTCAGCGGGGCCTCCGGAGGCTGCATGGGGAGGGGCACAGTGAGGAGTCAAAGACCCGGCTGTTTTTCCTTTTTTTTTCCCCCACAACCGAGACCACCCCAACCCGCCCTGCGCATCTGAGCCAATCCCGGACCCTCTGAGCACAAGACCCACCCTCCTCTAATGCTCCACACTCACAACGCTGGGCCACGCCCCCGGGCAATTGCACAAGGCCCCGCCCCCGCGCTCCAAACCTCTCCTCGAATAATAACGCCAAAATTCCAAGTCCCGCCCCTGAGCACACGCCCCTCCTCCAGCAGTGCCCTACCCTCTGCTCCCCGCCCCCGAGAGAAGCCCAGCCCCGTACCTAGTATAGGGGGGCGGCGGTGCGTCGTGCACCCCAGAGGCAGCCAGAGCCTGCTCGTAGGTAGGGAGGCCTGGGGGTGGGAGTAGAGGCAGGGGCGTCGGCGGGCCAGGCGCGCTCAGAGGACTCAGAGAGCTGATGAGCTCGGCCCTGGGGACACAAGGTGCACGGTTAGCAGGGGGAACCTACAGGGTTGAGAGACTTAAGAGATGGAGGGAAGATTTAGGAAGACAGAGACTCTGAGGGTGGTAGGGGAACAGAGGTAGAAGGAAAACAGACCCGGGAGAAAGAGGGTCATCTTCCATCTGACACCCAGAAAAGTACCTCAAGATGACAGGCAGATGCATAGGGACAGGCAGACCCAAAAATGAACTGCTGAGACAATTCACAGACACACATGTGCTCAAGATAGAGGCAGAGTAATGGAGAAAAAGACGGCCCTGCAGAGAGACAGGTCGACACAGGAAGAGAGGCAACACAGATGCCCACCTAAAATAAATTCTTCCTAAAAGTCCCCAAGACTGACACTCGAGCACCCTTTTAGACCCTGCCACTGAGAAAGACATACCTAGACAACTACAGGCACACACAAACGTGCTACACCCTGTACCACAGAAACTGACATACCACAGACACCCACAGATACCCACAGACCACAGGCTGCAGCTTCACCAGATACAATATCCAGAGCAATTATTGCACAGAAACCTGGAACTGCAAAGACAGGCAGCAAATACTGATTGAGTCCCTACTGTGTGCCAAGTACTAAGGATATAGTCAGACAGGCAGACAGGTGTCACAGCTAGACACATGATCTCCTCAGATCTTTCATCAGTGCCCACCTGTCCCCAATCCTCGGTGAATCTCCTTAGGTCAACCCTTCCTCCCCTGCTCACCCTTCTCTCCAGCCCCCAGCCCTCACCCACGTCCTCCCTGAACCCCCCTTACTCTTGGGGACAGGGCTGCTGGCCTCGACGCCGTCGCCAGTGGAGATACCAAAAAGCTCCCAGGCCGACCAGGACAATGAGCAGGATGCCGGATGTCAGCCCCACAGCCAGGCCTGCTACATCCACTCGTCCACGCCCTGGAGTGGGGGAAGGTGGGAGGAGCCACTGCTTCAGGGGCTGCCGACCACCCCAACATCCAAATGCCTTCCTCCTGAGGTAGGAGCACTGGCCAAGGAGCAAGGCAGCACTGGGGCCACTTCCTAGCTGTGTGACCTCGAGCAACTCACCTCATTTCACTGAGCCTCCATTTCCTGTTCTGTAAAATGGGATGATAACCCCTCTCTGACAGGTGGCAAAAATTCACTGAGATAAAGTGCATGAGGGGGCTGTGACAATTTCATCTGGTACTAGAAAATAGACACAGCATCCCCACAATGATGGAGGCCCCTCCCTGGACACAGGTTGGGTCAAGGCCATCCTAAGCAATCTGTCTGCTAAGACTGCAGGTGACTCGCTACGGCAGGGCAAGGAGAATTCATTCATGTAGCCCCTGTCCTAAGGTGCAACCCCTTTAGCAATCGAAGCCTCCAGTCTGAGAAAAAGGGTCAAGGAGCACAGGGAGGGGTGTACAGGAAGGACCCCAGTTTTGCCAGGCCTTGCTAGGTGTTGCTGCTGGGAAGACCAACTTTAGCAGTTGGGGGGCTTTCCTCAAACAGTAAACCCCAGGCTTTTAGCCCTTTTGGCAAAAAGCTGCACTGAGAAGCCAAGCCCTCCAGATTCTGACATGTTTCAGGTGAATTCAAGAAGCCACCAGGCATCCTTAGGCTTGTAGCAACGCAGTTACCTCCCCTAGCAACCGGGCTCCAATGTAAGCGCTCCAGCCCAGACCTAGGGCCTGTTGCTAAGGTACATCCACCCCTAGCAACCATGCCACAAGGGGGTGGGGCCTCTGATGCCTGGAGTGGGGGTCCTCCTTAGGCAAGAGGCCTTGGGTCTGGAGCCTGGCTAGGTATGGTTGCCAGGGAGAAGGCCCCCTTAGCAACCAGGCTGAGGCTGGGATGGTCTGTGGGGGAGGGGAAGCCAGCCAGGTAGTGAGTGATGTGGGGCTTCCTTGGTCTGGCCTGGGCAGGCCTTGTTGCTAACCAGCAGCCCTTCCCCCCCTTAGCAACAAGGCTGCAGCCATGATGGGGCCTCAGAACTAGGAGGAGGGGTTGGGAGTGGGTGGACTGGTCAGGTGAGGGCCCGCAGGCTTGGAGAGGCCCTGTTGCTAGGGAGCAGTCCCCCTAGCAACCAAGCTGGAGAAGGGGCTTGGGCTCTGAACTCCAAAGAGGACCTCAGGTGAGCCAGAGCCTCTGAGCCGGAGGACAGATGGACCCCCAGGCTGTAATTCCTCCCTCTACCCATACTTCCCCCTTCCTGGGAACATGGGTCACCTTCGAATAAGGTGTGGTGGGTTCCTCAGGCAGGGGCTCCAGTCTCAAAGGAAGGGACAACTACCTCCAGAAACAGACCTTTAACAACCACCTTCAGGAACTCGGGGAGCACAGAATTTGGAGTGGGGGCGATGATTCGGTTTCCATGGGAAAGGGCTACCTTAGCTGCACAGAACAGGGCTTGGCTCCTCTACTCACCTCCTTTGCCATTGTAGATGTAGGTCTCCCAGAATTGTTTCTTGAAGGGGTAGTAGAGAAGGCAAAAAGACAGCTGTCAGCTGGGAGATCCTACATGCTCAAACCAGCCCACCCTGATTTCTGAACCCAAATCAGTAGAGGGAGTTGAGGGCTAGAACCCCCCTACCCCACCTCCACTCCAGAGCCTGGAGAAGACAGAGGGTCCCCAAGCTCTCACCGTCCAAGTATTGTCCTCAAAGTACTCCCGTGCCTCTTCCCAAGAACACTTCTCCTCGTAACACTCCCGTTCCAGGTTCCCTGGCGTGAATAGCTCCAAGTCCCAGTGGTTGGCTCGTGGAACCCGCCTATGGCTGCCCAGGAAGTTCCAGGCCTCTGGGGAGTCCAGGAAGACTTCTGGGCCTCAAGGACATGAGGGGCAGAAAAGTGAAGGACTAGGGACTTGAAGGAACTTGAACCTAAGGGGACAGAGAGCTATGGGATCCTGGGATAGGAGGGGACTAGAGGCAAGGGTTCCTGGGTCAGGGGAAGTTAGATGTCAGCTCCTGGACACCAGCTCTTCCCCCGAACACTCACCTTGATCTTGCTTCCCACTGGGTGAGGTGTCCAGGCAAGTGGTCAACCCCAGGTATACCAGCAGCAGAGAGGGGTGGCTCCTCATAGTTTGTGGACACCTGGAATCAGGTGTGATAGAGATGACAGGTGCCTCAGCCCCTAAGGAACAAGGCAAGGTCTCTCTGACTGGACTTCTGTGGCCCATGAATTATAACAATAGCAGACATTGGCGTAGCCTGTATTCTGGGCCAGGCACTGTTCAATGCAATTTACCTATATCAACTCAGTTTAATTTTCACAGCAGTGCTATTATTATCCTCATCATATAGAAGAGGAAATTGAGGCACAGAGAGGTCAAAGAACTTGGCCAAGATCATATGGTCTGCAACATTCAGAGGCAGATTTGAGCAAAGGCAGTGTGCCTCCGGAGACTGGAGCAGGGAGCTTATTTTTTCCCCTCTGTGTCTGCAGCGCCTAGCACAGTTTTGGCACATAATAGGTGCTCATAAACATGTCCACTGGTGATCGAGATTCCTTCCTTCCTGATAATTTCCACATGTCCCATCTCGCTCCATATCCATTGCTACATCCACCCACAGAGACCAAAGCTTACAGGAGAGGTGAGAGCAGGGGCCTATATTCTTGGGTTCAAGGGGAGGAGGAGGCAAGGGCCCTGGACTCCTGGGCTTGGGGTCCCCCAAATTTCTGGGACCCAAAGGAGCAGGAAGGTAGGACGCTGATGTCCCCAAGCTAGGCTCTGCCTCCAGGGTCATTCACTTACCTGCTCAGACTTGTGAGTACTGCTCCCTCCTCCTTAAGCAAAGCCTCAGGGGCCAGCTGCGGCCAGGATAGCTGTGAAAGGGGACAGCGAGAGGGGAGGGGAGGGATGGGTTCCCCACTCCGCTCCCGCACTCCCCTATAATCGGCCTGATCCCGGTTCCTGGCAGAGGGGTGGGGTTTGCGATTACCTGTCCTGGGCGGGACTCAGGTAAGAGACAGAGTATTTAAAGGGACCTTATGATGAAGGGCCTGTCTAGAGCCCCATAGGGAGGCCAGGGTCTACGACACCGTGGGACACTTAGGAGATTGGATATGCGCCTCCTCCAGTTTCCCCAACGGGAGGTCGCCCGGCTGAGCTAGGAAAACAAACGTCTAGGTTTCCAGATGTTTAGCTATCTACAAACTGGGGGGGACTGTATGCCTTCGTCCCTGCGGGAAGGCAGATATGCCGCAGTAAATTCCTGTTTCCTGGGGTGATTTGGACGCTTTGACTTTCGATTTCTCAATTGCTCTGTTTATCAAATGGGAACAGAGGGGCTGTCCCTTATCAATTGTCCCTTAACTTACAGCAAGAAAAGTGGGTGATATACTTAGGGAAGTGGGTTTCTCAATCGCAGGAGGAAGTGACTAGTCCTTAAACTCGGGCTTGGAGAGACGCAAAGCTTGGGTACAAGTAGGAAATCGCCTGCCCCAGTAAATGCCTAGTAGGTACTAAGCGCGCCCCAGAGTCACGCAAGTTTCACTAACCGGAACCTTCGACCTGTCACTCACGTTTCCGGAGGGAGGAAGAGAAGAAGGGAGGACTCACCAAACCAACCGAGGTACCTCCGCGAGTAGGGGCAACTCTCCTTCCGGTTTCTTCGACTGTGCGGAAGTGGGCGGAGCTACGAGGGAAACAAGCGTTCCTTTCCGGGGTAGGGGCACAGTTGGAGAATCAACGAAGGGACGGGGAGTTGCTTCTGAGGTGAGTTCCAGGCGGTGACGGCATCGCCGGCCCGAGTCCTGGGGTCCTGAGGGAGACATGGGCAGGATTTCGATAATCCAGTCGTCTTTCAATGTATCTTAAGTTTCTTAATTTAAAACAACCCCCCTTCCATCCCGCTCTGTATTTTTCTCGCTGTGATTTCAATTTTCATTGAAGAAACTGGGTCAGTTATTCTGTCGATCATCCCACCATCTGGATTTGTCTTTTTGTTTCTTTATAATCTCATTGCACTTATTCCTCTATGCCAGGGTTCAACAGGCCAAAAAACCAAATCCTGCTGTTCTTTAAAAAAAAAAAAAAATCAGCTGTATTGGAATATACTTCACATAACATATAGTTCACCCATGTAAAGTGTACAGTTCAGTAGTTATTAGTATATTCACAGAGTTTTGCAACCATCACCCTAATCGTTTTTATCTCTCCACAAAGAAACGAAGTACCCATCAGCCTGTCAATCCTGTGTCCCCTCCCTGTCGCCCCCGCCCCATCCAGCCCCAGACAACCACTAAACAAATCTACTTTCTAACTCTATGGATCTACCCAATCAGGACATTTCACATAAGTGGAATCATTTTTCTGTGTGGCTTTTTTCACGAAGCGTAACGTTTCAAGGTTCATTCACATGGTACAGTGAGTGGATCGGTGCTTCATTTTTTTTATGGGTAAATAATATTCCTTTGTATGAGATCTGCCATACTCTGTTTATCCATTTATCAGTCGCTGGACATTTGGGTTGTTTACACTTTTTGGCTATTGAGAATAATGCTGCTGTGAACATTTGTGTACAAGTTTTTGGGTGGATGGACACATTTTCATTTCCATTGGAATTGGAATTGCTGAATCAAATAGTAACTCTACGTTTAACCTTTTGAGGAACTGCTAGATTTTTCCAGAGTGGCTGCACCGTTTTCCATTCCCACCCTCAGTGTATGGGGGGTTCCAGTTTCTCCATAGGTGTTATTATCTGACTTTTTGATGTTAGTCATTCTAAATGGGTACTAACTGGTATCTCATTGTGGTCGTGTTTGCATTTTCTCAATGATTAATGACGTGGAGCATTTTTTCACGTGCTTCATGGCCATTTATATATCTACTTCGGAGAAATGTCTATTCCAATCTTTTGTCCATTTTTGAACTGGGTTATTTGTCATTTTGTTGTTGAATCAAGTTTTTTATATATATTATAGATACAATGCTTTTATCAGATATATAATTTACAACCACCATCTATGTTTGTACAGCCTGCATGCCAAGAAGGCTTATAACATATTTAAATAATTGGAAAAAATCAAAAGAGTAATATTTTGTGACCCATGACAATTTTATGTGACTCAGATGTCAGTGTCCATAAATAAAGCTTTATTGGAACGCAGCTCTGCCCGTTTATTTACATAATGCCCATGGCTGCTTTTGCCATGCAAGAGTAGGGTCGAGTAGTTGTGACAGGGGCCATATGGCCTGCAGAGTGGAAAATCTTTCCTATCTGGCCCTTTTTGGTCCATCCTTGCTATATTCTCTGACTTTCGAGGTAGGAAATTAAATCTAAAGGTTTGATTAAATTTAGATTCGGCCATTTCACTGCTGGTAGCTTCATGTTGCATAACACCCGTATGTCCCACTTTTAGTGATGATGAGACCGATGAGGGGCTTCAGTTGGTGTTTATGGACTTAATATTTGACCCCTCCCCACAAACGCATATGTCAAAGCCCAGCCCCCAACAAGACTGTTTGGAGATTCAGCCTTTATGGATGTAATTAAGGTTATATGAGGTCCTAAGGGTGGGATCCTGACCCATTGGGTTGGTGTCCTCGTAAGAGGAGATGCCAGCGAGTGCTCTCTCCTCCCAGTGGGAACACGAGAAGGTGGGCAGCCATCTGCAAGCCAGGGAGAGCATCCTCCCCAGAACCCAACCATGCTGCCACCCTGATTTTGGACTTCCAGCTTCCAAAACTGGGAGGAAATAAACATCCATTGCTTAAGCCACCCGAGCTGTGGTGTTTGTCTTGGCAGCCCAGGCAAACTAACAGACAGGAAGAGCACAAACCTGCCATTGTAAACTACCTTCTTCTCCTTTCCACTAGTTTAGCCCTGAGAATTCCCGGTTCCCATCAGCCTTTCTCTGAATGGCATCAGTCGACAGTCGTTCCTCCTATGGTTTTCATCTGAGTGGTTGGGTTTTTGTCATGAGCTGTGTCCAAGAAGCAGTAGAAGGGAGTGACTTAAAGTTCCATTTTTAAAGCTCACTGGGGCCCGTCTGTCCCTCTGGGCATCTGTTTTGTCACCTGTAAGCTGGGGAGAACCTACCTCTGGAGGTTGTCATGAGGACTGGGTATGTTCAGGCCCATGAAGTGCTCAGGGCCCGGCGTATAAATGTTTGAAGGATATGATGATCACTTCTATTATTTTAGTGCTTTTGAGATTAATTTGTTGATTGTTTAGGTGATCAGTTCATTGATTACATACTTCTCTTGGCATTGGAAGTCATTAACTGATCTCATCGCAACTTCTCTGAGCCCCCGACCACCCAGGCATCAGGCAATGCTGCCACCTGGACAGGGGTCTGAGCCAGGCCTCCTCTAGCGGTTCCTAGTCCAGAGGGGAAGCCGGTGAGGGGTAGCGGCTGTGCTGGGGGTAACTCGGACATTATCAGGCAGGGCTCAGGGAACACCTAACTCAGTCTGGAGAGCCTTCCGGAGAGGCGACTCCTCATGGAGCCTGCAAGGAGGCAGGGGACAGGGTTTCTAGGGGGAAGGACTGGGCACACAAAATAGCTGTCCTGTTCCACGCGGAGTCCAGCACAGTGCCTGAGGCCGCCTGCAGCCAGGCTACAGACTCGGGGACCTGGGTCGAGCCCAGGCTGCACAACCCTGGGCATCTGCCCGTGCCTCTGACCCTTGCTGTGGCAACAGTTTGGATTGTGGTGTAATTCGACGGAGTACTATGTGTGAAATACTTAGAGCAGAGCCAGGCTCACTGAACCTCTTCAACATCAGCCATTACTAATAGAAAATCTCAGCTTGCATCTGCTACTGGAGAATTCTCTCTCTCCTGTTTTCAACACGTCCGGTTTCTGTGATTTCCTCGAATGTAATTAGCCCTTTATCACAGAAGCCTCTGTCCCCCTGGGATGGCCTTGTAGGGACAAAGCTTGTAGCACCTTTAGGGGCTCAAGGGAATTGCTGGTTCAGGATCCAGACAGAGCAATTGCAAGAAGAGGGAGATGGGAGTCGGGGAAATCTGAATGCGAGCCGGAGCGTAGATGACGTTAAGGAATTATGAACGTGTCAGAGGCATGGTGGCCACATTTCTAAAAGCCCTCCTGCCTCACACCCTCCAGTACAGTAGCCACGAATCCCAAGGGGCTGTGGAGAACTTCAATATGTGGCTAGTGCCACTGCAGGACTGAAGTTTTTAATTATTTCATTGTGATTAATTTTAACTTAAGCACCAACACTTGATTCAGCCGTTGGAAAACTTTTAAGTATGTCTGAAACGACGGAGGTGCGTGAATGTGCGTTTATTTGCACCTCTGCATTTTATGAAGCCTCAACGTGGGACAAGTGTCTCCAGTGGAAATTTAGTGTCTCAATTGAGATGTGTCAAAAGAGTAAAATATACCCTGGATTTTGAAGACTTTGTGCAAAAATAGGAATTCTCGCATCGTGACCTTCCTGAAAGGACTGACAGTTGTCACATGGTTGAGATGGCAGCTCCAGAGCCCAGCTGCTGGGGTTCAAATCCCAGCTCTGCTACTTCCCAGCTGGGAGGCTAATGCGAAGCTTTTTTACCCCTCCCGTAAAATGAGAGTGATGACAGAATAGTCCATGTGGCTTCGATGTGTCCTCTCCAAAATCCTAATGGCAGCAGATGGCCCTAGTTCTGTTTTCTACTTTGAGATTGTCTTGCTGCAGAGACAGGGTAGCTTGGTGGCCGAAAGATCAGCGTCCAGGGTCTGAGGTCGTGGCCCCAACACCTGCCTTTGACCCCTGGCAGGAAGTTCTCAGACCTTTCAGTCTCCGGACCTGGAAGCCACCAAAGACTCTGAGTTCTATCAAGATTTGCCCTCTCAGAAATTAAAATACATTAAAAATGTTTTTTGAGATAGAATTCACATAACACAAAAGTCACCCACTTAGAGTGTACAGTTCCGTGGTTTTTAGCGTGTTCACTATTTTGTGCCACCATCACCATTTTCTGATTCCAGAACATTTTCATCACCCCAGAAAGAAACCCCGCACTCCTCAGCTGTCACTGCCCACCCCCATCCTCTTATCGTCCGCTCCCTGTCCCTGTCCCTGGGGATATTCCCTTTCAGGACATCTTATTTAAATGGAAGCAGGAAGATATGTCTTCTGTGTCTGGTTTCTTTCATTTATTGTAACATAACAACTTTCAAAATCTGAGGACGAACAAGCGCACCTTCCATTACCTTCAGAGCAGTGACATTCTTACCCATCACAGCCTCCGAAAACGCCACAGAATAGAAGAAAGGGGAATTGACTGTTGTGTTATGGAAATCGTCCTGTGGGCCCCCTGAAAGTATCTTCAGGACCCCTGGGGTCACTGGACCTTACTGAGAACCACTGCCCCAGGCAAATGGCTTCATGTCTAAGCCTCAGTTTGTCTATCTGCAAAGTGGACGTGGTGGTGGGACAGACTTCAGAGGGTGGCCGAGGTTGGATGCTGACGAGACGAGGGTGTGGAGAGTTGCCGGAAGTCAGGGATCAAGCAGTGTCGCTCGTGAGTATTCCCATATAATATGAAAATCATGTAGCAAGGTAAAAAAAAATAATAATAATGCTCCCTTTTTAGCTGTTCCTCTCTCTCTATGAGGGAAAATGTCCCAGTCCATGGAGGCAAAGACATCGAAATACCCCGTTCTTGGCCACAGGACAAGCAGCCCAGTGCCAAATAGCACAGAGGGTCAAGGGAGTTGACAACTAAGAATAGAGTGGGGAATTTGGCCCTGAGGAGGTCAGCCTGACCTTCATTAGTGGCAGTTGGGGGGCTGGGTGGAAGCCAGGGGACCGGGGTGGAGGAGTGGGTGGCAGGTGAGTGAGGGGAGGCAGCAGGTGCTGGACACTTGCTCAAAAGCTTGGGGGTGAGGGGAAGTCGGAGGAGGGGGCTGTGCATCAAGTCGAGGTGTTTCGCCAAGGTTAGCTTCTGCGAGCAGCAGCACAGCAGCCACTTTTGGGGTAACAAGGCCCTCTGTATCTCAACTGGGACGTTATGAGAGTGCGTACATTGGTCAGAAACGCATGACGCTGCCTCCCGAGTCCCTGCGTCTGTTCTGTCAGTATACCTGAAAACAAGACTTGAGACAAAGACACCAGTAGGGGGCGAGCGAGATCCGTAGCTCAGAGAGGTTTGTGTTTCAAGTTGTCAAAGTGAAGAGCAAGTTTCTGAAAGCAACCAGAAGGGGGAAGTGAATACAAAGTTACCTTTTATTCTTTGGGAGCTCTTGGTTGTGCCCTCCACGCCCCACCTCCGGCTTCTGGGTCCTCTTTGACCCCAGGGAACTGGAGAGAATATTTCCTGAGCACCCCTGGTGTGTCACGCTTTGAGCATGACTTCATTGAGTCTTCACAGCAATCCAATCCCCTGGTTATCACCACTTTTTACACAGGAAACTGGGACTCAGGAAAAGGCTGTTGCCAGTACAGAGCCACAGAGACTAGGAGGTCAACCTTGGACTCAGCCCAGGCAGGAGGTCACATTGCTTAAGTCTCTGCATGTAGATCTACCTAACTCCTTCTCACTTCATTTATTTAGTCCTGTTTGTCCCCTGCGAGTCCCCTACCCTACCTGGGCCACCATTCTGATATGCGTGATCCTTTTATTTGTAGGTGTTCTTTAAACTCTCTCGTTTTGTGCATGTGTAGATTGTTAGCGATCTCATTTATTTCTTCCTTTTTTCACCCACATTGTGTTTTTAAGGTCCATCCATGATGCTTTGCACACACCTAGTCATATACATCCCACGGCTGCGTAGTCTCCATGATGGGCAGTCACCCTCTGTTGTCCAGGGAGGGACATTCATTTGGCTTCGACTTGCCTGCAGTGTAAATAGCACTGCTGTGAACATCCTTATATATGCACCTTTGTGTCTCTGAGACTGTCTATGGGACACTTACACTCAGGTTGCTAAAGTACCTCCAGCCTGTGTTCCAAGACAGCTGACCCTGTCCACTCAACCCCAGCATCGCCCGATAGTTTCCACGACTGACCCCACATCCCCACCCAGCCTTGGTCTCACCCGGCTTTCAAAGTTTCACCAGCCTGATGATACGTGTAACGTGGTAGCTCAATGTGGTCTCCATTTGGGTAGAGTTCGAACATCTCTCCAGCCCCTTGCTGGCCTTGGAGCTTCTTCTGTCAATTGTCTCTTCATATCTTTTGCTTGTTTTCCTTTTGGGGTAGCTGGGTTTTTCTCGTTGATTTGCCAGAATGCCATGTGTTGTCGGTGGTGCTCCGGATGGTTGTTTTGAAAACTCAGAATTTATTCTGGTGTGATTGAGACGTTAGGGATCGATTTGAGCATAAAGCCTTTGGTTACATGTGAATTCATCCACAAGAAAGACTAAGTGAACCCAGAAATCCACACTCAGTTGGAATGAGCATGCAGGCGTACTGAGCACAGAGCACATGCACCTTGAACATCAGCTGGGCACCTCAGTTCCCTGCGTGTGTGAGGAGCCACACCCAGCCACACATGGTGCTGGAACTTTCCATCAGATTTCAAATAACTGTCCTTCCGGCACCTCACTATAATTCATAAGGCGCAGCCCTGCCGACACCCACAAGCAAACCACAGGTCTTTTTCAAGATAGTGACTTTTCTTTTTTGGAAGGTGTAAGAATTCCTTAAGCATTTAACATGTGTAAAACTGTCCTTCCCCCCTCCTCCCGCGCCAGCTTTCCCATCTGGGGCGCAGATCAGCCCTGAGGGCGTCCCTGTGCGGGCTCCCTCCAACCACCATTGCAACTGTCCCTTCCTGTCCCCAGGATGACGCGGCACGGGAAGAACTGCACGGCGGGAGCTGTCTACACCTACCACGAGAAGAAGAAGGACACAGGTACTGGGTCGGGAGGCGGACATGTGTCTCAAAGACACCGTTTCAGTTTGTACCTCTGGTTGTGCTTTCCACGCGTGTCTTTCCCCCAGTTGATGGTCATGAACACATATGTGACAGTCAACATGAGTGGCAAGCCCCACCCCCTACTGTGCAGGCTGACTTTGGTCTCCAGCCCCTCCAGAGGTCAAGTTGATGCATATGGCCAAAGCCCCCAGGTGAACAAACATGCTCCTATCAGGCAGGACACGCCAAGGGTCTAGAGGGTCCTTCCCAAAGCCCACCAAGGGCCAGGCCTTTGTTGTCACTGTTGTCATGGCCATATTTCAGAGGAGGAAACTGAGGCCCAGAGGGGTTCAGGAGCTTGAACTTGGTCACAGAGCCAAGTGACCAAGAGCTTAGGGGAGCCTGTCGCCTGCCCTCTGGGGACTGACACCTTCCTGTGGGTGACACACAGCCCAAGCTCTTAGCTACCCATTTCTCTCTGAGTCCTCTCCCCTCTGAGCTCTCCCTATGCCTCTCTCTTGGGATCTAGAGAGGGGCATGTGTCCAATCCCTCCATCCCTCTGCCTGTCTCTGTTCCCAGCGGCCTCAGGCTACGGGACCCAGAACATTCGACTGAGTCGCGATGCTGTCAAGGACTTCGACTGCTGCTGCCTCTCTCTGCAGCCCTGCCACGACCCGGTTGTCACGTGAGCTGGGGACATGGGTGGTGAGGGCAAGGGAATGTCAAAAAGGGGATGATGAGGGTGCACAGCCAGGGTGCTGAGGGCAAACATTAACCTCCCAGAGCTTTAGCGTCCTCTTCTGAGATGTGACCATGATCCCGGTATGGTTTGTGGGGAGTGGGAAAGAACAATTGTAATAGAGGGGACAGCTCCTAGGACATCGCCTGGCTTGTAATGACCTCTCACATGTGGAACACTGTCACCCACCTCAGACGGCCCGGCAAAGGTTTCAGTGAGATACTGGGTATAAGGAACTTAGTCCAGTGATTAAATACGTCCTCGACACACGTCTGTTTTATAGAGAGAGTGACGAGAGTGCACTGTGGTTCAGGGTCCCTGCGGCCACTTTCATGTTCTGTGACTCACTAGAACTCACAGAAATGAGCAAAGCTGCTAACTCACAGTGCAAGTTTATTACAGTGAAAGGATATGAATGAAAATCAACAGTGGGACAAGGTCCAGGAGAGGCCAAGTGCGAGCTTCCGGTTGTCTCTCCCTGTGGAGTCATACGATCAGCCCTATATCCTCCCAGCCATGATGTGTTACAGCACAGTACTCCCACCAGGGAACTCACCCGAGCCTCAGTGTCCAGGGTTTTTATTAGAGGTCGGTCACGTAGACATGGCTGACCACCGTGTGGCTGACCTTGGTTTCCAGCCCCTCCAGAGGTCAAGCTGATACCATATGGCCAAAGCCTCTGGGTGGACAGACACTTTTATCAGGCAGGACTCTCCAAGGGTCTAGATGGTCCCTCCCAGCCCGCTAAGGGCTAGTCCTTTGTTTGGACCGTGAGGGGTTTGGACAGCCCAGCCAAGTCACTGCAGCAGATTCTTCGGGCACGCCAGAGCATTTCACGAAGCCAGGAGAGTTCTAGCGGTACTGTGACTTCAGAGCGAGGCTGAGAGCCGAGCAAGCTGCTGCCCGTGACGTGGTGGGTGGTGCCCAGGGCAGGGCGCTGACATTGAGCATGTGGTCATGAAGGCCTGGCTATGCGCCCTGGGCCAGGCCCACGCATTCCTAGCCCATCCTCTCTCTGCAGCCCAGATGGCTACCTGTATGAGCGTGAGGCCATCCTGGAGTACATTCTGCACCAGAAGAAAGAGATCGCTCGGCAGATGAAGGTGATGAATGAGAGGAGGGGGCACAGGACATGTCATGGTTTTGATGCTGAGCTCATGAGCAGAGCCCCCCTGGGCCTCTTCCTGGCTCACTTCTTCCCCGTTGTCTCTAGGCCTACGAGAAGCAGCGGGGCGCCCGGCGAGAGGAGCAGAAAGAGCTGCAGCGGGCCGCGGCCAAGGACCAGGTGCGGGGCTTCTTGGAGAAGGAGGCAGCCATCGTCAGCCGGCCCCTCAACCCCTTCACGCCCAAGACCAGCCCGGGAAATGGCCTAGGTGATGGGGAGCAGGCCTGCGGGTGAGTAGGGGTTCTCCCTCAGGGGTGGCAGCTGAACCCTTGTCCCCCTTTAGATGATACCCAGCCCGGCCCCAGTGCGGGCACCACAGGCAAGGACAAGGACAAGGACAGAGCACTGCCCAGCTTCTGGATCCCGTCGCTGACCCCCGAAGCCAAGGCCACGAAGCTGGAGAAGCCGGTGAGCCACCCCCTCGACCCAAGGGGGCCGGGGTCCCACAGTGTCCCTGGAGCGCCCTTCACAGCCTCATCCTCTGCACCTGGCCCAAACCCACCTGCTGACCCTGCCCCCTCCTGCTCTCACAGTCGCGCACCGTGACCTGCCCCATGTCGGGGAAGCCTCTGCGCATGTCGGACCTGACGCCCGTGCGCTTCACGCTGCTCGACAGCTCCGTGGACCGCGTGGGGCTCATCACGCGCAGTGAGCGCTATGTGTGCGCTGTGACACGCGACAGCCTGAGCAACGCCACGCCGTGCGCCGTGCTGCGGCCCTCGTGAGTCGCTGTGACGGGGGGGTCAACCCGGGGACCTGTGGGGCGGGGCCAGGCCTGGGACCGTGGCTTTCCCTCTTGGGGCGGGGCCTCCGATGGATGTCACCACCCTTCCCCTCATCGCAGTGGGGCCGTCGTCACCCTTGAGTGCGTGGAGAAGCTGATTCGGAAAGACATGGTGGACCCTGTGAACGGGGAGAAGCTCACAGACCGCGACATCATCGTGCTGCAGCGGGTGAGCAGGGCCCCTTCCGAGGGGCCCTCTTCCGGGTCCCCTCTCCGAGGGCCCGCCCCCACCTTCCCAGTCCCCTTCCCCCGAGACTCCGCCTTCCTGCCAAGAAGTCCCTCCCCAGGGCCCACCCCTCACCTTCCCGTACGTCCACTCCAGCCCCGGACTCCGCCCCTTTATCCCGCACCCCTCCTTCCTAGCGAGGTCCTCCTCACATTGCGGGCTTAGGATGCGCCGCCGCCACCTGCAGCCCGCAGTCCGCCTTCACCTCTGCCTTCTCCCCTCCCCCAGGGCGGCACGGGCTTCGCCGGCTCCGGAGTGAAGCTGCAGGCGGAGAAGTCGCGGCCCGTGATGCAGGCCTGAGTGCGCGTGAGACCAAATAAAAGGGCTTGGAGGCGACTGGCTGTGCGGCGCCTTCATTCACTGCTGGAGCCCCGGGGACGCGGTGGGCGCGCGGGGTGCCCGGGGTCTGAAAGCACGGACTGAGAGTATCTCATGTGTTCTCACGTTAGAGTGAAATCGGGATGGAATGCAATTGTCCAGCGTTAAAATTAGTTAAGAGTGGCCAGAGGTCGAAGTCCTAGCCGTCACCATCTGAGGGCGCCACTTTAGTAGGCTCGGTGGTCCCCCTCGCACCCTTTTGAGTTATGCCAAGTGAAGCCTGTCCATGAACACCTGTCCCGGAGTCAAGCGTGATAATAACACACCCAAAGGAAGTCAAGTGCTGTGACAGAGAGCGGCAGGCGGCCAGGAACTTCCCCTCCCCCAGACTCGACTGCGGCAGGGTGAGGAGGAGGAAGGACCCGCCAGGGCGGAGGCCCACAGGCAGCAAAGTGGTCATTGGGTCTGAGGAGCAGAGCAGGGGGCACAGAGTGCTGGAGAGGAGGCGGGGCCGCCCTTAAGTTTTGTGTTGAACAACCACTGAGTCACAAGCATCCCCCGGCAGTGTGGGAAGCGAGAGCACACAGTCAAGCCAAGACGTGAGAAGCAGACAACGTTCCTGCCTCCCTGAGGCTCCTAGCTCCTGCCTTTGCAGTTCTTTCTCCAGGTGTACACAAGTTTTTTCAGCCACAGGGAGATCTCAGCACACGTACAGTCTATCTTTTCATTTTGGTAAAAGGTCTTCTCATCTGAGCACCAGGAAGTGTCCTTGACCACTGTTCAGACAAGTGCCTGTGGTGCAGACCAGATGATGCATCTGGCTGTAGGGAAAGGTTTCAGTAGGAGGGCTGGCGGTATCATCCTTGCATGCTGGAGCAGCCCTGAAAACCAGCATTTGCTCTCGCAGACACTTCTAGAACCTTCTCTTGGTCCTTAAAAGCCTGGCTCACACCCCACTCTTGAGCCCCCAGTCCCTTGAAACTGGGCCAGTTGCCACTGACATTCAGGGGACCCTTACCCTCTGGACCTGTCACTCTACAATGCCCTTAAATCCTTGCCACAGTCCTGGGATGCTTACAGCCGTTTCCCAGAACAGTCCACTGAGGCCAAGAAGACACAACGTGCCCAAACACCCACCACTCTAGGCTATAGCAGAAACGGAGTTTACCCACGGGTCAGCCACCCCCAGAGACTCCCCCAAGGTCCTCCCCTTTTTCCTATTCTTTGTACCCTTTCCCCCCTGGGTATCCTCACACCGTTACCCCACGGACCTCCACTTTTATACCCAGAGTACTTCAAACCATCCCTCCCCTACACACCCCCATGCTTCATCCTCTTTCCCAAGCACCCCCCACCACCCATAGATCCTTCTAGTTTTTTTTCTCATCCCCTCAAGGACTCCAATCTTATTTGTGTATGGTACAGACCACCTCCCCCCCCCCAAAAAAAAAAAAAACTGCAAAGATTTCCAATCTTGCACCTTAATTTCCACCAGGACCCAAAATCCCATTCTTCTATTCACAGATGAGGCCCCTGGTGAGAAGGCAGGGTGCGTGTCAATGTCCTCATTTTAAGAAATAGATTTCCTTTAAGGTTTCAGAGGTAGAAGAGGAAGCAGGAGGCCTACTCGGGAGGAAGCGGAACAGGAAGTGAAAACAAATCTTGTCTTTTCTCAGCAGAGGTTTCCTAGACACTGGTCTGGAGTTTAAAGCAAGAAATGGGCGAGCTGGTGGTTCCAGCCTCCACAGTCCACAGATGGCACTTTAAAGACAATCTCCATTACCTGTTAAGGTGTTTCAGTAGGCGATTTATTCAGGAAAAAGGGAAACCATGCAGACAGAGAACAAATCTTTGGTTGCCAGGAGCAGAGGAGGGATGGACTACAAATGGGGGGTAGCATGAGAATTGGGGGAGGGGAGATGGGATATTCTGTATCTTGATTGTGGTGGTGGTTACATAACGGACGTCTTAGCACTTTCTGTGCAGCATTATTTATAAGACAAAAAACTAGAAACAACCTAAATGTCATTCAGTAGAGAATTGATGAAACTATCTGGAGAGTTGTACTCAGTTGTTAAAAAAAAGGTGGGGGGCAAAGGAAATGAAGACATTCTTTGTGGTTCAAATTAAAATAGTCTTCAAAAATATCTATTCTTAATTACCTCAGTGAAAAATATAATTAAAAATATTTTTCATCGAAGGATTCTGATTTTTAAAAAGTGAAGAGAAACAAGGTAAAAATATTGTTAGTCACCATTGGCATTAGCTTAAATCTGTGTAAATTCTGGAAAGAAACACCAGTTGCCTGTGAGGAGAACTTAGTGAAAGAAAGACACTGTTTTTAGTATATAGCATCTCATATATTTAGAATTTTGTACTCGAGTATGTTACCAAAATTTAAAAAATAACAAAAATGTGAAAAAGGTTAAACAAAAACTTTTGGGGAGAAGCCCTAAAGGTGATAAGGTGCTTGGCAACTTTCCATCATAAGTTGTTCTGTACAAGTAATTTGTTACTATTTGTGAAGATTGTTTATTTTTGGCCCGGCTTCATTAAACCAGCTCTCCTCTGGCCACTAGGTGGCAGTATTTATAACCAAAAGCGTGGAGTCAAACATTGATTCAAATTCCAGTGCTCCCACAGATAAGTTATAAACTCTAGATAAAACAGTCTACAGTAAGAGCATTTGAGATCTTACTTCCCAACATGTCATCAGTTTAGCTCAAATTAACTCTCATAAAAATTTTTAAAAACTATGCAATGCACTAAAGGCACTGGAAAAGTGAACAAAAGTAGACAGAAACTGGAGGGGATTTGAAACTCAGAAAAAAAAGGAAAGGCAAGTGGGTGGGTTTCTCTTCTGTACAGTTTTTAACCTGGGGGCATTTTCCAGTCTGGCCTGAGGGGCAGCTGAAACACCAAAGGAGAAATCCAGCCTCCCTAGCCCAAATCACCACAGCACCAGGAAATGAAGTATAAACCCTGGAAAAGAGAGAGCCCGAGAGGGGGTACTCCAATATTGTGTAGGAACTCTGCCCAGTTATCTAGCTGACCCTGCATAGATGCATAGAGTACACTCCAAGATCCACCTAAAAATAGTGAACTGAATTTTGAGGTACAAATGTCACAGGAAAGACAGAGTTTATAGAAATTACAGTGAATCCAACCAAAAAACACTGTAGTTTTGTATTCTAGAAACAAGAAATTGGAACAGGAAATGAAATAATTTCATTGACAACGGCATAAAAATACTCAGAGATAATTTTTATTTTATTTTATTTTTTTTAGGTGAGGCAACCCTTGGTTGACCTCACAGATTTCAAGGAACTCACACCTACAGCACCTGGTCTTCCTAGGTGGTCTCCCATCTAAGTACAAATCAGGCCCGACCCTGCTTAGCTTCCTAGATCAGACAGGATCAAACTTAAGAGATAAATTTAACGAAAAATAAAATACCTTTTATCTTTTACAAAAGTTAAAGACCTTTACTCCAAAAACTACAAAACATTGCTGAGAGAATTTCAACACTTAGAGCAATGGGGAGATATACTATGTTCATGGATTGGAAGACAATCTTGTTAAAATGTCAGTTCTTCCAACATTTTTGGTCCATAGGTTTACCATCTCACCCTACATTATTTCCATCTCCCCTAAGAAAGAAAACAAAAATCATCAAATATAAGGGATCTGTGACTTGACTTATAAAGGGTATTTCTTTTTCTATTTTAGTTGCTTATGACTTTGTTAGAGGGCTTTATTTTCAAGGACGATTTTAGATTTACAGAAAAATGAAGGGAAAGTACTGAGAGTTCCCATGTATCCCCACTTACCCAGCTTCCAGTTTTCCCTATTATTAACATCTAGCATTAGTGGGGAACTTTGTTATAATTGGTAAACCAGTATCGATACATTATTAGTAACTAAAGTACACAGATACATTAGGGTTCACTCTGTGTGATACATTCTGTGGGTTTTGACTAATGTATAATGACATCTATCCACTATTACAGGATCCTATGGAATAGTTTTACTGCCCTAAAAATCGAGGATTTTTAAAAAGCAAACTTGGAAGTCTGCCATGCATAAAGGTGGACACATTCTGCATGGTCAGCTGGGTAAAGTTTTATAGGCTGCACAGCCCCGGGGAAGCAGTACCCAGCTCAAACTCAGCACCCCAGAATCCACCTCAGGTCCATTCCAGTTCTCCACACCAAGGGGGAGCACTTACCTCTTAGTTTTGCCTGTTCTTGAATTTCCTATAAATGGAATCACATAGCATGTACTTCTGTGTTCAGCTTCTTTTGCTTCAGCAGAACATCTGTGACATTCCTCCATGCCACCGGGGCACCTTGAGATCACCTGCCCATTGCGGTGGCTTCCCTTGGGGGGAGGTCCTACTGTGCATTTACCCCTTCTGTGGACGAGTGTGTGGGTTGTTTCCAGTTTGAGGCTATTATGATTAAAGCGGCTACAAACCTTATTTTTGTGAGCCAATAGCTACATTTCCACTTGGGAGCTACCAGAAGTGGTATTACTGGGACAGACTAAGGCCCATGCTTACCTCTAGAGAATTTAACCAGCAGGTCTCATGGGGCTACAGAAGGAAAATATGCCTGGCTAGTCTTCCCATCCTTCCACCCCTGCCTCCCTCCTGCCACCAACAGCAGAGAGGCTGTTGTCACCTGAGTCAGCTCACATTCATTCTCTCGAAACCCTCCAGGGATCCCTGGCTCACTGAGTAAATTCTGTCCTCATCTTTCTGGGGCTCTGGCACCCTCGATCTTGTCCTATCAAACCAGGACCATGATGTCCTGCCTACAAGCCCTGAATGAGCTGGTCCTGGTTCCCTATCTACCCTCACCTCCCCGTGCATTCTGCTCCAGCCCTGCTGTGGTTGGCCTTGCTGACACACCCCTGCCGCAGGGCCTTTGCACTTGCTGTCCCCGCTGCGGTGGCGCTTTACCACTCGATGTCCCCAGGGCGCACTCCCTCACTCGGTTTAGCAGTGAGGCCTCTCCTGGCCACTTGAGCATCACTGTCACCTGCTCTTCAGAAGGCAGACCTCTCTGTCTGGCTTGTTCACTGCTGGGTCCGAGCTGCTGGTGCCATTTTTCATCTTCAGGAACTCTCACACCTAGAGCCTCCTCTTCAAATACCTCATCCCCTCCTTCAGCCCACAGTCCTCCCAAACCCCAGCATGTCCCTCTGTGTCACAGCCCCCAGCTCCTCCCCAGGCTCCCAGGAAACCCTCAGAGAGACACACAGATGAGGCCCCACATGGGATTTTATTGCCTCTCTGGCAGTGATGGCAGGTGCGTGCGGGGTGAGGCCACACCGATGGGAATGTCTCCTGTCTGCATGGAGTGAGGCTCAGATTGTCACTTGGGGTGGGGGGTGGGGTGGGATGGGGGAGCAGTGGAGGCACCTGGAGGCTGAGCTTGGTGTTGGGGGTGCCTGGGTTGGGAGATCCTGCCAATCAGAAATGGGTGGTCCCTCATCCTTCAGGACCCTGAGAGGCCCTGGGCAGGGCAGGAAGGCTGGGAGGGGCTACAGTGTCTCAGGGACAGAATTTGAGGGTGGGTCTGGGAGAGCCCAGGGATAGGGGGCCACGGGGGCGCGGGGGGGGGGGGGGTGCTGGGGGCTGGGTCTGCATCCTGCAGGGCCAGACTCGGAGTGGGAGACCTGGCCACAGGAGCCCCTCCTCGGGTCACTGCTTGGGGCCACCAGGCTGTGGTGGGTGTGCCGGGGCTCAGAGCTCGTCATGGTGACGGGTCAGGTCCTCGCCATAGTTGGTGGCCTGGCTGCCAACGAACATGTTCCAGTTGCCCAGAATCTCAGCCTTGCTCAGACGCCCATCCTGGAGCAAGTGTCAGAGGTCAGAGGGGACAAGGAGTGCCCTGCAGGTCTCTGCCCCTCTCTCTCTGGGTCCCTGTCCCCTCCACCTTTGGGCGTCTGCCCCCTTCTCAAGATCTCTGTTCCTCCCTTTCCCGGGGCCCTCCCGGTCTCCGTGCCAAATGGGGACCCTGGCAGCTCCGGGCCCAGCCCATGCAATGGCGCACCGGGCTGGCGTCCGTCCCCAGCGCGGCCCCCGCGGCGCACCTTGTCCGTGTCGCTCTCGTGTAGTAGGTGGTTGGCCTCCACCAGCGGCTGGTCCTGGGCTGGGGGCAATACCCAGTGGCCCACCTCGCTCCCGTCCAGCCGCCCATCCTTGTTCAGATCTCGGAAGTCCCGGAACTGCTCGCGCTCCGTCTGCACCCAGGCCGGCTCCTCCTCCCCCGGCTCTTGCGTGTACAGGTCCGCTGGGGTCGGCGGAGATGGGGTGACGTCAGGGGCGGTCCCGGCTCTCCGCTTCCTGACCTGACCTGACCGGGAGACCCCAGCTGCCCCGACACGCTCGCGCCTCAGCTGCCTCCGTGTAAATGGAACTCATAACAAAACCCGACTTCCAGGTGATCGCTATGCTACACGTGAAAATGACTCGATTGATTGATCGGGTCATTGAACGAACGATCCATCAGTTTGATGGAGGCCCGCATGAGACACTGCATGTTGTGTGGCGCGGTGCCTGACACATAGTAGGCACACATGAAGGAATGACGAGCGAAGATGTTTCAGGCGAGATACTACAAAGCCACACTTAGAACACCTCACCTCTCGCTAAGAACCTACCTGGCTAAGAACCTACCTGGCCATGATGGTTGGAGCCTCTGGTTTGTTCTCATTATTTGTAAATGTTTGCAAAACTTTGCCCCAGGGGCTGGGTTGGAGAAAGTAAGTACTCCACAGACGGATTTCCAAAGGTTTTTACACTACACGCGACAGAAAGCCCGGATAATTAGCTCAGAATGCTAATTACCCCCTCGGGGACCAGACCAGAGAACTGTCAGAGGGTGTCCCCTCCATGCAGTGGGGACGTCAGCTTTCAGGAGCAGCCAAGGCAATTTCTTCCCTTTTTTCTTTTTTTAAATGGCGCTAAGTCATCATCTCTTATAGGAAATGATAGCAATGGTCAGTGGGAGTTGTGTGTGTGTTTTTTAATATTGTGGTAAAAAGCCCACAACATAAAACTTACCATTAGTGACCTTTAGCACAGTGGCAATGCTGTGCAACCTCCATTTAGCTCCAGAGCATTTCATCACCCCAAAAGGACATCCCTTTCCCATTAAGCACTTACTCCCCATCCCCCCTTAGCCCCAGGCCCTGAGCAACTACTAATCTCTTTCTCTGTGGATTTTCCTATTCTGGACACTTCCTGTAAGGCCTCCACTTCCTTATCTATAAAGAGGGGGATTAAATGCATTTACGAGATGTTAACCACAGTCACCAGACTGTGTCAGCTACTGTTCTGATTCAGCTGTGATGTTTGAGTTCCTTCTTACCAAAAAGAAAAGAAAAAAATGCTTAAATAGAAATGTCCAGCCTGCAAGTTTTTTTCCATAAAAACCTTCTATAGAAAAATGTGTTCAAACTTGAAAAACTTCCATGTTTACTAGCTTTCCCTTCAATACATTTTTGCCCCCTGAAGCCAAGGACAGAGGCAGAGCCATGGGGATATTTAGGGGTGTCACAAGGGTTCCCCCAGCATCCCAAGTTAACAGGAAAAATTTGCACTTTGCTGTGTAAATGCAGAACCCCCCGACTTCCACCCCAAGCGAATGCAGCATCTGAGCCCCAATTTTGCAGAATTTCTAGACCCTCCCAGGAGGGGACTTGGTCTGTGATAGTCTCTGCTATATCCTCAACCACTAGTATGCAGTAGGTACTCAACAACTGTTTCCTGGTCCTGGTACACAGTGAGTGCTTCATAAATGCTTTTTTGGCCTGGCACACAAAAAGTACTTGATAAATGTTTCCTGGGCTTGGCCCATAGCAAGTGTTTGATAAAGATTTGCTGGGCCTGATATACAGTGAGTGATTGACAAATGCTTTGGGGCCCGGCACATAGTAGGTGCTCAATAAACGTTTGGTGGCTGCATGAACTCAAGCAGCACCCCCGCCCCCATACCAGAGTGCCTTTGGTTTCTTACTGGTGATAATGCATTGGGCTACCACCTGGACTTGGGAGGGGACAGGTGTCCTCAGGGAAGGATTCGGGTCCCACTCACCGATATACTCGTCCACTTGGATGTAGCCATCTTTGTTCTTGTCCAGGTCCTCCAGGGTTTCCTGTAGAGAAAGAGGTATCGGAGCTTGTTCCCAGTGCAAGGCTGGACCCCCAGGGCCAGGATGTGAAGTTCCCACCGCGGATCTCATTCTGGGGTGGCTGTGGCGCCAGGCATTGGAGCAGTCTCGACAGGATGAAACTGTTGTCAGAGGCATGTGGGGAACTTGGAGGCTTTCTGGGATGGCACAATGTGGGTCCTACTTGCACTCAGTGGGTGGGGCAAGGGAACCCAGATGTCTTGATGCACAGGTGGGATTCACAGAGTCTTTCTGCATCCCTAACAACTTTCTCCTGCCCGGCCCACACGCTCCAAGAGCAGACATCTCTCTTCTTTTAAAAGGCAGAGTGTAGACCCTAACTCCGTGTTATGTTTAAACATGATGTACTTGGCGGACTGTTTCAACACACACTCAATATCTCTGGTCTTTGTTTTTCCTTCAGTTCTTGAGCAAACAGATTCTGTTCCCCACTTTTACATTCAAACTCACTCTTCTTAAGACAGTGCAGGTGTATGACACTCCACTTTGTCTTCTGGCAAAGTCTCCAACATTTTAGGATTGGCAGATAAAATACGGGACGATCAATTACGTTTGACTTTCAGATGAACAACGAATAATTCTCTAGTATAAGTCTGTTCTGCACAATATTTGGGACGTACTTATAGTACAGGACACTGAGTTACACTTGCGTTTCAGAAAAAAAGTGTTTTAGTATAAGCATGTCCCAAATATTGTGTGGGATGTACTTATACTAAAGAATTATTTGTTGTTATAAATCCAAGTGTAATTGAATGTCCCGTGTTATTTGCTAAATCTGGCAACTCTACAACACTTACATATTAAAATTCCCATTATTTATTATAAGCGACTTTCTTTTAGCTCTTCCTTTATAGCACAATCTGGACTAATATTCCTGTGTTGAAATCCTGTGTGTCTGGGAAGGTTACGCTCACTATCCACAAACGTAAGAGATGACAGCAGAGTTTAGCCCAGGGCTCGGCAAACGTTTTCCATAAATGATCAGATAGCAAATATTCCTGGCTTTGCGTGCTGTATAGTATGTAGAACTGACTCAACTCTGCAGTTGTAGCGTATTTAAGCAAATGAGCATGGCTGTTACAATAAAATTTTATTTGCAGAAACAAGCTGTGGGCCAGATTTGACCACAGGTTCTAGTTTGCCAACCCCTGGTTTAGACCAGATTCAGCTGCCTGGGGTTTGAATCTCATTTGGGTAATCTCAGGCAAGTCACCTAACCTCTCTGTGCCTAGGTATCCTTATCTGTAAAATGAAGATGACAGACCACCTCAAGAGAGTTGCTATGACAATTAAATCAAGCTAAAGGTGTCAGAAGGGTGCCTGGCACACAGAATATGCTCAGTCAGGCTTTGTTAAATAATCTCAACTCAGGAGAAAAAAGAAGTGTTATGACATTATCTGCTATAAAAGAGGGACACTGAGCCTTGCAAGAGTCTAGGGCATTCTAAAAGACTGGGTTGATGACTTGTCTCCTATTTGTCCCCAGGTGACCCAGTGATCCAGTGATTCCACTCTTAGAAGTTTTAACCTGTAGCTGTATTGACACGTGAGTGTAGAAAGACGTGATGAGCATTTACCCCAGGCTGATTTTACAGTTTTACATGTATAATCTCATCTAGTCCCCCTGACTACCCTGGATGCAGGGATCACTATCGGTACCATCATTTTACAGATGAGGAAATTCTGGTCCAGAATTTCCCAAGGTCACGCATCTGAGAAGCTTCAGGGCTGGGATATGAACCAAGGCCTTCTGACCTCAGAGCCCTTGATCCAAACAGCCTTGCCATAGACCTCCAAAGCAGCCTTGGAAATGGAGACTCAAGAAAGGGGTTACCTGTGGGGGATAGGACTCACTTGCGGGGGGTACAGAATGGGGGACACAGGAGGGAAGAAGATTGTTCACCTTTTTTGCATCTTTGGGTGTTTAACCACATCAATATGTTACCTATCTGAGAAATACATATAATTACATTTTTAAAGTAATCTGAAAAGTTAGGCATGGGAGGAGTAGATATAAGTCCTTCCACT
The DNA here is from genome assembly GCF_014176215.1 of Rousettus aegyptiacus. Classification (NCBI taxonomy): domain Eukaryota; kingdom Metazoa; phylum Chordata; class Mammalia; order Chiroptera; family Pteropodidae; genus Rousettus; species Rousettus aegyptiacus. The sequence continues at coordinate 45,904,971 of NW_023416289.1, read as the reverse complement.
TGGAGTGACACTGGGAGGGGCATTGGGGCACGTATGAAAGATGTCGCCCTCCACGGATCCGTGCTTGTGGCCTGGGTTCCTTGGGGAAGGTGGGGGAGGACCAGGTGACTGGAACCCCCAAAGTAAGCACTGGGGGAGGGGGCTGGCTCTCACTCACGGCAACTACAATGTCCCGCATGTGAGGGAATTCTTCTGGGTGCAAGAAGGCCGTCAGCTCCTCCCGAGTGGCCACCGAGTCCCCATCCTGGTCAGCCACCCGGAAACGCCGCTCGTCCCGAGCCATCATCTTCTTGTAGGTCTCCGCGTCCTCCACGTCATGAAATTCTTCACCTGGGAAAGAGGGGAGCTCGGTGAGCTACGCCTTCATGGAGGGAACACCAGGAGGTTGAGGAAGAGGACAAAGAGCTCTAACTTGGGGGGCAAGGGGGAGTGGCGAGTCAAGGCAGGAGGACCTCCGCCTAATTAATCGTACGTGATATATATTCATTATTTGTACATATTTGCTACCTAGTAGTGAGGGCCTATTATATGCTAAGTTCTTTACGATATTGCATTTAACCCTCATAAAAAGCAAGTGAGTTCCTTTGCTTTTGCTCATTTTATGAAGGAGAAACTTACTCCTAGAGAGGAAATAACTTGCCCGAGGTCATGCGGCCAGTAATGACAGAGTCTGAGTTGACAGGGGCCATTGGGCCCCAGGTAGCACTCAGATGCAGGAGGCTACACTACCTTGGCTTGCTGGACAGAGAGCAGGGGAAGGGCATTTTCGACAGAGGGGAGGAACAGTACGTGCGCAGTGTGGTGGTTTGCACCATGTGCTGAATTCTGGAAAATGACAGGAGATCCATTTGGCTGGGGCAGAAAGTCCAGGGAAACCCTTCCAGAGGGTGGGCGGTGCGGGGCTGGGACTCTCTCCTGGGGGCCCTGGGGAGTCATGGCGGCTGTAGGTAGGGGAGGGCTGGGGTCAGCTCTGGGTGTGGGGAGACCCCTCTGGCAGTATCTGAAGGACCGGCTGGGGTGAGGGTATAGGAGGAAGACAAGAGCTCTGGGGGCCCAAGGCTGGGGCATGGGGACAGGGATGTGGGAACCCAGGGAGTCAGGGGGCAGGGTAAATAGCTTTGGGGTTCTCAGGATAAGAAGTCAGAGGTCAGGGGGTCAGGATGATGGGGCATGGAAGGTAGATGTCCCTCCCTGGTCAAGGATCTGAAGTACCCCCATCCCGTGGTCACAGAGGTCGTAGATGCCAGAATAAGCCAGAGACTGGGGTTTCTGGGTGATGGGGTCCTAGAAGTAGGTTGATACTGATCAAGGATCAGAGGCCAAAGGTCAGGTCATGGATTCTGGCTAATGGCCTAAAGGTTCTCAGGATGAGGGGGTCAAAAAGGTCGGGGTGACGGTGTGTGTGAGGAGCAGGGGTCGGGGTCTCCCCGCATACCGGGCGCGTAGTAGCCATAGGTGGCGTTGCGCAGCTCCTCCCAACCCACACGCCCGTCGCGGTCCGTGTCGTACGTGTCCCAGGCTGCGCTCACCGAGTCCTGTATATGCCGCCGCTGCGTGTGCGCGATCCACGAGCGGAGCTCGGCCAGCGACACCCAGCCGTCCCCATCCCCTGCGCGGTCCATGCGGTCCACGATGCGCCTGCGGACCGGACCGGGGCGGGGCGCGCATCAGTTTCGGGCCACGCCCACACGGGGGCCCCGCCTTTGTCCAGGCTCTGCCCCTCGAGGTGCCTCGCCCGCAATGGAGACACGGCCCCATGTGAGAATGAAAATTATGTCCACCGAGCCGCCCACAAACTAGAGGAGGCTCATGTCAATCCCGAGACCACGTCCACCAAGGGCTCCGCCCCTTCAGCCCTGGCAGAAGGAGACCCGGGGGACTGTCGCTGGCGATGCGATCCCAGACACGCCCAGGAGAAGGAAGCACCTACTATGGTCCAGGGCCATTCCCTCCGCTGTGGCCTCACCCTTCCACCCTGCATGTGCTCCATCTCTGGCAGGTAGCCACACCGCCAGGACTAACACCCTACCCTGAGGTTCAAGACGGTAAGAGCATGGGCTCCACATTTAGATATTCTAGGTTCAAATCCTGCAGCCTCCTCTTACTGCAGGCTGTGTGACTGTGGGCAAATCGCTACAGCTCTCTGTGCCTTAGTTTCCCCCTCTGTAAAATGGAAATAAATAACAGCGTGGTCGTGGGAAATACATTAGTTAAACCCCTGCAGAGCACTTAGGACAGTGCCTGGCGTTGCAGCAAGTGCTATGCCCAGTGTGTTAGCCTCTCACTGCCTATCCCATCCTTCACCCAACCCCATCAGAGCGCAATCTCCTAGCCTGAAATCTGGCCATCTCCATCCCGATCTAATCACCATTGTCTTTTTGTCTCCCATCTGGACTCCTGCGGTAGCTTCTTCACTGGGCTCCCTGCTTCTTGCTCCCTATAGCCTGTACCCCAAATGGCAACCGGAGGGGTTCTGTTAAAACCTAAATCAGCTCAAGTCCTCCCTCCACTCAGAGCCCTCCCGCGGCTCTCATCTCACTCAAAGAAAAGCTTATTAAATTTTCACCCGTTTGTTCCCTCTTTGCCATCACCACCCACCCTCTCCCTTTGCTCACTGGGTTCCAGCCACGTGGGCCTGACTGCTCCCCAAACAAATCAGGCCTATTCCTGCCTCAGGGACTTTGCGCTTACATTCCCTCGGCTCAGAACGCTACTCTTACACACATACCCATACAGACCTCCGCTGACCTCTCTCTTTTAAATTACAACCCTAAATCTTCCCGCCCCCCATCTTTCTCCTACCCCAGCCGGGCTTGGCTTTCCTCTGGGCTGAGCTGGTCGAATTCCTTGGCCACCTCTCGTCCCAGAAAAGCCTCATGGTCGTACTGGAAGTTCCCGTGAGTGTCATCATGAGAGGCCTCGCTGAGGGGGGCCGGCTGGTGCACCCTCCCCTGGCCATGAGGGCCAGCGTCAGGGGACGGCTTCCCCTGGGCGCCGTGCCTGAATAGCAAAAGCAGCAGCAGAAGCGATGGTCGCCACATCATCAGTCCCTGGGGAGCGACAGAGGCTGGGAGTAAGGGGTAGGGAAAAGGAAAGAGACGAGACAGGAGCGGGGGAGACCTAGAACAGGACAGAGAGGTGGTAGCTGGCCGCAAAGTTTTGGGCTCAAGAAGGGGCAGGGATGGGGGAAAGGGGGCCAAGTTCTCAGAGGTGAAACCAGCTGTTGGGACAGAATCTTCTGAGAAAGTCCCAGAGGGGCCCCAGAGCCGTAAGTGGGGAGATTCAAGCGGGAGACGTGGCGCACTTCCCACGCAAAGCGTGAGGCGGGGTCGTGGCCAGAGAGAAGTCATGCAGGCTCCCGAGCGTCGTTTCCAGTCTGACTCTAATCCTCGACCCAAGAGGACCCGAGCCGTCCCCCCTGGCCCGGCCACCCGCCCCTGCCTCTCTTTACCGAGTTACCCAGTCTCACTTCGTTCTCTACGCTGCACTCCGCGTTATCCAAAAAGATGCCCAATTTGGCGGCCCTCCAGCCCGGCCCCGCCTGCGGCAGAACAGAGGCCCCGCCCCCCGACCAATGAGCGCTCAGGAGGGCCTCGCGGGGCGAGGCCGAGGAGAGTCCGGCGGGCCGCGGGCGTCCCTCGCCACGTCCACAAAGTAAGCCCGGCCCCACCCCTTCCCAGGGCAGCCCGGGTGGGCGACGCCCGAGGAGAACTACAACTCCCGGAAGGCGTCAGGGCGCGCTGTCCTACACCCTCCAGTTGCCTTAACTCCGAAGCCTCGTGGGAGATGTATTTTTATCTCTTTGCCTTTGTCAGCCTGGTTGGAGTAAAAAGGGAACCCAGGGGCCAGAGGCGGCACCCCCTTCCCTGATTCGAGGGAACAGTTCTTCCGCTCCACCAAGGAGTTAGATCAAACTCCAGTCAAGAATTCCTCAAAAATGCCTGGCACAGTGTAGGCATTCAGTAAATATTTGTGAAACAGGAATGAAAACTACATGACCTGGCAGAGCAAAGCGGCAGATTCCACCACGGCAGCATGTTAGCCTCGGCAGAGATCCGAAGCCCAGAGCTTACACCGTTGATTTATTCCCCACACCCATTCCCTCGCTTCCCCCTCTGCAACCCCCTCTGCAAAAGTGGAAATAACAGGAACACAGTAATTCTGGCCCAAATTCATGTTATATATTGAGGTGGAAAAGATTCATATGTATCAGTAAGGGAACCGACGCCAACAACAGGAGGACGAATCCAGAGGGAGGACACACGGGGCCCAGGACTCCTGGAGGCTCAGAAATACCAGGATTCCAGGAGGTCTCACAGCATGAAAGGGACCTGACTACATTAGCTGGTGGCAGCCAGGATGGAAGACGGACTGGCAGCTGATGCGGATGCTTTTATGTCCTAAGAGTCAGCATCCTTGGCCAGGCCAGGCGTGGGTAGGAGGGACCCTCCGTCGTCTGCACGGAGAGAGATCCAGGGGGCTGAGGGAAGAGAAAGGGTGGAGTCATCAGAATCTGAAATCCTCTGAGTCTGTGCCCCTCCTGGCGTCTGCATGTCTGAGTGCGTCTCTCCCCTACTCTGGGTTTCTGTTCCGAGTCTCTGTTTACCACCTCCAGTTCTGTGTCCCCATCACTCTCTGTCCCTGTCTATCTGGATCTCTGCCCCCGTCCCCATCTTTCTGTGTCTCTGTTACGGTCTCTGAGGCTCTTCCCTCTTCCTGCCCCGCACCTGGCATCCCCGTCTGCATCCTCCTCCACAGCAGAACTCCTCCTGCGACCAATGCCAAGACCAGGAAGACACCGATGACGATCCCCACCACTGGCATGGAGGACCCAGCTGGTGATTCTGTGGCCAGAGGAAATGCTGTGAGATGTCGAATGGACCCTTCGCCCCATTTGAGCCAAATGGGGGTTCTCAGTCCCTCCCAATTTCAGGGATCCCAGCACCAAGTTTTGGGGCATGGGTGTGGGCAGAGAAAAGGCCAATCAGCTGGTGGTGTGGGTCCGGGCAGAATGCCCCCAGATATAAGAACCAGCCATAGCAAAAGCGGTCTCAGTCACCCTGGCCAAGGGGCCTGCAGCAGCAGGAAGGTGGTTGGTGTTAGAATGTGGAGCAGAGGGGCACGCACAGAGCAGAAGGTCTGACTCAAAGCAGTAAATGGTCAGCAGCAGAACAGCAGTTGGTCAGACTTAGGGAGGACGGTCCACGGTGGTTAACGGGAGGCCAGCAGCAGCAGCATGTAAGGCAAAGGAGGACAGATAAGCAACACAGGGCATGAGGCTATGGAAGAACTGGCAGGGCGGGGCATGAGGCCGTTAGACTCAAGGCGTGTGGCAGCGCTGGGCTGGAAGGCAGTCAGACTCCGGAAGAACTGCCACGGCAGTGGACGAAAGGCGACCGGGCAAAGGGAGTGATCTTCACCCAGTGGGGCCTCACCCAGTTCCACAGTAAGGGGCTGTGGCAGCCCCACGTGCTGCACCAGGCAGCGGTAGTGGTGTTCGTCGCCACTTTTGACCGTTAGTGACGACCAGGCGTGGAAGGAGCCGTCGCCGTTGGGGCCAACGTGGCTCTCACCGGAGCCAACCGCCAGCTCATTCCTTAGGAATCGCAGTTGCAGCTCAGGGGGGTAGAAGGAGAAGGCACTGCAGGTGAGCACGGAGAAGCCGGGGTTGCCTGGTCGTGCCTTCAGGCGCATGGATGGTGGCTCTGCAGACAAACAGGCAGACAAGCTTCAGTCCCAAGCCCACGAACCCCCAGTGCACTGGGCCAGGCCCAGCCTAGCCGCCATCTCTCATCCATTCCTTCCTCCGGTTGACATGTACTGAGCAACCATCATGTGCCAGGTGCTCTTCTAGGTACTGGGAACATAGCAGTGAACAAGACAGACACAAGTCCCTGTCCTCGCAGACCTTACGTTCTAATGAGGGGAGAAGAACAAATATGTGTGTACAAATAAATTAAGGGGAAACAATTTCTGAAGGTGTAGTGATGAGAGAAAATAAGACAGACCCTACTGCCATTAAAAAAGACAGCATAAGAGGGTTAGCATGAAATATTTCACACCAGTGCATTTGAAACTTGAATGAACTGGGCAAATTCCTGAGAAACATCACGTTCCAAAACTGACGCAAGAAGAAATTAATAACTTGAGTAGTCCTATAACTTTTTAAATTTTAATCCATAGTTTAAAACTTTCAACAAATAGAATTCCAGGTCCAGATGACATCATTGGTGGATTCTTCAAAGCAACTAAGGAAGAAATAATACTATTCTTCCACAAAGCCTTCCAGGGAACGGAAAAGAAGAAACCATTCCCAGAGCTTTTTATGAAGCCAATAACCTTGATAACAAAATCTCAGAAGGACATAACGAGAAATGCAATCTAAGGCCAATATCGTTCTTAAAAGTAGACTTAAAATCCCTAAACAAAGTATAAGCAGATAGAAGCAAATGATTTACATTGTGATCATGTGAAGTTTATTCCAGGAATGCAAACTTGGTTTAACATTTGAAAATCAGTTAATATAATTCACCGCATTAGAATAAAAGGAACAAAGCAAATAGTGGTTTGATAAAACTCAGCACCATTCAATATAATAAAAAAATATATATTTGAACAAAAAAATCAGCAAACGAGGAATTGAACGAAAATTTCCTTAACGTGACAATGGGAATCAACCAAAAACCCATAACTAACATAAGACGTAATGGTAAAATGCTGAATTCTTTCCCAGGGAGTCTGAGAATTATCACCACTCTATTCAGTGACATACTGGGGGTCCTAACCAGCGCAATGAGAAAAAAAAAGACATTAAAATTGGAAGAGAAAAGAAGTAAAATGACATGATCCAAAAGAATCTATAAAAAGTTAACAGAAATAAGTGAATTCAGCAAAATTTCTGGATACAGGGAAATATGTAAAAATCAACAGTATCTTATAAACTAGCTACAAACAATTAGAAAATAAAACTTTTAGAATTACCATTTATAGAAGCATCAAATAATGTCTAATATTTAGGACTAAATCTAACTAAAGAGATGAAAGACCTCTACACAGAAAACTATAAAACCATTACTGAGAGAAGTTTAAGGGCATCTGAACAAGTAAAGGAATGTACTGTATTCACGAATTAGAAGACTTAGTATTGTGAGGATGTCATTTCCTCACACTGATGTATAGATATGATTTAATTATATCAAAATCCCAACAGGATTTTTGTGGGGCAGGTACTGACAAGCAGAAACGTACAGAGAAATGCAAATGGCATGAAATAATCAAGGCGATAGAGCTAGAGACCTTAACGACTGATATCAGAACTTTCTCCAAAGCTACATTCATCAAGAGATTGAGGTACTGGCTCGATTTCAGTCCAACGGATCTGCGGGGGTGAGGGGATGACAGTCTCATAACAAATGATGCTGGGTCAACTGGGTATCCGTGAGGGACACGTGAACCCTGAGCCCATCTGTCACACCATTACATGCAATAAACTTGAGATAGATTGTATAGCTAAACAAGCTACTGATTATCAATCAAGCTTCTAGAATAAGACAGAGGAGAATACTTTCATCACTTAGGAAGAGGAAAGATTTCTTAAAGAGAACACACAAAAGAGGTATAGAATAAAAGATCAATGAACTGATCTTCATCCAAATTAAGAACGTTTGTTCATCAAAAGGTTTCGTTAAAAGTGTGAAAAGAGGATGTGGTTCCATATCCTTTACACGCAGAAGGTCCTGGGTTCACGTCCCAGTGGAGCCACGGTCCATGGTCCATGGCTATGTCACCCTGAACAAGCCCGATGTCTGATCTCAGAAGCTAAGCAGGGTCGAACCTGGTTAGTACTTGGATGGAAGACCACCTAGGAAGACGATACCAGGCACTGTAGGCATAAATTAACAAAAAAAAAAAAAAAAAAAAGGAAAGAAAGAAAGAAAAGAAAAGAAAAAAGAGCATGAAAAGACAGGCTGTGGACTGGGAGAAATTATTTCTGAGAGAACCCTCTGACATATCCAAAGGACTCAAACCAAGAATGTATGAAGATCTCTAATAAGAATTTAAAAAAAAAGGCAAAAATCCTGTAAAAACGGGTAAAGGACTCAAAAAGCCATTCCGAAAGAATAGACACACCCAATTGGACAATCATGTGAAAAAGTAGTCAACATCATCACTCATTATCTCATTTATCCGACTTTATTCATCTGATTTTCATTTTTCACAACAGACCACTATAAACCGCCAGAATAATTAAAATGAAAGACATAGCATTGAATTCTGGCAAGCCCGTGCAGCCATAGCATTCACAGACAGGGACGATGGGAGTGATGGCAGTACGGAACTGGTTCCGCCACTTTGAAGAAGTGTTTAGCACCACTTACCACACTGATCCTGTGCCCGCCCTACGATACAACTCACGTATGGGTATTTAGTCAAAACCAAGAAGAATACAGATTCACCAAAGACACATCCAAGAATGTTCGTAGAGGCTTGACTCATCATAGCCCCAATCTGGGAATAAACCATTTGTTGATAAAATGTGGTACGAACCACACAATGGAATACTACTCAGCGATAAAAATGAATGAACTACTGATACACACACAGAGCCTCCCAATGCAAGTTCGTGTGAAAGAAGCCAGACACAAGCGAGCACATAGAGTTGTATGAAGCTCAAAATCAGGCAATAGAGATTAGGTTGCTTGTCAATCTTAGGGGGTATGGAATGGGAGGGGACCCAAGGAAGTCTCCTGGAGTGCTGGAAATGAATCCAGATCTTGATGCAGAGGGCACGTACACAGCACATAGAACTTAATCGAAGCTATGTATGTACTTTAGGTAGGTAAGTTACACCTCAGTAAGAAAAAGAAAAAAAAATGATTAAAGATTAAAAATTAGGTCAAACCTAAAACCTGAGAAGAACTCAGGCACGCAGGGTTTCAAGGAAGAGAATCCCAGGCAGAAGGAACGGCAGGTGCAAAGGTTCTGAGGAGTCAAAGAATTAGATGTGTCGGAGGACAGGCAGAAGGCCACAGGAGCAGGGAGGCAGCGAAATGACAGTGGCAGAGAGCTGCCAAACCACGGGCACTGGTGGGCCACGGTGCGGAGTTTGGGTTTCTCAGTCCGAGACCAGTGGGAGGCTACCGAGATGGTTTTAAGCAGGGGCACGCACGGTGGACGCTCATTTATGTTTCGAGACATTCCTCTGACTGCCGGCAGACGACGGTCTGCACTGAGGGCAAGGACGGAAGCTGGAGGGTGACTGAGGATGAAAGGGCTCTAATTCCAGCCCTTGACACGTCCCCAAGCACGCCCATCATCACAGCTCAGAGTGCCACGTGCTGGAATGGAGGTCACACGAGGCACTGTGGGAGCCCCAAAGAGGCAAGTGAAAAAAGCCTCGTGGGCCAGGGGAACCTCCTGGGAGGTGACACCAGCAGAACTGGAAGAATGATGGAGGTGAAGAAATGGAAGGCGTGGATTCGGGGTGATTCCATCTAGCTGAGTGAGGCAGGTGGAGAAAAATGAGGCTGAGGAGGGGGCGGAGGCCATGCCATGCTGGGGGGCTTGAGCTGTGTCCTGGGGGCTCTGGGAGCCACCGGAGGGCTGTGTGCAAGAGAGGGGCAGAGTCTGCTCTGGGGGTGGAGAGACCTCCTGGGACCCATAGGGGATGAGCTGCGGGAAGCAGACTGGAAGCCCAGCCCCCAGAGACGAGGCTGGGGGAAGAAGCCAGGGCCCACCATGGGGCCGTGGGACAGAGAGGTACAGGAGACCAGAGGTCCTTCCGGAGGCTGCTCACCCTTCCACTCCAGGTTGCCGCGGCCCCTCTCCAGATGGCCCAGCAGGCGCTGGGGACAGGAGTACAGCAAAAAGGTCTTCTCCTTGTTGACTACCTCCTTCTGCTGCTTCCACTTCTGACCGATGGTTGCTGATTCCGGCCAGTCTCCGTCCCAGATGCCCGTCTTGGGGTCAAAAGTCATGAAGTCCTCGCCATTCAGGGCAAACCTGGCCACTGGCACTGAGACGTTGTCAGGGCCCAACTCACAGCCCAGCAGGCCCTGTAGGGTGTAGGGACCTGGGGTCCCCCGCACAGGTGAGCAGGGGCCTGACCGCTCCTCGCTGAGACCCAGGGCTTCAGCACCCCTCTCTCCTCCCTCAGGCTCAGGAATTGAGATCTCACCTCCTTTCTTTAAGACTGAGAGAGCTTCGAGAAAGAGCTTCTGCTTCTGCCTCAGGTCTGTAGTCTCCTTCTCCCAATACCAGGACACCGGGCTCTCCCAGACCCAAGCCCCGTACGGCTCGGCCTGACCCCGCAGGTTATTGTAGCTCAGGTACTGCTGTGGACCCAGCCAGCCTGACACCCAGAAGGCGGGGGTCCCCGGGGCCGGGGACGACACGCAGGTGAGGTGGTACAGGAGGGAGCGGTTGCCGTCTGCCGGAGAGACACAGAGGTGAAGGGAGCAGGAGGGGACACAGAAGACCGAGACTGGGTGCAAGAGGGACAGGATACTCGGGGAGAGGACTCCACCCCAGAAAAAAGGGACTGACCCTGAAAGAGGGGGCAGCCTCAGAGACAGGGGGACAGGGACCTGGAGACAGGGGAACAGGTGCTTCCCAGACACGCCGAGCGGAGGAGGAGAACGTGATAACAGAGCATGGACACGCGGCGAAGGAGGAAGTGCTGCTCGAGGGAAATATGGATTGTGCTTCGTGTGCTCTTTGCCCAGCGGGCGGCCCCGCCCGGCCCGCCGCCCCGCCGGGCGCCCCTCACCTGCGCGCGGCGTCTGGGGCGGGAGCAGCAGCAGGAGCGGCAGCACACAGAGCCCCCAGGGCTGAGGCCGGGGCATCCGCATCCTGAGAGGGCGACCTGGGGCGGGAGGGGTCGCGTGACTCCCCAGGACCCCCGCCCCCTCCCCCAGCTCCTGCCCCCTCCCCGCCACCAGCTGGGCTCGGCCCTCGCGCCGAGCCGGCGGCCGCGCGTTCGCAGCCGCTCGGGGAGGGGGAACCGCGGCGCGCGGGGCCTCCGTGACCTTTCACCGAGTAAGTAATCCGATCCGCCTTGGATCGCGGCCTCGGCGCAGCCCCGCCTCCGGCCTCGGTCCTGGCCCCTCCCTCCTCGGACCCAGGAATCCGGGGCCCGCAGCCCCTCCGACCTCGAATCCAGGAGTCCCGACCCCAGCCCCCTCCTCCCTCAGCCCCTGGAGCCCTGACCCCAGCTCCCTCTTCCCTCGGACACCCGAGTCCCGGCCCCCCGGCTCCTCCGCCCTCGGTACCAGACGTCCCGCCCCAGCCCCGCCTTCCTCAGACCCAGGAATCCGGGGCCCCCTGCTCCTCCGCCCTCGAGTCCAGGAATCCAGGCCCAGCCCGTCTCCCTCGGCCCCAGGAGCTCCGACCCCAGCCCCCTCCTCCCTCGGACCCACGAATTCCAGTCCAGCCCGGCTTCCTCAAACCCGGGAGTCCCGGGTCCCCAGATCCTCCGCCCTCAGACCGGGGAGTCAGGGCTCCCAGCTCCTCCGCTCTCAGACCGAGGAGTCGGGGGCCCCAGCTCCTCCGCCTGCAGACCCAGGAGTCCCGGCCCGCCCCTCCTCCCTCTGCCCCAGTTGCCCCGACCCCAGCCCATTCTCTGTCGGTCTGGGTCCCAGCTCTGCTCACGGCAGCCACGATCCGTTCCTGCCTGCAGCCCCAGCTGGCTCCCGTGACTGGAGGAGACCCCAGTTCCTCTCTCACATCCTGTCCGGAGACTGCTCCCCGACTCCAGGAATATCCAACTCCGCCCCCCAGCTGCAGGGCACACCCCAGGCCCTGGGCCTAGACTCTTGAGTGTTTGTCTCTGCCTCTCCCTTGAAACTTGTCTTTTTGTTTGTTTGTTTCTTTCTCTGTTGCTCCCTGTTTTTTGTTTTTTTCATTTTGAGAGGATCAGCCAGCCATTGAATTCAAGACAAAGTTGAGAGTAGAACCCGACACTATCAAAGTCCAAAATTTGGAGGTCTCTGTGGGTCCCCTTCTTACCTCATTTACCCCCAGATCTTCACTATCTCTTGCTACAAAGAAAGGTCTCCAGATTCTTCCGTATTTCCTCTTCGGAACCCCTCCCCCAAGTGTCGCCTTAAAGTGCCCCTGCAGTTTTTTGTTTTTTTTGTTTTTTTTTTTTTGTTTTTTTTTAGCTTTGTATAAAAGCCTTAGAGATCAAAAGCTCTATTTACATTTATTGATTCTAGGTCCGATCACGCATCAAACACTGACCGGGCTCAGAACCTGGCTGCAGGAGCAAAGTGGACTGGACAAACACTTAGATTCCACAATTCTGCCAAACCATTTGATTAATGCAAAAAAAGGGGGGCTTTTATACAGCTAGTGTGATTTAATCAATACAAATAAAGTTTTGTATAGTGGGGGTGGAAAAAAGGCAGAGGGGAAGGGAAGACAACACATGAAACCTGCCCAGAAACTAAACTAAAAGGGCAGAGATGTTAACAAACTGGAAAGACACCCATCTCTCAAAAGGCACTTCTCATGGTTCTAAAAATGCTTATGCCCCTAACCGGAACCCTGTGCCCAGCTTATAATTTCCTCGAGAAAGCAAAAACTGCAAAGAATTGTCGACTAGGATTAGTATCAATTTTCCATGCAGAATGATCAAGAATTTATTCGAAATACAGTATGAACTGAAGTAAACTTGGCAAACTACCGTGATACTGGAGTTTTATACCATGAATTCCAATCAGCCTATTTCCGAAGTCTCGCCATCCTAATCCCCTAGGATGTCTTTTATGCAGTGACCTCAAGTATAGTGCTACCCACGGACTTTGGGGTCATGAGCAGTTCTTTAATTTCCTCTGATATGACCTCATTAGCACACAGTCTCAATATATATCACTACACTGTTTTATGTAAGAGACTTGCATTCCGCGGACTTCGGTTCTAGAGGGTCCTGGAACCAATCCCCCACAGGTACCAACTCACGCGTTTTACCGTAAAATGCACAAAACATAAGATTTATCATTGAATGACCTTTAGTGCATTCATGATGTCTTGAACTATCACCACTACTTAGTTACAGAACTTCTGCATCACCTCAAAAGGAAAACCCCTATACATCAAACTGCCCCTCCCCCGGCTCTTGGCAACCACGAATCTGCTTCTGTCTCTGGGTTTGCCTCTTCTGTGCACTTCGTATTAATGGGATCCTACAGTGTTGTGGCCTTGTGTGTCTGTCATCTTTCACTCGGCGTACTGTTTTGAGGATTTAACCACGTCATAGCACGTGTCAGAACTTTATTCCTTTTTATGGAATGCAATAATATTCCGTCATATGAATCTATCATGTTTTCTTTATTCGTTCATCCGTCGATGGACGTTCTGGGTCATTTTCACGTTTGGGCTATTATAAAAAATACTGCCATGAACATTTGCTGTTTTCAATTCTTTTGGGTATACACCCAGGAGTGGAATTGCTAGGTTATATGATGCATTAGCATTCTCTAGAGAAGCAGAACAGGATGTGTAAATATGTCTAGAGAGACTCGCTTCAGGGAAGGGCAATGTGCCCGCAGAGGCTTGCTGAGCTGAGTCCAATAGAGGCAGTGGGCAGGCTGAGGCCTCCGGAAAGAGATGCAGCTCATGTCGAAAAGCAGGAAGAAGGAGGAAGAGCTCATCTCGCAGATGAAGTGCAAAGGTGTCCGCCACCAGAATGCCTTCTTGCTGGGGGCGGGGGGGTGGGGGGGTGGGGGGGGTGGGGGGGATCTGTTTATCCTTCCATTCAGGTGGTCAATTGATTGGATGGGCCTACCCACCTTTCCTGGGGCAGTCTCCTTTACGCAAGCATAAATCCCATCAAGACACTGTCACAGACACATCCGGAGTGTTGGACCAAACGCCTGCGCACTGCGGCCCAGCCATGTAGACACGAGAAATGAGGCAGCATGTTGGTGAACTCCGATTTGGCTCCTTGAGGGACCTTTGCTGATTTTTGTTGCTCCCTCTGGGTCCTGCTGGAGTGTCCACGGACCCACCCCAAGGGGCCGCTGCAAGGATATTGAGAGATGAGGCATTCAGGTCCCGTGAGTCCTATTACTGCACTGTTAGCTCTTTCCTAAAATACACTGAGGGATCTGCCATGCCCAGTTGTCCCTTCTATGTCCCTTGGATGCAGCTGCGTCTCTGAGACACTATTCCAGCAGCCCCTGGGTTCTCATTTTAAAGGCCCTCAGGTCCCTACCATCTTGCTCCTTGGACTCTGCTGTAAAGGGCCCAATGGCCTGTGGCAGTGCGTCCTAGGACCCTGCCATACTTCTCCTTGAAGCTTGAAAACCATCAGCCTGGGGCCCCGCTTATATTCCACGTTAAGTTGCCGCAGAACTCATCCAAATGCTCTCTGAGCCCTTATGTAATGGTCTCGTGGTCCCACTCTAAGTGCTGTGGCCCATTAAGATGGCCTCAGTTCCCCCGGCTGTGCCTGGCACCCTGCTACTCTTCCCCTGGGGCCCATTATGCCCCTCACGATTGCCGCGATGACCAGTCCTACCTCCAGTGACCCTGAGTCCTCCAGGGTCCCTGGCAATCTCGGGTCTCCACCCCCAGGCTCCTTGGGTCCCCAATGGTCTCCTGAGACCCAGAGATAACAGCCTCCACTAACGTCCTGCAGTGGCAGCCACCATGTCCCTGTGGTCCTGCTAAACGCATCCTGAACCCTCACTGAACCAACGACTGTGCCAGGAACGCCACAGAAGCCTCAGCCCCTGGCTCTGTCCTTGCTGCCGAACCTGTTCTCATCCCTTCAAGTTCTGGGTAAAGTTGAGCAGGGTGCCCCAGACCCACTCCTGGGTTCTCTCTAGTATTGTCTTTCATGAGGCTCTGTCTTATCCAGAACCTCCCCACAAAGACAGACAGACAGAGAGACACAGAGAGACAGGTAGGTAGGTAGGTAGGTAGGTAGGCAGGCAGACAGACAGATGATAGATATAGATAGATGATAGATAGGTAGACAAACAGACAGAAAATTGGAAAATAAATAGATGGACAGGCAGACAAAACAGTTACGCAGATGGGTAAGCAGTCAGACAGACAGACCTAGAGATAGGCAGAAAAATAAAAACGATTGGACCTTCCGGAACATCCTTTGGCGTTTCCTGGGGCCCGGCTAGCGTGCCCCTCCCATGCCCCCTTGTCCAGCTAGATTGCTGCCCCCTTGTCCCGGAGGTCCCCACTGGAAGGGGCCTGAGATCCCACTATAAAAGGTCCCTGAGGTCCTCCTCCATGGCTCTGTGTGTCCCCTTGAATTCCCTGGATCCTGCTCTACTGGTTAAAACGCCCTCCAGGATTCTTCTCCATTGCCTCAGACCCTAAGATAATGCCCCAAGAGCCCCGATGACAAATCCTGGGGTTCCTCTCCCCATGCTCCCAGGACCCTAGTGCCCTGTCCCAGGCTCTTCCTAGTGGCCCCAGGTTCTGCTGTCACGCTCACATGTTGCTCAGCTGTCCTTCAAGTGCTGCTTTACCCATCTCTGGGCTTCTCCTCTAGGTGTCCTGGGTCCTGCCACAATGTCCCTTTGGCTAGAAATTCAACACCTCTCGGCAGCCCACTTTAATGCCCACTGAGTCCTGTCAAAAAGTCCTTTGGTTCTTGATAAAATGGCAAGACCCTGCCATCTGCTCCCCGAGTGACAGGGAGTCCCCAAAATGGATGCCATCTTCCCTTACGTCACCAAAATGGCAATGGGGGGGGTCCCCTCTAAACCCTCTGGGCCTTGCCAGAACCCTACTAGAATGCCTCTTAGTTGTGCCATGAAGTTTTTAGGGTCCCGTTAGAGCAGTTCAGGGCCTGGCTGTTCCATGTCCCCAGAACTGTCGAAGTGTCCTGCGGGGCTCTGGGAGGATCCCTGCAGGCTTGTATCCACACGTCCCACGACCTCGCTTCAGCGGCTTCCATCCACACGGCCCTGGACCATTGTGTTTGTGTTCTGTGGCTACTGTAACCAATCACTACAAACTTAGCGGCTTTAAACAACACAGATGTATGACCTTTCTGCTCTGGAGACCAGAAGTCTAAAATGGTCCACAGAGCCGGTTCCTTCTGGAGACTCCAGGGGAGAATTCCTTTTCCGGTCTTTTTCTGCTGCCAGAGACCACCTGCATCCCCTGGCTGGTGGCCCCTTCCTCCGTCCTCAAAACCAGTATCTTTTCTCCTCTCTGAACCCTGTGTCTGTCCTTCTCT
Source organism: Rousettus aegyptiacus (assembly GCF_014176215.1). Lineage (NCBI taxonomy): Eukaryota > Metazoa > Chordata > Mammalia > Chiroptera > Pteropodidae > Rousettus > Rousettus aegyptiacus. The sequence goes on along the minus strand of NW_023416289.1, from coordinate 45,888,761 downwards.
CTCTGACCCTGACCCTGCCACCTCCCTCTTAAAAAGGACTCTTGTGATGACCTTGGTCCCACCTGGGTAATCCAAGATCCTCTTCCCATCTCGAGATCCTGAACTTAATCACATCTGCAAAGTCACGTATTCACAGGTTTTTGCAGGGAATTAGGGCATTGACGCATTGGGGAGATCATCATCCAGCCTATCATAGTCACAGGGGACACCCTCCCTTGCCCCTGCAAGGATGTCCCCACTCTGATGTCTCTGCTCTTTGCAGTTTAGCCATGAGGCCTCTCAGAAGTCGGCCTGAAAATTCCCCACAGCTTCCCTCCTTCCTGCTATGAAAGAAAGAAAAAGCTCCAGGGTCCCTTAGTGCCCACCGGGAGTCCCTTCTAGGAGCCCTGGGGTTCTGCTATATCTTCAGGGACCATTTACAGCATCCGCTGGCTGTCTCCTGTAGTGTCCCCAGGTCCCGCTCTAATAATCTGTCTCCGCCCTCTGATCCCTTGGGTCCTGGTATCATGTCCCCAGGGCTCACTATAAAGCAATAGAAAGCTCGCGGCAGGACCAGTTACTAATCCTTGGGGCTCAGTGCTGAACGAAAACATGGGGCCCCTGGTTCCAGTTTCAAAATGGTTTAAGCAGAGCATTAACGCAAATGCTGGGCCCCTCTGAACAATGGATCGGCCTGCACGGGGACCTCCGCCGCAAAGCCACCTGGGCCCCTGGGATTTGGGTACCACAAATGGCCCAAGGCTGCTCTGAATGCTGCTCCCTAAACCTCTACCTTAACACCCTCCCCTCCCCTCTGCACCTACACTATAGCACCCCCTACTGACCTCAGGAGGCAATCACACCTGAGTTCAAAACCAAATTCTGCCTCTTCCAGGTGGACTTCCCCGCCCCGCCCCCGCCCCCCCCAGCCTTGGTTTCTTTGTAAAATGGGGATGATTGTGCCTACCTCTGTGGAGAGGGCCAGCAAGCAGGTCGAAGGTTTGGTACAGGACACATAATAGGGCAGAGCAGTGACACTTGTTCCCCTCAATGTTTCCCCCATCCCAGGTCCTCAGTCACCAGGCCCTGGATGTGTCTTGCTCACTCTTGCATCCTCAGGTACCAGCACAGTAAATATCTGTAGAATGAATGAGACGATAATGAATCATCTGGTTTGATATGCCCTTAAAACTTTTTAGGATGGTGCGGGTGTCCTGTTAGAATGTTCCAGAAGAATCTACGTCCACCCTGAAACAACCCTCAGGTCTGCTCACACATGGAGGCCACTCCCATTCAATTTACCTGACTCCACTCACAGCCCTCAGGACCAGTTAAATGAATTCAGGTGCCCGCTACACAAATGGCACCCTCGGGCCGGCCACAGCATAACCTGAATATTGCGACCAGCAGCAGGGCCAGTTACAGGTCCTGAGGTCCCACCAGAACCCACATAGAGCCGCAGGGGGCTCCCAACAGTGATCTCCAGTCTGGCTGAAACAGACTTTTCCTGCGGTCAGCTACAACAGGACAGATGCAGAGTCACGATCCATTAATGCCACCAAGGTCAGCCCTGTTTTCATGTCAGAATCCTGAACCCAGGGCCCTCCTGCGAAACCGTGCCTGGAGAGCTAATTTCCTTGCTAAACAGCAATACCACTGGAGCCTCCAATAAGAGGCATGCAAAAGAACATTCCAGAAGCGCACTAAAATAGCCTCAAAAAATCCTATGACCCCTCCTGGGCCAGGGTAAAAAGAAAATCTCATGACAAACCTTCAGGGTTTGCTAGGCTTCCATACCATATAATACCTGCCTCTGGGGCCACCTGCCAAAGATTCTTGTCCTGGGGCCTGCGGGAACCTAGTATACCGAGTATCACCGGGACTTTTTCTAACTACAGGCTCAGGGCTCTGGCATAATTACTTCCGTAAGAAGCAGCACTTAGCAGAGCTATTCGTCCATTAACACACACACACACACACACACACACACACACACACACACACGGGAATACATGCCATCCTCCCAGTGGGGCAGGGAGGCAAGGACCCATTTTATGTACTAGGCAACTGAGGCTCTGTGGTGGGGGCCTCCTTAAGGTCGCACAGCTAGTGAGTGGCAGGGCTAGGGTTTGGAACAGCATCTGTGTGGTCTTAATGTTTATTTCTGGAGGCTTCTGCTCAAGGTCGCTACTATTGGTTATTTCATGTCTTGTCAAGTCCATCTCGCCAGAATGTGGGGATTTAACTTTCAATTTAATTCATTCAACTGGTAGGAAGCAGTCACAACTCATTCCGGGCTCTGAGGATGAGAGATTCCTGCCCTCCTGGAGCTCAGATTCCGGTGGTCAACAAGCAAACAAATAAATATGCAATATTGTACAGGATTTATACAATGAATTCACAAATAGATCATAAATAGGTTTTACCTGCTCAGGTAGGACAATGAAGCAGGTAAGGGTGATTGGGAGGTTTGCAGGTTTTGCCAAGTGGAGAGGCTGATGAGCATTAGAGACTAGGGAAGGAGGGAGGGAGGGCGGGAGCCAGGTGGAGCATGGGGCAGAGGGTGGTCCAGGCGGAGGGCACAGCCTCGCAAAGGCTCAGGGGCGGGTTAGGTGCTGTGGGCACCTGCAGGCAGAGGCAGGGAGGGCGGGTGGGCAGAGGGGACAGGGGGAAGCACCAAGGTTATAATAGGATTTAGGCATTGTATCTCTTTAGCTGTCACCGGGGTTTAAGGGCAGATACTGCTGTCCCACTGTTCACACAAGGGAATCGGCGGGACCCAGGGGTCTTTCTCCTTGGTCTTTTTCGACCCACCAGGCCCGTCAGAGGTGTAGCCCAACACACAGCCGGCACCAGCCCCACCGGTGACTAGGTAGTCAGACACGATGGGGTGCCAAGGAGACGCCCCAACGACTGCTGGGAGGAAACAGGGGAGCTGGGCTGTTGTTGTTGTAAACATGGTGGCCCCACCCGGAACGGAAACACCTGCGTGGGGGGGGCTCGGACAGCCTCGGACCCCTCCCTCGGGGTCTCTACCCCGCTGGCCCAGGGTGGGGCGGGCTTGCTGCAGGCTGGAGTTCGGGCGGTGCCCCCCTCTGACCTGTCCCTGCCCCTTCCTGCCCTCTTTGATGCGGCCCCACTTCCTCTGGCAGGAACCCCCGCCCTCCTGGGCCGGGGTAAAAAGGAGCCGCTGGGCTGATCCCGAGGCGGCTTCCTCTCCCCACGGCCCCGTCTCCCAACCCTTGTACCAGTGGTGTGCTGCGGCCCCTGGTACAGGCATGGGGGGCAGGGACCTGGGGGCCCGCAGCACCAGGCCCTGAGATGCGAAGCCGGCGGGGCAACGCCTGTGCGCCTCCAATCTGTGCATGGTGAGGGTCTGTCTCCTTGTGATCCCTGAAGTCCTCATTTCCCTCTCCATGCCTTCTCTGGCTTTTTCCGTCTATACTGGCCATCCTCTTGGTGGCCTGCCCGGCTCTAACTTTCTGTGATGCTCATGGTCCATCTGTTTCTGAAATCCGAATCTGTCCCCACCTGTGGTTTCCGTCCCTGCCCTCTGCCCACGCTGCTCCCGATCTGATACTCCTAAGGTCCCTTCCCGTTTTCCCATCTTCTATGAATGCCTTCCACCACCACCGCCTGTGGACCCCTCGTCTCCCCCATCTTTCCTTCAAGGTCACCCTACCTGGCCCTGCCAGCAATCTTTCCCTCGATTTACTTGACCCTGTCCACGTTCTTCCCCATTTCCTCACCCGCCTGTGGAGCTGCATGCCACCTTACACTGCTGAGCAGGCTCCACCCTGGGCCCACCATGCAATGTCCCCAAGGCCAAATTCCTTTTTTGCATTTTCAGGCAAAGGAAATTTCCAAATCTGAGACCTGGCACTCCACTCCTCACTGGGACTCCAAGCCAAAAAGCTGCCCCCTCAAATGAGCTCATTCATCTGCAGATGGGCATGGTGCTCACTTGGTAGCAGGGGTGTGGGTGGTGGTGAGTGGGGTGCACTCATAGGATGAGCCCTTACTTGCACCCCTGCCTCACTGAGAAAGGAAGACCCCGTGGCCAGGTGCCAGACCCTGGAGGTTTGGTGCTGGTGTCTGCGACCTCAAGCCCGGCCCAGCGAGCCGCTGCTTCCTCCCTCTCCCCAATGAGGCCAGAAAGGGCCCAGGAACCTCCGCCTTCACTTCCTCCCTAGAGACTGGGGGAGGGGGGCAAAGGTAGCAGCTCAAGGCCAGGTAGATGACAAGGACCAAAAGGAGACAGAGACAGGTGCAGCCTCTTCCAAACAGGCTTTCTTCACTGAGATGAAAGATGAGGAGACAGGACTTGGCCCCATTTCCATCCTCACGGCCTAGGGGATGAAAAAACACCCCACCTTTCTCATCGTCTTGCTCTAGTCCCAGGGACAGTCCCTCCCTCTAGTAATGGCACAGATATCGGGAACCTGACCCACGACTGAGAAAATAACTTTATTTTGTTTGGGGGGACGGGCAGGTCTACAGTCTCAGAACTTCTGGAATTGCTTCTTGGTGCCGGCAGCCTTGGTGACCTTGAGCACGTTGAAGCGCACAGTCTTGCTCAGGGGCCGGCACTCACCCACGGTGACAATGTCGCCAATCTGGACATCTCTGTAAAGGGAGCCAGCAGCCATGTTACATTGGGGGAGGGGGGAGGCAAGGCTGCCCCAAGCTGGACCCTGGAGGGGAGCCGCCTTCACAGTCACTGGGTGGAGGCTTCTCAGCTGTGGTTCCACCAGATGCAATGATGCTGTCATTTCCAGTTCCACCATCCCTTCACCCTTATTTACCGAGCACAAATTAGGCGCAGGACACCCAGCTCCACGCTGGACAGAGGGTGCTCCAACCCTCACCTTTGTTTACAGAGAACTGGAGACTCCCCAAGACTTGTGGCTTGCTTACAGCGCCCCCGCCCCTGCCCCGCACAGTTCACCATCTCCACAGACACCGGCGGTGGGGGGATCCTCTTAACACCCTCACACAGGTCAGGTCCCCCGTTACTCAGACGGGTGCAGCCCAACCCCTCCCTCCCCTCTGTCTGGAGGATGGCTGGCTAGGGCTACCTGGGGGCCCCACATGCTCACCTGAAGCAAGGAGACAGGTGCACAGACATGTTCTTGTGGCGCTTCTCAAAGCGGTTGTACTTTCGAATGTAGTGAAGGTAGTCTCGGCGGATGACGATGGTCCTCTGCATCTTCATCTTGGTCACCACGCCTGGGGGAGGGGACAGATTGTGTCAGACCCCCTGGGGGAAGGCAGGCTGGTAATCCAGAGCTGCAGGGCAGGGTTTCAAGCGGCCTTGCTCTGGCATCAGCTGTGCCAAGTGGCTTGCTCAGCAGTGCCCATGACAGGCATCTGAAGACCATCGTGAAGATAAACATCATCTGTCAGTGACCCTGAAACCAGAAGTCTGTGTCCTCAGCCCTCCCTTCCTCCCTCAGACCCAGGAATCTGAACCCAAGCCCCGAGAGAGCCTCACTCACCAGACAGGATGCGTCCTCTGATAGAGACGTTACCGGTAAAAGGGCATTTCTTGTCAATGTAGGTGCCCTCGATGGCCTGAAGGGATCCAGAAGAGAAAGGGGAGGTCAACAGGTAGTTCCAGAGAACAGGGGGTGTGGCCCTAGGGAAACGAACTACAATTCCCAGCAGCCCTCTGAGCAATTATTCCGAGGTGGGCAGGGCGACTCAGCTTGGGCACACGTGCAGGGCGACAGGGGTCGCGAGTCTTTTTTTAAGGGTCCCCGTACCTCCTTGGGTGTCTTGAAACCCAGACCGATGTTCTTGTAGTACCGCGGAAGCTTCTCTTTGCCAGTCTCTCCAAGCAGGACTCTCTTCTTATTTTGAAAGATGGTCGGCTGCTTTTGGTAGGCACGCTCGGTCTGCAGGGATGAGGAGGAAGCCGGTGAGCTCGTAAGCCTGGCGCAGGCAGCAACCGGCCCTGGAAACCTTCCAAGGAACCCCGAGATCCCATCCTCTTCGGCATTTATGCCCAGACGCTGCCGAGGCCTACTGACCCAGGTTATCTCCTAAAGCACTCGTACTCAAACTTGCGGGTAATTCAGACCCAACTCTAAAAAGTCGAGGTTAGGTCAGCATCTATGCTCTAAAACACTCCCCCGTCGCCTGCGAAATTCACCCCTTAAAACCCGGAGATACAGAATCAAACCTCGAACAGCCCGGACGCACCTTTCAGCAAGGCTCATTGTCCAAGACACAGACATCCACCCAGGATTCATTCCGCATATATAACTCGTAAGGCCCAAGGCCTCCAGAAAACCACCCACCCCATACATTTATATGAATATAAGAAAACTATGGAAAAACGCAAAAACACGCGTTGTCTCCCGAATGAATCCCCTGGAAATCGGGGGTGCTCGGAATTAACCCCCAAACTGGGGGCGGGGTACCGCTTTCCGCTCCGAACCCGCACCTGAATGTCCGCCATCTTCACGGGCGCCTGTGAAAAAGAAAGTCGCGGCGGCGTCCGGGTTTCCTTATCGACTGCGCAGGGGCTAGGAAGGAAGTGACGAAAGGGGGAGGGGGGTAGCACGGTTCGGGGGCGGTGCCTGGGGCACGACTCTGACCGACGGACGGCCCTAACCAAGCAGGCGATTGGGAGACTGCACCGACGCCGCCTTGATGGCGAAGGGCAGACGGGCGCGAAGCCGCGGACACTTGTCTCGCGATAATCCAGCACTGGGAAGGCGCGACCAGCATTGAGCCCGCCTCCGTTATCGCGAGATTTATAAGGAGGCGGTCATGTTTCTGCGTGGCGTAAGATCACGTGGGCTTTGGAGACCGCGCGGGGGTGTTCCTATAGGATTCGACCGGGATGGGTTGGCTGCCATCTTTTTGCGGGGTGGGCGATCGCACGATCTTAGAAGCATGCACGGCGCCGCCATATTCGTCAGGGGTGGGCGCTACCCAGCAGCTTTTTGAAGTTTAATGAAAGTTGTTCTCGTCTCTGTCCCATTTCATCTCCAGTCAATGGGTTCCTGGGGAAAACAGTCTTTCTGCTGATTGTCTGTCTGTGACAGCGCTGACCAGTAGAACTTTTCGCTGTGACTGATGTTATCCGAGCTGTTGAACACGGTAGCCACTAAAGACCTGCATTTTTAACTTGTTTTATTAAATTTAGTTAAATAGCCACACTGCGCTGAAGTCTTGTGCAATGGGCAGTGCAGAATATGTGAAATAAAAATGCTACAGAATTGCAATAAATCACTTGAAAGCTTGTTTAAATTTCTTTCATACTTACTAGTTTTGTAAATTTTGAATCATTTTAAATTGCAGCCAACCCTCTGGGATAGCACTAATGGGGATTTTTCATTTCCTGTTCTAGATCCTTGTCTTCCCCCCAGAAATGTACTAGATTTATAATTTATTTCTTGGGAAAAAAAAAAAGTAATTCCTAGAGTTTTTGGATGACTTGGAAAGTATTTATATTTTAGATTTTTAAAAAAATTAGGATCCACCATTATTATGTACAATGTGTGCTAACCTTCATATGAAAGTTATTTAGAAAAAAGCGTGAGAAAACTCGCCCCAGTGGTTTACATCTCCAGGTGGTGGGATTGGGTGTGTGTTCATCTCTGGTTTTTAATGCTCACTATTTTGCAAACCGTTCAGAGTAACTGGTGAGATTTTGACGATAAGGGAAAAACAAAGAAATACTCCTTGACTCTGAAGGGTTGGGGGCGGTTTGGAGATACTTAGGGCCTTACCTTTTAAACATTTTTGAACCCAACCCACAATAGGAAATAACATTCTATGTTGTGATCAAACACATTTCTCTCTCCCCTTATCTCTTTCTCTTCTTCCCTCCCTGTCTTCCTTTCCAACTTTTATGTCTTTCTTTTCCTTCCTGCAATATGCCACTTTTCTTTCCATTTCTATTCTATTTTCTTTTATTGCTGTTTACAACCCACCACATAGATTTTTTTTGATCTGGATTCTGAAACAGCCTTGGTATCCAATAATAAACTTGAGCAAACTCTAGTTATTACCTCTAAAGGGAATATTTCTCAGACTGCCAGATTTCACAGACCTATTTCACAGCAGGAATGCAAATGCTGGTGATGTGGGACAGGGCAAATTTCCTCAAGTGATGGGGAGACCAAATACTGAGACAAGAGGGTCCTTTGGTGGAGAGCAAAGAAAGAATTCAACACAAACACCGAAGTTTGAGTCAAAAGGAAAGTTTATTAGAAAAGGGATAACTCTACAGAGTAAGGTCTCCTCTCAGAGGCAAAGAGTGAGAGAACAAGGGCGCTGAGAGGTATTGAGAGGCTTGGAAAGAAGATAGTGTGGGGGGGTGGAGTGTCAGGGAATTCAGTTTATATATCATTCTTTAGTTCCTGTGTTGTTTTAACGACTTCGTTAACCCATTTCCTTTGATATGGACATACAGTGAGAAGAGGAAGACTGTGTACCATGACAAGGTAAGAATATGTAGAGTGAAAAGCCTGCTGGCGCTTCCCAGCCTTTAATCCTTAGGTTCTCCTCGGTTTAGCCTTACGAAATGACTCTTGCTTCCTGTTTCCCCTTCACAGGAGTGGGGAAATCCCAGCAAACATCTTCCTTTCTTCTGAAGGCCTCCTCCAGGCCTGGCTGCAGAGCTGATCAGCACACTGCAGTCTCTAAATGTGGCTTGATTACCATTTTAATTCTCTTGTCTCCTCCCTATGTCACTACACTTGGAGATGCTTGTCCTCCCCAGTGAACACAAAGATACCTATTAAAACAAGACCCTCCCTTATGGCCCTTTGCTGGCACACCCACATACCCTTGGGGCAGAGGACTCCAACAGTTTTGGCACCAGAGCTCCTTTGAGGTCATCAGGCGTTATATTCTCGAAAGAGCTCTAGTGACACTGGTGCTGGGGAGCGGCTGCAAATGCAGATGAAGCTTCCTAGTAGGCAGGACAAGTACCAGTCTGTGGCCCAGAGCTTGTGAACCCCTGCCTGGCAGGATGCTTCAGTGGTGGGCAATTGGGCAAGATGGAAGTAGAGCTTTGAAATGATCCTGCGGTTGGCTTAGCTCGATTTCCTTTGTCTTATATGAAGATTAAGCATCAGCAGTTCATGTGCATTCTCAGCCAAATGTCAATTATGTTCATGGGCTCATTGGCCATCTGGATGCTTTCTTTTGTAAAATGACTATTCAAATCTACGTCTCATTTTTACGTGGTTTGTCTGTTACTGAGATTTTTTAAAAAATATATTCAGGATACAAGTTCTTCACAAGTGAAATGATTTGCCAGTATTTTCTCCCAATCTGTGGCTAGTCTTCATCTTTGTAATGGTCTTTTTTAGTGGAAAGACCTAGTTTTAAAAAGCCAGACTTAACCCATTGTGCTTTCCCCAGGCTGATTTGACATGCCCTGTTGAACTTAAGAATGAAACTCTCTGTACCTTTGATCTCTTTTGGAGGCAGCTCCCTGGGGAGCCAGAGTCCCAGAAGGGGTTCAAACACTGTCCACGTGCTAATGATCTTGAGGAAACCAAACCCAGGGCTATCTGTGGACGTTTCGAGATTAGACAAGATAGAATGTCAAGTTCTAACTTGCTCCTGAATGGTAAAATGTCTCTCATTAACTGGCTTCCTTTGTGTATCAGCCATTTGAATTTTGAACTAAATTAGAAAATTTTTAAGCATTGCCCACCAACCCCGGCCCAGGGGCAGCATGAATCTAGCTTCTTTTTCAAGGGAGACCTGCTTGCCTTTGTCAAGCGTTTCCTGTGGTATGGGGAGTCTAAGGCCTATTAGCCGACTCCAGTGAAATGGGGACAGGTTCTGATGGGAGGTGACCAAGGGTTACTAAAGGGCTTGTTACCTGCCAAATGCTTTTGCCCTTCTAGGGACTCACGCTGGCAGATCTACCTGTAGTCTTACAGATAAGGATTATGAGCTTAGGCAATAGTCCACTTCTAGCTTCTAATGAAGCTTGCAATGTTTCCTGCCAACTTTCTTTACAGGAAACAGACCCCCTAGTGTGGCAGAAGACTGGGATAGTCCACGCTCCCTGGGGGACAGCTTTAGAACACTGGCAAGCCCATACTTTGCAGCTGAAGACTGAGGCAGCTTTGTCCAACTGGGCAACATCAGGCACCATAAGCCAGATGGTTTTGAGAAATCAGGCGAATCTCTAGTTAATTCTCCATGAATGACAGGTTATAAAGTAATATTTACCCACTCATCTGTGAAGGACTCCTGCACGACCAGTTTTACTGTTTAAGTCCCCCCCGCCCCTTTTTTGCCAAAGGCCTGCTCCCCTGGGTCTGCCTCCATGGCAGACACACACTGCAGACACCAAATTTCTGTAAAAATAATTTATTTGTTTCTGATCACAAGGTACAGGGAAAGCACAAGGGCAAGGCCTGTGACTCCTGAGCTGTCCCAGGACATGCATCTGTCCGTTCCCTTGGCACACTGGGCTTGGTCTGCCCCCAAGCATTCCCTCACCTCCTAGCAGCTGCAGAGTTGTCAACATAGCACCTGACCGCCTGGGAAGCAGAAACGTGTGTTTCAGCTAACCTGCGAAAGCTCAAACTGAACAGACTGTTCCAAGTCATTTCCTAACACATTTGTGAACAAGGTCACAAATCACTCCTGCACAGTTTGGAGCCACTGGAACTTGTCAATGAACCTTTTTTAAACAGCAGTGACTAACAGCCTTCTAAGGCCCAGGCTGCCTGTGGACCCTGGAAGGCAGCCCCTGGGGGTCCCCTACATCGTAGGGCGGCGATGGAGGAAGGGCAGGCCAGGCCAGGCATGAGGAATAAGTGTCAATTTTATTGCGCTCAGACCAGCAGTCCATGGGTCTTGAGAACCTCTGTGTATCTGTCAATTTTCTTCTCCACGTTCTTTTCAGCCTGTTTCCGTAGCCTCTGTGGGGTTGAGACAGTGAGTGGTCAGTGGCTGCTGCCTGGGGCCACGCTCACCCCAGTGGCTCCATTCCACTACCCACACTCCAGGCTGGGCCTCTGGCAGAGCCCTTGCGGGGCAACAAGGGCCATCACATTAGGAGACACTGACTGCCCAGGGTGGCCCAGCCCAGGACTGTGGTGTGTGCCAACGCCTCACCCCCAGCCCGTCCTCACCATGAGCTGCTTTTTCTTCCGGTAATGGATCTTGGCCTTCTCCTTCCTCTTCTCCTCCAGAGTGGCCGTGACTGCCTGGTACTTCCAGCCAACCTCGTGAGCCAGGCGTCCGAGATAGGCAAACTAGGGGCGGGGAGAATGAAGTTGTAAAGACAGAGCCTGGATTGGGGCGAGGGCATCCAGAAGATCAGTAACCTGTCTTAGAGGACTCTGGAAATTTAATAACCCAACTTGTCTCATTGAGTTTTTATCAGAGAGATCCCACCCCTAAGGACTCTGTGCTCCTCTTGGCATCAGCTGAGCCATTGGCGTTCTCGGCACTGCCCACAGTGGCATCCGCAGACCATCGTGAGAAAAAGCCATCATATGCCAGTCTTGGGACCTTCAAGTTTATCCCCCGCCCCCCCATGGGCCTGAGGTCCCTAAGTTAGCCCACAGTGTAAACCCAGACCTCACCTTCCTCGTAGGCTTCAAGCGCACTACCTTGAGGGCAGCAGGAACCACCATCCGCTTTTTCTGTTAGGGAAGGAGAGGGGCTTAGGGACCTGGAGTGAGGGAGACAGGGAAAGGCTCGGCTAGGGCAGGTGTCTCAGCCAACGCTGTTCTCACGAGGATCAAACAATGTAGGTAACCGTGGGTCATCATGGACACTGCTGGACGTATGAATGCTATGCTGGGGGTAGGGGGATCAGTGAAGCTTACCTTGTCATAGGGGGGTGGGATCCCATCAAACACCTTGAGGCGGTCCAGGGCGGCCTGGCCCCGCTTGGTCTTGTGGGGAAGCATGCCTGTGAGCAGAGGTACAGACAGCAGCCTTGCTCAGTGGAGCTCACGAGGACCCCCACAAAGGCACACAGATGGGTGGCCTCAGATGGTAGTGCATGTGGGGTCATCTCATGGCTGTGAAACTCAAACACGAATGGGAGAAGTCCTCATCACTGGCCACCCACCCTGTCACCACCTGAAGTTCTCAGGCCCAGCTCACCTCGCACGGTCCGCCAAAAGATGCGGCTGGGGGCCCGGAAGTGGTAGGGACCTCGGGAGGGGTTGGTGTTCATCCGCTTGCGGAGAAAGGCCAGGTACTTCACTGTTGAGAAGATGAAGCCCCATGATCCCCAGGCAAATGCCGACTACACGCAATCGACACCCACACTCCCAAGGGCCTATTCTAGAACCCACACTAGCACCTCCAACCACTGGTGGGGTCACTGCTGGAGCCTACGGAGACCAAGCACCTCCAAAGTCAACCCTCTCCAGCCCTTCCCCCCACACCCCAACTTACACTTGTTTCTGTAGAAATTGCCGGAAATGTTGATGCCCTCACAGCGCACCACCACCACCTTCCGGCCTAGAGAAAAAAAGGTAACCATGGAGGACACCTGAAGGCTCTACCTACACCTGACCACTCACGTACCCAGTTACGGCAGAGAACCCAAAGGGGAACACCTCCAGGGCACAGAGCAGCAATGGGCAGAGCTGGATCCATGCTTGAACATTAGCCCAACAGAAAGTAATTTCTGATCCCACAGCCCCCAACTCCAGGGAGGGAGCAGACAACAGGTCTCAGAGCGGTGCATGGGGTTGATCTCATGGTCGTGAGACTCAAACGAAAGATGGTGATTGTTGCTCATCACTGACCTCTGGTCGGCGCTTGAGTCTGGGGGTGCTGCAGGTAGAGCGCACTTACCCAACAGTACCTGTTTGGCCACAATGGCCGCCAGGCGGCCCAGAAGATGGCCTCGGCCATCGAGCACCAGGACCTGCTGGAGATAGGGTGGGAGGACTTAGAGACACCCACAGCCTCCCTCACCCCAAGAAACCACTGCTCCTGACTTGCTTTTACCTTACCTCCCAAGATGCCTATCAGACCTCGGAACTAGGGGCACCAAGGCTCACTTTACACACGAAACCAAAAATACAAATGCTTAAGGATTTCCGTTAACAGAGTAAAAACTTTTACATCTTGGCTGCTTGAAAAGCAAGAATTTTTATGCCCACACTAAAGCTTATTCACTAAGAATGAAAGTCACCACTCTTTTGCTCCAAACTTGGCTCTCCGTCCTCAATCAGACACAACCCCTCCTTCATGTACGTTACAGAAGGAGCCAGAACAGTGAGGGAAGCGTCTGCTGTCTTCACTGTGGGCCCCAAGGGGTTAGGGACACAGGATGTCTCCAGGACTGAGGATCTTTTTATAACTCCAACTTCCAACGACGGGTTTTCAAAAAATCCATTAAACCCACCAAAAGCGAAGAGAGAAGCAATGTGCTCCTGAAAGCCCCACAAGCTTGAGATCTCTCGTCCAAAATACCCAGAGCTGCAAGGGAACTCCCATTCCCGCTCCCGCGAGAGGTTAACGCAAGCCCGCCTGACAGAAGGCAGCCCAATGCGGCCGCCTTCCACGTGCTCGCCCAGCCATGGGGACACACGGGTCCGATCAGCCAAAGCCTGGCCCAGAACAGGACAAACGGGGCCTAACTTTAAAGCAGCTCTCCCTGTGCTGCAAGCCCCATCCTAGCCCTTCGTAGAGGAATGGCGATGCCGCATTAACCGAGCCCTGGGCACGGAGTCCCATCATCTCCTATTTCCCTGTTACAGACTCCTCTTAACGCAGAAGCTCCCCGTTTCGTTCAGCTATCGCGCTCGGGCGTCACTACACACATACGACCAACCCCGTTTCAGCCTGCACCCCACGCCGCGCCGCTTAGCGCGGAGACCATACCTGACTCTCCGCCATGTTCGGCAGCCGCCGGGGAAAGAGGGTCCTCCTCGACGCAGGGTTTCTTATCCCTTGAAACAGGGGCGGAGGAAGTGACGCAACACGAACACGTGCTCACCCTTCCGTCGTTTCATTGGCCAGAGTTGTGCGCGTGCGCAGGGACTCCCTCCACCCCCTTTAGAAGGCGGGTCGTCTCTTGATTGTCCAATCCAGGAACCGTTCCCAGCGGCCATGATTGTGCGGGGCGAGAGATCACGTGGGGTGGGGCTGTCCAGCTTTAGCTTCCATGTGTTTGAGGGGATGCCTGTGTTTTTCGCGCAAACTGCCTGCGGTGTTAGCGAGAAGCGTCGTTTCCCCCTCAAGCGACAGCAGGCTGTAGAGCATATGATGGCCTGCACTGGCTCAGGTGCCCCCTCGGGGCCCCTACGGCGTCCGAGGCCGCCATCATCATGTACTGAGGCTGTGTCCCATGTCTTGAGCCCCGAGACGGCTGAACTGGTTCTGACTCCCGTCCGGGGCCGGTACCGGGCCTGGGCCCCGTGAGGTCTCGGAAAACAGGTTTCGAACAAAACATTCATTGCATTAACTGAAAAACTAAGACTCCGATCCAAACTGCCCCATCCACACCCTGTCCCATCCACAGACAGGCCTGGTCAGAGCTGGTAGAAAAGGCTTATTTATATACAGTTTCCTGGAGACAAGGGCTTTGTACAGAGAGGGGTAGGTGGGGCTGGGGCCGGCGCTGGGTGCTGGCGTTGCCTCCATCCTCGGGAGAGAGTGACAGGGGCAGTGCTGCCGAGGAAGGGACCAGTCTCTAGCTGACTTCCTTCGAGTCCCGGCTCTGTGTCCTCTGGCGGGTGACTCCTCTCTCTGTGCCTCAGTGTCCTCCTCTGTAAAACGGGATGATAGATGTGTCTGTCTCAATGGGCCATTTGAGGATCCCTGGACAGAGGAAAGCAGAAAGCTCCAGGCTCTGCCCAGACTTAGAAATCAAGGTCACGCACAGCCAGCGCTCACTGCGAGTGCGGGCCTCGCTGTCCAGGAGGGCTTCACGGTGATACAAACATCCTAGATCTGCGCTCTCCACCACAGCCGCCATCCCAGCCACGTGAATACTGACCCCTCCAAACGCAGCCAGTGCACCCGAGTTTTTAATTTTCCCTGATTTTATCTTTAATAGCGTGGTTATTGGGCGGGCGAGAAAACAGGGTGCTGGACAGGGACACAGGTGGGAGGAAAACTTCTCTATTACAAAAAAATCAGAATAAAAATTTCTGTTCAGAAACAAGTGCTGAAATGAAAAATCATTACATTTAGAAACGTCTTCCAAACATCCTTCCTGGAAAACCTCTGTATGTTTCAAACACCTTGAACAGGTGAATCTACTTCAGCAACTGTAAATTCCATGTACCCTAACTACAGATCAAGTTTTTCTGATAAAAATTTAGCCTCTGAATTGAGATGCGCTATGGGGGTAGCACACATACGTACATACTGGATTCTGAAGAGTCAGGTATGGAAAAAATGTAAAAGATCCCATGAATAATTTTTAAAAATATTGATTACATGTTGAAATGGCAATATTTTGGATATGTAGGATGAAATAAAATAGTTTAAAGTAACCTGTTTCTACCATACAGAATATAGTCAATAATGTTGCGATGATGACTTACAGTGCCAGGTGTATTAGTAATATTATTTATATAAGAGTAATATTATATAATGTATTATATAATATTAAATAATAATAATATTATATACATGTCTAACCGCTCTGCTTTTACACCTGAAACAATAGAAAATAATATTAAATGTCAACTCGAATTGAAAAATAAAAATTAAAAAAAAAATAAAGGAACCCGACCCCTTTTACTTTTTTTTTCTTAATGTGGCCATTAGAAAATTTAAACTCACTTGCTTTTCTTGTGTTCTATTTCTGGTGGACAGCGTCGCACTGTGTTGCCCTAAAGGCTTTGTACGTGTCGTCTCACCCTCTAGACAACTCAATGGTAGAAGGACTATTATTAGTGTTTTGTACAGATAAGGAAACTGAGGCAGAAGAATGAAAGGCACAGGTGCCAGAACCAGACAGTTCAGTCAGATCTTGGCTCTGTCCCTCACGAGCTGTGTGTCTTCCGGCAACTTATTAACCTCTCTGTGCCTTGGTTTCAGCCTCTGTGAAACCGGGGTAATAATCGTACCAGCTTCTCAGTTAAGTGAGTGAATGTGTGGGAGCCCCAGCACAAGGCCCGTGTCACAGAGGCACTACGGGTGCACGTGATTCCTGCAAAATGTTTCTTGCTGTAAGGAACCCCCTGAGGCCTTGCTCCTTGCTCTCCACTGACTCACCCGTCCCCAGCCCCCACACCTGATCCCAGGTCCTTTCCTCTGTCACATGCCTCCCATGGCTTGCTGCTGCTCTGCTCAGGACTTACCAGCAACTCCCCTGCTGGGCATCTGAGGCCCAGATTTTCCTGTGGTGTTTTTCAACCCCTCACCCACAGCCGCCTCAGGCTGGAGCACCCTGAGCTTTTTCACACCTGGAGGGGTCCCCTCTGCCTGCTCCAGGAGGCAGCTCTCTCCCAGCTTGCAGATTCCCGTGTCTGAATATCTCTCCCCAGGAGTCCCTCATGCCTACAGGTCCCCACTGAGCTCGCTGTCATGCCTTAATTTCCCTCTTCCTCCAGGTTGCCCACTGTCTATCCAGTCACTGGGCCAGACCTAGCTAGGGTCATCTGTGCCGCTGTCCCCCACAAGTCTGCACCTACCGATCCCTGAATCCTGACTCTGCCCGTCCCCTCCTCTCCATCTCCATGGTCCCAGTCTGGCTGAGCCCTTGTCCCCTTCCTCCTGGACCCTCACCCATCTTCCTATTTGGACTCCAGTCTGTCTCTTCCAGCCTGTGCCCCTTGTGGCCCTGGAGGGGTCACCCTGCATCCAGAGCTGACCTACCCCTCCCCTGTTGACAGGTACGCGCACATGCGCACACGCATGCACACACACACGCACACACGCACACACAGAGGAAGTCCAGAGTCCTCAGCTTGGTGAAGACTCGAGATGAGTCCTCATAGAGATGAGTCAGTTGGCTACCAGCTGCAGGGGCAGCACGTCCTGGGAACTGCAGGCAGGTGGCACCTGCAGCCCCCACAGGGTCAGCCATAGTTGGGTGACCAGGACCTCTGGCCATCCCCTCAGCCCTCCCTACCCCCTCCGCTCACCCTGCTGGCTCACCTGCTCCCCTGGGTAGGGTGTCCCCTGCCTCCTCCTTCGCCAGCACAGGCACCAGACGGTGGCCAGCAGGAGGGCCATTGGGAGGAGCAGCAGCAACAGGAGGAGCAGCAGAGGGGCCTGAGGGGCTGGTGGAACCGTGGCCCCCAAAGCCCCAGAGATCCTTGGGGACAGCAGGGTGGAGGAGTCTGAGGGCAGAGAGGGGGCTGTGTGACCAAGGAGAAGGGCAAGGCCAGGGAAGAAAAGACCTTCCTGGTGCTGGCTATGTGACCTTGGGTGGGCTGCTGGCCTCTCTGTGCCAGTCTCCTGATCTGTGAAATGGGGGCCATCACTACACCTGCCTCATAAGGTTGTCACAAAGCTTATGTGAGCGCATGTATAGAAGGAGCTTGGAACGAGGCTTGGCACGTAGGAAGGCTGCCTTATTTTATAACTGAACAAGTATTTCTAGGGCTTTTATATCACTTTATTTTTAATTTGTCCCCTAATAGTCTGTGAGCTGCATATAGGGGACAGCACCCTCATCTGTCATGTTTATTTGCCAGGACCCACTACTTAGTGCTCACTATGAATTTAATTTACATAAGTTACATATTTGAATGAATGAATGAATAGATAATAAACAATGAAAGATACAATGCGTGAAGGTCTGATGGCCCACAGAGCCCCACACCACCTGGTCCACTTTGTCCCTCTGTACCCTCATGTCCCGCCCTCTGCCTCTTCCCGTAGGCAGGTTTCTGCCCCAGGGCCTTTATGCTGGTCGTTCCCCTTGTTCCCAACTTTAAGCAACTTTCCAACAACGACCTCAGCCTGTGATTTCATCATCTTGTTTTAATTTGCCTGCATAGGGCTTGTTTACACTCAGATGTTTTCCTGTCTATTTGATTCTTTACAAGTTTATTGTCTGTGTCCTGATTAGCGTGTGTGCCCCACATGTGCACGATCTTGGCCTTGTTCCGTGCCTTGTCACCAGTGCTAGGCACCGGGGAGGTGGCTAATAAAACTTGGTTGAATAAATAAATAGCAGAAGTGTAAGTACAAATGACTAACGAAGCTAAATATAAATGAAAAAATATTGGAAATGCAGGAAGAAATTGAGGAAAAATCTACTTCGAGTGAGTTTTCTTTAACTATTCTCTCAGCACCTGACAGATTTAGTAGACAAATAGTCCAAGGACAGGAAAACTCTGAATAATAACTGATACGGTCAATAGAATATAAAAATCCCGAGCAAAAGTGAATTTACATTTTCATAAACTTTTAAAAAATGGCTACTAGAAAATATCTACTTAATCAATAAGACTCTCCTCCTATTGCTAGGGCACGGGGTCACCTTAGATGAACAGGAAGGGACTGTCATCCCTTGTCAGAGATGGGTAAAGTGAGTCCTGGTACTGGGAATGAACTTGAGGAAACATGCCCACAGAAACGCAGCCCATGGGAGCTAGTGGGGACTGGGACACCCCGAGAGGATGCCATGAGGGGCTGTGAGGGTGAAGAGGAGGGGCCGGGCTGGGGGGATGGGGGAATGGGGGCTGGGGGGCTTTACCGGGCTGACACTGCAGCTCCAGGCACCCAGAGAAATTCCAGCGGGTGATCCAGGGCTTCAGGGCCAGCAGCTGCTGGGAGGTGTCCTGCAGGAGGTGGGAGATGTTGGTCTGGACGAAGCGAAGACAGCTGGGGAGGGGCTGGGGGCAGGGGAGGGAGACGTCACCACTCCGCTGCCCCTGTCACCTTAGGCCAAGGGCCTTCCCTGCCCAGCAACGCCCAGCCACAGGGCCCAGCCAGGTCTGGATCTCAGAGGGAGAGTCTGGCCCCATGCTGCCTCTGGTTGTTAGGGAAAAGCATCCTTAGCAATGCCTAGCAACGGCTGGGGGAGACCTAGGTGCAGAGGGCATTTAGATCCTCTGCTTCTCCTGGCTGATCAGGGAGAGAACCCCTTAGCAACGCCCGGCAGCAGAGCCTGAGAAATATGCTCGAGATTCGTGCACTGGGCCCAGGCCCTTCACCAGCCTCCAGTGCCCAAAGAAGTGTTAGGGCTCAGGGGTGGGCCCCCAGGGGGACTGGGGTTCCAGCTCCACCTCTCTTGAGTTGCTCTGACAAAAGAAATCTCCAGTAAGGCCGGGGTGAGCTTCGCTTCCCATTCCCTAGGAAGACATCTCGCTCCCCTCACTTGTCCCCCAAGTTCAGGCTGACCTGGAAGGTACATAAGGTGACAAAGTGTATCTCGGTGTTGACGGCCTCCAGCAGGCTTTGCATCTGGGACCCAGCCACAGTCTTGAGCCGTCCCATCCAGCGCTGGGCCAGGACTAGGCGCCAGAAGGCCCCGCAGAGCTTGTCCTGGGGGAGAGACAGCCTGAGCTCTAGGGTCCTGGGGCAGGAAGGAAGGAGGGGCTGGGAGCCCGAGGAGGATGAGGGGCTGGGGGCCCGGACTCCGGGATCTGAAGGAGGAGGGGGCTGGGTTGGCCTGGTCCCCTGAGGGGCGGGGCTCTCAAGCCTCTTTCCCACCTCCGCCCAGGCCCCTCCCACTTCGACTCACGTCCTGCAGGTTGGAGGCCACCGTGACCGGGTAGTCTTGCAGCAGGTAGTCAGACTGTGGGAGAAAACGGGGTCAGGCCACGCTGCAGACGGGAAGAAACAGAGCTGTGGACACCCAGGGAAGTGGGGGACAGGGAGCCAAAAAGACAGAGCCCCGGACGGGGGCACTGAGACCCGGCCATGGAAGCAGGGCCTCGGACAGGGCGGCAGGAGGGGACGCGGGGACGCATGGCTCACCAGCTTGCGGATGGTGTCCGCGAAGGTGGATGAGATGGGGCTGTGGCGGAAGGAGCAGTCGGGGGTCCCCCGAAGGCCGGGGCTGAGCAGCAGCAGTAGCAGCAGCAGGGAGGTCTGTGGGGCGGGGCGCACAGCCCTGTTGGCGCCGCACCCCCAGGCCGGGCGACGCCCGGCCTCCTGCTCGCCCCCCACTCCGCTTTCCCCAGGCCCCTCCTCTTTCCGGCTCCCGTCTGCCCACGTCGGACCCTCAGTCCCCGGCTCTCTCCGCTCCGGTCCCATGCTGTTTTCGGCCTCCTTCACCCCATCTCTCTCTGTCCCCATCTCCCAACTTGGCCCGTGGGTCTTGGTCTCCGCTGACCTCTGCCCGGCATCTTCTCTTCTGTGTCCACCCCCTGCCCTCCTGTGCTCACTCTCCCGGCTCTCCTTCCATCCGGGCCCTCCATCTGCACCCAGCTCCCTGTTTCGTCCCCCAACCGCTGTCCACCTCTCCCCACCTCCATTCATCTCCCTCCACTCCTGTCTGTCTGCCTCTGCCCTGTCCCCCTCACCCATCCCTGTGTCTCCCCTACCTCCATTTGTCTCCATGTCCCCCCACCTCAGTCCATCTCGCCCACCTCCTGTTCATCCTTCGCGTCTCTCCCGCCCCGGGGCATCTCCCCTCTCAGCTCCGCCTGTCTCGACACTGCCTTGCCTTCCCCCCACCTTGTGTCCCAGGTATACGCACGGTTGGGCTCCAGGCTGGCGCCAACACTATCATCTCGGCCAGGGGCCCCTCATGCCTGTGGTCAGATCTTGGAAGGGACAGAAGAGCGAGTGTTGGACACCTACACCCCAGCCCCTTCCTCACCCGCCTCTTCACGTCCTTGCCCCTCCCTTGGCCCCTTGATGTGGCTAAGTTTCCTCCTCCTTCTCCCTCGGGCTTCCTGCGTGTGCCCCAGTTATGGTGAGAACCCAGCATCTCCCCTTCTAAGAACCCCGACGTCCGGTCCCCGGAACCCTCCCCCCCAGACAGGGACCCAGGAGTCCGACCCCAACCCCTCCTCCCTCGGCCCCAGGAGGGGGACCCCAGCTCCGCCCCTCAGGGACCCGGAGCCCATTTCTCCTCGCGCACCAAGCTAGCCCCGACTGGATGTGGAGAGAGCCAGGCAGGGTGACAGCGAGAGAGTGAAAGTGAAAGGAAATTTTGGGGGGAGATAGTGAACTGGGGTGGATTTGGCTGAGGCCAGGGGCGCCACCTGGTGGTGACAGGTGGCAGCTCACGCCACGGAGGGCGCCTTGCCCGGTAGGGCTTGGGGTTGGGCTGAATCCCCTGGGTAGGACATGCAGTGGATGGGGAGTTGGGGCTCCAACCCGGGTCTCAGAGTCAACTCACACAGGGCACGGAGGGGGTCACCCCGAGTCCTTCATCTTCGCCTTAACCTTCCCCTCGCCCTCCTCCGTCGCGAGCCTTGGCGTGGACTTGTGATTCTGCCTCTTGCTGCCCAGGAATCCAGTGCACCAGCGAATTTGCTGGCTGAACGTCAGAATGTATCCGGAATCCGGTCACTTCTCACCATTCCCGCTGCCATCCCAGGGCGTCTGAATATCACTGTGGCCTCCTCACCTGGCTCCTCTACACTGCCCGCACCCCCTCAGCTTGGTCCCCACATCTAGCCTGTGAAAATCTAAGTCAGCTCAGGTCCCTACTCCGCTCCAAACACTGCCCAATCTCTCACCGCACTAGGAGAGAGATCAAGTCCTCTTCGTGGCCGGCACAGAACTGACCTCTGGTCCGGCCTCTTCCTATGCCCCGACAGGTGCGCTCCTGCCCCAGGGCCTTTGCACTGGCTGATGCTTCAGCCTGAACACCCCCCCCCCCCCGGGCCTAGATGCCCACACGGCTCACCCCCCCACCATCTCATTTGGACCTTTGCTCAAACAGGCAGGCAAATGCTCCTCTTATCACCCTTCTCCAAACTGCAACCCTGCTTTGGTGTCGCCCTTGTCACTTATCACCTTCTGACACACCATGCACTTTGCACTTCTTGTCGGTTTCTGTTCCAGAAGGAACATGGTGCGTGTCTGTTTACCCTGCCGAACCTCCAGCACCTAGAGCCTTGCTTGGCTCAGGGAAGGTGCTCAACCTTGCTAAATGAATGAATAAATGGATCCGGGCTGCTTTCCTTCATTATTGTTGTATAAAAGAGAACACCTCTGGTCTTTGTCCCTGAGAGAAAACCCCCAAGTCCTCGGAATTCCCCAGATAAGTGATAGGAGTGCCTCTGTTAGGCCCCTGATCTCACCTGAGCTTAGGCTAATGAGGTGACTCAGGATGGGGGGCTGGTTGGGCAGGAAAGACCGATCTCAGGATTAGAGGGTTGGCGTTTTGAGCACTGGTATCTGCTAATGTGCTGCCCTCTCACCTCCCACCTCCCGGGTTAGGGGAGGAGGGCTGGGTGCTGAGTTCCACCGCTTCATGGGGTTTTGTCCTCTTCTGTGTCTTCAATCTGTGTAGAGACACAGGTTCTTAGATTTAGGCTTGGACAACCGGGGATGATCTTATCTCAAGATCCTTAACTGAATTACATCTGCAAAGACTGTTTTTCCATATAAGGTCACACACCGGTAAGGATGTATGCTTCACACACTGGTAAGGATGTATGCTTATCTTTTTGGAGCCTGGGGTCCCCTGCCACGTTCCTAATCAGATCTTCATTTCACCTCTAGACTTGATGCAGTCACTCATCACCTTATTTCCAGGGAAATGCAAACCCAAACCACAAGATAAACCACTTCCCACCTGTTAGAATGGCTATTATCAAAAAGCCTGAGATCACAAGTGTGGGCAAGGGTGAGGAAAAAAGGAACCCTCTGTGAGCTGTTGGTGGAAATGGAAAATGATGTAGCAGCTGTGGAGGTTCCTCAGGAAATAAAATTAAAAACACCACGTGATGCAGCAATCCCACAGCTGGGTACACATCCGAAGGGAATGGAAACAGGATCGTAAAGAGGTATCTGCGCCCCCACAGTCACTGGCGGCATTATTTATAAGGGACAAGACATGGAAACGACCTGTCCCCTGATGGATGAATCAGTAAAGATGTGAGGTTTTAATATGTATATATAATGGATTATTAGCCATAAAATGGAAATACTACGACAACATGGATAAACCTGGAGGACATTATGCTAAGTGAAATAGACCAGATGGAAGAAGACAAAGAAAATATAGTATGATCCCATTTACAGGTGGAATTTAAAAAAGTCAAACTCATAGAACCGGAGTAGAACAGTTGGGATTCTACACCAGGGGTTGGGGGTATGGGGAAGCAGGGAGATGAATATTAGCTCTCATTCTGAAGATGAGCAAGTTCTGCAGATGCACTATACAGTGTGACAGCCACAGCCAACCATACTACACTCTGGACTGTACAAGTCAAAGAGAGTAGATCCTAAGTGTTCTCACCACATGCACATTTATGAGGTGACCGGCGTAATTTCCTTGCGTGTGGTAACCATTTTATGATGCATATGCATATTAAATCATCCTGCTGCACACCTTAAAAAATCACGTACAACCAAAATATGTAGTTTTGTCAACCATACCTCAATAAAGCTGAGGGAAAAACCCTCCATGTAGACAGCACCTTCCCTGGACAGATTTCTGCCACCTCACCCTCGCCTCACACACGCTCACACTCAGGCTGGGTAGGGTGGATTTCCCGAGCTTCTACTATTATAACGTGTATGACTTTAGGTTGTGTTTGCCCTTCAACGAGAGCTGAGCCCACCCCTCCTCTGCTCACAGACCCTGCTGACTCCCTAGTGCCCTTGGGACAAATTCCTTGCCTTTCCTGACACCTTGATTTTAGTTCACTGAAACCCACTTGGGACTTCTGCCCTCCAGAATTCTGAGAATACACTTGTGTTGTTTCATTTAAGCCACTAACTTTGTGGGAACTGGTTACAGCAGGAAGAGAGAACTCATACACACCTTCTACTCACCTGGAGCAGCGCGCCTCGCTCATAGTAGGCCCTCAGAAGCGATGCGTTGACTGGATACCCCAATCAACTATGAAGCCCCGCCCCCCTGGGCTGAGGTGATTGGCTCGGAAGTGGACCCCTAACCTGGCCTGGCCAATCAGCTTTCCTCTCCTGGGGGCGCGCTGCAAGCATTTCTAGAGGTCTGGGTGGCAGCATACTGACCTCTCACCTGGTTGGCTTTAGCTAGTGAAAGCGGAATAAATAGGAAGGACACTGAGTCAACCCATGGAATCTGGAGAGCAGTCGTCAAACCACAGATGGGAACCAGAGCTTCCAGGGACTTTCCTACGGCTCTTGCATTCCTTTTTCTCCTGTCCAAGCATCTGGAGCCTGGGACTTCCTTTGATCCAGAGCTACTGTGTTTTATTTCGAGCCAGCACACCACGGATTCCGAGCACAGGCAGAGAACGCCAAAGAACAGAAGCCCCCCGATGGAGAGGACCAGAAGCCACGAGAGGCCCTGTGGCCCCGTCCAAGGCTTCTCATAGTCCTCTCTGTGTGTTTCACAAACACTGTGCTGTTCTGGAACCAGCCCACAGGGCTGCTGAGTCACACAACTCAAGTAGCCCAAACAGACCCCAAGTTACGTTCACTCCCTCCCTCAGAAGCACAGCCAAGGTTGGTCAGTTTATTTGAGGACACGGAAACCAAAATCGGAGGGACGTTCCAGGCATCTGGAGTCTATTGGGGTTACTCTCCTCTGTTCGAGATGGAGTGGACGGCACGTGGGCCTCAGTCCCCCATGGGCAGCCACAGGGCCTTGGTCCGTGCTGCCCGCAGCTCTAGGTCTGGGCCTGCCCCCTCGGCCTCCTGATCCCAGGCCCGTGGGCAGCCCCTGCTCACCCACACCGGCTTCAGGTTTCCGGTGGAGGCCCGCTCCACGAACTGCGAGCCCTGCCGTGGAGAGAAGGGGCGTCAGTACTTCCTTGGCTTGGTTGATAAGCAACCGTTTCCTTGGCAACAAGGACTACAACTGAGAAGGGGCACGAAAGCCTGACCGAGGCCCTGTTACTATAATGCTTAGCTCCTTGCTAGCAAACCTTCCAGAAGCTGAGGGCAATGCGGTTGACCTCTGTAGCTGGGGAACTTCCTCCCGTTAGCAGCCCACATCCAAAGGGGCCTCCGATGTTTGTTGACGAGTTACCTTCGGGAGGTTTAAGATGGCCCTTGGGCTTCTGACTCTGTTGCTAGGGTGTGGTTTTTAGCAAACGGTTGTTCATTACATTAGGTCTTTGGGCTGGGAAGGATCTTAGGTCCTTGTTGCTAAGACCATCCTTTTCCTTAGCAACTGGGGCGCAACCTTAGAACCTGGTTGCCGAGAAGCTTCTCCCCCTTAGTAACGGGAGCTTTAAGGGAACGGAGCCATGTTCCCAGAAGAGGAAGAGCCTCTTGGTGGAATTTAAGGCACAGAAGGTGGCGAAACGCACCTGGGCGGAGCCGAAATACCACAGGGCCTGGACATCCTGGTGCAGGGCCAGGCAGCGGGTCAGGTGATCCCGGTCTCCTGTCACCACGTTCACCAGGCCCGCCGGCAACAAGGTGATCATATCCTAGGGGACAGAGGGAGTGGGCCACCCGGGGTTGGGAGGGAAGGAGTCTGAGACCCCCAAGGGCAGCGGGGGTAGGAGACTGAGTGAGCATGGGGCACCAGGCAGGAATGGGACTGGGTCATGACTGGTGAAGGCTTGTGGTATGCAGAAGAAGGTTGCTGGGTCTAGAGGAGTGAAGGCTTGGATGCAGGGACTGGGGTTACCATGGTTACCAAGGGGGTAGGGTGAAAGCCAAGCTCCACATAGGCCTTGGGGCACTTGGCATCCCTGTGTTGTCCAAAGGGCTGCCGGGAGCAGGAGCAGGAAGGCGGGTGACTGTACCTGGCAGACATCCAAGGCAAGGATGGGACAGGCCCCGCTGGGCACCAAGACCACAGTGTTGCCATAGGCCAGAGCAGGAGCCAGCAGGGACACAAAGGCAAGCAGGGGCCACTCATCTGGGCACACGATAGCCAGCACCCCCAGCGGCTCGCGAAGCCGGAGCACGGGGCCTCTCAGCTCGGCTGCCTGCAGGGGACAGGTGGGAGGTTTATTAAAGGCAGGACAAGGGAGCCTAACTGTCCTCCCACAGTCTCCTCCATCACCTGCCCCTTTCCTTCTCATCCCCATCTCGTCCTCTAGCGATAATATAGTCAGACGGCCTGGGTTCAGGTCCCAGCTCTGCCAGCTGTGTGACCTTGCGTGAGTTCCTTGACTTCCCTGGGCTTTAGTTTCCCATCTTTCCACCAAGGATAATAATAGTACCTACCTCAGAGATTTGCCATTAAAATGAGCTAAAGTATGGAGCAGTATGGGTTTGCCTTTGTGTGTATGTTTATTTTTTTTTAACTTTGTAATTGACATTCACTTAACTGCACCTTTCTAAGGGTACGATCTGATAAGTTTCAAATGCACACGCCCATGAAACCGCCCACAATCAAGGTAATGAACTTCCTCTCTCAAATATCCTTGTGCCCCTTTGTGATCCTTAACCTCTGCCTCTACTCGGACCCTCTGTGTTCAGACAACCGCTTACCTGCTTTCTCTCGCTACGATTTGTATCTTCTAGGATTTTCTAGATATGGAATCACCCAGTCTACACTCTTCTAAAAAAAAAAAATCTGGCTTTTTTCACTCGGCATAGTCATTTTGGGGTTCATCCACGTGGTGGAATGTTCGCCCCGACAGCTGAGCAGGATTCCACCATAAGGACATTCCATGTTTTGTTGATCTATTAACCCACTGAGGGACATCTGGGTTGCTTCGTTTTCTGCTCTTATGAATGACACAGCTATAAACATTTGGATACGTCTTTGTAGGAATATATGCTGTCACTTCTCTCAGATTAAAACCTAGAAATTAAATCTATCTAAGTAAATGTATAGGAATCGTGGCTGGGTTATAGGTTAAGAGTATGTTTAACTTTTTAGGAAACTGCCCAACTGTTTTTCCAAAATGGCTGTCCCATGGACATTCCCACGGACAGGGTACGTGTTCCGGTCCCTCCGCACTCTCACCAACACTTGGTATCATCAGTCTTTTGAATTTCAGCCATTCTAATAGGTGCATAATGATATCTTATTGTGGTTTTGATTTGCATTTCTCCATCTTTTTGTGAGCTTCTTGGCCAGCCATAAGCAAACTTTTTTTTTTAAACGCCTACAGCACCCGATCATCCTAGATGGTCTCCCATTCAAGTACTAACCAGACCCGACCCTGCTTAGCTGCCAAGATCAGACAAGACCGGGCACGTTCAGGGTGGCACGGCCGTAGACAAGCAAACATTTTTTGAGCCTTAAATGCTTTGTTTGTTTAGTCTTTATAACCATTCCTCAAGGTCAATACC